>NC_137076.1:1200000-1857000 GCF_951640355.1 Cnephaeus nilssonii | reverse complement strand
CCAAAGGATATTTTCCCACTGATTTATAGAGAGAGTGGGAGAGAGAGGGAAAGAGAGAGAAACATCCATGTGAGAGAAACACATCGATTGGTTGCCTCCTGCACCCGCCCCAACCAGGGCCCCGGGCCAGGGAGGAGCCTGCAAACAAGGTACGTGCCCTTGACCGGAATCGAACCCGGGACCCTTTAGTCCGTAGGTCGATGCTCTATCCAGTGAGCCATACTGGCCAGGGCCATGTTCTTTTTTTTTTTTATTTCTCCTCATCAAAGGATATGTTTATTGATTTGAGAGGGAGAGGGAGAGGGAGAGAGAGAGAGAGAGAGAGAGAGAGAGAGAGAGAGAGAGACATCACCAGGGATTGAACCCACAACCTCTGTGTCCTGACCGGGAATCGGATCCACAGCCGTTTTGGTGTAGGGATGACACTCCAGCCCTGACCCACCAGCCAGGCTCGTTGTCATGTTATTAAAGAACAAGCTTTAATAACACCCCCGCCCCTCCGGCTGCAGCCCGGCCACGGCTCTGAGATTGGGCGTCTCTCACCCTCGGTCCAGGCCGAGGTGGAGGGAGGGAGCGTCTGATTGCCGGACTCACCAGGCTCCTGGAGCTGCGGGAACAGGACTCTATCACCACTGATCCCACTTCACCAGCTGAGACGGTCACGTGGCCCCGCCTGGGTGGCCTGAGGAATGTTGGAGCACCTGCCACAGGTCAGGTGGCCAACCAATGGGTGGCCTCCAACAAGCAGGTCTTCAACCAGGGCGGCCCGTCTCTCCACGCTGGGAGCGGGTCTCCTGGGGGTGAGCAGGGCTCCTGGTTCTTTGAGTTGATGTCAGAGCTTGAACTCAAATGCCTGACACTGCTGACAATAAAGCTTTGCTGAATGAAGGAAGGCATATAGTTTGCATTCACTTTGCTTTCTGTGCCCTGATGGAAAAGATCTAAGCGACTGATTAAAACCCCAAAGCTGCCCAGCTGGTGTGGCTCAATGGTTGAGCGTCGACTTATGAGCCAGGAGGTCACGGTTCAATTCTGGTCAGGGCACAAGCCTGGGTTGTGGGCTCCATCCCCAGTGTGGGGCGTGCAGGAGGCAGCTGATCCATGATTCTCTCTCATCATTGGTGTTTCTCTCTCCCCCTTCCTGTCTGAAATCAATAAAAAAATATACTTTCAGAAAAGCTTTATTTTCATATTCTCATCTCACTGTGTAGAAATGGTTCTTTCCAGAAAAGTGAACGTTACTAGAAGCAAAGGTGGCATCCGGAGTCCGGCCTGTCCCCTAAGCCTCGCGCCCAGGCGGGTCCGGGACCTGGCCGGCCGTCACGCCGTCACAGACGCTGCGGGCTCGTGAGAGAAAGCCGTCGCAGTGCCTGCCGCGCTGCCTCTCAGGCCGCTGCCCCCCCAGAGCCCCAGGAGACCCCCGGGGGACCGAGAGTGGCTGTGAGTCCGCCCCCTCAGTGGTCTGTCCCCGGGCGGGCGGGTCAGCTCCCTGCACCGAGTCCTCGCTGTCACAATGGGAGGAGGAGGAGGAGAAGGAGAAGGAGGAGGAGAAAGGCAGTTCTGAGAATTAATGAGAAGACGCTTGTGCACTTTGCAAACTGCACAGGGATGTATGAATGACAGTCACTCCTCCACGCCTCGCGGCCACTGACACGGGCAAGGCTTTTAATCCTCTCCCCGCATCTTCTTAGCCACCTGCTTCCCTGGGCTGCAGCCCCCGTCGGCTTAGGCCAGGGGTCTGTGTGTCTGGCTTTGGTGGGTGGGAAGGTGGGGATTTACTGCTTATATTAACACTGCAGAGAGGCTGTGATGTAGCTCAGGATCTTTCCTGGGTTTTTGTTTTGAAGGCAAAGACAATATGTAAGTTCTGGGAATATATCCTTAAAAAAACCCACCCCAACCAGAAAGAATACATGGACCCCTATGTTCATAGCAGCACAGTTTACAATAGCTGAGATCTGGAAACAGCCCAAGTGCCCATCAGCAGACGAGTGGATAAAGAAGCTGTGGTACAGTTACACCATGGAACACTAGGCAGCAGTAAAAAGAAGGATCTCTTACCCTTTGGGACAGCATGGAGGGACCTGGAGAGTATCATGCTGAGTGAAATAAGTCAGTCAGCAAAAGACAAGTATCACATGACCTCACTCATATGTGGAATCTAATGAGCAGAATGAATTGACCAACAAAATAAGACCCGAAGCAGGGAGGCACGGACCAGACTGACATCCTTGGTGTGGGGCTGAGGGACAAGAAGAGATAAACCAAAGACCTTATATACTTACTAAAGGCCCGGTGCATGAAATTTATGCACGTGGGGTCCCTAGGCTTGGCCAGCAATTAGGGCTGATCTGCGGGGTGATGGCGGGGGGCAGGTTTGGGGGGGCTGCTGGCACCCACCTTGGCTGGCCTGGGGCCTGTGGGCTGGGAGAAACTCCTGTGTTGAGCGTCTGCCCCTGGTGGTCAGTGCACATCATAGTGACCAGTCGTTGTTCCACTGTTCGGTCTATTTGCATATTAGGCTTTTATTATATAGGCACAGCCCATGGACATGGGCCACAGGGTGGGGAAGACCTGGGGGCAGGTAGGGACTGGGAGGTGGGGGTAAAAGGGAGGAAAATGGGAGAATCTGTAATTCTATCAACAATAAAAAGTATATTAAAAAAAGACAATGTCTATACATTTATTTGCCTATGAAATAAAAAGTTTAGGGTATTGTCATTGCTTGTAACTCCTGCTCTCCAGACATATTTTATTTGAGAAAAAAATGCATATAAGTGCACACAGTCTCTCCCTTGACACTCATCTGAGACAATGTGGGTGAGAAACTTTCTGGAAAGCAAGCCGGTGCCCTGGAGCTTCCTTAGATCCTGAGCTGAATCCCGACCCCAGGCTGCCCCCCGTGGAGGCAGAGGTGTCATCAGCTCCCGGTCTGTGAGCTCGGGACTGAGCGTGTCAGCGACGTTGGTGCGATGCTCCCTCCTCGGCCTGGTCCCGAGGAGACGGGCCCCAGTCTGGGGGAGCCTGCAGGGTCAGTAGCTCAGACGGCACGTCGCCCTGATGACAGGTGGGGAGTGTGTGCACGGGGAGGCAGACGTGAGCCCAGTGTGCGCACACGGAACGCAGAGGTCACTTTGTATTATTGTTTACGTACTAGAGGCCCAGCGCATGGACTTCATGCGTGGGTGCGGCCCCTGGGCCTGGCCAGCGACGGCAGCGCGAGCGTCTGGCTTGGAAGGGCAGGTCCCAGGGGACCTCTGGGCTCTGAGCAGCACCTGGGCCCTCAGGCCCCTGCACGCCCCCTCCACCTGAGTGATCAGGCCCCACCAGGGCTCCCTCAGTGCCTGGGAGCTTGCGGCAGCCCAGCCCCCCATTGCTGCCGCTGGTCGCCATCTGCAGGGCGATCGGTGGGGCGATTGGGCCCCACTCACACCCGCCTTGGCCTGGCACCGCCCGCTCACCTGCTCTACCATCCCACTGCAGTCTGACTCCACGGGCACCTGCTGCCAGCACACATTGCTGATGCCCTCCTGTTCCATGCTGCCCTCTAGTGGTCAGCACACATCATAATGAGTGGTTAAACTCCGGGTCAAACTCCCAATTGAGGGGACAATTTGCATATTAGGTTTTTATTATATAGGATTATTTTCCATACAAACCTACTTTTGCCATCCTCCCGTATTTAAGCTCTCCAACTTTTATTTATTTATGTATTTATAATATATTTTTATTGATTTCAGAGAGGAAGGGAAGGGGGGAGAGAGATAGAAACATCAATGATGAGAGATAATGATTGATTGGCTGCCTCCTGCATGCTCCACACTGGGGATCGAGCCCGAAAACTAGACATGTGCCCTGACCAAGAATCAAACTGTGACCTCCTGGTATATATAAACCTATATACCAGGAGGTCACAGTTTGATTCCTGGTCAGGGCACATGTCTAGTTGTGCCTCGCTGGCTGGGCATTTCAGCACCCCAACTTTCAGTAAGAAGCATTTCAAACAAGAATGCAATCAAAACCGCAGCTCTGGCCGGCGGGCAGGTGAGCGTTCAGGACACAGGGGTCTGCATAGCCTCACTGTGCGCCCTCCTCCCCTCGCTTGGCCTGGTATGTGGGTGCCTGGCCTCAAGGTTCTTTTCCATGAGTCAGCTGGCTGAGGGGTCACGGGGAGGGGCTGTCTTAGACCTCAGAGAGTCTCCATCGATGGCAGCGCTTAGGGCCGCACGCCTGGCGGGTCGGGGAGCAGGTGGGATGTCCTACCAGTAGCTGCTGCAGCCCGGCGCCCACCAGGTCCTGCAGGTTGGCTTTGTCCTCGGGGCCCGCGGCGGGCTTGTACTGCCACTTCTCAGGCACGAAGGGCCATGCCATGCCCTTGGCCTCCTGGAGGAGGGTCCGCAGCTCATCGGGGAGTGCAGCTGGAAAGGTCAGAGCCCAGGTGAGGAATGGCTCCCAGAGGAAGGCGGTGGCCCTGGGCTGTGATGAAGCGCCTCAGTGGCAGACACTGCCCCAGCCCCCCGGGTCAGGCCCCCAGAATAACAGCGAGGGGCGACCTGCCCTCGGGGCAGATGGGGCAGTGGGGCACGGAAAGGTTGGGGGGAAGCGAAGCACTTCCGTGAGCAGCTCTGCGTGAAGCAGGACAGGATGCAGAGACACCGTTTCCCTGAAACGTGAGAAAGGGACTGTCCGGGCGGGCGCGCCTGGGGCTGCAGCTGCGACACCACCTGGGCCCTGGCTCCCACCTCCCTCGCCTGCACTCACTGCAATGGGCTTTGGACGCAGAAAAGAACATGGAAACCCAAGTGGAGTGTGAAATGGCATCAGTCTTCTGTGAAATGCCCCTGCCTCACGGAGCAGATCTATTTAATCTCTTTTTAAATACATTTATATTGTTATTGACTTCAGAGAGGAAGGGAGAGGGAGAGAGATAGAAACACCAATGATGAGAGAGAATCATTGATCTGTTGCCTCCTGCACACCCCACACTGGTGATTGAGCCCACAATATGGGCATGCACCCTTGACCGGATTCGAACCCAGGACCCTTCAGTCTGCAGGCCAATGCTGTAGCCACTGAGCCAAACCAGCCAAGGCTATTTAATCTCTCCATGGCCACCACACCTAACTAGCACACCCATCTACACTCTTCTGTCCAAACGCAGTGAACTCAGAAAGCTCTGGAAATTTGAAGGTGTTCTTTTAAGTTTGATGCCCAAAGCGGCTTAAAGTGATGAGAGGCTACTGGTGGTTGTGTTTATCCTACGGAGTGAGCTCAGTCAAAAATTTTGCTGCAAAAACGTTCCTGTTTGACTCTGGTCGCCGCCCAGTTCCTGCTGGCATGTGGGTGTCCAGAGGCCACGCAGTGCCTCCCAGACACCTGGGAACCTCTGGATCCTGGAGCCCATGTGCCGCCAGCTCTGCCTCTCCAGGCGTGAGCTGTGCAGACACCGCAGGTGCAGCATCCCTCTGACAGAGCTTGTCGCCTTCCCTCCAGCTGCGTCTCCTTCTACCCTCTGCTCCCACTCACCGAATCCCTGGATCGGACACCAGGAGTCAGTCTGGACTTCCTGTTCTCTCTTCTCTCTGAGTCTAAACGGGTATCAAATCCTGTGGGTTCTGAAGCCATTTCCCTCTTCACTAGGAGTAATTCCCATCACTTTCACTGCCTCCAGTCTTGTCCGCCCACCCCATCTTCCGCCTTGTTGATCCTAGTTTTCCGAAGCACAGGTGGCTGGGCATGGGTCTGCACCGAGTTCTTTAATAGTTTTCACACCTGCTGGCCCTGTTTTGCTTGCTCTCTCCCAACCTCTCTGAGGTCAAGCTCAGGCTCACCAACAGCATTCAAGGCAAACATGCCACTTCCTGTCAGCCCCTCTGCCTCCCATGCCTGAGGTGCCCTCCTGAGCACCCACAGATCTCTGGGCCATGCCCCTCTCAGCTCGCATTCCACAGAAATTAGTGAGAACATCAAAGACATGAAAAAGGACCCCAGTCAGAAATTAAGCATACACTAACTGAAATGAAGAATAATTTACATGGAATCAACAGTACAGTAGAGGATACTGATAGTCAAGTCAACAATTTGGAATATGATGAAGCAAAAACATCTAATCAGAAGAGCAAAAAGAAAAAAGAATCCAAAAATATGAAGATAATGTAAGGAGCCTCTGAGACAATTTCAAGCATACCAACATTCAAATCATGAGGGTGCCAGAAGGGGAAGAGAGAGACCAAAATATTGACAACCTATTTGAAGAAATAATGACAGAAAACTTCCCCTACCTGGTGAAAGAAATAGACTTACAAGTGCAGGAAGCGCAGAGAGTCCCAAACAAGAGGAACCCAAAGAGGCCCACACCAAGACACATCATAATTAAAGTGCCAAGGGCTAAAGACAAAGAGAGACTCTTAAAAGCAGCAAGAGAAAAACAGTTAGTTACCTACAAGGGAGCGCCCATACGATTGTCAGCTGATTTCTCAACAGAAACCTTGCAGGCCAGACGGGAGTGGCAAGAAATATTCAAAGTGATGAATAGCAAGAACCTACAACCAAGATTACTCTACCCAGCAAAGCTATCATTTATAATTTAAGGTCAGAAAAAGAGCTTCACAGATAAGTAAAAGCTAAAGGAGTTCATTACCACCAAACCAGGATTATATGAAATATTGAAGGATATTCTTGAGGAAGAAAAGGAGGAGGAATAAAATAGAACCAGAGGCATGGAAACATGGAACAGATTAACCAAAGAACTTGTATGTCCTATATTACCTATGGACACAGACAATAGGGTGGTGAAGACCTGGGATGTGGCACGAACCAGGTGGAGGGAGGCAATGGGGGGAAATGGGGGACATCTGTAAAACTATGAACAATAAAAATTTTCAAAAAAAGAAAGAAATGTATTGATGATCCAGACAAGAGAGATTGGCCTGATGCGGTGACATGTTTATGGAAAGCAGAGACATCTATGGAAACGGATGAGGCACAAAAGCCCCCTTTGAGAGAAAGTACGTGCTGCCATTGAGAAGTTGCCTCCGTTTCTTCATCATTGAAACGTGCGGGCACCAGCCCACTCGGAGCCTTTGTTCCCCTTGAACCTCACTGTGTCTGGTGGCCTCCTGTTTACTGAAGCCTAAAACGAGAACTGACAGTGATTCACTACGACAGAGTGGCCTTCCTCCTGCCCTCGCGTCCCCCTCCCCCATTCCCGCCCCAGATCCCCGGTCCCTGGGTCATCTGCCTGCCTGGGGAGAGATGAGGGCGGGGGAGGGGGGCCTCACCTCCGTGCGGCTGGTCCTCATCCCTGCGCTGGTCCCGCGCAGGTGCGCCAGGAGCCTCTGCCAGCTGCTGCAGCAGGTGCAGGCACTCCTGCAGTTGTGCGGCCACCGCGCCCGGTCTGTCCATGCCCCTCCCTCACGCGGGTGCTCGTCCCTGGTCCACAGGCTCAGCCACCTAGGAGAAGACATCCATTCTCAGTAAATGAGGCCCTTTGAGGTGATTCGCTGAGCATCCATGACCTGTAAGACTCTGAGCATCCATGACCTGTAAGACTCGAGGAGACCAGGAAGATGCAGACATCTTTCCTGGAGGTTCTATAGGGTCTGTGCGAATTCCCTCCAGGGCCCGGTCCAGGCGGCAGCCCCTCTGAGCAGGTCCCGGGGACACCACCGCCTGCCCCCGTGGAGTCCCCAGGAAGTTTCTGGCTGACGCGCCTGCTACACAGACACAAGCCCATGGGAACCCACTGCTGATTCCCCACGTGTGTCCTTCGTGGCATTTGGAGTAAGATAGGCAATGATAGCCCTGGCCGGTGTTGCTCAGTGGATAGAGCGACAGCCCTGTGAATGAAAGGGTCCCAGGTTCGATTCCGGTCAAGGGCATGGACCTCAGTTGCAGGCTCCTCCCTGGGGCACGTGCAGGAGGCAACCAATCGATGTGTTTCTCTCACATCGATGTTTCTGTCTGTCTTTCCACTCTCTCTAAAAATCAATGGAAAAATATCCTCGGGTGAGGATTTAAAATAATAACAATAATACATTAAGATAGTCAATGACAGATGTGGAATATAAAGTTCTCCCCAGCTGGGCACACTCCCAAATAAGAGGGAGATGATAGCTCAGAAAACCAGCTTCCTAGCTCTGTCATATGATGAACAGGTCTCCCTCACTGAAATTTAACAGACGTGTGGCTGACATGCCTCTTCTGTCAACATGACTACATTGTCATGAGCTACTGTAGTCATGGTCATTCAAGAACAAATAATGTACTGACAGTACAAAAAGGCCTGACTAATAAATATCAACCAGTTATCTGATTAACAAGCCTTTTTGTCTGTCTTCCCTTTGTTGAAGAATCTACACTAATAAAAGAGAGACATGCAAATTGACCTCTGCACACCCACAAGCCACACCCACCAGCCAATCAGGAGCAAATATGCAAATTAACCCAACCAAGATGGCAGTGGCCACAGAGCTGGAGGGAGCAGGAGGCTTGGGTTGCCCCGGCATTGGAGGAAGCCAAGCTTCCCGCCCGCCCTGGCCAGCCCTGGCCTCCACTCAAGGCTACAAAGTTTCAATTATAGAAGATAAATAAATCCCAGATACTTGCTTCCAGCCAGGACTAGCCTCCTCTCAAGGAGGCGCTGAAAAAAAAAAAAAAAAAAGAAAAGAAACAGGGGCTGGGAACTTGGGTTGCTGGGGGCTGATCAGGCCAGGATGGGACGGCAGTTGTGGGTGATCAGGCTGTTGGGGGGTGGGGCTGTTGGGGGTAAGCAGACCAGCAGGGGGGTCAGTTGGGGGTGAGCAGGCTGTCAGTGGGAGTCCATTGGAGGTAATAAGGACAGCTGGGGGTGCAGTTTGGGGTGAGCAGGCCAGCAGGGGGGCAGTTGGGGGTGAGCAGGCCAGTGAGGAGGGAAGTTGGGGGCAAGCAGGCCAGTGGGGAGGGGAGGTGGGGGCGAGCAGGCCAGCAGGGGGGGGCAGTTGGGGTGAGCAGGCTGGCATGGGGGGCAGTTGGGGGCGAGCAGGCTGGTGGGGGGGCAGTTGGGGGCGAGCAGGCCAGCAGGCAGAGTGGTTAGGGGCAATCAGGCAGGCAGGCAGGCAGGTGAGTGGCTGGAGCCAGCAGTCCCAGATTGTGAGAGGGATGTCCGACTGCCAGCTTAGGCCCGATCCCTGTAAACCAACAATAGGACATCCTTCAAGGGGTCCCAGATTGGAGAGGGTGCAGGCCAGGCTGAGGACCCCCCCCCCCACCGTGCATGAATTTTGTGCACCTGGCCACTAGTGTGTATTATAAACAACACAAGTGAACTTGCTCTCTTTCTGACTTTCCAGAAGAGAGTGAGCCGCAGTCTGGTGTAGACACCTCGCAGGTAGAATCTTATCACCAGACAATGGAGTAGGAAAGGAAGAGAGGAAACCTGAGGGCCAGCCGCCTCCCAGCTCATCGTGCGTGGAGACAGCGTTGCAGGGTCACTGTGTGCTGCCAGGCAGACTGCGGTCTCACACTCAATGGCCTCATTGCAAGCAGTTGGGTGCAGCCCAGCCGGCGTGGCTCAGGGGTTGAGCATCAACCTATGAACCAGGAGGTCATGGTTCGATTCCTGGTCAGGGCACATGCCTAGGGTGTGGGCTCAATCCCCAGTAGGGGGCGTGCAGGAGGCAGCCAATCCATGATTCTCTCTCATCAAGGATGGCTCTATCTCTTCTCCCTCTCCCTTCCTCTCTGAAATCAATGTAATATATATATTAAAAAGAAGTTGATTTTTGCCCTAGCCGGTTTCGCTCATTGGAAAGAGCATTGGCTGTGGACTAAATGGTCCCAGGTTCAAATCCAGCCAAGGGTACATGCCCAGGTTGCAGGCTCGATCCCCCCAGTAGGGGGCGTGCAGGAGGCAGCCAATCAATGATTCTCTGTCATCATTGATGTTTCTATCTCTCTATCTCTCTCCCTTCCTCTCTGAAATCAATAAACATATTTTTAAAAAAGAAGTTGGTTTTAGCCCTCGCAGGTTTGGTTCAGTAGATAGAGCACCGACCTGCAGACTGTAGGGTCTCAGGTTCGACTCCGGCCAAGGGCATCTACTTCGGTTGCAGACTTGATCCACTGGGGCTTGTGCAGGAGACAACCAATTGATGATGCTTCTCTCTCTGTCTCTCTCCCTCTCCTCCACTCTCTCTAAAAATCAATGGAAAAAAATATCCTCAGATGAGGATTAACAACAAAAAAAACTTGATTTTAAATTTGAAATTGAAAGCAAGAATTTTTCTATCTTTTTTCTATTCTTTGAATAGAAAATGAAGGGTGAGCTGACTGTGCCATCTAAATTTTGGCTTTTTCATTCTAACCTGGATGGGAGAGGTCATTTGCTTTGAGTTTTAAAACATATGTCCAACACACACACACACACACACACACACCATACACACACACACACCATACACACACACCATACACACACGCCACACACACACACACTATATACACATGCCACACACACCACACACACACACACACCATACACACACGCCACACACACACCATACACACACGCCACACACACACACATACCAGACACACACACCACACACACACACACACACCATATACACATGCCACACACACCACACACACACACACACACCATACACACATGCCACACACACACCATACACTCCACACACACACACACACCATATACACATGCCACACACACACACCACACACACACACACCATATACACATGCCACACACACACACCACACACACACACCACACACACACCACACACACACACCACACACACACATACACCATACACACACGCCACACACACACACACACCATACACACACGCCACACACACACACACACCATACACACACGCCACACACACACACACACACCACACACACATACATGCCACACACACATACACCATACACACACGCCACACACACACACCATACACACGCGCCCCCCCGCCACACACACACACCATACACACACGCCACACACACACACACACACCATACACACACGCCACACACACACACACACACACCATACACACACGCCACACACACACACACCATACACACACACACACACACCATACACACACACCATACACACACACACACACACACACACACACACACACTGAGCCAAGGGTAGGGGCCATGGCTTGTTTGCTGGCAGGAACAGTGTGTGTGTGGAAGAACAAGCAGAGTTCTTGGCGACAACACTCTGGCTACTGGAAAGGGTGCCCACGGCAGGGAGGCCCTGAGGAAGGAGTGGCCAGAGCATTTGCTCAGGGTCAGTTTCCTCTCTCTTCTCTGTAGGGCATTGGCTGCTGGACTACATGGTTTTCCATGTTCCTTTAAGCTCAAGCGTTTTGTGGGACAAGCTGGCCGTATGCTTGCCTTTCTATGCAAAGCACCGGGTCCAGAGCGAGCCAGTCAATGGAGCAGAGCGAGCCTGAGGTGATTGGTGCTCCCCGGACCAGGGGGCCATGGCTACCCTGGGAGGTCAGTTTGGAGACTGAGGAATAAGCTGGAGGTGAGAGGTCAGGACTGAGCAGTGAGCAAGCTGCACCCTCACTTTTCTTTAATATATTTTATTGATTTTTTACAGAGAGGAAGGGAGAGGGACAGAGAGTTAGAAACATCGATGAGAGAGAAACATCGATGAGCTGCCTCCTGCACACCTCCCACTGGGGATGTGCCCGCAACCCAGGCACATGCCCTTGCCCGGAATTGAACCTGGGACCCCCAGCCCGCAGGCCAGCGCTCTATCCATTGAGCCACACCGGCGAGGGCTCGCACCCTCACTTTTCTTCAAGTCCTAAATTAGAATGAGAAGGGGGTGCTCATCCCTGGGGTCGTTCCTTAGGACTTCATCTAGAAAGAGAGGTGCAAAGAGAACATTTGAGCTCGACTGGTGTGGCTCAGTGGTTGAGCGTCAACCTATGAACCAGGAGGTCACGGTTCGATTCCCAGCCAGGGCACATGCCCCGGGGTGTGGGCTCGATCCCCAGTGTGGGGCGTACATGAGGCAGCCGATCCATGATTCTCTCTCATCATTGATGTTTCTATCTCTTTCTCCCTCTCCCTTCCTCTTTGAAATCAATAAAAATATATTTTAAAAAAAGAAATAGGAAGGATTGATGGGAAAAGTCTAGAATATGTCTAATCAGAGTCCTCAATGGGAAGAAGAAAAGGAAGCAGAATAAGTGTTTGGAGAAATAATGATTAAAAACTTTTAGACCAGAAGAAAGACAGCAATCAAAATGCCCATCACCTTAGCCAGAACAAACAAACAAGCAAACAAATAAATAAAACCCGTGCCTAGAAACATCACAGTGAAACATCAAAGACACAGAAAACACATTTAAAATAGCTGAGAGGAAAGACAGACTGCCTTTAAGGAAACAGCATGGTTTCCTGCTGGTTCCCTCAGAACAGCCATGGGAAGGAGAAGACAGATCTCTCCAACACATGGGCAAATTCTGCAAAGTAAAAATATTTTAAAACAAACCTCAACAGCTCCTTTCTAAACAAATCGCTAAAATAGTACTTTAGATAACAGGAAAGAGATCACAGATGAAGGGCCCAATATTCAAGGGGAGACAAAAACGATGCCATCGGCTAAATCTAAGCAAGTATTGCATAAAGCTGTCACAGTGTCTTGTGGGATGAACAAAAAGAAAAAGTATGCACAAACACCAACAGAATGCACGTCGGGAGGAGAGAGCGGGCAGGAAAGTGTTCTCAGATCTTTGAGTTGGTTAGGAGGAGGGGAAACATTAACTTTGAACTGCGACAAAAATTTTAAGATAATCCCTAAGAAAATTATAATAAGACATATAACTTTAAAACTAGTAGAAGAAGAAAATGAAGAAAATTCCAAGAGAAGGCAATAAAACAAATTAAGAAATAATCTCCTAAGTCACTTGCAGGCCAAAGAAGTCATCAATAGGAAATTAGAAACTATTCTAATGGAATGGTAATTGATGTGTCAGGACATGTTGAGCCCCGGCCGGTGTGTCTCAGTGGGTAGAGCTTAAGCCCGTGGACTGAAGGGTCCCGGGTTCGATTCCAGTCAAGGGCACGTACCAGGGCATGGACCTCGGTTGCAGGCTCAATCCTCGCCCTAGTCAGGGCATGTGCGGGAGGCAACCGACCAATGTGTCACTCTCACATCGATGTTTCTCTCTCTCTGTCTCTCCCCCTCTCTTCCACTCTCTCTAAAAATCAATAGGAAAAATATCTTTGGGTGAGGATTAACAAAAAACAACATAAAACGAAAAAAACATGTTGAGTTCAGTCAAGTGGGACATGAACTAGGAAAGGTCAGGTCAGAGGATTCGCAGAGGGGAGCCGGAGGGAAGGGGCGAGCATTCATTGTCCACCTGTGGGTGTCCATCATGCTCCGTGCATATGACACCTATTTCACAATTGTTTGATATCTGTTAGACTTCATTTTTAAAGATATTTTTTATTGATTTCAGAGAGGGAGAGAGAGATAGAAACATCAATGAAGAGAGAGAACCACTGATCCGCTGCCTCCTGCACGCCCTCTACTGGGAATCGAGCCCGCAGCCCCGGCACGTGCCCTGACCAGGAATCAAACCGTGACCTCCTTAAAAAGAAGTAAATGGAAACTGGGCCCGCGAGTGTGGCTGAGTTATAAACATGAACTTCTGCCTCAGGGCTGTGGCCCCTGATTCCATGGCAGGGGCCAGGCAGGGGCCTCCCGGGTCAGACGGAAATCGCCGGGGACAGACGTGAGGACGGGAAATCGGGGGTCAGACTCCGGGAGCAGGGCCTCTCCGTGCTGGGAGCCCGGGATGAGCACACGTGGTAGGAGCAGTGAGGGGGCGGTGGGGAGCCATTATTGTGACCTTCGCTTGGTTGCCAAGAAGCCCCGTTTACTTTTCAGTCCATTTGCCGGGAGCACGAGAGCGCGTGCTGTGGTTTCTCACACAGGACTTTGGGAAGGGCTGCAGGTGACCCGCAGTTCTTGCCCGGCTCTCGGGTGCCCAGCACGGAGGCCCTGCCGTGGCCTCTGTCACACCTGCGGGTGCAGGAAGGCGGGGAGGGTTCCGGGTCACGGGCGGGGCACCTGCCGCCTCGGGGAGAAGAGGAAGGAGAAGAGGCCTCCATGCCGGCGCCTCTCGCTCGGCTCCGGTTACCTCTCCATCACCGGTGACACCTGCGAACGCCAGCCTGGCCCGGCTCCCAGAGCGACACCTCGGGTCAAGGTGAGCCCGGCTGCCATCTGGCCCCGCTCGAGGCTCCGGTGCCTCTTCCGGGAGGTTGTCTGTGTCTCTGACCCCAAAGGAGAGGTGGCTGTCCCGCTCAGACAGCTGTCTGGACGTGGCCCCGAGTCCAGGGCTGCCCTCAGCCAGGGAGCAGCCGGAGCAGGAGCCGCCCTGAGGGAGGCCCGTCGGGAAGGCCTGCTGGGGCGGCGGGCGCCTGACCCAGGGAGAGGGCGGAGCCTCAGGACGAGAATCCCGGGTCTGACTGTCCTCAGACGCACTCTGCTTCCTACTAAACAGAGGCCGGTTCTGGTGGAAACACAGGGAGGGCTTTGCTGGAAGAGGAACTGTCCATCCTTAAAAGAAGGAACAGCCCTGGCTGGTGTGGCTCAGTGGACAGAGCGTCAGCGTGCAGACTGAAGGGTCCCGGGTTCGATTCCCATCAGGGCACAGGCCCGGGTGACGGGTTCGATCTGCAGTGTGGGGCGTGCAGGAGGCAGCAGATCCGATTCTCTCTCATCATCGATGTTTCTCTCTCTCCTTTCTTCCTCTTTAAAATCAATAAAAATATTTGTTAAAGTATTTTTAAAAAGAAAAAAAAGAAGGAACAGCGAGGCCTCCCTGTGAGGAAGAAGCTGGTTCACAGCGAGGAGCAGACCCGCTGCCCTGCCCGCCGTGCCGGCGCGGAGGCGCGTGGAGGCGCACAGCCCCTGCGGCGGGAGGTCGCCGGGCAGGGACCTGTCTCAGGATCCTCACGAGGCCAGCGGTGGGGGATTAAAGTTAATTTTGCAACAAAACCCTTTCCAGTCCGTCCCGCCCCCGCAGCGGCCATGGCTTGCAGAGCCTGTGGGTTTCTTGACGTGAGAGAGAGCCACCCGCCTTGGGACAGTCTGTCTTGGAGAAAGGGGTGAGGGGTTCCGGAATCACAGGAGAAGAGAAATGACGTGGAAATGAAAGTTGCTGTTTCACTGCCAGTCGTCGAAGGGACAGGCTCAGCTATGGCCCTGCCCTCAGGCCCTGGGCTGGGATTTGGGTTCTGTTCCCCACTGGCCTTGGGCCAGCCAGACCCGGTGTCCTCGGAAGGGGAGAAAGGCAGATGAATGGTTCCAACCTCAGAGTTGCTTTTTTTTTATTTTTTAAATTTTCACCGGAGGACAGAGAAATATCGATGTGAGAGAAACACTGATTGGTTGCCTCCTGTACGTGCCCTGACAGGGAGGAGCCTGCAACCAAGGTATGTGACCTTGACCGGAATTGAACACCGGACCCTTCGGTTCGCAGGCCAACGCTCTATCCACTGAGCCACACAGCCAGGGCTCACAGAGTTCTATAAGGTGAGTTAACATGTGCAAATGCAGGCGCCTACCACGCGGTAAGAGCTTCGTAGGGATCAGATATTATTGTTAATTTTTTCCAGAAAATAAAATTTCCTTTTTAAAAAGATCATCCAATTTTTTCTTTAGTTTGCTTGGGTTTGGGTGCCTTGCTGGCTTCTTTGGCATTTATGGGTTTGAGAAAGGAAACTGCTCAGCTGTGCAAAGTCTTCAGGTTCTTGCTATTGTTCCCAGCATATCGCCCTGTAATAATGGGATCACCCCCTAATCGACTCTCCAGATCCACAGCAACTAAGGAACAGAAATCCTAGCCCAGCATTGAAATCTTATGACGGGTGAAGACATTTTCAGGAAGAAAGATGTGAGTTATTTGCATGAAAATGAAACCTGAGAACCCAGCCTCCGAGGTTTAATCAGCTGTTGGCCGCAGCACAGGCCTGGGGAGCCCCGCTCCCCCCACCCCCCCAGTGGCCAGGGCAGCTCCCGGGATTGCAGCCCAGACAGAAACGCCAGCCCTTGTCCTCGTCTTTGCTCCCAGACACACACAAAGCTCATTATTTATTTTATACTTAAAGTGTCAGAGGGTTAGGGTGGGCTCTGGGCTGGGGATTGCAGACCACACTCCTGGCGGACAATAGCGTCCCCGTGTGCAGGTCCCGGCCGCTGGGCCTCCGCAGGGAGCCTCCGCAGGGAGCCTCCGCAGGGAGCCTCCGCAGGGAGCCTCCGCAGGGAGCCTCCGCAGGCCTGGGAACAAGTGGGGACTTGTGGCTCCTTGAGTGGAAGCCCCGTGATGGACGCCGGCTCAGTACCCACACATTTAGGGCCAAACATCCACACGCCAACCGCTTAACCCTAACCACCAAGCCCAGACCCACAGCCAGGCTCTGCCAACAAGGAGGATTGTGCTTCTCCCAGGTGACCTCAGGGGGAAGCTGCATAAGAAAAGGGTGCGGTTACTGTTCTGCTCCTCCCTGCTCCTCCCTGCTTCTCCCTGCTCCTCCCTCCTCCTCCTGCTCCTCCCTGCTTCTCCCTGCTCCTCCCTCCTCCTCCTGCTCCTCCCTGCTTCTCCCTGCTCCTCCCTCCTCCTCCTGTTCCTCCCTGCTTCTCCCTGCTCCTCCTTGCTCCTCCCTCCTCCTCCTCTCTGTTCCTCCCGCTCCTCTTTGTTCCTCCCTGCTTCTCCCTGCTCCTCCCTCCTCCTCCTGCTCCTCCCTCCTCCTCCTGCTCCTCTCTGTTCCTCCCTGCTTCTCCCTGCTCCTCCCTCCTCCTCCCTCCTCCTCCTGCTCCTCTCTGTTCCTCCCTGCTTCTCCCTGCTCCTCCCTCCTCCTCCTGCTCCTCTCTGTTCCTCCCTGCTCCTCCCTGCTCCTCCCTCCTCCTCCTGCTCCTCCTGCTCCTCTCGGCTCCTCTCTGCTCCTCCCTGCTCCTCCTGCTCCACTCTGCTCCTCCTGCTCCTCCCTGCTCCTCCCTCCTCCTCCTGCTCCTCTCTGTTCCTCCCTGCTTCTCCCTCCTCTTCCTGCTCCTCCCTCCTCCTCCTGCTCCTCTCTGTTCCTCCCTGCTCCTCCCTGCTCCTCCCTCCTCCTCCTGCTCCTCCTGCTCCTCTCGGCTCCTCTCTGCTCCTCCCTGCTCCTCCTGCTCCTCTCTGCTCCTCCTGCTCCTCCCTGCTCCTCCCTCCTCCTCCTGCTCCTCTCTGTTCCTCCCTGCTTCTCCCTCCTCCTCCTGCTCCTCCCTCCTCCTCCTGCTCCTCTCTGTTCCTCCCTGCTTCTCCCTGCTCCTCCCTCCTCCTCCTGCTCCTCTCTGCTCCTCCCTGCTCCTCCCTCCTCCTCCTGCTCCTCTCTGTTCCTCCCTGCTTCTCCCTCCTCCTCCTGCTCCTCCCTCCTCCTCCTGCTCCTCTCTGTTCCTCCCTGCTTCTCCCTGCTTCTCCCTGCTCCTCCCTCCTCCTCCTGCTCCTCCCTCCTCCTCCTGCTCCTCTCTGTTCCTCCCTGCTTCTCCCTGCTCCTCCCTCCTCCTCCTGCTCCTCTCTGTTCCTCCCTGCTTCTCCCTGCTCCTCCCTCCTCCTACTGCTCCTCCCTCCTCCTCCTGCTCCTCTCTGTTCCTCCCTGCTTCTCCCTGCTCCTCCCTCCTCCTCCTGCTCCTCCCTCCTCCTTCTGCTCCTCTCTGTTCCTCCCTGCTTCTCCCTGCTCCTCCCTCCTCCTCCTGCTCCTCTCTGTTCCTCCCTGCTTCTCCCTGCTCCTCCCTCCTCCTCCTGCTCCTCCCTCCTCCTCCTGCTCCTCTCTGTTCCTCCCTGCTTCTCCCTGCTCCTCCTGCTCCTCTCTGTTCCTCCCTGCTTCTCCCTGCTCCTCCCTGCTCCTCCCTCCTCCTCCTGCTCCTCTCTGTTCCTCCCTGCTTCTCCCTGCTTCTCCCTGCTCCTCCCTGCTCCTCCCTGTTCCTCCCTGCTTCTCCCTGCTCCTCCCTCCTCCTCCTGCTCCTCTCTGTTCCTCCCTGCTTCTCCCTGCTCCTCCCTGCTCCTCCCTCCTCCTGCTCCTCTCTGTTCCTCCCTGCTTCTCCCTGCTTCTCCCTGCTCCTCCCTCCTCCTCCTTGCTCCTCCCTCCTCCTCCTGCTCCTCTCTGTTCCTCCCGCTCCTCTCTGTTCCTCCCTGCTTCTCCCTGCTCCTCCCTCCTCCTCCTGCTCCTCCCTCCTCCTCCTGCTCCTCTCTGTTCCTCCCTGCTTCTCCCTGCTCCTCCCTCCTCCTCCCTCCTCCTCCTGCTCCTCTCTGTTCCTCCCTGCTTCTCCCTGCTCCTCCCTCCTCCTCCTGCTCCTCTCTGTTCCTCCCTGCTCCTCCCTGCTCCTCCCTCCTCCTCCTGCTCCTCCTGCTCCTCTCGGCTCCTCTCTGCTCCTCCCTGCTCCTCCTGCTCCTCTCTGCTCCTCCTGCTCCTCCCTGCTCCTCCCTCCTCCTCCTGCTCCTCTCTGTTCCTCCCTGCTTCTCCCTCCTCCTCCTGCTCCTCTCTGTTCCTCCCTGCTCCTCCCTGCTCCTCCCTCCTCCTCCTGCTCCTCCTGCTCCTCTCGGCTCCTCTCTGCTCCTCCCTGCTCCTCCTGCTCCTCTCTGCTCCTCCTGCTCCTCCCTGCTCCTCCCTCCTCCTCCTGCTCCTCTCTGTTCCTCCCTGCTTCTCCCTCCTCCTCCTGCTCCTCCCTCCTCCTCCTGCTCCTCTCTGTTCCTCCCTGCTTCTCCCTCCTCCTCCTGCTCCTCTCTGCTCCTCCCTGCTCCTCCCTCCTCCTCCTGCTCCTCTCTGTTCCTCCCTGCTTCTCCCTCCTCCTCCTGCTCCTCCCTCCTCCTCCTGCTCCTCTCTGTTCCTCCCTGCTTCTCCCTGCTTCTCCCTGCTCCTCCCTCCTCCTCCTGCTCCTCCCTCCTCCTCCTGCTCCTCTCTGTTCCTCCCTGCTTCTCCCTGCTCCTCCTGCTCCTCTCTGTTCCTCCCTGCTTCTCCCTGCTTCTCCCTGCTCCTCCCTCCTCCTCCTGCTCCTCCCTGTTCCTCCCTGCTTCTCCCTGCTCCTCCCTCCTCCTCCTGCTCCTCTCTGTTCCTCCCTGCTCCTCCCTCCTCCTCCTGCTCCTCCCTCCTCCTCCTGCTCCTCTCTGTTCCTCCCTGCTTCTCCCTGCTCCTCCTGCTTCTCCCTGCTTCTCCCTGCTCCTCCCTCCTCCTCCTGCTCCTCCCTCCTCCTCCTGCTCCTCTCTGTTCCTCCCTGCTTCTCCCTGCTCCTCCCTCCTCCTCCTGCTCCTCTCTGTTCCTCCCTGCTTCTCCCTGCTCCTCCCTCCTCCTCCTGCTCCTCCCTCCTCCTCCTGCTCCTCCCTGTTCCTCCCTGCTTCTCCCTGCTCCTCCCTCCTCCTCCTGCTCCTCTCTGTTCCTCCCTGCTTCTCCCTGCTCCTCCCTGCTCCTCCCTCCTCCTGCTCCTCTCTGTTCCTCCCTGCTTCTCCCTGCTTCTCCCTGCTCCTCCCTCCTCCTCCTGCTCCTCCCTCCTCCTCCTGCTCCTCTCTGTTCCTCCCTGCTTCTCCCTGCTCCTCCCTGCTCCTCCCTCCTCCTCCTGCTCCTCTCTATTCCTCCCTGCTTCTCCCTGCTCCTCCCTCCTCCTCCTGCTCCTCCCTCCTCCTCCTGCTCCTCTCTGTTCCTCCCTGCTCCTCCCTGCTCCTCCCTCCTCCTCCTGCTCCTCTCTGTTCCTCCCTGCTTCTCCCTGCTCCTCCCTCCTCCTCCTGCTCCTCCCTCCTCCTCCTGCTCCTCTCTGTTCCTCCCTGCTTCTCCCTGCTCCTCCCTCCTCCTCCTGCTCCTCTCTGTTCCTCCCTGCTTCTCCCTGCTCCTCCCTCCTCCTCCTGCTCCTCCCTCCTCCTCCTGTTCCTCTCTGTTCCTCCCTGCTCCTCCCTGCTCCTCCCTCCTCCTCCTGCTCCTCCCTCCTCCTCCTGCTCCTCTCTGTTCCTCCCTGCTTCTCCCTGCTCCTCCCTGCTCCTCCCTCCTCCTCCTGCTCCTCTGTTCCTCCCTGCTTCTCCCTGCTCCTCCCTCCTCCTCCTGCTCCTCTCTGTTCCTCCCTGCTTCTCCCTGCTCCTCCCTGCTCCTCCCTGCTCCTCCCTCCTCCTCCTGCTCCTCTCTGTTCCTCCCTGCTCCTCCCTGCTCCTCCCTCCTCTTCCTGCTCCTCCTGCTCCTTCCTGTTCCTCCCTCCTCCTCCCTGCTCCTCTCTGTTCCTCCCTGCTTCTCCCTGCTCCTCCCTGCTCCTGCCAGCTCCTCCCTCCTCCTCCCTGCATCTCCCTGCTCCTGCCAGCTCTTACCTGGCTCCTTTGGCAGCAAAGACTCTGTCAGACCCCAGGCACCCTGCTCTCCGGGACTGCAGAGCCCGGCCCGGTTTCTCGGGGCTGATGTCGAAGCGAGGAGCTGAGGAGAGGACTGTGTGCTTCTGCTGAGCTCTGTCCCTGAGGCAGGTGCTGTGGGGAATGTGCTCAGTGTTGCTCGCCTGCTGGGCAGGTAACCGTTATTTTGGCCACTGCACGCGCGGCCCGGGAGCTCCGTGAGCGGGAGGACGCTCGTGTCTCCGATCTCCAGGAGGAGGTGGGATCGGAGACTGTGTTAATTCTACTCTTTGCTTTCAGCGAATGGAGGCACATTTGCCAGCACAGAACTAACACTGACACAGAAATACTTTTTAAAGACAGTGAATTGAAATAGCAAGTGAAACACATTTGCTTTTACACCATCTATTACGGCAAACAGGAAATTGTTTTCCACGGGTTCCTGAACACTCGGCTTTAACAGCTCACGCGGGGGCTTGCGCTAGAACACACTGGGCACTGAATTCGCAGGCTCCTGAGCGGGGCTTCGCGTCTCCGGGTACCCGGCAGGCACCGTGCCTCACGCCTTCGCAGGCTACAGGGAAACAGCAGACTTTCCTCAAAGACAGCCTCTCTGGGCAAGTAAGAGGAGCAGATAAGTCAGCTTAGAAACGCCCAGCCCCGCCCCCAGTCAGACTCACTGACACCAGCTGGAGAATTCCCTCCAGGCCCAGCCCTACGGAGTGGAGGTAGGTCGGATCCTGGCCAAAGGCGGTAGAGGAATTGGATGGATTATCTTATGTTTACAGGTCACACGGAGGCAGGTGGCAGCGGGTGTGGCCCCGGGGAAGATGCACAAAGTCAGAAGTTCGGCGATTTGTCCACGTCCCCGTGGCAGCTCCGGGACCGAGGGAGGGGGAAAGGGGGGGGTCACACAGCGCCAGACCTCCTGCCCTTGGTGTTTCCTGCGAGACGACTCGGTCCTGGCGTTTGGAGAGGAAACAAACAGCCACGCTGAAGAGCAGGTGTTTTCCTTTGGTCGCTTGTGGGTTCCATGAGAGAAATGTGTTCCAGTCGCTTAAAGAAATAGGCCCACGTCCCAAATGTTAAAGAACTGAGATGAAACTGCTGTGTTTTGTGTGTGTTTTTAACCCTCACCGAGGATATCTTAACATTGATTTTAGAGAGAGAGGAAGAGAGAGGAAAGACAGAGAGAAACATCCATGTGACAGAAACACATCCATTGGATGCCTCCTGCATGTGCACCGACCAGGGTCCCGGCGGGGAGGAGCCTGCAACCGAGGTCCATGCTCTTGACCAGAATTGAACCCGGGACCCTTCGGTCCACAGGCGACTGAGCCCAACTGGCCAGGGCTCCAGGGCTCCGTAACATTTTAATTCCAGTTTATCATCACAGACACAGGGCAGGCGGAGGCGGGGGGCGGGGGGGCACTGTCCGTGGGAGCGCCGGGGGCTGGAGCCTGCGCACGGCACTCGGAGAGGCAGGCTCTGGGTTCCCCGTGGAGAGAGGAGGGCGCCAGGGTCAGACCCCACAGGGTTTCTGAAACCATTGCCTTCCAGCTACCGACACAGCCCTGAATATTTCAAAACACATCCATGTGCACACAAAGACAGGCCGAATGGGGTTCCCAGGACTCTCAGCTTCCAGCAAAGCAATTCTGTAAACACACACATACATGACCTATGTCCTCTATCACTTCACTAGTAAACCAGTTCCCGCCCAGCCTGCGCCAAAGAAAGTTAACGGAACGTTTGCATTTCCTCACGCGGACCAGAAGGAGACGGCTAATCCCGCCGGCACCCCGCTGTTTTCAGGGTGGGTGACAACCATGCCTCCGGGGCCCTGAGCGGTAACTCGGGCCAGAACCCCCACTCTGTCCTCTCCAGCGAGGGGTGTCTGCCTCCTACAGATAATTAAAAACTCAGCGACGCACTTCCCAGGATTCCTCTCCTCAAAGAAGAAACTTCAGCTGGAAGATTAGGGTTTTCTCTCTCTGAAGCTCAGTGCACCAACTGGCGTCGCTGCATTGAAATCAGGGCAGCCTGGCCGCCAGCCCCCGCGGAGGGCGGGCTCTGTGCGCGCAGCCACATGAAAGGGCCTTTTCATCCCCCGCGCAGAGTGAACTGGGGGCCCTGGCACACAGCGACCCCCGCGGTAAACGGGATTTACATCACTTTCTGACGAGAATCGAATGAGGGCCTTGGAGGCGGCAACAGATGGGCCTGAATGCGCTCCCGGGAAAGCCACGGCGACATCTGTGGCCTCCACTTCCTGGTGGTCGCGGCCGGTTGCCGGGCGGGGGCTGGGCGAGTGAGCGTGCGTGTGTGTGTGCGTGTGTATGTGCGTGTGTGCACATGGTGTGAGTGCGCGCACGTGGGTGTAGGTGTGCGTGTGTGCATGTGTGTGCGTGCGTGGGTGTGAGTGCGCACGCGTGGGTGTGGGTGTGCGTGTGTGCTGGAGCCGTGGCCGCGGGGTCGGCCCTATGGTCACCATCAGATGGAGCGTGCGGTGCCTGTGTGCAGCCAGGAGCTGAGACGATGCCGCCGGTGTGACGGGGGAGCGGCCCTGGCTGGCACCGGCTTCCAGGGCAGCCTCTTGGCGAGGGGCTCAGCCCTGTCCGAGGCGGCGGGCGCTGCTGTCGCTGGCTGACGGGGTGCGTTCACGCGTGGCCAAGACCACACAGAGACCCTTCCCAGGAACATTCTTCCTCCAAATCTGTTTATTTCCTCCTCGAAGGGGCGTCCTGTTTTCACGAGGAAGTCTCAGTCCATTTCCTGGTTGAGACCAAGTCAGAGACATGACAACGGCGACCCTGAGAGGCCACCTGACGGGGTGAGGGAGGCTCCTGGAGACGGAGGGAGGCGGGCAGGAGGAGGGCGGCGGGCCCGGCCTGGCCAGGCCAGGACCCGTCCCGTCCGTCCACACGCCCTCTCCCCTCTCCGCGAGGCACCAGGACGGGGGCGGGGGGGGCCTGGGGCGAAGGCTGGGAGGCGAGGCGAGGGGTCCAGGATGTGCTCTCTAGTCCCAGAGGGAGGAGGGAAGGCTTCCCAGGCCTGCAGCCCCGACAGCAAGAACCGCGGCTCTGGATTCAAGCGCCATGTCTGCTGGCCACGGGCTGGGAGGCGGGGGGCGGCCGTGCGCCTGTGCCCGGGGTGTGGAACAGAACAGAGCAGTGTCTACCTCGTACTCAGACCGGAATCGGGGCCCCAGGGGAAGTGCTTCTGGCATGGCTTCGAGGCCGCTCTCACCTCACTGTGCGGAGAGGGGTCCAGAGGCCCCGGGCAGAGCCCAGCCTCTCACCCAGTCTTTTAAAACGAGCAGCACTGTGCTCCATGCGTTCGTGGAAATTCAGAAAACGAACTTTTCAAAAAAACTTTTTTTTGGCTTCTAGGAACCTAAGGTTATGCTTTAGAATGACGTGCTTTCCAGCCCCGGCAGCGCTGCTCAGCGATTAGAGCGCCGGACTGGGCACCACAGGGTCTCAGGTTTGGTTCCCAGTCAAGGGCACGTGCCTGGGTTTCGGGTTTGTTCCCGCCCCCAGCTGGGGCACGTGCGGGAGGCAACCAATCGATGTCTCTCTCACATTGATGTTTCTCCCCCGCCCACTCTCTCTAAAGAAATCAATGGAAAAAAATATCCTCACTCCTTGGGTGACGATTAAAGAAGAAATCACATTCTTTTTATAATGAAACTGATTTGCTGTAATGAACTTGCTAATGATCAAAAGCAGCTGGGTATCGCTAAGTTATGCCATAGCCTTCTGAGAGGCTAATAAAATAAAACATTTAGATGAAGAAGAGATGGTCAAGCCATATAATTTTAAAAATATATTTTATTGATTTTTTTTTTACAGAGAGGAAGGGAAAGGGAGAGGGACAGAGAGCCAGAAACATCGATGAGAGAGAAACATCGATCAGCTGCCTCCTGCACCACCCCCCCCAACTGGGGATGTGCCCGCAACCAACGTACATGCCCTTGACCGGAATCGAACCCGGGACCCTTCAGTCTGCAGGCTGATGCTCTATCCAGTGAGCAACACCGGCCAGGGCTGAGCCACATTTTTAGCCTCTCTTTGTGGTGCAGAATGGGCGTGGCCGGGCTCTCGATGGAAGTTCTGGAAGACAGTGGTTGGATGCAAGCTTCTCCGCCTTTGTCCCGAAATTCGTGCAACAGCTGCTTGGATGGCAGCAGGAAGCAGCGCAGGCCTCCCGCCGAGGCCCTCCTGCCGTGGGAGCGCACCCTGCGGGTTAAGACAAGTGTCCCAATGGACGCCCATCCGCAGCCTCTGCTCTGTGTGACTTTAAAAAATATGTCCTTTTACTGACTTCAGAGAGAGAGGGAGAGGAAGAGAGAGGGAGACATCCATGATGAGAGGGAATCATGGATCGGCTGCCTCCTGCACGCCCCACGCTGGGGATGGAGCCCGCAATCCGGGCCTGTGCCCTGACCGGGAATCGAACCTGACCTCCTGGCTCAAGGTCGACGCTCAGCCCTGAGCCCCGCTGGCCGTTCTGTGACTTTCGAAGGACCCAGGTGTGCGCCTCGGTGAGTGAGCGGAGCCTGGCGCCGCGTGAGGCTGCTTCCCGGGAAGCAGGTGCACAGACAGGCCGCTCCCAGCCTCCGTCACCGGGGCCCGGACGAGGATGAAGCAAGCGCCAGCACGGCGCTCTCACCCGTGGCGGGCCCTGCCTTCCAAGGCCGCAGCGCACCGCGCCCCCGTCTCCGAGGCTGCCTTCCCGAGGCCGCAGCGCACCGCGCCCCTGTCTTGTCTCCGAGGCGAGGCTGCCTTCCTGCCGGCAGAGTCCTTTGTCTGGGCGAGGAGGAGCCGGAACAAAGGCACCTGTTGTTCCCTCCGCGCCTCAGAAGTGCCCGCAGCCGCGCCGCTCTCCGGCCCCCACCACCCGCGCCCCGTCCTCACCGGCTGTGAAAGGCGGGTGATTGAGGGGAAGACCCATAAATTTCAGAGCTCTCCAGGGACAGACATAATGAATTTGGTACAGCACATATTTCTAGATCAAAGATGCCTTTGAAGTGACAAAACCCTAATCCGCCAACGACCAGGCACTTCCCCTCGGCCCGCAAGCCCATCGGCAAATAAACGCACGTTCAGGCGACCGTCTTTATCTGGACGCGGCCACCGGGAGCCTCGCCCCGGTGACCCCGACCCCGACACGGGGACGTGTGGGGAGGCCGGGCCTGAGCAGCCAGGGCTGGCTGTGCGCAGGGCCCGAGCCGCAGCCGCAGCGCCCGCTCTGTGCGCGCTCGGGGCCTGCGGGCGCTGGGTCATGGATGTGCATTACGTCCGGAGGAGACAGGCCCTCCAGATCCCAGAGACAAGACACGCACACCCCGACCAGCAAACCCCGGGACCCGAGCGACTCGGCGAGCGCTGACGTGCTGGCCACCACGGGCAGGTCATGCTGGACACGCTGCGCAGCCGGCTGCGGGCGACGGAGGGAGATCTGACGGGGATTTCAGTGCTCGGGAGCCACGGGTGTGGATCCCAACATGCAAATCACACACCAGACAGCGAGCCCCCGCCCCGTGTCGACGCGGTTCTGAAGTTCTGAGTGTGTGAGAACAGCACCCCCATGAACTAAACACGCGCGCAGCTTTGAGAAACGGATCAGGCCTCACACTCGCCTCCTGTGAGGCGTTAAAAACAGGAGGCGGACGTTATGATGAAGGCACAGAGCTTCCCATATTGTGCAGAAAAAAGTGAAAATCGCAAATAAGCAATTTTGGGGTGAAATGGCGGAAACCCACGCTGTCACCAAAACGGCTCAGAAGGCCCGTCCTGTGCGCATTCTTTTCCACAAAGACGAGCTGCCCCGCAGCGACCGGGGCTGGAGCTGCCGGGTGTGTTTGAAGGACTGGGCTTTGGTTTTGCTGCCAACTTTGAAATGTAACGTAGTCAAAATATAAACATAAATTTAAATGAACTTTTCACAGAAGCAGATCCGGGAGGCGAGGCGGCTGCGTTTGTGCTGGTTCCTTTTCTGCTCTCCTTCCAGAGAGAAAGCCGGCCCCCGCTGGGCGAGACAAAGCGGCGGGGATTGGGGCTATTCCCAGTGTTCCTAGACGGCCCGCCTCATTAGCATACCTCCTCCCTGGAGGGAGCCGGCTCCGAGCCCAGAGCCCAGCCCCGCTAATCCCCCCCCCCCCCCCCAAGCTCTGCTCGCCCTTTGCGGGGAAGAGAGTCCCCTGGTGCCTCCTCGGCGCTTCCCGCTGCCATCGGGGCAGGACCAGGAGGCCGCGTGTCCAGGCCAGTCCCCGCGTGCAGGGAGAGCTGGCTGGTCTCCCTCTGCCTCAGTGTCCCTCCGGCTGCTCTGCCCCGCACCTGGCTCCTTTGAAGAGGGCCAGGCGCTCGCCACACGCCGGCGGCCATGGCGTCCTCGCTCGTCAAGGACAGAGGCTGGTCGCAGACTCTTCCTTCACCCGCATCTTCACGGGACAGCGTGGCACTTAGGGACCGCCATCTGGTGGCCGCGGACACACCCAACGAAGCAGCAGGTGGACGAGCCAGCATCCAATTTCAATAAAATGCAAAAAACCCAAAACAAAACCCAAAAAACAGTAAAAATTATACAGCAGCGTGGAAAACGTTTGTCATTTTTTTGTTAAAACCAAAGGCGCCCGAGTTTGCTGAAGCCACCCCCTCACATCCTGTGTCCAAAGGCAGGCTAGGCTGTGAGCACACTGATCCTAGCCGGTTTTCTTATTCCGGATCATTCATTTGTAACGAAAGGCACCGGCTTACCACGAGTTTGCAACCCCGAGGTCACTGTTTCGTAGCACTGCGGTGAGACGCTCTTCCGCTGCCATCAGGTCATGAGCATCTGACCCTCGTCACGTGTTCCCACAGGAAACTCGGAACCGGATGTTGCCGTGGGCTCCACGGTGCCTTCGCTCGGCCACCCCGCACCAGCCCCTGTAGTAACACTTCTAGACACCTCTGTGCGCCGCCACGGGGTCGCTTCAGACATTCCGAGGGCGTGCCCAGGTTAGACTCAGATGCTCCTCACTCGGCACGGCTCTCCTCACACGCCTGCGAAGGGAGCTCAGGCTCTGCAGGTGCAGGCTGGAATTCGTGGCACCTACTATGTGGCTGGGGACTAGGCTGTGAGGCAGGTGACCAGTTCTCTCTCTTGCCGGAGCCACTCGGGCACATTCGTGCCCTAAATCAGATCTGCTGTGCCCTTCCAGCCTAGCAGCGCCAACATGCGGTCGCCCAAGCGCTGGCAAGTGCCAGTGGGGGGGGGGGGGGGGCTTCTCCCAGGCCCCATCCTTTAAAAGTTATTAGAGTCCTGGCTGGTGTTGCTCAGTGGATAGAGCATTGGCCTGCAGACAAAAGGGTCCCAGGTTCGATTCTGGTCAAGGGAAGGTACCTCAGCTGCAGGCTTCTCCCCGGCCCGGGCCTTGGTCAGGGCTTGTGCAGAAGGCAACCAATTGATGTATTTCTCTCACATCGATGTTTCTCTCTGTCTTTCCCTCTCTCTCCTACTCTCTCCAAAAGATCAATGGGAAAATATCCTCAGGTCAGGATTAAAAAAAAAGTTATTAGAACATTCTTCTGTGTGAATGTCCTTCTCACACCTTCTTCCCGCACTTCTAACTTAAACAAGACAGGGGCGATGGAGAGAGTGGGACATACTTACAATTACGTATGATACTTGTACTAAGAATCTGTCTTTCTTGAAAAAAACACACCACACTGCTAAAATACTGAAGAATAAAAAAAGTCACAACATGGCTTATTAATTTAAAAGTGAAAGCCATAAATAAATAAATAAATAAATAAATAAATAAATAAATAAATGTGCAAGCCCTTCAGCTCGTACCCAAAATAAATGTATGTTACTGCTGAGCATTTATAAATATTAATAATATAGCTTGAAAATTATTTGGCCATGATACATTTAAGAAGCTCTGAACTGTTAACCAGAAGTTAGCATTTATAATCAGCCTACGTGGAAACGTCCACGGTGCTCACAAGTCATTTCCAGTTCATCCCCAAACAGAGCCCACGGCCACCTGCAAAGACCAATAAAAAGGACGTGTGAGCCTCGACTTCCTCCCAAGAAGAAACCGGCAAAAACCAAGCCTTAGGGAACAGAAGGAGCAAACGAACAAAACTTGTTTAAAATAGTGATTTATGCCCAGCAGGCCTGCCTCAGTGGCTGAGCATCAACCTATGAGCCAGGAGGTCACGGTCAGATTCCCGGGGCAGGAAGCAGCCAATCAATAATTCTCTCTCATCATTGATGTTTCTATCTCTCCTCCTCCCCTCCTCTCTGAAATCAGTAAAAATATATTTTAAAAAAATAGTGATTTATAAAACAGTAGATACATCAAAATGGTGGTTATTTGAAAAGGCCAATGAGCCGGCTTTCAAGAATCTAAGGGATGACAGGAGAGAGAAGAATGTGGAAAATGGGATAAACGCCATCACCGTGAGATCTTAGGAAGATGTGAGACTATAATGAACAAGCCCACCTTACGTATCTGCTTCTAAAAAACAAGTTAAACATTTACCAGCTCTAACCCTATCCTGTTGGCATCTTTACTGCTTATTATGGGTGTTGATGACTTTGGGGAGCATGACTTACAAATAATAGGCAATCTTTTCACATTCTCAGTCTTAATTAGGCCATAGGCTTTTCTTCAGTTTTTTGTTTTGTTTTAAATATTTTTATTGATTTCAGAGAGGAAAGGAGAGGGAGAGAGAAACATCAGTGATGAGAGAGAATCATGGATCCGATGCCTCCTGCACGCACCACACTGGGGATTGAGCCCACAACCCGGGCCTGTGCCTTGACTGGGAATCGAACCCTGCCCAGGCTCATAGGTTGACACTCAGCCACGGAGCCACGCAGCCGTTTTAATAATATATCAAAACTGTTTAGAGAATAAGCTTCTCCCGCCACGGAGACCCTGTGGCCCAGAGCACTGTGTGCACAGTGGTCACGGAGACCGTGTGGCCCAGAGCGCTGTGTGCACAGTGGTCACGGAGACCCTGTGGCCCAGGGCGCTGTGTGCACAGTGGTCACGGAGACCCTGTGGCCCAGGGCGCTGTGTGCACAGTGGTCACGGAGACCGTATGGCCCAGGGCGCTGTGTGCACAGTGGTCATGGAGACCGTATGGCCCAGGGCGCTGTTTGCACAGTGGCCACGGAGACCCTGTGGCCCAGGGCGCTGTGTGCACAGTGGTCACGGAGACCGTATGGCCCAGGGCGCTGTGTGCACAGTGGTCACAGAGACCCTGTGGCCCAGAGCGCTGTGTGCACAGTGGTCACGGAGACCCTGTGGCCCAGGGCGCTCTGTGCACAGTGGTCACGGAGACCGTGTGGCCCAGGGCACTGTGTGCACAGTGGTCACGGAGACCCTGTGGCCCAGGGCGCTGTGTGCACAGTGGTCACAGTGGTCACGGAGACCGTGTGGCCCAGGGCTCTGTGTGCACAGTGGTCACAGAGACCCTGTGGCCCAGGGCGCTGTGTGCACAGTGGTCACGGAGACCCTGTGGATCAGGGCGCTGTGTGCACAGTGGTCACGGAGACCCTGTGGCCCAGGGCGCTGTGTGCACAGTGGTCACGGAGACCGTATGGCCCAGGGCGCTGTGTGCACAGTGGTCACGGAGACCGTGTGGTCCAGGGCTCTGTGTGCACAGTGGTCACAGAGACCGTGTGGCCCAGGGCGCTGTGTGCACAGTGGTCACAGAGACTGTATGGCCCAGGAGACCCTGTGGCTCAGGGCGCTGTGTGCACAGTGGTCACGGAGACCGTGTGGCCCATGGCGCTGTGTGCACAGTGGTCACGAAGACCCTGTGGCCCAGAGCGCTGTGTTCACAGTGGTCACGGAGACCCTGTGGATCAGGGCGCTGTGTGCACAGTGGTCACGGAGACCGTGTGGCCCAGGGCGCTGTGTGCACAGTGGTCACGAAGACCCTGTGGCCCAGAGCCCTGTGTGCACAGTGGTCACGGAGACCCTGTGGCCCAGGGCGCTGTGTGCACAGTAGTCACGGAGACCGTATGGCCCAGGGCGCTGTGTGCACAGTGGTAACGGAGACCATATGGCCCAGGAGACCCTGTGGCTCAGGGCGCTGTGTGCACAGTGGTCACGAAGACCCTGTGGCCCAGGGCGCTGTGTGCACCATGGTCACGGAGACCCTGTGGCCCAGGGCGCTGTGTGCACAGTGGCCACGGAGACCCTGTGGCTCAGGGTGCTGTGTGCACAGTGGTCACGGAGACCCTGTGGCCCAGGGCGCTGTGTGCACAGTGGTCACGGAGACGCTGTGGCCCAGGGCGCTGTGTGCACAGTGGTCACGGAGACCCTGTGGCCCGGGGCGCTGTGTGCACAGTGGTCACGGAGACCCTGTGGCCCAGGGCGCTGTGTGCACAGTGGTCACGGAGACCCTGTGGCCCGGGGCGCTGTGTGCACAATGGTCACGGAGACCTTGTGGCCCAGGGCGCTGTGTGCACAGTGGCCACGGAGACCCTGTGGCCCAGGGCGCTGTGTGCACCGTGGTCACGGAGACCGTATGGCCCAGGGCGCTGTGTGCACAGTGGTCACGGAGACCCTGTGGCCCAGGGCGCTGTGTGCACAGTGGTCACGGAGACGCTGTGGCCCAGGGCGCTGTGTGCACAGTGGTCACGGAGACCCTGTGGCCCAGGGCGCTGTGTGCACAGTGGTCACGGAGACCGTATGGCCCAGGGCGCTGTGTGCACCGTGGTCACGGAGACCGTATGGCCCAGGGCGCTGTGTGCACAGTGGTCATGGAGACACTGTGGCCCAGGGCGCTGTGTGCACAGTGGTCACGGAGACCGTATGGCCCAGGAGACCCTGTGGCTCAGGGCGCTGTGTGCACAGTGGTCACGGAGACCCTGTGGCCCAGGGCGCTGTGTGCACAGTGGCCACGGAGACCCTGTGGCCCAGGGCGCTGTGTGCACAGTGGTCACGGAGACCCTGTGGCCCAGGGCGCTGTGTGCACAGTGGCCACGGAGACCCTGTGGCCCGGGGCGCTGTGTGCTCCGTGGTCGCAGGTCTGAGCTCTGGGAAGACGGCCCAGTGCAGCCAGAGCCGAGCAGAGCCGTGGAGCCTCTGGGACAAACACCTCTTCCTTGAGGAAAGCCCCTGCTTTGTGCTGGGCCTGGGAGAGACCGGTGTCTGTGGGACATGGCCTGAGCCTGAGCCTGCGCCGCCTTCCAGGCTTCTATTGGCAACGCCTCCTCCTGCGGAAGTACCGAAGGCTCCGTTCACCCGCAGCAGCACACACAGCCGCGCCCTGAGGGTGCGCTGGGCACTCCCACGGTTCGCACCGCAGCCCGGAGCCGCTGGGGGTGCGCGGAGGCGGTCCCGGCCCAGAGAAAAGTATCTGCGCCAAATCAGTAGCCAATGCCTGGCGTGGTTTCCACCCAGGACACATCGCAGGAAAGATGGGGCCTCCCCCCACCCCCTTCCTGAGAGCACAGCCTCACAGCCCGCACGCACGGCCCCAGTCATCCCGCCTCCCTGTCCCTCTGCGCCACGTAGGCTGTTGGGTGGTGGTGCCCTTAGAGTCCAGTCCGTGAGTGACATGCACAGGGCGGGGCAAAGTAGGTTACAGTGGTTCCCATGGAGAAGAATACAGCAACCAACAAATAGTAACACTCAGTGGTGAGCGTCCACCTATGGACTTGGAGGTCACAGTTCAATGCCCGGTCTGGGCGTATGGATCGTGCAGGAGGCAGCGATCCATGATTGTCTTATCACTGATGTTTCTCTCTCTCTCCCTCTCCCTTCCTCTCTGAAATCAATGAAAATACATAAGAAAAGAGTAAACGCCATTCTGTGTACTCACTCCTGTAAGCCTGCCCTGCCCTGCCCTGCCCTGCCCTGCCCTGTGTGCAGCTTGTACAAAACTGTGATGGAGTCTCTCCTTTCTCTCAGGTAAGTGTCCGAGCAACAGCTTCTTTCCAGGATGAAGCTGCGGGGACAAGGGCGCATCCCCGGGCGGGCGCCCCTGCTGCAGGGGGACCGGCCGCCAGGAAGCTCGGGCTCTGACCGTCCCTGCCTCTCAGCTGCCTTCTGAGCGGCTCCTGGTCAGTGCTGCTCACGGCAGCCTTCCTCCCGGCTCCTCGTTTTTATCACGCGTGTTACTCGACGCCCTTCCACACACACTGAGGTTCCCCTGTGCGTGAACGAAACACACCTGCCTGGAGCCCAGCAGCTCGGCCACACGACCCACTCCCTCACCGGGTTTCCCCAGCCCCCACGTGACGTGCCGCCCCCCCTCCTGTTGCCGCTGTCTGGGCCGTCCCTGCAAGGCCCTGCCGTGCCCCCTGTCGGCTCCTCCCGCCCTCCGGCCACCCTTCATGGGCGGGTCCCTTTGAGTCCAAGCGCACGCCCAGCTGAGGTCTGACGATCTTACACTCCTGGTAACGGCTCCAGTGGCCACATCTTAGGTGGCCTCTCCCCCGAAGGCAGAGCTGCCCGTCCTCGAGCTGGACATGGTGCCGCGATGAGGACGAGGCCCGGCAGGGCGGTGCGCCCGAGGCCAGCCCAGGCCAGGGCGCCGAGGCCGGGGCGGGAGTGAGCGTGCGGCCACGGGTCCCCTTCAGGCTTGTCCACGCGGCCCGTCCTCTCCTCGGAGGAGGTTTGTGTGAGTCAGGTGCTGCCCTCACTCGTGCTCGGCTTTTCTTCTTCTTCCCCCCAACCTGGTCTTCCCTCCGTCCTGCCTGCTGCTCCCCCAGCACATGTGTTGAGTCTCTAACTCTCCGCTCTGCGGGAGCAGCTAGTCTGTGCGGGACACGCTCCGCTGAAGGAGCAGCAGCTGAGCCGCTGGAGTGGGAGCCCGCGCTGCGGGAGGCCGCTGTGCGGAGGGGGCCAGCCCGGAGCTGAATGGGGCACAGCCGGCCAGGTGGCCCTCGCCTGAGCGCAGCCGGGAGCGCCCGGGGACAGCGACCTGCTGGACAGCGCAGCGAGCAGGTCCACAGGGTCGCAGCCCCTCGCCGGTCTTCAGGACAGAAGGAACCATGCGACCTCCTGGGCCGCCCGTGACCACGCACAGCCCAGCTGTAGCCCCGATTTCCCACGCCCCGTGCTGCGGAAGGCTGTGGTCTGGGAGTGAAACTCCCACCCCAAGTAGCATTTTAAGAAAAAACACGTTTTTCAAAGGAGGACAGAGATCCCAGGCTCCCGAGCGCCTGCGCGGTGCCCAGAAGCCGTCAGCCAGGGAAGCGCAGTGGGTACAGGGGAACCCGTCCCTAGAGCGCGTCTGGGTTGGCGATGGGTGAGCACGGGGAGGTGATTATTTATGTAGATTGAAAGGTGGGGGTGCTTGGGGGGGTGCCGAGATGGCGGCGGGTTAGTGGAAGCCCCACTGACCCTCTCCCGGCGCCTTGCTGACGTCACAGGGTAACTTGTGTCTCCACTCCCAAAGGTCATTGCTGGTTACAAGACAACTCACGTCTGCATTTACATTAATTTAATAATCTAAGGTCTGAAAGCCACGCAGAGTTGTGTGCGTGCGTGCGTGTGTGTGTGTGTGTGTGTGTGTGTGTAAATTGATTTCAGAGAGAGAGGGAGAGAGAGAGAGAAAAACATCAATGATGAGAGACAATCATGGATCGCCTGCCTCCTGCACGCCCTCAACTGAGGATTCAGCCCGAAACCTAGGTGTATGCCCTTGACCAGATCAAACCTGGGACCCTTCAGTCCCCAGGCCGATGCTCTATCCACTGAGCCACACTGCCCAGGGCAGGACGAGCAGTCTTAATCTCATGTGCCGCTGGCCTGGTGCTAACTGAGTCCTCAGCTGGGGTCAGGCTGGGCACCCTCACGCCGTACCTGCGGCACCGGAGGCTCAGGGCCAGCAGCTCAGCCAGGACGTCGGAGCGTCAGGCGGGGTTTGGGTCTGGCAGATCTGTCTCCCTGCAGACCTGCGTGCGGACAAACCCACCACTGCCCCCAGTGCTTCGTTTCCTCATCCTCAAACCTGGATGCTTGCCCGTGGCCGTTCCCTGACCGCCCGCCCACCTGTGAGGTTGCTGCCTGACCCGCTGCTGCCGGGGGAGGGAACGGCCTTTCCCCTCGGGCCCCGCACACGGCACGGCGGCCCAGAGCCCGGAGCCCCCGCGGCTCCGCGTCCGCCGAGCTCAGAGTCCAGTGGAGCTGACTGCGCCTCCTCGTCGAGCGCTGAGCTTGGAAGTGTCTCCTGCCACCGCTGACCCTCCGTACAGCCACGTTCCACCAGCAATGCCCAGGCCGCCCTCTCCCCAAAGGATCTCCAGGTTGGAGCTTGTCCTGTTTACTCCAGAGGCTGCCTTTTCAGAAGACTATCAAGCCCTGGCCAGTTCGTTCAGTGGTGAGAGCATCAGCCGGCAGACTGAAGGGTCACGGGTCCCATTCCCGGTCAAGGGCACTGCAGGCTCCATCCTCAGCAACCAACCCAGGTGTGTCTCTCACATCAATTTCTCTCTCTCCTCCCCCCCCTTCCACTCTCTCTAAACATCAATGGGAAAATGTCCTCGGGTGACGATTTAAAAAAAGATAAAAAGAGAAGACCATCAAGTGTTCTTTTTGGAGGTGATTTGTTTATTGTCAGTTGAGTCCTATTTTCAATTTCACTGAATTTCCAACTTTAGGGTTGAACCCAAACTGATTTATTGGGGGCCCTGAAGTAGACTGCTTTCCATTTTCCCTCAGTTGAAGGTAATGGTGAGTTGTTTTGTGCGTTTTTTTAATATATTTTATTGATTTTTTACAGAGAGGAAGGGAGTGGGATAGAGTTAGAAACATCAATGAGAGAGAAACATCGATCAGCTGCCTCCTGCACACGCCCCACTGGGGATGTGCCCGCAACCAAGGTACATGCCCTTGACCGGTGTGTAGTGGGAATCGAACCTGGGACCCCTTCAGTCCGCAGGCTGACGCTCTATCCACTGAGCCACACCGGTTAGGGCAATGGTGAGTTTTTTTAAATGTGTGTCTCTCGGGCTATAGTATAAACAGCAATAGGCCAGGGACTGCGTCTGCCTTGCTCCCTTTTCTAAACCTGGAGTATTTGGAATCTGGAGTAGTTCCTAGCACAGCTGAGGCTCTAAAAACATGTGTTGTTCAATGCACACGAAAGGAGACACTGGCTGAACCTGGGCACCCTCTCTTATTTGCTTAATCCTACGCATTCGCACTGTTTACTGTCTATTTGATAAGTTGGAAAACTCCCTTTTACTCCAGCAGTATCTCTACTGTCCACAGATGAGGTGCTTTCATTGTCTCCGTAAGCATTAAGCTCTCGGTCTAAGTGACAATTGCATCCTCTCATCTTTTACCTTCAAACTGATGCAAAGTTTTCAGTCCTCATCTATCTTAGCAGACATTTCCACACATTGATTACCTGATTGCATTACAAGGACATCGTCGGATCTTCTGGAAGCCCTGTGACTGTGATTACGTCATAGTCTCTGGCTCAGAAAGTGAGTGAGTTAAATAGGGTGTCTGCCCGACAAATGTTTGCGTCATTCGCATCAGGGTCTTCCTCACTTTCCTGCAACCTAAGAGCCTGTGATCTGTCCTTCTTCCCAGCGCCTCTCTGCCGCCCTCTCCTGGTGGCTCATAGCAGCACAGGCCAAAACCCTTGCTGTATATGCTTAAGGTACTTATTAGGGAAAACAAGTGTTTTGTTTTCAGAAGAAAGATCTAAATAAATTACAAGACTTAGTAATGACCAAAGGAAATGTAGAACTTCTGTGAAACGTTGAAATTGACAATAAACAAAACAAAACAAAACATACCCTCAGGTGAGGATTAAAAAAAAGAAAATAAAACAAAACAAAAACACATTGAAATAGTGATGCATATTATTTGCCTGACCAGTAAATTGAACTCTATTTCAGTAAAAATACATGAATCTTTTTGGAATTCACTCTAGAAAAAAAAATTCACTAATCTATTATCTCAAAATCGGTGATGTTTCCATGTAACAATGATAAAAATTACACGTAGCCATCTATGGCATGTTCGCTAACCAAATCAGTACCACAATGAATTCAACCTTTACGTCCTGCCCGTCCGTGAATCTCCTGCCCGTGACCTATTCATTCCCAACCACACAGGAAGGTCTCTAGAGTCCCTTCCGATGCACAGAGTCTACGACACTCTCTTCCACCCTCCTGAAATTCAGTGGGACATACTGAGGACTGGGTCAGCCTCGTGTGATCTGCATAGATGCCGCAGGACTTAAAAACAGCAGCATTTGTTATGACCAAGTCCTGGCACGAGGTCCTCCATGCGAAAGCTCATTTGATTTTTGTAGAAGCCACACGGGATAGTTACCTCCTGACCCTCCTGTTGGGGTGAGAACACTGAGCTCAGGGGTCAGGCCCTGTCAGGTCCCACTGCCAAGGAGCAGAGGTGATTCAGACAGGGCAGCAGAGCACACGCCCCCGGGCCCCCCCACACACGGGATAGGGCGCCTGGAACAGGTGTTGTGTTCCACAGACAGGAAGAGGGTCTGAAGGGTCGGCAGCCAGACGCAGGGGGAAGTCAGGGTGTGTAGTGGGACAGAGACCCGTCCAGCATGAAGACTGCAGAGAGAGAGAGAGGTGAAGTCCACAAAGTAGCCTTTGGTTTAGATAAGGTGAGCAGAAGTCACTTTCCCGAGTGGAAATATATTTAAAGAATGTGCCCCAAGGAGAGTGAGGAAGGAGAGGGGCTCCGCCCATCTGCCCAAGAGGGGAGGGCAGTTAGGGGCAATCGGGCCAGCAGGGGAGCAGTTAGGTGTCGATCAGGCTGGCAGGGGAGGGCAGTTAGGGGCAATCGGGCTGGCAGGGAGGACAGTTGGGGGCGATCGGGCCGGCAGGGGAGCAGTTAGGCATTGATCATGCTGGCAGGGGAGTGGTTAGGGGTGATCAGGCTGGCAGGCAGGCAAGCGGGTTGGGAGCCAGCAGTCCCGGATTATGAGAAGGATCGGGCCTAAACCGGCAGTCGGACATCCCCCGAGGGGTCCCAGATTGGAGAGGGTGCAGGCTGGACTGAGGAACACCCACCCCCCCAGTACACAAATTTCATGCACCGGGACTCTAGTAGTGATATAAACAGCCAATCACAGTATATAGACAATGACCTGGGTTCAGGTTCACATACCGACATAGACATAGGTGATAGAGGAGAGAGAGATGGGGGGAGAGAGAGATAGAAATGAGAGAGATAGTAATGAGAAAGAGAGATAGTAACGAGAGAGAGAGAGAGAGAGATATGAGAGAGAGAGTAATGAGAGAGAGAGTAATGAGAGAGAGTAATGAGAGAGAGAGAGAGAGAGGGAGGGAGATAGAGAGAGAGAAGCAGAGGGAGAGAAATAGCCTGCCACTGTAACATGCCATCCACTTCAGAAGATCTGTGAGTTACACCTTTCCCGTTTCACGTGAGTAGCTGTAAGAATCCTAGCTGAAGCTCTGGCCAGTTTTGCTCAGTGGATAGAGCACCGGCCTGCAGACTGAAGGGTCCCAGGTTTGATTCCGGTTGCGGGCTTGATCCCCAGTGTGGGGCGTGCGGAAGGCAGCCAATCAATGATTCTCTCTCATCATTGATGTTTGTCTCTCTCCCTCTCCCTTCCTCTCTGAAATCAATAACAATATATTTTAAAAAGAGTGACAGCTGGGTCTGTGAGCACCTTTGTGTGGATGCTGTCTCACTCCCGCCGCGCCCACGGGAGCCGCCGTTTGCTCACCTTTCCTCTCTGTCAGGCCTGCAGTTCTTTCTCCTTACACACCTCGTGACGAGACTGTGATTTTCTCCAGATCCACAACCATCTCCTCCCTAGAACGGATTCCCGAGAGGAAATGACCAACACGAGCGTGTTGGCGGCCGTTGGCACGTAGCATGATCGTTATGGCCTTGACCTCGGTGCTCCTTGAGGTCCAGAGAGCCGTCCGACCGGCAGGAAGGAGCGGGGTCCCTGGGACAAGCGCCTGCTCTGTGCCTCATTTCACAGTGTTGGCGGCGTCTGCACCTCCGATTTTGTGACAATTTGTAATGAGATACAAAGCAGCACAGCCGAGTGAACTTTGCTAAAACAGTTATCTACAAACTAGAAGCCCTGTGCATGGATTCATGCACCAGTGGGGTCCCTCAGCCTGGCCTGTGGGGATTGGGCCGAAACCGGCTCTCCAACATCCCCCGAGGGGTCCCAGATTGCGAGAGGGCCCAGGCCAGGCTGAGGGACCCCACTGCTACACAATCGGGGCCGGGGAGGGATCGCGGGAGGGCTCCAGGGCACGTCCAGCCTTCTCGCCCAGTTCTGGTCAGCTGGACCCCAGCAGCCAAGCTAACCTACTGGTCGGAGCGTCTGCCCCCTGGTGGTACTTGAACTGACTTGCTAATATAAGGTGCTTTTGTCTCCTACTTTTTTCAGACTTTGCTCTAAAACATTGTTCCTAGATACAAACAGTAGATATGCAGGAGATAAATATTTCTATTTGATTTCATCGAGAAATTGAAGTATCTATATATATACTGCATGTCATAGCAACTGGTCGAAAGGTCTGGCACAGCATATTAGGCTTTAATTATATAGGATATGTCGCATGTCTATAATCAAGAAACCCAACAGACTGTGTTATCAACTAAGCTCTGTAACCCAGGACCAGCGGAACTCAAGACCCCACCCGCCCTGGCCAGAGACACCCGCCTCCCACACCAGAGCCCACACCTCAGCCCTCCCCGGGCGCCTCCCGGCCGCTCCCGCCGCACGTCCCCGCCCGGTATCCTGTCCCCATGTCCCTGTCCGCACATCCCCGCCCGGTATCTCTCCGTTCCCTGCACAGGGACAGCGAACTGGCTCAACGGCCTTCAGGGCAACCACAGCCAGGACGCCCCATGCTATGCACGGAGTGTAACTTAATTCACATGAAACCAAGCACATAATGCAACGTTTCAAAGTCTGGAGGGAGCCGCCTGCCATCAGTAGTTTGTGTATCACACACTCGTGCCTCTTTTCTCTGCACCCACATCTGCCGAGCTCCGTTTGACGTGCGAAGGCCGGTACTCACCTTTCCGCCCTCGCAGGAGACGGAGAGCACCCCGAACGTTCGCCCCGTGGCCTGGCCTCCGGGAAACGCTGTTTCTCAGAAACGGCCTCCGTTTCAGGAAGAGGAAACGGAAAGAAAGCAAAGCCGGCCACAGTCTCTGGATTGTGCAACGCTCGGCCGTTTGGCACCGTTGGACACACCCTGTGGAAGCCCTCAGTGCAGGGTATTCTGGGAGTTGTATTACTACAGAAAATCCCTTCTGTTAAAGAAAAGTGCAAGAAAACTCCTTATTTGGACTTAAACTAGAGAACCGTCCCCTGGGAGCCAAGGAGTGTCAGTGAGGAACCATGTTCTGATGCATCATCAGAAGACGGAGCCATGCGGCCCTGGCCAGTGTGCTCAGTGGATGGAGCGTTGGCCTGCGGACTGAAGGGTCCCGGGTTCGATTTCGGTCAAGCGCATGTACCTCAGTTCCAGTCTCCTACCCGGCCTGGGTCCTGGTCAGGGCTCGTGCAGGAGGCAACCAGTCGATGTGTCTCTCTCACATCGATGTTTCTCTCTGTCTTTCCCTCTCTCTTCCATTCTCTCCAAAAATCAATGGGAAATGTCCGAGGGTGAGGGTTAACAAAAAAAACCAAAAACAAAAGACAGACCCTGAGCAGGCTCCTCGGGCCTCCCCGCTTCAGAACACGATGGAGTCAGCGTGCAGGCCGGAGCGCGATGGCACAGGACACACGAGCTACCGGGTTTGTCTGAACTGAACGATGAAGCCAGGGTTTTTCTTATGAAAAATCTCACTGAACTGACTAGACGGGGAGGACTGACGGGGTTACATGGTGGGCGTGGTCCCCAGTCCAACCGTCTGAATCTGCAGCTCCACATTTTGACAAAAAAAGGAGAAGTGCATGGAAATATTTTTATAAGTTTAACACATTTTATTGGAAAAGTTGTTTGTTATTAGGGGGCAGGCTTACTCCACAGAGAGCCGCTCCAGGTCCCCATCGAGAGAGAATCTACCCGGAGGCCTCAGGCAGAACATCAGCAGCTTCCAGGGGTGCCTTTCAGGGTGCGTCTCGACGGATTGGTCGGGGCCAGGGCAGGGTCACTAGTTCTGAGGTCAGCCGTCCCTCGTCTGGCTTCGCTGCTTTTCTGGGCCTGGAGCTGAGACACAACTGAGGCCCGGATGGGTTTGATGTGGGTCAGAACCTCATGTCCTGGGGCTTGATGATTAAGGACTACCCTCCACCCCCTTGTTTGTTCCACCCTAAGGGGTCTCACCCACAGGACTAGCAACAAGCCAGGGAGGAAAGGTCAGGGCAGGATCTGAACCCCATGACCAGTGAGGTGAAAGGTCAGGACAGGGTCTGAACCCCATGACAGTGATGTGAAAGGTCAGGGGAGGGTCTAACCCCATGACAGTGATGTGAAAGGTCAGGGGAGGGTCTAACCCCGTGACCAGTGATGTGAAAGGTCAGGGGAGGGTCTAACCCCATGATCAGTGATGTGAAAGGTCAGGGGAGGGTCTAACCCCATGATCAGTGATGTGAAAGGTCAGGGGAGGGTCTAACCCGGTGACAGTGATGTGAAAGGTCAGGGAGGGTCTAACCCCATGACAGTGATGTGAAAGGTCAGGGGAGGGTCTAACCCCATGATCAGTGATGTGAAAGGTCAGGGGAGGGTCTAACCCCATGATCAGTGATGTGAAAGGTCAGGGGAGGGTCTAACCCCGTGACAGTGATGTGAAAGGTCAGGGGAGGGTCTAACCCCATGATCAGTGATGTGAAAGGTCAGGGGAGGGTCTAACCCCATGATCAGTGATGTGAAAGGTCAGGGAGGGTCTAACCCCGTGACAGTGATGTGAAAGGTCAGGGGAGGGTCTAACCCCGTGACCAGTGATGTGAAAGGTCAGGGGAGGGTCTAACCCCGTGACAGTGATGTGAAAGGTCAGGGGAGGGTCTAACCCCGTGACAGTGATGTGAAAGGTCAGGGAGGGTCTAACCCCGTGACAGTGATGTGAAAGGTCAGGGAGGGTCTAACCCCGTGACAGTGATGTGAAAGGTCAGGGAGGGTCTAACCCCGTGACAGTGATGTGAAAGGTCAGGGAGGGTCTAACCCCGTGACAGTGATGTGAAAGGTCAGGGAGGGTCTAACCCCGTGACAGTGATGTGAAAGGTCAGGGGAGGGAAGGTCACCATGGGGGTGAGGTCCTTGTTTTCCCAGTTTTGCCTGTTGCTAGGCACCGGGCTCTCCACCTGGTGACGGCTGTACCTGGTCCACGCTCTTGCTCTGCTCGCCCGTGGCTAACTGCCCACCACACCCCCTCCAGGGTCTTTACTGCACGGAGCGTTATTGACGTCCACAGTGTTTTCCGGTGGAGCCTCCGGTGGAGGAGGAGGGTTGCTCTGTGGAAACGAGATACGTCTTGGGAACGCTTTGTGGTACATTCCCCCAGCGACTCTAAGAACGGGGACGGATCCTATGGCAACTCCGATGGTTTCCAATTCTGCCTCCAAACAAAAGAAAGAAGGAAGTATGCGAGCGGATGGGTAAACACTGAAGCACTACAGCCTCTACTCAGTACACCACTTAACTTTTTTTATAATAGTGCACTTTGTAACTCTTTAAAAAGTATATGTTCGTTATTGATTTCAAAGAGGAAGGAAGAGAGAGAGAGAAGAAACATCAATCATGAAAGAGAATCATGGATTGGCTGCCTCCTGCACTGGGGATCAAGCCCACAACCCAGGCATGTGTCCTGACCGGGAATCAAACCGTGACCTCCTGGTTCATAGGTCGATGCTCAACCGCTGAGCCACACAGGCTGGGCACTTTGTAATTCTTAACACATGTCCTTAGAAGTTAAAATAACCAAATGGCATTGCTGTAACAAAACTCTCTCCATCAATTTATGTGAAGTCTGTATGTGTGTCTGTGGATGGTGTTTTATTTTAGCTGCCAATAACATTCATCCAGGAAGTAATTTCTTTAAACCCCCTAAATCTCATTAAGAAAGAAATACAGCCCTAACCGGTTTGGCTCAGTGGATAGAGCCTCAGCCTGGAGACTGCAGGGTCCCAGGTTCAATTCCGGTCAAGGCCATGTACCTTGGTTGCAGGCACATCCCCAGTAGGGGGCGTGCAGGAGGCAGTTGATGGATGTTTCTCTCTTATCGATGTTTCTAACTCTCTATCCCTCTCCCTTCCTCTCTGTAAAAATCAATAAAATATATTTTTAAAAAAAGAAATACATTTTTCATAAATAGTTATTCATAAAAATATGTAATTTATTTCTGTCTTTCAATTATGAATTTATAATACTTGTATAAGTCAGTATTTTAAAATTTTAATACTTAAAAGCTAGTGGAAATAAAAATGTTTCATTTCAATGTCCACATGTTTTTAAGTAAAAAAAATATGGTAAATGCCCTAACCGGTTTGGCTCAGTGGATAGAGCGTTGGCCTGCGGACTGAAGGGTCCCAGGTTCAATTCCGGTCAAGGCCATGTACCTTGGTTGCGGGCACATCCCCAGTAGGAGGTGTGCAGGAGGCGGCTGATTGATGTGTCTCTCTTATCGATGTTTCTAACTCTCTATCCCTCTCCCTTCGTCTCTGTAAAAAATCAATAAAATATTTTTAAAAATATGGTAAAAAACAACAACTTACAAGCATTTAATCTACATAATATCATGAGAAAATTCTATGGTGAAAGTGGAACGAAAATAGAAGGTTAAGGAGATAAAGAAATAATAGGCCCAATTGTTAAACTTTTACGTGTACAAGAATTTGTACAGATATTGTATGACTGGGCAGCAAATCACTATCATATATAACTTCCTTTGGATACATTTAAAAGTTACTAAGCAACTGAATTAGATCCTTTGCAACTATTTAAACATGAGAAAAGGTAAATAATAACTTTTAAAATGTGTGAGTTATTGGTTTTGTAAAATTCTGTTTGGTGAGCAAAAATGTTAGACATTCAGGGTTTTGGAGTGGGGCTGAATGTTCTATGGCCTCACAGAGGATCCTGGGAAGGGAGGGGAAAGAGCGCTGGTACTGCCATCGTCCTTACTGGGAAATGCAATAAGGAGACGGTTACCTTTCTTACCATCTGGACAACGGGCGGTCGAGCCTCTTCCAGCAGAGCAGCCTGGGAGAGCCCCCAGACTCATGGAAACCCAAAGAAAGAATGTCTCCCTTAGAATCACAGTGCTGAGCTCTAGACATATCTCAAAGCCATGCTGGAATAAGTAATTGAGATGCACACGCATAAAAGAAGTACATTGTGACCACTGAGAAAACATGGTTGCATGCCCGACCAGTGTGGCTCAGTGGTTGAGCATCGACCTATGAACCAGGGGGTCATGGTTTCATTCCCAGTCAGGGCACATGCCCAGGTTTCAGGCTCCATCCCCAGTAGAGGGCGTGCAGGAGGCAGCTGATCAATGATTGTCTTTCAACATTGATGTTTCTATCTCTCCCTCTCCCTTCCTCTTTCAGAAATCAATAAAAATATATTTAAATAAAAAATAAAACATGGTTGCATCATCATATTCATTTTTATTTTCTAGGCTTTATCATCTCAAATATAAATTGCTGAAACAAGCTGATATTATTCATTCCTGTTGAGAGCATTTATTTTGTGCCAAGTGCTACATGGATTCAGACTGACCACAAAAGTAATACTTTTGAAGAAACCACAGTGACGGGTGGGTCATGGAGACACAGCTAGAAATTAGCTAGAAAATGGCGTGAGCTCATAATATCAGGGCTTTGTGTTTCACTCGAAGGATTTAGGATTTGAGGCTTTTATCTCGAAAACACTGGGGAAATAGAAAATATTAAGGAATATGATTGCAAGGACAGGAAAAAAGGCCTTTCTTTTTCCTTGCTGTAGCCTTCCACAATTTATGAGAAGCTCCTGGTAATTAAAACCCAAGATTGTTGGCTCCTCTGATTCCAACAACCCCTCTGTTCAAACTGCAAGGTAAGCTACTCTCAAGGCTGCATTCTTGCACCCCCCTCCTCCCCTCCCTGCTGTTTTCACAACTCAGGGCTAACTCACACCAAGGAATCTCTCATTAGCAAAAAGTGCCCTCTCCCCTCCCTTTCAAATCCAAGCCCCCCCTTTCAAACTCTTTTGCTCTAAGCATGATTTATAGCCTTGGAAAAAAATACTGGTAAGACAGGTCCTTAGAACATCTGCCAGACTGTTCCCTGGAAAGCAAACAAATTGTAACTTTTCAAGGCAGCCCTAGATATCTGTTCCACTTTAACAGAATTCCCTTCCCTTCCTTGTTGCTTAGCAACAGCCTCGACTTAAAGAATAGGTTGCTCTTATTGCCAGCCCTGTAAATAAAGTTCCTCGCTGCTTCCCTTCTTTTATTTTTTATTTTATTATTATTTTTTAAAGAATATATATATATATATATATATATATATATATATATATATTAATATGTTTTATTGATTTTTTACAGAGAGGAAGGAAGAGGGATAGAGAGCTAGAAACATAGATGAGAGAGAAACATCGATCAGCTGCCTCCTGCACACCCCCTACTGGGGATGTGCCTGCAACCAAGGTACATGCCCTTGACCGGAATCGAACCCAGGACCCTTCAGTTCGCAGGCCGACGCTCTATCCACTGAGCCAAACCGGTTTCGGCTGCTTCCCTTCTTTTAGTTGTGACTTCTTTCACAGCCTGCATCACCCGCCGAACCCTAACAATGATAATAAAACCATATAACTATTTTAGAAAGAGATCATTGTGGTAGGAAGGTTGGATTATGGAACAAGGTTTGTATTGGGAGAGATCACGGTGGTGGATGGATTAGAAGAAAAGAGGGGAGTTAGGAAAACGAGAGAGAAAACTCTGTGATCATTTAGACAGAAGTAATGACCAGGCTTAATTAGTGCGAGAAACGTCAGAAATAAAGGGAAGGGGAGAACTATGTAGGCGGCAGAGGCACATCTCTCACCAGTGTCTGGTGGGAGACAGAGAGGCAGTAACACGACGATCCCTGTAGGAGAGATGACCAAGGCAGAGTGTGAAAGGAAGGCCACAGAGAGCAAATGTGGGATTCCAGGGTTCAGGCAGAAAAAGAGGGACCCACAGAGGAGATGTGGAAACAATGCCCAGGACAGGAGTAGAGAAACCAAGAGAAAACAACGCTTTAAAAATGGGATGGCCTGAGGAAAAATCAAGATGGCAGCATAGGTAAACACCTGAACTGCTGCCTCGCACAACAATTTCAAAACTACAACTAAAAGACAAAACGGACATCATCCAGAATCACAGGAGGCTGGCTGAGTGGACATTCTACAACTAGAAGGGAAGAGAAAAGCACACTGAGACTCAGAGGAGCTGCAGGAGGCAGAGGTACAAAGGCGTGTGCGCAGAGAGGGCTGGCAACTGAGTATGTGGCTGGCTTTCTCAATCAGGAGGAAGACAAAAGCTCCTGACTGCTCTGAACTCCAGTTCCAGGCGAGACTCTGGGGATCCAGACTCATTCGGGGAGAAACTGGGACTTTCAGGAAATAGAAAAGCACACTGAGACTCAGAGGAACTGCGGAAGGTACGGAGGCGCACGCACGGAGAGGGCTGTCAACTGAGTACGCGGCTGGCTTTCTCAATCGGGAGGAAGACAAAAGCTCCCAACTGCTCTGAACTCCAGTTCTGGGCGAGACTCTGGGAACCCAGACTTAATCGGGGAGAAACTGGCAGCAGGCGAAACTTGAGGGCGGCTTTCTCTCAGAGGTGCCTGCAGCGATTACTGTAGGACACTGAGACCCAGGGGCCTCTTAAGGCAGGGCTGATGGGAAGCCATTGTTGTTTTCTCCTCCCTGAGACTGAGCCCCATCCAAGCTGAGCGCAGTGGCTTTTTTCAAGTCTTGTCTCATAAGGGTGTCTCCAGCACAGAAGTTCTCCCTGTGTAGACACAGCTAATCCTCACAGCCAATTGGCCTGGAGGTCAATTCCTCCCAGTGATACCAACAACAATCAAGGCTTAACTACAACAAGACTGTGCACACAGCCCACAAAGGGGTCACCAAGAGTGTCCACCTCAGGTAACTGGGGAGGCTGAGCCACGGGGTCTTATAGGACACCTAGCACACAAAGCCACTCTATCAACACAGGAAGCAGCCAAAATGCAGAAACAAAGAAACAGGTCACAAATGAAAGAAATGGAAGATATAGAATTCAAAACCACGGTTATAAGGTTTTTCAAGAATTTTCTAGAAAAGGCCAATAAATTTAGTGAGACCCTCAAGGATATGAAAAAGAACCAACTAGAAATTAAGCATACACTGACTGAAATAAAAAATAATATACAGAGATCCAACAGCAGACTAGAGGATCACAAGAATCAAGTCAAAGATTTGAAATACAAAGAAGCAAAAAACACCCAACTGAAAAAGCAAAAAGAAAAAAGAACCCCAAAATATGAAGATAGTGTAAGGAGCCTCTGGGACAACTTCAAGTGTACCAACATCTGAATTATGGGGGTGCCAGAAGAACCTATTTGAAGAAATAATGACAGAAAACTTCCCCCACCTGGTGAAAGAAATAGACTTACAAGTCCAGGAAGCACAGAGAACCCCAAACAAGGGGAATCCAAAGAGGACCACACCAAGACACAGCATAATTAAAATGCCAAGAGCAAAAGACAAAGAGAGAATATTAAAAGCAGCACGAGAAAAACAGTTAATTATCTACAAGGGAGCACCCATACGATTGTCAGCTGATTTCTCAACAGAAATTATGCAGGCCAGATGGGAGTGGCAAGAAATATTCAAAGTGATGAACAGCAAGAACCTACAACCATGATTACTCTACCCAGCAAAGCTATCATTCAGAATTGAAGGTCAGATAAAGAGCTTCACAGATAAGAAAAAGCTAAAGGAGTTCATCACCACCAAACCAGTATTATATGAAATGCTAAAAGGTATTCTTTAAGAAGAGGAGGAAGAAAAAAAAGGTAAAGATAAAAATTATGAACAACAAATACATATCAACAAGTGAATCTAAAAATCAAGTGAATAAAAAAATCTGATGAACAGAATAAACTGGTGAATATAATAGAATCAGGGGCATAGAAAGGGAGTGGACTGACAATTCTCGGGGCGGAAGGGGTGGACAAAGTCTCTGCGGGAAGAGACTGGACAAAGATCGTACACCGATGGATGAGGACAATGGGGGGGAGGTAAGGGCAGAGGGTGGGGTGGGAACTGGGTGGAGGGGAGCTATGGGGGGAAAAAGAGGAGCAATTGTAATAATCTGAACAATAAAGATTTATTTGTAAAAAAATGGGATGGCCCGGCTGGCGAGGCTCAGGGGTTGAGTATTGACCTAGGAACCAGGAGGTTATGGTTTGATTCCTGGTCAGAGCACATGCCTGGGTTTTGGGCTTGATCCCCAGTAGGGGGCGTGCAGGAAGCAGCTAATCCATGATTCTCTCTCATCACTGATGTTTCAATATCTCTCTCTCCCTTCCTCTCTGAAATCAATACAAATATATTAAAAAGAAAAACAAAAACAGGACCAGCTACATAATTTGTGGGGTCTCTTGTCCAAAAATCATTCAGAATTTCAAGACATTAGCAGCGGAGCCACGCACGGGGCCAAGTGCGGGGCCGTGGGACTCTGCGGGCCGCACCCTGGGAAGCTGACTTCCTAAAATCCACGTGGGTGGTGGGCGTTAGGCAGCAGGTGGGCATTTTGTTAATTTCAAATTAAATGATTCATCAGTGATAATTCAAACAGTTTATTCCTCTGTTTTTGTATCAACAACACATATGCCTTGGTGTTTCCTTCTGTTTCGCTTTGATAACTGTTCTCGCCGGACTTTTGGGGTGCATTTTTCTGAAGGTTTCTTTTTCCTGAATTGGCAGCCTAGGAATACTTACACCTCTGAGAAAGCATGTAGCTGATTTCGTATAGTCCCCGCAACCCTCACAGCATCTGGCCGTCTCAAAGGCAGGCAGCCAAGTTCAACAGCACCCAGAGCCTTGGTTAAAGCTCAGGAGAGGGCTGAGCTCGCTCTGTATGACTGAGATGCTCGTGGCCCATGAGCAGCTCTGAGTACAAAAGCTTTTGCCACTTCAGGTCAAAGGATGGATTTGTCAAATGATACAACCACACACCACCCGGGGCAGGTGGGGGGAGGGTTTGTTGTTGTTGTTCCTTTTCAAAAAGGAAACTTGCAAATAGGGCTTCATAATGGGTGTCCGCAGCCTGTGGCCTCAGCAGGTCTGGGATAGTAACACAGATCTGGAAGGCTGCCACGTCCAGGAACTTCCTGCTAACCAAGTCCGACGTGCTGCTGCACCAGCAAACATTCCCATTTCCCAAGGCTGCTGTTCACGTTCTCCTACAGATGCTATCATCACTCTAGATGCTTACACTTTGACCTTGAATAAAACAAGTAAAATGTGAGTAAACTGCAAAATAATCTTATTTTAAAATCTTTTTATTATGTATTTATTTAAATATATTTTTATTGATTTTTAGAGAGAGAGGAAGGCAGAGGGAGAGAGAGATAGAAACATCAACGAGGGATGGAGGATGGAGCCCACAACCCGGGCATGTGGCCTGATGGGGAATCGAACTGGCAAGCTCTTGGTTCCTGGGTTGATGCTCAACCACTGAGCCGCACCAGCCAGGCTGAAATATTTTTAGTGGTTTTACACAAAATGAAACAGTAATAAAATAAAGCACATGTTACAAATTACTTTGCCTGGTTTCGATATTAGGGATTTAAAAATCACTTCTTTTAAAAATATTTCCTGATTATCTTCAGAAAACTCACAAAGAGAAATCACCAGAAAGAAATGGGCTCTTCCGAGCTGTTAGAAGTCCTCGGCCTTCCGCTACGTTTCAGGAAGTTGGGGACGCCACGGCTGCGAACGTCTGTGCCTCAGAGTTTTAAAGGGGAACACAAGCCCTGGCCGTGTGGCTCATTGGTTGGAGCATTACCCTGTGCATGGATTCCTGTCAGGGCACATACCTGGGTGGTGGGCTCGATCCCCAGTGGGGGCGCATGTGGGAGGCAGCCCCAATGGATGTTTTTCTCTCTTTCTCTCTTCTCTCTAAAATGAGTAAAATATATCTTCGGGTGAGGATAAAAGGGGGAGGGAATAGAGGGTCAAGTAGCTTCAGACCCTGTCAAGTGTCACTCAAGGCTTTAGGGAACAGAAACTTCGCTGTGCACACTTGGGTGTTTCTCAACTGCCACCAAGCGCTTTCAGTGAGGGCCGTGATGTTTACCCCGCCGCCAGAAGCAGACATGGAGGGAGATTAGATTCTGATCCAGAACTGAAGGCTCATTCCAGTCTCATTTTGGGTCACTCCAGGGAAACAAAACCGCAGCATCAGGCATTTTAGCAATTGTAGCCCCTGCTCTGTTGGTGCTAACTAGAGGCCTGGTGCATGGATTCCTGCACAGGTGGCGCCCCTCAGCCTGGCCTGCGCCCTCTCACAATCCAGGATCCCTTGTGGGAAGTCGGACTGCCGGATTAGGCCGAAACTGGCAGTCCGACATCCCCCCAAGGGACACAGCAGTGCCAAAGCGGCAGGCGGCTGGGGAGGACCCGGCTGCCACCACAGCTGTGCTTGCCTGCCATGTGCCTGGCTTCTGGCTGAACCGTGCTCCCGCTGTGGGAGCGCACTGACCACCGGGGGCAGCTCCTGCAGTGAGTGTCTGCCCCCTGGTGGTGAGTGCCCATCACAGTAACTGGTACACGGGTTGTTCTGGTCTTTCTGGTCTAACACTTAGGTTTTTATATATATCCATACCTACTAACCAGTTCTTTGCAGCGTATAGAGCATCGTCACATATTGCATTTTAAAGGTTAGAGATCAGAAACTCCAGTTCTGACACTTTTTTATTGTACGAGTTTATTGATAGGATCCAAGTCCATGTCCACGATATGGACTGAGAGTTCAGAACCCCTTGGCCCAGTGGCCCCGCTCCATGTCCTGTCCCTGCTGTCCGGAGCCAGCACAGACCCCAGCAGCAGGGGCCTCCCGCGGACCTTTCCCTGAACTGGAGAGGTTCCCACGCGGTGAGTGGAGCGGCGACCCCCCGGGCTCTCAGTCCCCTTCTCCCACGTCCTCAGTCCTCCCGTCTTCCAAACCTTCCCGGGCGGAGACAGGTGCTTCCCTGCAGGTGAGCTGCTCCCGGCACCCTCCCGCCTGGCCCCGGAACCCCAGGCCCTGGGCGCTGCAGGAGGGCTCACTCCCGGGGAAGGGACAGCGGGCACGCAGACCGCGGGGGTCAGGTGAGAGGTCAGGCGAGGTAGCGCTCTCCGGGTCTCAGTTTACCCATCTGTCAGGGCACCCGCTCCCCCTCCCATGACCCAGGAGGAGGTACCGCCCCGGCACCTGGCTGCGCAGTTCAGCTCCCCCCTCCCCCTCCCGTGCCAGGCCGACCCTGGTTGCGGGCGGTATGGGGGTCGCGCCCTCAGGTGGAAAAGGCTGGGTTCTCTTTCAAAGTCCAGCTCTCGGGTCACAGCCTCCCCGGGGACCGCTTGTTGGGGCGGTGGCTCCCCGCTGGTCATTGCGCATCAGCGGTGCGGGCAGGCGTGGGGGCGGGCTGGGGAGGGAGTGCGGGGTGGATGCGGTGGGCGGGTCACGGACAGGAGGAGCGACGCGGGGGCGGGCGGGGGGCGTGGTGTGGAGGGGGCGTGGTGTGTGGGTGGGGGGCGTGGTGTGGGTGGTGTGGGTGGGGCGGGGGGGCGTGGTGTGGGGCGGGGGGGCGTGGGGTGGGGCGGGGGGGCGTGGGGTGGGGCGGGGGGCGTGGGGTGGTGTGGGTGGGGCGGGGGGCGTGGTGTGGGGTGGGGGGCGTGGGGTGGGGCGTGGGGGGCGTGGGGTGGGGCGGGGGGCGTGGTGTGGGGCGGGGGGCGTGGTGTGGGGCGGGGGGCGTGGTGTGGGGCGTGGGGCGTGGTGTGGGTGGTGTGGGTGGGGCGGGGGGGCGTGGGGTGGGGCGGGGGGGCGTGGGGGGGGCGGGGGGGCGTGGGGGGGGCGGGGGGCGTGGTGTGGGGCGGGGGGCGTGGTGTGGGGTGGGGGGGGGCGGGTGGGGCGTAGGGTGCGGCCGCACGCGGTGGGGGCAGACGCAGAGGGCCCGGCCGGGCTGCGCTGAGGACCTGGAGGGGCCCAGCTTTCCGGGACTTTCCCGCTTCCGGTCGGGAGGAGGCGTGTCTGCCGTCCCCGGAACACAGCGCAGCGCCCCCGGGTCCCGCCGACCGGAGCCCGCGCCCTCCGGCAGGACCGCCGCCCCAGCCCAGGCCGCTCCACGGTGAGTCCCGGCGGCGGGGCCCAGGCCGTGCTCCCCGGGAGGGAGGGAGGGAGGCCGGTCCCCGCGTTCCTCTGCCTCCGCGGCCGGTGCGGCGCCCCCGGGAGAGCGCCGTCAGGGGCGGGGGGACACGTGGGAGGGAGCCCCCCAGACTCCTGTGTGCAGTCACCTCGGTACTCAGCGGGCGCGGGAAGCTGCGGGCACCACGACCCCCGGGCGCCCCGTCTGTCCGCAGCGGCGAACCCGGCCCCTTGGACCAGAAATGCGCTCGGCGGGCGGCCTTGGACAGCCCCCCGCCCCCTCTGCACTGGCCTGGCGGGGCGGGGGCCGGTCGGCGGCCGAGCGGGGGTTTCTCCCCCAGTGCCCCGGCCCCGGAGTCAGACCGGGCCCCCCGGAGTCAGACCGGGCCCCCCGGAGTCAGACCGGGCCCCCCGGAGTCAGACCGGGCCGCGGCCCCCATCCGGTCCCAGGTCCCAGGTCCCAGGTCCCAGGTCCCAGGTCCCAGGTCCCAGGTCAGTGCGCCGCCGCTCGCCGCTCAGGGGGCAGCCGCTGCCGTCTGGGCGGCGCTTTCTGGGACGGAGGTCCCCAGAGCCCCAGGCCTCTTTTATTTATTTATTTATTTATTTATTTATTTATTATTTATTTGTTTATTTATTTATATTTATTTATATTTTTATTATGTCAGAGAGGAAGGGAGAGGGAGAGATAGAAACGTCAGTGATGATCACTGATCAGCTGCCTCCTGCACGCCCCGCACTGGGGATGAGCTCACAACCTGGGCCTGTGCCCTTGGCCGGAATGGAACCCAGGACCCTTCAGTCCACAGGCCGACGCTCTACCCACTGAGCCACACCGTTAGGGCTAGTGTGTGTTTTAAAGAAAAGACCCACCTAGTGTAACTTCCAGGGTGGTTTTTGGCTCGTTTCTGCCTTTTCTCATTTTCTACTGACCACCCTGAAATGGCAGGGCGCAGGCCACCGCGCAGGCCACGCTGAAAGCATGGGGACTGCTGGCACGCCCGACCCCCCTGGGCGCCCCGCTGTCTTGGGTGACTCTCTGGGTTGAGGTCAGAGGCCATGATTTACCCTAACAACCTGCCCCATCGCTAGCGAGTAGGAACCAGGCCCACACACCCGGGAGTGGACCCGGCCGTCCCCACTGGCGCCAGGTTCCAGCCGGTGTCCCGCTGATTCTCACACACACGCCTCCCTGCTCCCTTCCCCGCAGTGTCACAACTGCAGGGTCTTCACATCACAGTCTAGGATGGGTTCACCGATTTTACCGTTGTGGGCTGATTCTTGCTGTCTTTGATTTCATTGTAACCTTTACCACAAATGGGCCTGTGATCTTAAGTGTTCCTTTCACTTTTCCTGTTTCCAGCTGAGTGTCTCCGTGGCTAATGCAATAGGGTGTAAAAATCTGCATGAAGAATTGGTTACGAAAGTATAAAGTTAGATAACATATTTCCAAATGAATAAAAATGAAATTTGCTTAGCTATGTCATTTGTTGAATAAGTTGACAATTTGATTTTTAGCAGCATAACTTTGTGAAACAAACAAAACATTTGTATGTTACAGTACCAGGAGCCATAGAAAGGAATGAAAGCATTGTCTTTTTAAAGCAGCTCTGATATTAACATCTCACACAGGCGGCGAACAGAAAACCCGGTCACAAATCAGCCCCCCTTCAGACTAAGAGCCGCAGCCCAAACCAGGGCTTGAAGAATGCAGGCAGCAAGCCCACCGCGGGGGTGGTTTCCCAACACACTGACTTAGAGGACTCGATGCCGCTGGTAAAGAATGAGGTCCATTTATATGTGTAGATACGGAAAAAGCATCCATTTGTATTATTAATTGAAAAATGCAAGGCCTAGTATGCTTGTGTAAAGGATTTTTGTAAGGGTAAAAGCAATTTTACAGCTGCCGATTCTAGAAGAGGAAACAGAGGATGAGGGTAGAGGGAAGATACGTTTTAAAAAAGCCTTTACTGTTTGAATTTTGTAATCATGTTCATGTAACCCTTTTTAAAGTTTAAAATGGCGTCTCTGTGTCAAAATAACCTCCTGGGGTTTTGGTAAGAACTCTCCTGTCCTGTGATGCACTCAGTGAGGGGGCCGGGGCGCAGGTGTGGCCGTGTGGTAACGGCACTTGGTGCCGCTGTGGTTCCTGACAGCCGTCCAGTGGTTAGGGTCCTCTGACAAAACAAACAACTCGCGTGGAGTACCGACTGCTCAGAACTACGTCTGAGAGACTTTTAAAGTTATGTGATGTCTACATTTTAAAATGGTAAGAGTAAAATAACCTTTTAAATAACTTACTGTCTTTAACCATTTACCTGCTAGAAGTACAAATGATCAAGGTAACTGTTGCAATTACGACTTTTTAATCTTCCTTCAATCAGGTTTCACAAGTCACATCTAATTTTAACAGTAAATGAAGGATAGCTTTTATAGGTTCGTCCTCTGAGGACACTCAGACCGAAGGGAAGACCCTGGGTTCCCGATGCCCTTTCCAGCACAGCTGCCCTAGTGTGTCTGGGCCCCAGCAACTCTATTTAAATGAGAAGGAAACTGGGGTGTCGTTATGCCCCCACAAACCACTTTATTATCAACAAGTATTTCTTTAGTTGTTGGATTACATGTACGGTCTTATCAAACTAGAAATGAAAAATAAAGATGTAGGGAAGGGTAACACACCAGTTCACAGAGCTTGGAAGACAATTTCACTTCTGATTGAAAGGGTTCTATGTATTGTTTTCTTAACTTAAAATCTAAATGACCTATCAGAAGATTTTCATCAAATATGAGTATCAGGATCTCATTGCCTTGCCCTGCTGGCATGGCTCAGTGGTTGAGCATCGACCTGTGAACCAGGAGGTCACGATTCAGTTCCCGGTCAGGGCACACACTGGGTTGCCATCCCCAATGTGGGGTGTGCAGGAGGCAGCTGATCAATGATTCTCTCATCATTGATGTTTCTACTTCTCTCTCTCTTAAGTCAATATATATATATATATATATTTATATATATACACACACACACACACACACACACACACACACACATACATACTAGAGGCCCTGTGCACGAAATTCATGCACGGGGATGTGTGTCCCTCAGCCCAGCCTGCACCCTCTCCAAACTGGGACCCCTCGAGGGCGGTCGGACATCACTCTCACAATCCAAGACTGCTGGCTACCAACTGCTCACCTGCCTGCCTTCCTGATTTCCCCTAACTGCTTCTGCCTGTCAGCCTGATCACCCCCTAACCCAGTGGTTCTCAACCTGTGGGTCACGACCCCTTTGGGAGTCAAACAACCCTTTCACAGGGGTCGCCTAAGACATCCTGCATATCAGATATTTACATTACAATTCATAACAGTAGCAAAATTAGTTATGAAGTAACAACGAAAATAATTTTATGGTTGGGGTCACCACAACATGAGGAACTGTATTAAAGGGTCATAGTATTAGGAAGGTTGAGAACCACTGCCCTAACCACTCCCCTGCCAGCTTGATTGATGCCTAACTGCTCCCCTGCCAGCCTGTTTGCCCCTAACTGCCCTCCCCTGCTGGCCTTGGTCCCCCCCAACTGCCCTTCCCTGCAGGTCCAGTCACCCCCAACTTCCCTCCTCTGCCGGCCTGGTCACCCCTAACTGCCCTCCCCTGCAGGCTTGATCGCCCCCAACTGCCCTCCCTTGCAGGCCTAGTCCCTCCCAAATGCCCTCCCCTGCTGGCCATCTTGTGGCGGCCATCTTGTGTCCACATGGGGGCAGCCATCTTTGACCACATGGGGGCAGCCATCTTGTGTTGGAGTGATGGTCAATTTGCATATTACTCTTTTATTAGATAGGATATTTATATTAATAAAAGGTCTAGGGACCCAGAGGGGGACGTGAAATAACGTGCTGCTGACTTGCAGACGGGTGCTGCCGCCGCCATGTCCAGTTTCGAAGATGCGGACACGGAAGAGACAGTGACGAGTCTGCGGATCACCGTTTACCATCCTGGCCAGATGCAAAATGGGATATTCCAATCGATAAGGTTTTCTAACCCAGAGAAGCTCCCCTCCAGCGAAGTGGTGAAATTCGGCAGAAATTCCACCATCTGTCGCTATACTTTTCAGGACAAGCAGGTTTCCCGAGTTCAGTTCTCTCTGCAGCTGTTTAAAAAGTTCCACAGCTCAGTTCTCTCTTTTGAAATTAAGAACATGAGCAGGAGGACCAGCCTGCTGGTGGGCAGCACGGAGCTGGGCTACCTCAACAAAGTGGAGCTGCCCTACAGGTGCATGGTCCGCTTTGGCGAGTACCAGCTCCTGGTAGAGAAGGAAGATGGGGAGTCCCTGGAGTTTTTCGAGACTCTCTTCATGATGTCTCCCAGACCCCTCCTACAGGAACACGGCTGGCCCGCAGGCAAGCCCACCCCTGAGCTCTGCAGGTCCCCTTCGTGGTCCACCCAGAGCGCTTGTCCGACGGAAATGGATGAGAATGAATGTTAGCGCACGGGCAAGACCAGAGGCGTGGGGGGGGGGGGGGGGCAGCGCTGTGCGCCCGGCGGCCACCTGCTGATGCCGGGGAGTCTGGGGCCCAGGCTGCCATCTGGGAGCCTGTCCGTCGTGGGAGGCACCGACTTGGTCGCCTGGTGCTTGCTGGATGGACTGAGGGTTAGTGCCCACCGCGTGTTGTGATGAGTGCTGACCAATAGGGTGGCAGTGTTTTCTCTTTACACCTGATGTTAGTCCTGTGCTTTGCTTTGTAAGAAGCATCTCTTGGTCACATCATCTCACAGCAGCTGCTGGTTTTAAGGCCAAAGCTACAGGCGGATGGTTGTGATTGTTGTCGCTGGGCACCAGGCCTGGCGGGAGCGTGTGTGGTGGTGTCGGCGCATCGCTGTGGCTTTAATGTGGCTTAGTGTTCTCAAGAATAAAGTTCTTGTCTATAATCAGCATCTAAAAACTACTTAAAACATTTTAATGAACCACTGTGTTAAATGCAGAAGTCTGTTTTCTTACCCAATTTTAAACTGATTTTTATGTCCTATTAAAATGTTTTAATTCCACAAATTCCAAATGTTAACAGCACCTGTGCGCCTAATAAAATGTAAGTTTAATTCTCTAACCATTTTCTTGGAAACTCTAAGGACAGGACCAGTGCGGCTGAGCCTGAGGCTGTGCACTCAGACATGCCGCTCTGCCCGCGTGTGGCCTGGCCATTCTCCCCGCCTCCTCACTCCGCGTGCTGACCCAGGGCCACTGGGTGCCAGGATCCATCAGAGAACCCGACCTCTCAAGGGCCAGCGGCCCGCCCTCTGCCAGTCAGCTCTCCACAGGTCCCATTCGAGACGGCCTGCTGCGCGGGGAGTTTGACAGGAGGTGTTGCAGCTAAGTTGTCTCTGATCCCCCTCTCCTACCCCATGTCTGACCCATTAGAAGACCTTGCTGGTGTCACTTCTGGAATGACTCTGCTCTGCGTTTCAGCAGCTGTTCCCGCCCCGGCCCCACCACATCCCACGAGGGGTTCCCTCTCAACCCGCCTGCACAGTGGCTAGAGCAATTTTTCAAAAATGCCCATGTGCTCACTGTAACTCCAGCTTCCTGTTCTCCATCTAGCTCAGCTCACCTTGCCCTCCGGCGTGGCTCAGTGGCTGAGCGCTGACCTATGAACCAGGAGGTTGATTCCTGGTCGGGGCACATGACCAGGCTGTGGGTTTGATCCCCACTGAGGGGCGTGCAGGAGGCAGCCGATCTATGATTCTCTCTCATTATTGATGCTTCTGTCTCATCTATGTTTCCCTTCCTTCCTCTCTCTTTTATAATCAACTAGAGGCCCGGTGCGTGAAATTTGTGCACGGTGGTGGGGGAGAGGGGTGTCCCTCAGCCCAGCCTGCACCCTCTCCAATCTGGGACCCTTCGAGGGATGTCCGACTGCCCGTTTAGGCCTGATCCCGCTTCCCTCTCACAATCCAGGACTGCTGGCTCCCAACTGCTTGCCTGCCTGCCTTCCTGGTTGCCCCTAACCGCTTCTGCTTGCCAGCCTGATCACCCCCTAACCACTCTCCTGCCAGCCTGATTGATGCCTAACTGCTCTCCCCTGCCAGCCTGTTTGCCCCTAACTGCCCTCCCCTGCAGGCCTGGTCACCCCTAACTGCCCTCCCCTGCAGGCCTGGTCACCCCTAACTGCCCTCCCCTGCAGGCCTGGTCACCCCTAACTGCCCTCCCCTGCAGGCCTGGTCACCCCTAACTGCCCTCCCCTGCAGGCCTGGTCACCCCTAACTGCCCTCCCCTGCAGGCCTGGTCACCCCTAACTGCCCTCCCCTGCAGGCCTGGTCACCCCTAACTGCCCTCCCCTGCAGGCCTGGTCACCCCTAACTGCCCTCCCCTGCAGGCCTGGTCACCCCTAACTGCCCTCCCCTGCAGGCCTGGTCACCCCTAACTGCCCTCCCCTGCAGGCCTGGTCACCCCTAACTGCCCTGCCCTCCCCTGCAGGCCTGGTCACCCCTAACTGCCCTGCCCTCCCCTGCAGGCCTGGTCACCCCTAACTGCCCTCCCCTGCAGGCCTGGTCACCCCTAACTGCCCTCCCCTGCAGGCCTGGTCACCCCTAACTGCCCTCCCCTGCAGGCCTGGTCACCCCTAACTGCCCTCCCCTGCAGGCCTGGTCACCCCTAACTGCCCTTCCCTGCAGGCCTGGGTCCCCCCCAACTTCCCTCCTCTGCCAGCCTGGTCACCCCTAACTGCTCTCCCCTGCAGGTTTGATCACCCCCAACTGCCCTCCCTTGCAGGCCTGGTCCCTCCCAACTGCCCTCCCCTGATGGCCATCTTGTGGCAGCCATCTTGTGTTGGAATGATGGTCAATTTGCATATTATCCTTTTATTAGATAGGATTAGATAGGAGAGAGGCCTGGTGCATGGTTGGGGGCCAGCTGGCTTGCCCTTGAAGGGTGTCCCGGATCAGGGTGGGGGTCTTGTTGGGGCGTGGGGCAGCCTGGGCAAGGGGCCTGTGGTGGTTTGCAGGCCGGCCACGCCCCCCGGTGACCTAAGCAGAGGCCCTGGTATCTGGGATTTATTTATCTTCTACAATTGAAACTTTGTAGCCTTGAGCTGGAGCCAAGCTCCTGCTTGCTCCGTGGCTACAGCCATTTTTGTTGGGATTTACTTATCTTCTATAATTGAAACTTTGTAGCCTGAAGTGGAGGCCAAGGCAGGCCAGGGCTGCGGAAGCTTGGCTTCCTCCATCACCAGGGGCAACTCAAGCCTTCTGCTCTCTCCAGCTCCGTGGCCGCAGCCATTTTTGTTGGGATTTATTTATCTTCTATAATTGAAACTTTGTAGCCTTGAGCGGAGGCCTGGGCTAGCCAGGGCAGGCGGAGAGCTTGGCTTCCTCCATTGCCGGGGAAACCCAAGCCTCCTGCTCACTCCGTGGCCACAGCCATCTTGGTTGGGTTAATTTGCATACTCACGCCTGATTGGCTGGTGGGCGTGGCTTGTTGGTGTAGCAGAGTGATGGTTAATTTGCATATTACTTTTAATAGGATAAAATGTTTTGTTTCTTTAAAACTCACCCTTCTCCATTGCCTATGGGCCTCACATGACTGGCCCACACAATGCTTGAGTCCAAGTGGTCTTTTATGCTCAGAACATACCAACTCCCTCCCACCTCACCTTGCACATGCGGTTCCCTTTGCTTATCACACGCTTCCCAGGCCTTGGCCCTGGCTGGCCCGTCTCCTCACAGAGGACCCGGATTGGTGACACCCAGCCCCTTGGCCCCTCGCTGCCTGTCTGTCCTCCGTGTGCCTCCTGCTGCCAGCTGTGATTTCCCGTTGCTTGTTATCATCTGTCTCTCTTGACACAAGGTAAACAAAACAGCAGGAACTTTTCCCTGCGATGTCCCCAAACACCCTGCCAGACATAGCAGATTCTCCGATATATGCTGAATAAACCAGTTATTTCCAGTGTTTTTTAATAAGCATATAAAGAAATTAGTCCTAGCCAGTTGGGCTGAGTGTCGGCCTACAGACTGAAGGGTCCTGGGTTCAATTCCAGTCAAGGGCACATGCGGGAGGCAACCAATCGATGTGTGTCTCTCTCTCTGACTCTCTCCGTTCCACTCACTCTAAAAATCAATGGAAAAGTATTCTCAGGTGAGGATTAACAACAAAAAAAGAAATTGAATACCGTTTTCATAGCAGCTAAAACAAACATTTTCAAGTGTAGTTCCAGCCTGCTTTCTTAATTTACTCCTTTTTGTCTTCATAGCAGGTTTAATAAAGTTAGGAGACAAATGTACTACTATTTGTAATACCTTAAACAATTAAAAAAAATAATAAAATAAAGAATTATTGCATATTTATGGAATACAGTAATTTTTAAAAATTATTTAAATGTAAAAATGTGTTTATTCACAATCCTCGACAAGATGCCATTCCTTCAAAAAATTCTTTATGAACAAAATGCCAGAAAAATTACAATAGTAGCTTATGCCAAACCAAGAATATACATCAGATATATATAAACTTCAGAAAGCATAACAGGCAGTGTGAACATAGATTACCTTTACAATATTGCCCATGACACAGCTACAACGTGAATTAGTGACACAGACATAAAGAAGAGGGTTACCGAACCTGTTTACATATTTAGTGTCGCGTTTAGGTCTATGAGATAAAAGTGAAGAACCGGAGATGCCATTGCCTAGCAGCTCAGACACGGAAAGGACCATGTGATGCTTTAAGTGCAGCAAGAATCTGAGTTACTATTTACACCTGGACCTTCCTATAGTTTTGAGAACATGCACTGTCATTGTTACAAGAAAAAGAAAAGGAAAAAGCACTAGGAAAAAAAATCAAGTTTGCTGACTGAAATCATGTCAATCCTCAGCAAAATTGAGACAAGCCACTAGGAGTCTCCTTGGCCTTTTAAGTTGATGCCTAACCTTTAGAGAAAAGAGCTCACTGTCTTCTACATGAAGTAGCTGTATTTATTGATATACGTAATCCTAGCCCATTAGTGCACCTTGTGCTACAAGGCAAAGGAAACTTAATAGAATCAACAGATCCTTCCACACAGAAAGGATTTATTTACTTTGAAATACCCGTATTTCCTTGTTAGGTTTTCCTTTCTTACTAAATGATGCACAGAGAAGATCTTTCTAAGGCCAGTCACTGGAAATATAAAATTAAAAAAAAAAGATGTCTAGAAATTTAATATATCAATTAAAGTCAACATTCATTTATAGCGCATGTAAAAGGAAGTGAACGTTTATTTTCTTCAATTACTCTTGATGACCAATTTCAAGTGTCCAAACTCTAGAAGCTTCCTTTGTCATGTCATTTCCTTTGTTTCAGACTGACTCACAGTATCCTACTTGGATATGTAGTCAGTGTAGACAGAGAATGACACGTGAGCATTCGGAGTCACCTCCTAGAGTAACTGCTATGACTGGTGGTGAGTGTGAGCTGTGGGACAGACATGCGGAGCGGGACCGTTATTCTGAGTCTGAGCTGGATGTTCGGTCCTCTGCTCCCCTCTGTCTGCTGAGCATAACACCAAAAGCCTTAATACTCTCAGACACTGAAATAAGGTTCTGCAAACATACTAAGTAAAACCAACAAAGCTATTCTAAAAAGAACACCTACAAATTGCAAACAGGAAGGTAATTGATACTATGACAGAACCATGAACTTGTTTTGAAAAACGAAGGTAGATGATGAAATTGCACTTATTCTGAAGCAATTCAGATATAGCCCATCATCCGGTCCTTCCTGACAGCATGTACACGGGGCTCCCACCTGCAATGGAAAGGCTCGGCATGATTTATACATTCTCGCTGGGGTCAGCACTGGGTCCCCCCTGCCAAGCAGGGTCACAAGACCTGACCCCCTCGCGTCTGTGGCTCTCCGCCCACTGGCTTCCCAACGGGCTCCGACAGGTCCAGCACGGGGTTCACGAAGCCGGAGAACTCGGAGTTGCCGTTGTCATCCACGTCAGCGCTCACGAAGTCGCTCTCCCACTCCAGCCCGTTGGAGTCGTCGGAGGCGGATGCAGCGTGGCTCCCAGGCCTCCGGCCACCTCTGAGCGCCGCCCGCAGGATGTCCTCCTCCGTCCGAGAGCGCTCTCGCACTGGGAGCATCCGATTCATGCCTGGGATGGGGCCAAGGTGGTTAAACATCTCAGCGAAGGGGAAAAGCTACATGAAAAGGCGTCCCAGGGTGACAGTCTAGTTTGTATTTAACAATCAGACCTGATTTGTGAGTTGAAGAGCCAGCACCATGGAGGCTTCTCACGAGTCATGCGCGTCTCACCCTGGAGCGCGCCTTAGAGAAATGCACTCACTCACCCAAGGGCAGCTGGGACGCAACGTCCACCTAAGGAGATGAAATGTCTGAGGAGCCATAAATCACACAGAATGAATGGAGGACCTCAATGGTTATTAGTCATATAATCCGTGCACCTGCCAATCCTCTCCTCCCCAGGTGATAACTTCCTTTCCCGGAGGGAACAGTGGCTCCAAGGGTAATGACAACATCCTGGCCCAGCACTGCCTACTTCCCGTTCATGTTCACGTGTATTATGCACGTGTATTGCACACGGCACTCCTGCTCTGTTCACAGCTGGGAACTTGGCAGGAAGAAGGGTGCCTGTGTCAGGGCTCCAAGCCGGGCTCCTGGCTCTGCCACACAACCGAGCTGAGGCAGGCCAGGGACTACACCTCATTCTGAACAGAAAGAAACTGGCCAGTAAACGGAAAGTCCCATATTCTTGGGAGAAAAACAATGTAATTTTATTGGCAGAAGGAAAGGAGGGAGGGAAGACAGAAATTCAAATTTGTAAGTGTAGCACCAAGATACGTAAAAGAATTAACATCTAGGACTAGAAAATTCCCCTAGACACATTTAATAATTTTGTTTTCTGACTGTAACGAATCAAACCCTACGGTAACAGAAGAATATTTAAATATACATGTATATCACTGTTGTCTGTCACTCATAAAAAATCACAAAGACTCAACATAGCAGAGCAAGTCATTTCTACAGACAAGACACAAACCGGAGCTGATGCTAACAGGACTCTGAGGGCTTGGATTTGATGGGATGGCACTGGCCAGAGGAAGCTGGGTGTACATCGGCCCATAAGCAGGCTCCTAGGGGGCTCCGCCCTGACCTCGATGGTCAGGACTCTACATGATTAATAATCCAGTTAATGAACTGAATAACAACCTCCAAAGTCATGTCACCTACAAATCTGATTAGCATGCAGTGTGGATGACAGAAAAGGAATTAAAATAACTGAAGGCTTTGGGTCAAACTGAACAAGATGCTAAAATAAAAAATAAACGTAAAGTTTGCTGATTGGAATTCAAATATGCAATAACCTCAGTACAGGAACAGGGAAACAGTACTTAGCTGAGAAGAAGCAATCCTTGGTAAAATTATTCGAGTGCTGACGTATCTGTTTCTTTATTAATAAAACAAAAGGCTTTGATGGGAAGATAGCTAAAGTCCATTCCTTCTCAAAACCCTATGAAGAATTTAATGTTTATTATTTTTATTAAAGTTCTATGTTCTATAATTGGTTCTTCTGTTTGGATTATTTCTTTAAATGAAAATGAAAACTTGGGCTTTATGCAGTGAAATAGTCCTTTTTAAAAAAAATCCACATTTTAGCTATAATTTTGAGTACTTACTATTTGCAACACCCTGTACTGGGTGTTTTATAGAAATTTTATTTAATCTTCACAACATCAATACCTTCATTTTTTTTCAAATATTTATCAGTTGCCTATTATTGCCAGGTAGTGAGGACAAACCAGGGAATAAATCACTCTTTAAAGTAGACTTATTACTCCCTTTTAGGTAAACAAACTGCAGCTTGGAGAGATTGAGAAATCTGCCTAAAGCACCACAGCTAGGAAGCCATGCAGCTAAAATCAAAGTTGAGTCTGTGTCACAGCTTTTATACCAGGAGAACTACAAACTGCTCTTGATCATGAACCAAGATAATTAACTGTTGGCTTTAGGTTGCCCACAAGGGGGCAGCAACTCTTCTGACTGAGGATCAATGGGATGGATTACAAAACCCTTAGATTGAAAAATTAACATTTAAGCCCTAGCCGGTTTTGGCTCAGTGGATAGAGCGTCGGCCTGTGGACTGAAGGGTCCTGAGTTAGATTCCAGTCATGGGCATGTACCTTAGTTGCAGGCTCCTCCCTGGGGCCTGGGCTCTGGCCAGGGTGCAGGCAAGAGGCAACCAATTGATGTGTTTCTCTCACATCGATGTTTTTCTCTCTTTCACTCTCTCTAACAAAATCAATGGAAAAATATCCTCGGGTGAGGATTAACCACAAAGAGAAATAGCCCAAGCGCCTGCAGCTGACGTCTGTGGGGGAAGGAAGTACAACCCAGAACAATGCCAATCCAGGTGGAGAGTCCAGGCAGAACCAGCCTCTGGGGTAAGGAGCCCCGACCACTGGACAGCTGGCACGATGACATTGGGGTTGAACCTCACTGGCAGCAAGTTGATCAACAATCAAGTCCCAGTTACAACAGGGGAGCCCAAACAATGCACACAAGGGGCATCCCTAGAGCATCCACCTCAGGGAAACAAAGAGACTGCACCACTGGACCCCTCAAGACACTTTCTACATGAGGCCATCCCACTAAGACGGGAAGGCATAGCAGTCCTATCCAATACATAGAAGCAAATACAGAGACATAAAATGGGGAGACACAGAAACAGCTCCTAAATGAGAGAAAAGAAGGACTTCAGAAAAAGAACTAAGTGAGATGGAGGCAAGCAACCTATCACAGAGTTCAAAGCAATGATCATAAAGGTGCTTGAGGAACTTAGTGCAAATTACGACACAAGAGAAGGGAAATAGAGGCCATTAACAGGAACCAGACAGAAATGCAGAATGATATATCTGACATGAAGAACACACTGGAAGGAATTAAAAGTAGAACTGGATGAAGCAGAGGATCGAATCAGCGATTTTAAAGACAAGGTAGAAATAAATACCCGATTAGAGCAGCAAATAGAAAAAAGAATTAAAAAGCAGGAAGGTAGCTGAAACTGGTTTGGCTCAGTGGATAGAGCATCGGCCTGCGGACTGAAAGGTCCCAGGTTCGATTCCAGTCAAGGGCATGTACCTTGGTTGCGGGCACATCCCCAGTGTGGGGTGTGCAGGAGGCAGCTGATCGATGTTTCTCTCTCATCGATGTTTCTAACTCTCTCTCCCTCTCTCTTCCTCTCTGTAAAAAAATCAATAAAATATATTAAAAAAAAAAAGCAGGAAGGTAGCTTAAGAGAGCTCTGGGACAACATGAAATGTAAGAACACTCGCATTACAGGAATACAAGAAAGGGAAGAAGGTGAGCAAGGAACAGATAATCTGTTTAAAGAAGTAGTGACAGAAAACTTGCCCAACCTGGTGAAGTAAACTGTCACACATGTTCAGAAGGCACAGAGAGTCCCACTCAAGATGAACCCAAAGAGGCCCACACCTAGACACATAATTAAAATGGCAAATGTTAAAGACAAAGAAAGAAACTTAAAGGCAGCAAGAGAGGCAGAAAATTACCTACAAAGAAGCTCCCATTAGAATGTTACCTGACTTCTCAATGGAAACACTTCAGGCCAGAGGGAGTGGCATGAAGTACTCGAAGTAATGAAAAGCAAGGCCCTAAATCCAAGACTACTGTATTCAGTGGAGCTATCATTTAAAATTGAAGGTGAAATAAAAAGCTTTCCAGACAAAAAAAGGTAAAAGGAGTACATTACCATCAAACCAGCAATGCAATAAATGTTAAAGGGACTGCTTTAAGAAAAAGGGAGAGCAAGGATCATAGGCATAAAGAAAACAAAACTGGCAATAAATAAATACCTATCAATAATAAACTTAAATGTAAATGGAATAAATGCTCCAATCAAATGACATAGGGTGACTGAATGGATAAGAAAACATGACCCATATACACGCTGTCTATAAGAACCATCTCAGAATGAAAGATACACAGAAACAAAATGAATGGATGGACAAATATATTCCATACAAATGGAAAGAAAAAAAAAGCTGGAGTAGCAATACTCATATCAGACAAAACAGACTTCAAAACAAAGGGCATAACAAGAGACAAAGAAGGCCACTACATAATACTAAAGGCCACTACATAATACATACACATGCACCCAACACAGGAGCACCGAAGGACATTAAAGAACTCTTGATGGACCTTAAGGGAGAGACTGACAGCAATAGTCATAGGGGGGACTTTAATCCACCACTGACTTCACTGGATAGATCTTTCAGACAAAAAAGTAACAAGGAAACAGAGGCCTTAAATGACATGCCAGATCAGATGGATCTAACTGACATTTACAGAACATTTCACCCCAAAGCAACAGAATACACATTCTTCTCAAGTGCACATGGAACATTCTTAAAGACTGACCACATGTTAGGGCACAAAACAAGTTTATACAAATTCAAGAAAATTAATATAATACCAAGCATCTTCTCAAATCACAATGGCATTAAGTTAGAAATCAACTACAATTAAAAAAACTCAAAAACACTCAAATACATGGAGGCTAACTAGCATGTTATTAAACAACTAGAGGCCCGTTGCACGATATTCGTGCAAGAATAGGCCTTCCTTCCTCTGGCTTCACTCCCAGCCGCCCGGGAGCCTGCACGTCCCTGCTCCCCGGCCGCCCAGGAGGCAGCATGTCCCCGCACCCGGGCCGCCCGGAACCCGCAAGTCCTTGCTTCTATCTGGAGCACCATTCCAGTAGCTCCCTCTGCTGCCACCCTTCCCCTCATAGCAGGCTTCAGGCCTGCATATGCAAATTAACCTCCATATTTGTTGGGTTAATTTGCATACTCACTCTGATTGGCTGTGGGCATAGCAGAGTGATGGTTAATTTGCATGTTTCTCTTTTATTAGGTAAGATGAATGGGTTATCAATGAGATCAAGCAAGAAATTAAAAACTTCCTGGAATCAAATGAAAATAAACACACAACCACCCCAAACCTATGGGACACAGTGAAAGTAGTCCTGAGAGGGAAGTTCAAAGCACTACAGGCCTCCCTCTAGAAACAAGAAAAAGGACTAATAAACTATCTAATCCTAAAACTAAATGAATTAGAAAGAGAACAGCAAGAAAAGCCCAGAGGAAGTAGAAGGAAGGAAATAATAAAGACCAGAGCAGAAATAAATGACATAGAGACAAACCCCCCGCCCCCCCACAAAACCAGTACAAAAGAACAACAAATCCAAGAGCTAGTTCTTTGAAAAGATAAACAAGCTTGATGAACCTTTAGCCAGACTCATCAAGAAACAAATAGAGAGGACCCAAATAGGTAAAATCAGAGGTGAAAGAGATGATATAAAAATGGACAAAACAGAGATAAAGGATTGTAAGCAAATACTATGAACAACTATATGCCAACAAACTGGACAATCTGGATGAAATGGATAAATTTCTAGAAACATACAATCTTCCAAAACTCAAACAGTAAGAATGATAAAACCTGAGTAGGCCAATAACAACCAAAGAAATTAAAGCAATAATTTGAAAACTTTCAGCAAACAAAAACCCTGGACGAGATGGATTTACAGGTAAATTTTACCAAACATTCAAAGAAGAACTAACACCTACCCTCCTCAAACTATTCCAGAAACTTCAAGAGAAAGAAACATTTCCAAGTTCTTTCTATGAAGCCAGCATTACCCTAATCCAAAAACCAGATAAAGACACTACAAAGAAAGAGAATTACAGGCCAATATCCCTGATGAACACAGAAGCTAAAATCCTCAACAAAATATTAGCAAATCAGATCCAGCAAAATATTACAAAGATCATACATCATGATCAAGTGGGATTTATTCTAGGGATGCAAGGCTGGTACAATATTTGCAAATCAATAAATGTGATACATCTCATAAACAAACTGAAAGATAAAAACCTCATGATCATATTAATACCAGTAGATGCAGAAAAAGCATTCGACAAAATACAGCACCCTTTTTTGATAAAAACTCTCGTAAAGTGGGAATAGAGGGATCATACTTCAACAGAATAAAGGCTATATATGACAAACCTACAGCCAACATAATACTCAGTGGGCAAAAATTAAAAGTGTTTCCCTTAAGAACAGGAACAAGACAAGGATGCCTGCTTTCACCACTATTATCCAACACAGTCCTGGAAGTCCTAGCCACAGTGATCAGACAGGAAGAACTAAAGGCATCCAAATTGGAAAAGAAGAAGTGAAACTGTCCATATTACCAGGTGGCATGATATTGTACATAGAAAACCCTAAAGATTCCATCAAAAAACTACTAGATTTAATAAATAAATTTGGCAAGGTAGCAGGATACAAAATTAACACCCAGAAATCTATGGCCTTATACGCCAATAATGAACTCACAGAAAGAGAAACTTAAAAAAAAACAAAAAACAAAAATAAACATTTACTGTTGCAACAAAAAAATTAAGATACCTAGGAATAAACTTAACTAAGGAGGTAAAAGACCTGTACTCAGAAAATGACAGGACGCTGAAAAAAAGAATAGAGGAAGACATAAACAAATGGAAGAATATACCGTCTTCATGGATTGGTGGAATCAACATCATTACAATGTCCATACTATCCAAAGAAGCAATCTATAGATTCAATGCAATCCCCATTAAATACCAACAGCATATTTCACAGACCTAGAACAAACTCTCCAAAATTTTATATGGAATAAAACAAGACTCCAAATAGCTGCAGCAACCTTAAGAAGAACATTGGAGGAATCACAATACCAGATATCAAGCTATATTACAAAGCCACTGTTCTCAAAACTGCCTGGTACTAGCACAAGAATAGACATATAGACCAATCAAACAGAACAGAGAATCCAGAAATCGACCCAAGCCACTATGCTCAATTAATATTTGACAAAGGAGGCAAGACAGTCTCTTCAACAAGTGGTGCTGGGAAAACTGGACAGATGCATGCAAATAAAGGAAAGTAAACCACCAACTTAGACCACACACGAAAATAAACTCAAAATGGCTAAAGGACTTAAACATAAGACGGGAAACCATAAAAATCTTAGAAGAAACCATAGGCAGCAAAATATCAGCTATATGTGGTAGCAATATCTTTACCAATACATCTCCTAGGACAGTGGTTGGCAAACTCATTTGTCAACAGCGCCTAATATCAACAGTACGATTGAAATTTCTTTTGAGAGCCAAATTTTTTAAACTTAAACTTCTTCTAACGCCACTTCTTCAAAATAGACTCGCCCAGACGGTGGTATTATGTGGAAGAGCCACACTCAAGGGGCCAAAGAGCCGCATGTGGCTCGAGAGCTGCAGTTTGCCGACCACGGTCCTAGGACAATGGAAACTAAGAAGAAAATAAACAAATGGGACTATATCAAAATAAAAAGCTTCTGCACAGCAAAAGAAACCATCAATAAAACAAGAGAGCCCACTGCATGGGAGAACATATTTGCCAATGATACATCCGATAAGGGTTTAATCTCCAAAATTTATAAGGAACTCATACAACTTAACAAAAGGAAGATAAACAATCCAATCAAAATATGGGCAAAAGACCTAAATAGATACTTTGACAGTAAACATACAAAAGGACAAGAGACACATGAAAACATGCTCAAAGTCACTGATCATCAGAGAGATGCAAATGAAAACGACAATGCGGTACCATCTCACACCTGTCAGAATGGCCATCATCAACAAATCAACAAACGACAAGTGCTGGGGAGGATGTGGAGAAAAGGGAACCCTAGTGCACTGCTGGTGGGAATGCAGACTGGTGCAGCCACTGTGGAGAACAGTATGGAGTTTCCTCAAACAATTAAAAATGGAACTAGGAATATATCCTAAGTGACCTGAAACACCAATCAGAAAGGATATATACACCCCTATGTTCATAGCAGCACAATTCACCATAGCTAAGATTTGGAAACAGCCTAAATGCCCATCAGCAGACGAGTGGATTAAAAAACTGTGGTACATCTACACAATGGACTACTATGCTGCAGTAAAAAAAAACCTCTTACTATTTGCAACAGCATGAGTGGACCTGGAGAGCATTATGCTAAGAGAAATAAGCCAGGCAGAGAAAGATAAATACGACATGATCTCACTCATCTATGGATAATAAAGAAAATTATAAGCTGTTGAACAAAAAGATAGATACAGAGACAGTAAAGCATCAAACAGAAGGGCAAGGTACAGCGGGAAGGTTAGGGAGAGGTGGGGGAGATAAGAGATCAACCGAAGGACTTGCACGCTGGGGGGTGAGGGCATGTATGGGAGTGGGGTCGGGGGCAATGTAAGGTATGTACACATATAATACCTTAATAAAAAAATGAAAAAAAAAATGAAGACATAAAAAAAGAAAAGAAAGATAAATATCACATGAGCTCACTCATTTGTGGAATATAAAGAACAACATAAACTGATGAACTAAAATAGATCCAGAGACACAGAAGCATCCATCAAGCCAGAGAGGGAAGGCGGGGGTATGAGATCAACCAAAGGACTTGTATGCATGCATATAAGTATAACCAAAGGACACAGGCAGTAAGGGGCAGGGACATGTGCTGGGGAGGGGAAGCAGCTGGGGAGAGGTCAATTGGGGAAAAAGGAGACATGTAATACTTTCAACAAAAAATAATTTAAATTAAAAGGAAAAGTAAAATACCAAGTTGATTTCTATAAACTAACAGATTAAACTGAACATGTCAGGTGAATGGGGAGTGTGAGATACCTTCCTCATCTTCCCACTCCAGATCCAAGGACGTGCTGTCATCATTTCCACTCGTCGATTTGGTTTTGGTCATTAAGTCACAACTGCTTTCTGTATTTGGTGTCAAAACGGTGGCATCGGACGAGAGTCCTGGAATATACACCAAATATAATTAAGTGTGATCGGTCGTCTGTACTCATTACCACAACCACTTACTCTGCAGGAATCTCTCTCCCCAAACACTTCTATGCCTTTTATTGTTACAGAAACAAGGACAAACCATTACATCTGTAAGCTTGTTTAGAATAACATACAGCCCCCCTTTCTTTTTGTGTTTCTGCCATCTAGCAACACAGCAAATATGCAAATGTAAATGAATTATAAACTTTTCAAATATAATGAAGTCTATGTATTGTCCTATATAATAGAGCTAATATGCAATGGTCATCACATCCTCATGTCATCACGCCCTCATGTCGGGACCAGCCAGGCACAAATGAGCTCTCGAGAGAGGAATGGGGACCAGCCAGGCACAAATGAGTTCTCGAGAGAGGAATGGGGACCAGCCAGGCTGCGGCCCAGGAGAGGTCCTGGGCACCAGTGGCTGCACCTGTGCCTGTTGAGAGGGACAAGCCGCCCGCCCCACCATCCCTAGCGCCAGCAGCCCTGGAGAGGGACAAGCCGCTCGCCCGTGGTTCTGGGTGCTTGCAGCTGCAGCCCAGGCAAAGCCACCTACCTATGGTACCCTGCGGCTGCAGCCAGCCCTGGCGAAGCTGGCCCCAGGACCTGGGTGCCTGCGGCCAGGCAGAGGGAAGGAAGCCCGGGTCCTGGGTACCTGCAACCGGCCAGAGGAGGGAATCCTGGGTCCCAGGTGCGGGGTGAGGCAGAGGCGGTTAGAGGCAATCAGGCCAGCAGGGTAGCAGTTAGGGGCTATCAGGCCAGTAGGGGAGATCAGGCAGGCAGGCAGGCAAGTGGTTAGGAGCCAGCAGTCCCAGATTGTGAGAGGCAGTCAGACATCCCTCGAGGGGTCCCAGATTGGAGAGGGTGCAGGCCAGGCTGAGGGCCCCCCCCCCCCCCCCAGTTCATAATAATCCATTACAAAGGGGGGCAAAAAAAAATGAAAAGATAAAAATGACAAAGCTAGTGAAAAAGGCAGTCTGTATTTAAGATGGACACTCCCACGCTGCCATTCCTGGGAGTGTCCCTCTGCAACACAGAGAACAGCCTTTCCCTCAGGAATACTCTGGGTCACAGCTCCCACCTCTCTCTTCTCTCTCTGGGGGAGGCTGGGGTCAGAGTAGGAACTACAACGTGAGGCCCTGACTCCCCACAGAGATCTGCAGAAAGGGTCAGAGACTGCTCTCTCCAACTCCTGTTGCGTATTAAGGACTCGCACTGACCATCTGGGCAACAGGAACCAAAGGTGGGAGTTCCCCGAAACAGAGCTGGGACCTCCAACTATCACCTGCTTGATGCACTAAAGGAGATGTAAACGTACACAGAATGCTTTAAGGACTTACTGCTACTTTGAAAAACTTCATACTGTGACTTTATGTTTCGCAAACAAGATTCGGAGTCGTCTTCTGGTCCTGAGCTGTAATAAAGTGGAACACTTGTACATATGCACAGTAGACGGAACATAATGCATGTTTAAGTTAATGATGACAGTCTGGCTTGACGGTCTGTCCCTCACAAACTCATAATTACTGTGCCATTAGAATAACAATGAGAACAGGTCTTAATTTTCTTAATGTTAGCAATGAATTGAAACTAAGATTTTGGCTAATTCTGATGTCACATCTCCAAGCTTGGCCGTAATTCCCACTTCACAATGTATAATAATGCACCGTGGGAAAGGATCTCAGAATGAGTAGGAAACACTCTTCCAAAAATGATCAAATTGTAAGAGCAGAGGGGTTCAGGGGAGACACAAACAACAGGCATAAATGGCTTATCCAAAGGCATTCAGTGTGTTGTGGAATCATTTCTATACAGAAGACGTGGCCATTCTTAAAACTGCCATAGAATCCATTTGAAGAAGTGATCACTTTTCAACATAAAGCAATGTCCTTGGCATTCTTGCAAGAGCGTGTCTTTGACAAGCACTGATCTCTGGGGAACAGGCAGGTGAGGATGCCCAGAGACACGCAGTGCCGACAACGCTTTCTACCCGAGCAGTGCGCTGGCTGTACCTGTGGCCCGCGGCTCCGCTGGAGGGGCGGCATCCAGGACCGGCGCCCAGCCTCTCCTGCTTGGAAACACGAAGCGGAACAAAGTCACTGCCGCACAAGCAGAGCGTTAAGACCAGCCATGCGATGCCAAGATGCGCTTTTTTGTAGTTTGTAAAAAAACACAGAAACTTAGGAAGTTATTCTATTGAAGTCTTTCCCCTTAAATTCACCACTGTTACTTCTACATTCTCATATTTATGGTTAGAATGTCTCTCAATTTATTATCAGTGTATCATCTTTAATATTCAGTGTTTTAAAAAGATACATCCTTAAGTCTTTCACACCTGAGGACTTGTGGTACGGGGAGGGCTGAGGGGCAGGATGGACCGTGCAGACAGTGCAGGAAGCTCTGTTCTGGGGCAGAAGCAGCGCGGCCCGAGGAGACCTGGCAGACTGCGCGCTGACAGTGATTAGCTGTGTGTCCCTGGGAGTCCCTGACTTCCTGTTTGTTCATCTGTAAACGACAGAGGCTGTAGCACCCAGCACACTCCCAGGCTGCCGTGAAGACCTGCTGCACCCGCGTGCCCCGGAACCTTTCTGTGTGGGCGTGTGCTGTGCAGGCTGTGGAGTCTGTGACATGTTCCTGTTGCAATGTCCAGTCTGGGAAGAGAAACGCCAGCTGCTGCATATGCAATGCTTTCTCTTTAAAAGGCGAGCAGAAGAATTACAGTAAAAAGAGTTGCCTATATTATAACCAGAAAAATACTTTTATTTCTTAGTAGAGGTGAGTTAATTTTTAAACTTCCCCACTATTTAGAAATGCAAAAAAAAAAAAAAAAAAAAGACATTCCCCTGTGATCTAATTATTCTGCTGAAACACACGTGTGCGAGTAAGATAAAAGACACAGGTCACACGGAAATCCCACAGCCCTTGATGGGCATGACGCTTCGGCTTTGCTGAGTTACAGTCATTGTCTGTGATGTGACCTCTGCCCTGGTTATGAGCACGACAGAGCGTCCAGGAAAAGCGTGTGGGAGACACTGAGCGGGACGCTGGCCGAGTCTGCTGAGCTGACCTTGGGCTCTGCCGTCCATGAGCTGTAGAATCCCAGCCGATACCTCACCTCTGTCCCTCCACTTCCTCTGCTATAAAATGGGACTCAACATATAACAACATACGACCTAACACCTCGATCGTTGGGAGGATTGAACAGGTAAGACTTGTGACCTACTGAGGACAGTTCCAGACACTCAGCCATGCTCCGTGTATGCTGCTGTCAGAGTTTCGGGCATTACAGTGCCGTACACCAAGCATGACAAACTCGTGGCCCATGGACCGCATGCCTCGTTTATTTGGCCCGTGTTAGCCTCTGAGTTTGACATGCTTGCCGAACACCATGAGCACTGGAAAGGTATGGCGAATCTCTTGCCTTCTCTAATAACATGCTAAAGATTTCTCAAGGCTCAAACTCCCAATCCCAAAGACACAAGAACGAGGATGAGAAATATACACTATCCCTGGGGGCACACTGCCCGGCTGGCCTCATCTAGGAAGGATAGGAAATTCTAGCAACTCGAGGCCTTGTTTTTAAAAAAACAAAAAACTGACAAAATTAAACGTAAAAAGGCTAGTTTTGCCCCATTTCTGTCTAAGAGTGTATTTATTTTTCCAAAAGAACACTGGGTTTTAGAAAACAGAAGCTGATCTTTGGGATAAACCCTAAGGCAAACAGCACTCAGCATCAAGCGCATCATCGGATGTCATTTCTACCTGTAAAGTTCAACTAATTTGCCTTCAATCCCTAGAAACACAGGCAGGAGAACATTTGTTACACAGAAGCCCCAACTGTCGGGGGCAGAAGAGCTCAGCTACGGCTGGTCCGAGAAGCAGGACGGGAGCCGCCCTATCGCGGGGTCCCTCACCTCCAAGGGCTTTCGCTGCTTCGCTGCCCTGGCTGCTTGGCGCTGGGCAGCGTACACAGCCTCCTCTTCTAGTCTTAGCTTCTCTTCTCGTAAGGCTAACTGCGCATGAACAAAACATAAGGATTAACAGAATCAGAACCTGTCTAACTGCTCTCCAAACAAAATGCTTCTACTCATAAAATAAAAATAAAACATTGATCCCTTCAAAGCATGGCAGAACTCAAACTTTTGTGATTTCTCATTTCAATTTCTCCTTTTATAAAATAACCCAAATGAAGCCAATCGTATTACAGAATTCTCTAGAAGCTGAAATTATGCAGTAGCAGCATGTGATCTGCATAAACACAGAACTGCTTCTTCCTCAGAATTCTCACCAACAGTCCACTGCCTATTGGCCCTGACGGGGGAAGGGTCTGGCCCGAGGCCAGTCCTCTGGCGTCTACCACGCAGGAGCCCAGCCCCCTCCTGAGGATCACACAGCGGTGCTCACATCTCTGTCCCGCCCTCCCAACAGCACACTGACTGCCCTAGTGACCATCTACTGCATTTCAAATAAAGCTTAAGCATCACATTTCAACACAATTTTTTCCTTTAAAGCTAATATTCTCTATTATAGATTACCTATTGTAATTACAGGCCATTCTGTGAGTACATTAAAATAACACAACATTTATGACTGTTAGAAGCAGTTGATTGACTAAGAACACATAAATCGTTTTTAAAAATTTATTATTTTTTAAAATTTTTTAATTTATTAAGGTATTATATGTGTACATATCTTACCATTGCCCCCCCCCCCCACTCCCATACATCCCCTCACCCCCCCTCCCCAATGTTTTGTATCTGTTGGTTATTCTTATATGCATGCATTCAAGTCCTTCGGTTGATCTCTTATCTCCCCCACCTCTCCCTAACCTTCCCGCTGTAATTTGACAGTCTGTTTGATGCTTTACTGTCTCTGCATCTATCTTTTTGTTCATCAGTTTATAATGAAGAACACATAAATCTGAGACAAACAAAAAGACTTCCGGAAACCACACTTACTGTGAAACAGTAAAATTTAAAAGTTCGATTTAAACACACAGGTGCATGTGTCCTGCCGGAGTCCCTACTATGAATTAGGATATTATCTTTAGGAGCACGTATTCTCTTTACTTTTGGCTGCATATGGTTGCTGATAAATTAAATCAAACTGAAATAAATTATAATAGCCTGAAACAATTTTTAACTTTTAAATAATTTCACTTGTATATATCTAAATATAGGTCCAATGATTCTGTATGCAATATATTAGTCAATGACAACTTTCCCCTATTAAAAGACCCTTTATAATAACATATATAAAAGCAATGTAAGACTACTAACCTCTTTTTGAATTTTCTTATCAAGATCTTTCTGTTTCTCAGCAATAGAATCATAACGCCTCTCTCTTAGGTCAATGATTTCTTCCTCAGTAAGAGGCCTACACAGAAAAATGAGGGAGAAAAAGAAAACTTCTGATGATTCTGAGTCCAAATAAAACGCTCAAAAATGGAAATTCTGAAATTTACTATCCAAGTGTATTAACGCAATTTGATGTGTAACTTGTGTTAAAGAGCACACGTCCTACCACATGCCAGGTGAGCTGCAAGCGGAGGAAGATGGCACATTATCAGAGTGCTGTGAACTACAACCACCGGGAGAACTGTGACCGCTCCAGCCCGAGCCCTCCTCACTGTGCTTCACAGCACCCCTCGCTGCCGTCTCATCAGGTCCGGGCCAAGGCCACTTCCGGCCAGTGCGGCCCCGCGTGGGTCTGAGGCGCTTTCTCACAGCACTCCCCGCCTGCACCCTCACGCCTCCCTCCCCGGCCTCCCCCCACCGCCTCGCACACGCACAGAGGCTGAGAGCTGCACAGAAAGTCCAGCATGCCTGACCTCGGGCCCGGCGACCCTCCCGTCCACGCGGTCACCTGCTCCGGTCCACGCTGGCCATGAGCATCTCCACACAATCCCTGCGCTCCTCATGCGAACGCCTTCCTCTTCACATCAGCCTCACACGACTGGGAAAGAAGGGGCAGCAGCCACCGCTCCCTCCATGTCCTGCCGCCCTCCCTCCACCTGCATCACCCCCGCCTGGCCCCGGCCACGCTGCCCTCACTCCTGACCCGCACAAAGGCCGCCCAGAACCGGACAGCTCCCCCCGCCCATCCCCTCAGCTTGCTGCCTGCTTCCACCTCTGCCACGTGACGGGAGGGAGGAAAGAAGGCAAACCCTTCCCCTCACCCAGACCCATCGCTGTGGCTCCTCCTCCTCTCACCCATTTCAGCCCAAATCCCAGACAGCAGGCAGCACTCAGCATGTGGCAGGTGCTCTACGCACATGAGCTGTGTTCACCTCACAGCAACCCGGCGATCACACAGCGGAGCGGGACAAGTTGGAACCACAGGCTGCGGCCGAGCTGGGACCTGTATCCCGCAGGCCAGCTCCTTGCTCTGCCGCGGGGCTGCTCACTCCCATGTTCCCACCAGTCCCCGGTCTCCCCTGCTCCATCTCCAGTCACGCCAGCAAATACCACCTCCATCTCCAGTCACGCCAGCAAAGACCACCTCCATCTCCAGTCACGCCAGCAAAGACCACCTCCATCTCCAGTCACGCCAGCAAAGGGGACCACGCTGGTGGGAACACCTGCGCCCTCGGCTCCAGCGAGTGCTGGTGCCCTGCCTGCCTTCAGACTCCTCCCGTCACTCCTCGCCCCCACCTCTGGCAGGTGGTGCCAATGCCAAGTCCCATCACGGTCTCAGCCAGCCCAGCAGGTGATGCCCCTCACTTCCTTTCCTCTGCCAGGGCGTGTGCACTTGTTTGTTTTGAGGTCTCACTTCAGAAAACAAATCCAAATGTTCAGTGTTCAGTGGCTGGAGTTGTGACAACGGTGCACTCGGCAGCTGCCCACCAGGAGCAGAGCCTTCCCAGCACCAGGTGCCTCGCGCCTCCTCCCAGTCAGTGCTCATGACTGCCCTTCCGTCTCTCCTCCTGGAAGGCTCCCCCTGGGACAGCCACCACTAGTCACCCTTCCGGAGGAGCCCGGTGTGCCTCCTGCAGACCCTCCCAAACTCGCCTCCCTCCCCCTGGTGGACAGAGGGCCTTCCCTCTGGGCCTCCTCGCAGGCTCTACAGCCCTCCTGCCTCCCACTGAAGCTGACTCTTCAACCTGGCGCCTCGCACAGGGGCCGGCCACAGGACAGTGCTTAATAAGCGTCAGCAAACTACACAAGGTAAAGGAATACACATTCAAATATGAAACACATTTAAATATTCTCTTGATGTTAGGAACTCTCGAATTCAAGTTAAAGACAGATGGCTCTTTTCAAGTACTTAGCTCAAGTAATTTTAAATAAATTATATTTTTAAAACTGTAATTAGTAAACGAAGCTTTAGAACATCATAAATAAAAGGATACAGTTTAAGAAATTAGAGAAAATGTAAATGGTTTTTAAAAAACAAACACGTAACAACTTAGGTTCAACAGGAAAGCACCTAGCACTTATATGCATTACATGAATGCCCACAGCCATCCTTGACTCTGGCAGGAGAAAAGCCAGGTCTGAGGGAAGCAGTTCAGAGCACACAGATGACAGCCGGCCCTCAGAGCTGCGGCAGCACAAACCCAAGTTCCCGAGAAAACCCCGCCTTACCTGTGCCTGCTTCCTGGGCTCTCCCCCTGTACAGAAAAGAAATCAGACAATTAAAATGCTTCATCAGCTTAATTCTATTTCAGACAAGCCAATAAAAACTTCTTAATCAAAATATTCCACTTACCTTTTTTATCATAGTGAACAGGTTTAATTATTTAAGAGCTTTAAAATTTTACTATTTTGCAAAGGCAAAAATTCAGTTTAATAACCTAGCTTAATTATATAATAACAAATTGCTGGACATTTCTTAAAATTTTTCTAACAAATATTTACTCTACACCCATGACTGCCCGGTCAGGCTTGGACCAGACATGCTCTCCATGCCTTCATCCCTCACAGACTCTGGGTGTAAGCTCACCTCCCAGGTCAAATCATCAGAAGCCTCTCAACCAGCTCACCTGCATCTGCAGGGACTGCCAGGCTCACGCAGAGCAGCCACCACGGGCGCCTGTGTGCACATCGGGGGGCGGGGGGGGGGGCGGTGGTGGTTGGCAGAGTACACAGGGTTCGCCCTCTGGTTTCAGCACTCAGCTGTGTTCTTTTTACAGCTATTTCATGCCACGGTGTTCACCCCACCCATGCACGAATTCATGCACCGGGCCTCTAATATATATTAATACACACACCTATATACACTGAGTGGCCAGATTATTATGTGTTCAGAGATCATAATAATCTGGCCATTCAGTGTATCCTATCTAATAAAAGAGTAATATGCAAATTGACCATCACTCCAACACACAAGATGGTCGCCCCCATGTGGACACAAGATGGCCACCACAAGATGGCCAGCAGGGGAGGGCAGTTGGGAGGGACCAGGCCTGCAAGGGAGGGCAGTTGGTGGCAATCAAGCCTGCAGGGGAGGGCAGTTAAAGGTGACCAGGCTGGCAGAGTAGGGAAGTTGGGGGTGACTGGGCCTGCAGAGGAGGGCAGTTAGGGGTGACCAGGTCTGCAGGGGAGGGCAGTCAGGGGTGACCAGGCTGGCAGGGGAGCAGTTAGGCATCAATCAGGCTGGCAGGGGAGTGGTTAGGGCCTGATCAGGCTGGCAGGCAGCAGCAGTTAGGGGCAATCAGGAAGGCAGGCAGGCGAGCAGTTGGGAGCCAGCAGTCCTGGATTGTGAGAGGGATGTCTGACTAAAGGTTTAGGCCCGATCCTGTTGGACATTCCTCGAGGGGTCCCAGATTGGAGAGGGTGCAGGCTGGGCTGAGGGATACTCCCCCACCCACCATGCATGAATTTCGTGCACCGGGTCTCTAGTATTAAAATAAGGTGTCACGCAGAGACATAAAACAAGGTTACACACTGATTAACAGATGAAAATGTGGGAGAACCCTAGGCACCTAATTCTGTTACATCCCCGAGGAGGGGTGTTCTGGTTCCTGCAAGTTCAGCTCATTCTCACAGAATGAGAATCCACTGTCTTTCTTCCACAGGATCTGAAATTAGCTATAGCTTTTTCTTTTCCCCTCCAAAAGAAACCCTAACTAATTTCAAGACTGATTTGGGCTCATGTGTCCGTCTTACATACTAAAACTATTCACATCTGAGAGTTACAACATATGGCTAAGGAAGAGCAGAAATAAAATTCTATATGTTCCAAACGAATTTAGGAAATAGCACTGCAAAACAGTTCAACCAAACCCAACATAAACTATGATGCGAGAAAAGGCTGTTAGCAAAAACAAAAGCAGCCAAACACAAGCACTTTAGCACCAACGGGACCACAGATGCCTTTGAAGCCCAGTGTGGCCCTGCCGGTGGCTCAGTGGCTATTGTCATTGGGTCCTGATGCGCCAAGGCTGCAGGCTCAATCCCTGGTCAGGGCACAAAGAAGAATCACCCAATGGATGCATCAAGAAGTGAACAACAGATATCTCCCCCACTCCTTTCTCTCTGAGAAACATTTTAAAATCAGTATGATGCTGATTTTAAAACTATACTGAACTATACTGAAGGTTGAAGGAACTCGTACATTTAACATTTGTCAGAACTTTAAAAATATCAGGTTAGATGTTGGCCTTCACTGTGTTAAAAACAAACGAACATGAAGATGAAAGTGACCTTTGACAAGGAAAAGAAACTAGGTTCTATGAAACATTCAAATATCGGGAGAAATTTTACCGGGAAAACAGAAGGTAAGCTTCCTAAACGTGTTCTATCCTATGACATTAGTATGTATTGCTATTTATAAAAGGACTCAGACCAGATTGCTCTGGGAAATGCTGAGGTGAACAGACTTCAGTGATCTCTTTCACAACAGCTCTCCTCAGGACCCTCACCAGCCAGCATGCACTCCGAGACTGGCCTCCACACACGCTGGGAAAGGCTGGGCTGAGAAATGACTTGAATGTGGTTCGACACATTTTCCTCTTTTCTTAGAAAACTGTAAAACAGACAGCAGGGCAGAGCCTGCAGGCTCTTCTAGCCTCACTCATTTCAGAGGCGTGAGGCGGGGGCCATGGGAGGGCAAGTAATGGGCACAAACTCACACAATTGGTTTCGGGAGGATGAACATCAGCAAATTAAAGCTCTTCTCACTGCACCAGCACACTGGACACAGACACCCCGTTTCACTAGCCCTAAAATGTACTTAAAAAAATAGGGTAATGTTTTGTACTTGGACTGCACCTTAAAAGTGACTTAAGTTTTAGATGAGATGAAAAGCAAAAAATCAACCAAAAGTAACTGATAGAAAAGATAATAGCAAAAGTCAGAAACTGATTGTAGAATGAACATGTGTAAATTCCACCCTCAGAAATTCATGAAAACTATGGTTAAAGAATGCGTCTACTCTGGATTGTGAGGAATTTTATCTACCTTATGGCAAGAGGCTGGAAATATCCCTTTTTAAAGTTCCTTGAGTTCTAAAGAATGCTTTTAAAACCTGTGTTATATAGCTGATATTATAATAAGAATAACTATATAAAAATTAAATTACATATAGTATTACATATGTTCTATAGTAGGAAATTCTGAATTATTTGCTAATATAAATTAGTGAAAGACAAAAATAAAGAACAGTGAAAATAAAAAAATAAAAATCCTAATTTAAAAGTAAATGATGTAAATGCTATTTAAAAATGAATTAACTGCCCGACAGTTGTGGCTCAGTGGTTGAACAAAGAGGTCAATGGTTTGATTCCCAGTCAAGGCACATGCCAGGTTGTGGGCTTGATCCCCAGTAGGGGACGTTCAGGAGACAGCTAACTGATGGTTGCTCTCTCATCATGTTCTTCTCTGCCTTCCCTTCCTCTTTCTCTAAAATCAATAAAAACATATTTTTAAAATTTACATTAAAATGAGGAAAAAAACCTGAATTATTAGAACTAATTAGATGACCAATGAGATTGATATGAACTTTGCATTATTATGGAAATACTTACTTCATCACTTTCTACTAGATTCTCAAACTGAAAGAACAAGAAAGCAAATGTTAGGAGAGATATCTGTCTAAGGTACATATCCCACAAATAATGTCATTTTCACCTAAAAAGTAATATAAGATATTTAATTTCTTTTTACACATCAGTTCATTGGATATATATTTAACAGTCCTACAAGATAGTCATGATAAGCTATCTTTTTCATTTATGAGTTTACATAAAAAACAAAAAGGAGACTCACAGTAAGTTTCTACATAAATGAGAAACTGATAAGCAAAACTTTCATCTGAATTGAACATTTCATACAGATGTTTTAAACCCACACAGCTAGAATTTCCACTTGAATTCAGATTAACTTAATGTTATTAGAAGGAAAATTACTCAAAAAACAGGGACTGAAAAGATAAACAAGAATTTCTCTTATAATGTTTATATTTATTCATCTATTCATTCAAGTAAGTATTTGCTGAAGATTTACTAGATGGGAGTCACAGCTCCCAATACTCTTTCTAGAGATAGGAATGGCCATGTCAAATTACCTAATGAAAGTCATTACTATTAAAATAATTGTATTTTAAGTATAAATAATTGATAACCACTTAAAAGAATAAAGGTTTTCTTGCTAAAGATCAAGAAAACAATGAAAGGCCCAGCCAGCGTGGCTCAGTGGTTGAACATCAACTTATGAACCAGAGGGTCACAGTTAGATTCCCAGTCAGGGCACATGCCTGGGTTGCGGGCTTGATCCCCACTATGGGGTGTGCAGGAGGAGACCATCAATGATTCTGTCTCATCACGGATGCTTCTTTCTCTCTCTCCCTCTACCTTCCTCTCTGAAATCCATAAAAATATATTAATAATAATAAAAAAGAAAACCATGAAAGGTTCAGAAAATTCAGGACTAGAAGACGGTCAAGTACAGCGCTCAAAGCTTTGGAGCTAGGCAGTTCGGACTGGAATTTAAATTCTGCCACTTACAGGCTGTGTATGTGAGCCCACTGTCTTCACCTGCCTAAGCCTCCAATTCCCAACCATAAAATGGGATGACGGACACATGTTAACTATGACAGTACTAACAGTTATGAGCAATGACACTCAACTATGCGGTGGAGTAGCTGGTATACAGGAGGGCAGAGTCCACGGTAGATTCCACCATTGTTATTATGTTTTACATACAAAGACAAAGTGACTCAGGGATTCTACGGTGAAGTTGCTGAAAATGAACGCGCTCTAATCCCGGGGCAGGCCGGCACCTGCTGGCAGCCACTGCCTGACTGACAGAGGGCGCCAGAACTTGTGCCGTGGGGGGAAAAATAACTGCTTTCTGAGTAGAAATGGGTCTGTTGTCCACACTTCCCTGCGTGCCCCTCCCTCCAAGCAATTCTTTCCTCTTCAACAGCATCAATAACACTTAAATATACAGTCCACATTAAATTTAGGTCCTGATCTTTCCTCCTTAATTAAAAAAAAAGCCCCTCCTGAAAGCACTGTATCCAATCAAATTACTCACTCTACTTACCTCTATCGTTAAATGCTCACCTCTTGAGCATGTTCTAAAATATTTGGATCTGGGAAGAAAGAAAAACAACTTTAAAATAAAATTTAATCCTAAAACTGAATTAATATGATGGGGTAAAAACATTTTCTCAAGAGCAACTTTAAATTCTTTAACATATAGTACCTTATATTTATAAAAACGAACTACCAAATTTACCTAAGAATATAAATAGTCCAGATTTTAAAACTCAAGTTATGAGTTAATTTTTCTAACTAGGGCCAAATAATGACTTTAATTTTAACCTTTCTCTTCACAGTGTATACATGTATCAAATCACCATGATGTACACTTTAAATACATATTTTTTAATCTTTAGGTTATTACAGATGTTCAGATTATTACAGATGTTCCTCTTCTCCCCCATAGCTCCCCTCCACCGGGTTCCACCCCCCTCCGACCCCATGCCCTCACCCCCCACTATCCTCGTCCAGAGGTGTAAGATTTTTGTCCAGTCTCTTCCCACACCCCCTCACTCCGTTCCCCCTGAGAACTGTCAGTCCGCTCCCTTTCTATGCCCCTGATTCTATTATATTCACCAGTTTATTCTGTTCATCAGATTTTTTATTCATTTGATTTTTAGATTCACTTGTTGATATGTATTTGTTGTTCATAATTTTTTATCTTTACCTTTTTCTTCTTCCTCTTCTTAAAGAATACCCTTCAACATTTCATATAACACTGGTTTGGTGGTGATGAATCCCTTTAGCTTTTTTTTTTTTTTTTTTTTTTTTAATCTGTGAAGTTCTTTATCTGCCCTTGAATTCTAAATGATAGCTTTGCTGGGTAATCTTGGTTGTAGGTTCTTGCTGTTCATCACTTTGAGTATTTCTTGCCACTCCCTTATAGCCTACATAGTTTCTGTTGAGAAATCAGCTGACAATCCTATGGTAACTGTTTTTCTCTTGCTGCTTTTAAGATTCTTTGTCTTTTGCCCTTGGCATTTTAATTATGATGTGTCTTGGTGTGGTCTTCTTTGGATTCCTCGTTCAGGGTTTTCTGCGCTTCCTGGACTTGTAAGTCTATTTCTTTCACCAGGTGGGGGAAGTTTTCTGTCATTATTTCTTCAAATAGGTTTTCAATATCTTGCTATCTCTCTTCTTCTGGCACCCTCATAATTTGGATGTTGGTACGCTTGAAGTTGTCCCAGAGGCTCCTTACATTATCTTCATATTTTTGGATTTTTTTCTTTTTGCTTTTCCGGTTGGGTGTTTTTTGCTTCCTTTTATTTCAAATCTTGGACTTGATTCTTGGGATCCTCTAGTCCAGTGGTCGGCAAACCGTGGCTCGCGAGCCACAGGCGGCTCTTTGGCCCCTTGAGTGTGGCTCTTCCACAAAATACCACGGCCTGGGCGAGTCTATTTTGAAGAAGTGGCATTAGAAGAAGTTTAAAAAATTTGGCTCTCAAAAGAAATTTCAATCGTTGTACTGTTGATATTTGGCTCTGTTGACTAATGAGTTTGCCGACCACTGCTCTAGTCTACTGTTGAATCTCTGAATATTATTCTTTATTTCAGTCAGTGTATGCTTAATTTCTGAATGGTCCTTTTCAATTTTTTTGGGCATTCTCACTAAGATCCTTGAAGGTCTCACTAAGTTCCTCGGAGGTTTTAGAAGATTCTTTTTTTAAAAAAATATATATTTTATTGATTTTTTACAGAGAGGAAGGGACAGGGATAGAGAGTTAGAAACATCGATGAGAGAGAAACATCGATCAGCTGCCTCTTGCACACTCCCTACTGGGGATGTGCCTGCAACCAAGGTACATGCCCTTGACCGGAATCAAATCAGGGACCCTTCAGTCCACAGGCCAACGCTCTATCCACTGAACCAAACCGGTCAGGGCTAGAAGATTCTTAAGTAACCTTATAACTGGTTTTGAACTCTATATCCAGTAGTTTGCTTTCCTTCATTTCTTTCATTTGTGACATGTTTCTTTGTCTCTGCATTTTGGCCGCTTTCCTATGTTGATAAGAGTGGCCTTGTGGGCTAGGCGTCCTATAGGACCCAATGGCTCACCCTCCCCAATCACCTGAGGTGGACACTCTTGGTGCACCCCTTTGTGGGCTGTGTGCACAGTCTTTTTGTAATTAAGCCTTGATTGCTGTTGGTATCACTGGGAGGAATTGACCTCTAGGCCAATTGGCTGTGAGGATCAGCTGTGTCTACAATGGAAGAACTGCTGTGCAGGAGATACCCTTATGGGGCAGGACTTGCTTCAGTAGGGCTTTGGTGCTCACTGAGTCTGCCCCTTGAGTGTGTTGCTTATGGATGTGAAGAGTTGTAATCTGGTGTGGTCTCACACTGACCACTGGGTACATTGGCTCTTGGATCTCCAAGGAGGTGCAAAGTCAGCCTCTGCCTGAGGCCACCCAGCAGGAGCTACAGAGAGATCTGCAGATTCTTCCTCTTTGTATGGGGTTTGGAAGTGCCAGATGAAGCCCAGCTGTGAAGCAAGGCAGGCTGATGCTGCCAGGCCTTGGGCCTTCTTTTGGAAGCTTTGGGGCTCTCTGACCCAGCTGCAGTTTGACAGGTTTTAGACTGAGAAAGGACAGGCCATTCATATGCAAAAGCTGCTGCGCACAGCTTGGGTGGGGTTGTAAATTTGGTGGGGCTGAGTCTCAGGGAATCACCAGAGCAGAGCAAACAGCAATGGCTGCCAGTCAGCTCTGCACCAGAGAGGTCCCCGCGTCTCCATGTCCCGTGTCCCCATGCAGGAACAATGACCACTGTGAGCACCTCTGAGAGAAAGCTGCCCTGGTGTTCTGGCCCAATGCCAGACAGTCCAGTTTCTCCCTGTATGAGTCTGGGTTCCCAGAGTCTCACCTGGAACTGGAGTTCAGAGCAATCAGGAGCTTGTATCTCCCTCCTGATTGAAAAACAACAACAATAAAAACAACAGTGCACTGGTTGCCAGGCAGTTCTGTGCGCGCCTCTGCACCTCCTACCAGTCTCAATGTGCTTTTTTCTTTCCTTCTAGTTGTAGAACTTCCAGTCAGCCAGCTTTCCTGCAGTTCTGGATGATAGTTGTTTTGTCTTTTAGTTGTAGTTTTGATGTGGTTGTGAGAGGCAGCAAGTACAGGTGTTTACCTATGCCGCCATCTTGGTTCTCCACTTTAAATATCTTACAATTTTCTCAATTATCACTCAATGAAGCTGACATTTTAAAAAAGGAATCATTCTCTTCCATTAGTAAAACAAACATCTTTGTTATATCTGCCCCCCAGACACAGCCACACTGTAACCACTTAGTATAAGTACAGGGCAAGCCACTCAAGTCCTTTCCTAAGGGAGGAACCAGGAAATTATGACTTTCACTTAATGTGGTTTCTGTTACAGCTGCCAAAACTGATGCAGGAGAGCACTCTCCATCCACCCCAACCCCCCGCCCTTCTCTCCCCCAACCTGTGCGATGTGCCACTGAGTTGGACTCCCAGGGACCCTGGAATGGTGCCGTCCAATGTCCATCCTTCACGGCCCTGCTCAGCCTCGAGGCTCAGCCTGTAGCTCCTCCGTGAGTCCCTCTACCTCCTGTTTGGGCTCCTCTTCTCCTGCTGCCTCTGTTCCCAGCATCGTTGTCTTTTCCAAAGACCCTGCCTCTTCACGAGGTGTCTGAAGTAGGACAGCGTCCGTGTGTCACCTGCCCCAGCCGTGTCAGGCTTAATTTTCTCTAAGACCCACTTGTTCATCTTTCTCGTGGTCCAGGGCCTCCACAGAGCCCTCCTCCAGCACCAGGTTAAAACGAACCAGCTTTTCCCATCAGCCTCTCCACTGTCTGACCTTCCCACCTTGGTCTCGGCCTTGGTCTCTGTGGCCCGTCTGGGCTCCTGGTGACCTTTCCTGATTCTCCCGCGGCTGCCTTTCCAGCCTCAGCCGCCTCCTGACTTACTGGCTGCTGCCTGCACGTGACCTGAGGACTGGGCCAAGGTCAGCGAGAGCCTCGTGTCTTCATCATCTACGCTGAGGTTGTGCGTTTCTCCTGCAGTCATGACTCCTGTCTTCTTGTTGGTCAGACGCAGTCCTGCTTGGCCACTTTTGTCCTTCACTTTCAGAAGTCGTTTCGAATCGTTGCTCCTTTGACCATCAGATGGTGTCACCTGCAGAGCTTCAGTCACTATCTCTTTTGCCCGAGGGCTCCTACTGGGTGAGGAAAGCAACCCTGCACGTATATTCAGGTACACAAATTATGAGGGGAGCTGAGCTGATGAAACAAACACATTGCACAAACAATGACTTAAAAAAATAAAAGTGAAGAGAACCAAGATGGCAGCGTAGGTAAATGCTAGTATCCCTCAGCCACATCAAAATTACAACTAAAATACAGAACCACCATCATTCAGAATCACCTGAAAGCTGGCTGAATAGAAGTACAACTAGAGAAGTAACGAAGAAAGCACACTGAGACTGGTAGGAGGGACAGAGGGGAGGAACGGCTGGTCTGACACCCACATGTGCCATTTTTATAACTGGAGGGAGATAGTCTCTGTGGAGGCCATCTGTGAGGAGCAAGAGTCTCAGTACCTGACCCCTAGCCTAGGGTTCCAGAGCTGGAAAGGGAAGTCCCCATAATTTCAGGCTGTAAAAACCAGCGGGGACTGTGGCTGAGTGACATGGAGACTGCTGGAGACACAGGCAGTTCCATTTAAAGGGTTAGTACGTGGACTTACTTGGAATCCCAACACCCGGCGGCTTTGGGGGACCCAGACATACGAGGAGGAATTGGATTTTCTGGCGTCAGGGCAGGAACTGGGGGACACTTTCTCCCAGACTGAGGTGCTCACAGCAGTCACTGTCCTGTGCTGGGACCTCCCAGGTCACAGAGCTGACTGACAGGGGCCATATCTGAGTCTCCATCAACCTGGCTCAAACTGTTTGCTCTGCCCTGGTGATTCCCTGAGATCCCACCCCACCCAATTTGCAGCCCTACCCAAGCTGTTTGCACCAGTTTTTTCATCTGAATGGCCTGTCCCGACTCAGGGTTCAGACTTTGCTAAAATCTCTCAAACAAGCAGCAGCTGGTGACAGCATGCCCCAAACTTATCAATAAAAGACCCAAGACTCAGCACTAGTACCAGCCTGCCTTGCTTCACAGTTGGGCCTCACCAGGGCACTTCCAAGACCAATGTAAGTTGCAGCCATCTGCAGATCTCTCTGTAGCTCCTGCTGGAAGGCCCCAGAGCCAGTGTACCCAGTGGACAGCTTCAGACCATAACAGATTACAACTCTACACATCCACAAGGGATACACTAAGGAGCAGACTCAGTGAGCACCAAAGCTCCACTGAAGTGAATCCTGCTCCACATGGGTATCTCCTGCACAGAAGCTCTCCCACTGTAGTAGTGTAGCTGGTCTTCACAGCCAACTGGCCTAGAGGTCAACTCCTCCCAGTGACATCAACAGCAATCAAAGCTCAACTACAAGACTGTGCACACAGCCCACAAACGGGGGCACCTAGAGTGCCCAGCTCCGGTGACTGGAGAGGCTGAGCCACAGGACCCTACAGGACACCCACTACACAAGGCCACTCTACCAATTCCAGGAGACATAGCAGCTCTACTTAAAACATAGGAACAAATACAGGAAAGCAGCCAAATGTCAAAATGAAAGAAATGGAAGCAAGTAAACTACTAAATACAGAGTTCAAAAACCATGGTTATAGTGTTACTCAAGGATCTTCATGAGACTTTCAAGGATCTTAGTGAGAATTTCAAAGATGTGAAAAAGGACCAGTCAGAAATTAAGCATACACTTACTGAAATAAAGAATAATTTACATGGATTGTACAATAGAGTAGAGGACACTGAGAATCAAATCAACAATTTGGAATATGAGGAAACAATAAACACCCAAGCAGAAGAGCAAAAAGAAAAAAGAATCCCAAACCATGAAAATAGTGTAAGGAGTCTCTGGGACAACTTCAAGTGTACCAACAATCATGTTATAGGGATTCCAGAAGGAGGAGAGCAAGATATTAAAAACCTATTTGAAGAGTCCCAAACAAGATGAACCCAATGAGGCCACACCAAGACACATCATAATTAACATGACAAAGGTTAAAGACAAAGGGAAAATCTTAAAAGCAGCAAGAGAAAAACAGTTAGCTACTTACAAGGAAGTGCCCATATGACTGTCAGCTGATTTCTCAACAGCAACTTTGCAGGCCAGAAGGGAGTGGCAAGAAATATTCAAAGTGATGAATGGCAAGGACCTACAACCAAGATGACTCTATCCAGAAAAGCTCTCATTTAGAATTGAGGGTTAGATAAAGAGCTTCACAAACAAGAATAAGCTAAAGGAGTTCATCACCACCAAAGCAGTATTACATGAAATGTTGAAGGGTATTATTTACGAAGAGTAAGAACAAGAAAAAGAGGAAAAATATGAACAATAAAATGTCAATGAATACGTATTTATCAACCATTGAATCTAAAAATCCAAATAAACAAACAAGAAATCTAATGAACAAAATAAGCTGTTGAATAAAATAGAATCAGAGGCATGAAAGCATGGAACAGACAGATGACTCTCACAACTTGGGAGTGGGGCAGGAAGAGATTAACCAAAGATCTTACCTAAGGACACAGATAGTAGGGTGGTGAAGGCTTGAACCAGGAGGAGGGGGGCGATAAAGGAAGAAAAGGGGGACATCTGTAATACTCTCAACAATAAAGATCTTTTTTAAAAAAATTAAAGTGTATCTTCCATCTTTCTTAACAGCCTAAAGTTCCCTAAAGTCATCTATGGACATTTCTTTATGCATAACCCTTGTGTCCCGGAGAGATATCTCTAAATGAAACAGACTAAGTTTCCGTGTCTGCTCTGCTACTGCGACATGTGAACAGGGACTCCCACACGTGGAGGATGTCAGAAAGGCAGGAAGGCAGCCTCTCAAACTCGGAATGATGTGGCTGTAAAGGCATCTGCAAGAGCTAAAAGGAATGTGATGTGAATGTGATTCGTGCCTCCATATTATCCAGGCAGGCGTCAAGATCATCTTTTAGGAAGGATAAAATCAGTCTTGTCAAGAATAGACTGAAGCCCTCACCGGTGTGGCTCAGTGGATAGAGCATCGGCCTGCAGACTGAAGGGTCCCAGGTTTGATTCCGGTCAGGGGCATGTACCTTGGTTGCGGGCACATCCTCAGTAGGGGGTGTGCAGGAGGCAGCTGATCGATGTTTCTCTCTCATCGATGTTTCTAACTCTCTATCCCTCTCCCTTCCTCTCTGTAAAAAATCAATAAAATATATTAAAAAAAAAAAAGAATAGACTGAAAATGCAGGCTTTTGTGCTCTATGTTACTTTGCATAGCAGGTAAATACTCTTTTACACCAAAATGACTTAAGTAAAATATAACTGAAAAATTCTCACAAATCACACATTAGTATTGCTCCTTTTCTTCATATTCTCCTATATATGATGTTAAAATAAAATAGGAAAGTCTTTCCCTCTACCTTCTGTTTGACATTTTAAATAAATGAAGAACCATAGTAAACTGTTCCAAATCTATTAAAAATCAAAAGCTTCCCAAGACTCTTTTCGTCTGAACAAAAGATTGGAAAGGTTACCAATCCGATTCCTGGCAAAAATTATTACAATGAAGATGATGTACAGACCGTTTTACAATTAGTATCCAATACTTGAAAGGAGGTTTAACCATTCAAATCTCAAGGGATGACCCATCAACAGATTTTCCAAGTAGGTATAGCCTCGACATAGGAGGTAATAATAAAGTAGTAACATTTACTGTTTAACAAGGCCCTCTCTGATGAAGGCAAATTTAGGAAGAACAGATGTTCAGAAACTTATTTTATGCCCAGGAAGAGAGAAATCTTCTTTCTAAACATGTCAAAGACAGAAAACATGGGTTTAAAAAAGCCATTGCCCTATAAGAGGAGCCAGACTTAGAGGGAAATGATTAGACAGGACCTTAAAGGTCTTTTACTTCCTTCTTACTCATCCCTGCAATCTGTGTGCAGCATCTTTTCTCTTATTCCTTCCATGTATAGGGTGTCATGTCACAGGAAGGTCAGAGTGTCCTGCCCCCGTGAGGAGTACCCCACGTTCCTGTTGGATGTGTTGTAAACAGAGGAGCCATTCTTGGGCTCCCTGCTCTGATCACACCCCTTGACCACCCTCTGCTTTTAGACTGTTGCCACCTACATGAACCTTCTAGTTCTTACTTCCCTGGGTTACTGAATGAGAGACATAGCTATGTATTTTAAATACCAAGTGAACAAAAATTGACCAATGTACCCAAGAGACTTGAAGTGTCACAGGGCAAACACTGGCGAGTTAACAACTACCATGGTCTGAGAAGGAAAGTTCAAATGAGGGCCAGGAAAGTCAGCCCGAGAGAAATCAACCAGGCCCTGAGGAGTGAAAGGAATGCTTCAAGGAACATTGAGTACCAAAGGCCAGGGAAGGTGAGAAGACCAAGATGCACTTAAGAAGCCGCACTCCTTAATTCTGTCAACAAGTATATACATTAAGATCCTCCAGCGGCAAAGTACAAGATAATGCACTGAGAGATAATGGCCACCGAATACCTATCTACAGAATAGAGAGCTATGAGCTATTAGACAAATATAAATCACATCAAGTTTTTATTACTCCTCTAAGTTTTGGCCCTTATATGTTAGCTAGCTAGACTTAGTGCTGGAAAAAAAAAAAATCAAAACTACCAGGTGGAAAAAAATAGTAATAAAAATGAGAGGTAAATTTAACCTAACCTGTCTGCATGCTTATTAGAAGCTGCTAAAAGAATATTAAAACTGATGTAAAACAATATGTTAACCAGAAGACTCAAGTAAGGGAACTTGTGCAAACCTACACTTACGGATTCAAGAAACAGATCAATACCAGCATCATGTGACCATATATTTTTATTTATTGATTTTTAAACAGAGAGAAAAGCATCCATGTGTTGTTCTACTTATGCATTCATCAGTTGATTCTTGTATGTGCCCTGACCCAGATGGAACCCACAACTTTGTCGGGAGGATGCTCTGTCACCAACCGGGGGCATCATCTGACTTTCCAGGTCCACGGCCACAGCTCTTCTGGCCTCAACAGGGCAGTCTGTCACAGGAGTTCTGTCCACAAGCAGAAAGCACAGACCCAACTGCTCAGTTTGCACACACGTCCACAGACAGCGACACAGGTCCCGGTGCTCCCTGAGCCACCCTTCCCTGCGCGGCCGGCTCCCGGGCTCAGGGAGCAGAGCCTGCAATGTCACTGCTATTCCCTAGGAAATCAGTTTGTAAAATCAACTTGAGAGTGAAAAAGTCCCAGACACCAATGCAGTCCAACGTCCAACACGGGGGAGGGGGGGGGGGGCAAACGTAGGTTCACAGTGGTTCCTATGGAAAATGCAGTAATCTATACTAATAAAAGGGCAACATGCTAATTAGACGGGGTCAACCGGCCATCTGCAGGCATCCTCAAACCACGGCCTGCGGGCCACATGCGGGTGTTTTTGCCGTTTTGTTTTTTTACTTCAAAATAAGATATGTGCAGTGTGCATAGGAATTTGTTCATAGTTTTTTTTAAACTATAGTCCGGCCCTCCAACAGTCTGAGGGACAGTGAACTGGCCCCCTGTTTAAAAAGTTTGAGGACCCCTATAGATGTCCGACTTCCTTCTGGACAAAGCCATCGTGGTGGGGGCCGAGGCAGAGGCAGTTAAGGGCGAGATCAGGCTGGTAGGGGATTAGGGGCAAGATCAGGCTGGCAGGGGAGGGCAGTTGGGGGCGACCACGCCAGCAGGGAAGGGCAGTTGGGGGCGACCACGCCAGCAGGCAAGGGCAGTTGGGGGCGACCACGCCAGCAGGGAAGGGCAGTTGGGGGCGACCACGCCAGCAGGCAAGGGCAGTTGGGGGCGACCACGCCAGCAGGCAAGGGCAGTTGGGGGCATTAGGCAGGCAGGCTGGTGAATGGTTAGGAGCCAGTTGTCCTGGATTGTGAGAGGGACGTGGGGCTGCGGCTTAGTAGGACAGCTACCCCCGCTCCCAGATTGGAGAGGGTGCAGGCTGGGCTGAGGGACAACCCCTCCACACACCCCCCCCCCCCCGTGCACAAATTTCATGCACTGGGCCTCTAGTTAACCATAACAACACAAGAATAAACTGGTTTGAGCTCTCACAACTGCACACCTACCGCGCCTCACCCTGTACCTGATGTCTGCTTACCAAATTAGATCCCGGTACTACAGTTAGAATTTAACACCCGGCAACAAAAATGCAAATAAAATACGACCCAAGCCGAAGATTTTGCGCATGTGGTCCTTAGGCGAGACCTCACAAAAGTAAACGCAGTGACTCTGGCCGCCTTCCCCTGCAACAGCACCGGCTGTGGGGTCAGGAACGCCAAAACCTAAACGGGCACCAAGCCTTTAAGTCCCGGGTTTCCATTCAGGGACACAGGGAGGGGACACGATGCAGGATGGACCAGGAGGGAGGCGCGTGCTTACGTCATCAGAACTCCAGAGTCCAAAGACCCAACTTGAAAACCATTTGGCCTGCATGGGTTCATGCTAAGCCACCTTATTACCTAATAACGTTGGTTAAATGGGACAGATGCCGAAAGCTCCGTGAGCTCTTCTAGAAAGCGACAGCACCTACTTCCCACACCACGTGGCTGGGTTCATATTTCCAAGTTTGAGTTCCGGGGACACATTTATTCAACAACAAACCCAACTTCAATGGACCCTGCTCTCACCTTCTCAGAACCTTACACAAGCAAAGTCACACACATGGACCATCATGGAGTTCCAGTCCTGTGCGGACGGCACTCCCCCAAACCCCACCAAACCCACGGGAAAAGGCTGCGCGGCCCCTGTGGGCACCCAGAGGCCGGACGGCGGAGACCCCGCCATGCGCCAGGCCGTGGACAGGGCCGGTCCTCCCGCACCCGGGACCGCCGCCGGCCGGTCACCTGCCGAATCGGGCGGCGGAAGCACCTCCCGCAGGGCGTGTCTGCGGCCACGGCCCGGTCCCGCCCTGAAGGCCCCGCCGCGGGGACGCTCGCACCGAGGGGAGGCGCCCCGCCCAGCTCCCCGCAGGCCTCCGCGACCCGCCTCAGCCCCCCGCCCGCGGCGGCGATGCCCGCTTACCCTCCGCCCCGCGGCAGCCGCCCCGCCTCCCGGCGGAGCCGCCCGAAGCACTGCGCCCAGCAGCAGTTCCCCATGGCCGCCCGGCGCCCCCGCGCCCGCTGCAGGCCCGGCCGCAGCCGCATTCGCGCCGGGGCCACGCGGGACTCCGGGCAAACGCGGCGCTACTCCCGCGGCCGCCCAGCCGCCGCCGCGCGAGGAAGGGGCGCCGGGCTGCGGGCTCCGGGCCGCCGAGCCGCACGCATGGCGCGGTGCTCGCCTCGGCCTCAGTCGCGCCGCGGGGCCGCTCCCGCCGCCGAAGGTTGCCAGGCCCCGCCCCCTACCTCTCCGGGACCCCGATTGGGCGGGCGGCCACGGATGCCCTGCCTCTTCCGTCAACTAGATGACGTCATTTCCTCCTGCTCCTGATCGGGCAACCGGCACCCTGCGACGCGCGTGATGCCTGGTGGTGGATGTTTGGTTGGACCTTGACCTGATGGGGAACTCCCTTCTCCCAGAAATGACGGAACTGTAGCAAAGGGCCAGGAGTGGGGGTGGGTCCCTGCGAGGACGGGAAACCTGTATCTCGGGTGAGCCCGTGTCAGTTTCCTGTCTGTGATACTGCGCTGTAGTTCCCAAGCTGTCACCATTGTGAGAAACGGGGAAGGGCACAGGTGATTTCTCTATTATTTTTTACAACTGCATGTGACACCACAAATATCTCAAAATTCAAAACCTTAATTTGCGCACTCGATGAACACGGGCTCCAATAGGCATTCTGTCAGAGCAGCCGGAGCACTGCTGCTCCGAGTCCAATGATTCTGCTAAGGACGAGCCCACTGTCAGGGCAGACTCCTTCCTGAACCCTGCTCGCTGCACGAACTGTTGGGTCCCAGCCCCTCTGCCTAGGGCGGGACCTTCTTGGATGCCGGGTCTTAGAAGCCATGAGAAGTTGTGGGTGTATAAGAAGGAGTCTTTATTTCAGAAGCCAGTGGCCACACAGCCATCAGATAAGACAGTTCTTTAAGCAGTCCATAAAACATTCAGCCGCACACCAGCTGATACTAGTAAACGAATACATCTTTCCCACACAGGAGTAGCAGTCTCTGCACCCACAGTTATTATCTGAGCAGCCGCATGCTGCCCCTAGGCTCATTGACTCACATAGGAGTGTAGAGAATTTACCAGGCGACCAAAAAATACACAGGAGTACCAGAGGCACAAGAAAAACCCATTTATTTTTAGATGTTTCTCATGTACTAGTACAGGACTAAGGGGAGGCTGTTTCTCTCCAAATCCTGAGCAAGCCAATACGGAGGAAGCTTTCCCTTTATACCCCTTTGGCTTCTTTGTCCCTCAAATATGGATCATACTTCCGGGCCTGTCACTGGCTTTGCAAAAAGCCCCACGTGCTGGGGTGGGGGCCGGAGAGTACACCTGAAGGCCTGGCCTGGCGCCAGTGCTGATAACTCCGCCTGGGGGTTGTGTATTGTTCATGGTTTATGGCCTCTGTAAAATGGGAGCAGTACTTAGGTAAACAGGTCTTACAGGACCAGGTAATTAAAGAAGGGGCAGTGACTAGGCCAGCGATGGGCAACCTTTTGAGCTTGGTGTTTCAAACTTCGCCAAAAAACTGAGCATAACTCGAGTAGTGTGTCCCTTTGAGGAAAAAACATTATTTCGCGATGTTTATAGTTTAAATAACATAAATGTTTCATCCTCGGCATGAGGCTGCCTCAGCGGCCGCGTGTCATCAGAAATGGCACTGACACGCGTGTCAGAGGTTCGCCATCACTGGACTAGGCTAACAAGAATGCGCATTAGGTTACTGGCACAGATTCAGATTGCGAGCCCCCGAAAATGTCTCATTTCCCCCATCAGGAGCAACACCTGAGCTCTCTGCCTCAGCAGCTTTTCCAACCTCTCCAGCCTTTCCTGCACACATAGTACCACATCCTCTGAGCTGCTTTCCCCCCAGCACCCTGGCTGGTCAGTAGGTATTACACCACTCAGACAAAAGAGGCCTCCTGCCAATAGTCACATCAATCATTTTAGCTACAGAAAGGTACATGTGTGCAATGCACTGTGAGATTGCTGTCCTTGCACCTGCATATGGCATCTTAGCCTTGGACATTCTGATTAAAATTCCCACATTCAAAGTGGCCTTGGCCATCCGGTGTATTAAGAACAAGGCCTTGACTATCTGGATCTCTGGTTTGGATCCTATACATTTTTATAAACCTTTATTAAGGGTCAATTTTGTCTCAGTTAAAGTTATGAATGATTCTCAGAATCAATAGAAATGTTTAAAAAATTGACTTCATTAATCAAACTGAAAATTAAAACTCATTGTTCACGTGTCAGGTTGACAAAAATTTACAGTTGAAATGTTCAGTCTTTGCAAGAGTACAGTGAAATAATAGTCTCCTGAATTGCTAGGAATAGTAAAACTCTGAAAAATACTTTGGAAATACTTATTAAAAGTCATAAACATATTAAATGCTCAACAATTGAAGGAAAGTTAAATTCTATGGTATATTCAGAATATTATGTAGCCATCAGAGATGGTTTTTGAAAAATCTTTAATAACATGGCAAAATGCTGCTGAATATTGTTGCATGAAAAACATCAGTATAGAAAGTTATATGTAACTAGAGGCCTGGTGCATGAAAATTCATGCACTGGACGGGGGGTCACTCAGCAGGGGAGCTCACAGTCTGGGAGCCCTCAGGGAGGGAGGCAACCTGGCGATCAGCAGAAGGCGACGCCCCCATCACACCTCTGCTGCTGCCACTGCCGGCAGTACAAGCCTTGGCCAGCCCTGGTTACCTGCGCTTCGGGCTGGCCCTGGGTGGCTGGGGGGCTGGGGGGGCTGAGGGGACTGGGGGACTCTGAAGGCAGATGCGTGGAGTGGCCAGACCCGCCTGGGGGGCGGGCCTGGCAGTGCCGCGCACCTGCCACCCCAGCAGGGCTGAGGAGACTGGGCGCTGCCATCTTGTGGCTGTGGGTGCTGCCATCTTTGAGGGAGTGGCAGTCAATTAGTATATTGCCTCCTTATTGGCTGTGGGCTCTGCCATCTTTGTGAGGGCGTGATGGTCAATTAGCATATTTCCTCTTTATTAGATAGGATGTTTTCCAAATCATGTTTAAAACAAAGCTTATGCATCTTAAAACACATATACATTCTTCCATATATATATATATATATATATATATATATATATATATATATACACACACACACACACACACACACACACACACACACACACACATATATTCCTAGGGGAAAATAAAAGCGAGATGATAAATATGAAAATATTAGTAGTGATTATCTTAAGATTGTTGATTTCGGGAGGTCTTTTCTTATACCCCTAAATTTTTCTACAGTGATCATTGAATACTTCTATAATCAGAAAACACACACACACACACACACACACACACACACACACACACATTTTTTAACCTGGCCTATCAGCAGAAAGAATTGATACCAAATACAATTAAGTTTGTTTATAAATACAGATATTTAGAATGTAATGGGAACTTGAATGTGGATAGATTATAATAAATGGAGTTGAGATACTTAATTTTTCCTAGAAATGTGTTAAATTACCAAGCTTATATAGGAGGCTATTGGAATTTTTTATGCAATTTTCACCAAATTTGAATCTTCATTGTAATGTAGCTTTAAATAAAAAAACACGTAAGTTATGATCTATTATTAGTTAAGCAAAACTAGCAGGGAGAAACCCCATAACCAGAAGGGATGGTTGAGCTCCTTGATTTTATTATTTTTATTTTATAATAAATCTTTATTGTTCAGATTATTACAGGTGTTCCTATTTTTTCCCCCCCATAGCTCCCTTCCACCTGATTCCCCACCCCACCCCATGCCCTTACCCCCAGCCACTGTCTTCATCCATAGGTGTAAGATTTTTGTCCAATCTCTTCCCGCGCCCCTCAGACCCCCTTCCCCCTGAGAATTGTCAGTCCACTCCCTTTCTATGTCCCTTTATATTCACCAGTCCATTCTGTTCGTCAGATTTTTTTATTCACTTGTTGGTAGATATGTATTTGATGTCTTTTTGTTGTTCATAATTTTTACCTTTACCTTTTTCTTCTTCCTCTTCTTAAAGAATACCCTTCAGCATTTCATGTAATCCTGGTTTGGTGGTGATGAACTCCTTTAGCTTTTTCTTGTCTGTGAAGCTCTTTATCTGCCCTTCAATTCTGAATGATAGCTTTGCTGGGTAGAATAATCTTCGTTGTAGGTTCTTGCTGTTCATCACTTTGAATATTTCTTGCCACTCCCTTCGGGCCTGCATAGTTTCTGTTGAGAAATAAGCTGACATCCTATGGGTACTCCCTTGTAGGTAACTAACTGTTTTTCTCTTGCTGCTTTCAAGATTCTCTCTTTGTCTTTTGCCCTTGGCATTTTAATTATGATGTGTCTTGGTGTGGGCCTCTTTGGATTCCTCTTGCTTGGGGTTCTGTGCGCTTCCTGAACTTGTAAGTCTATTTCTTTTACCAGGTAGGGAAAGTTTTCTGTCATTATTTCTTCCAATAGGCCTTCAATATCCTGCTCTCTCTCTTCTTCTGGCATGCCAAAAATCCGGATGTTGGTACGCTTAAAGCCGTCCCAGAGGCTCCTTACACTATCCTCACACTTTTGGATTCTTCTTTCCTCCCGCCTCTCTGGTTTTTTTTCTTCCTCATATTCCAGATCTTTGGTTTGACTCTTCGGGTGTGGTGGTCTAGTCTGTATATTCTTTATTTCAGACAGTGTATGCATAATTTCTGACTGGTCCTTTTCCATTTTTTTGGTATTCTCATTAAGGTCCTTGAAGGTCTCTTCAAGTTTATCAGCGGTTTTTAGAAGATTTTTGAGTAACCTTATAAATGTGGTTCTGAACTCTGTGTCGTCCAGTAGTTTACTTTCCTCCATCTCCCCCATTTTTTTTCATTTTTTTATTGAGATATTATATGTGTACATATCTTACCATTACCCCCCCACCCCACACCCATACTTGTCCTCACCCCCCAGAGTTTTGCGTCCATTGTTTATGCTTATATGCATGCATACACGTCCTTCGTTTGATTTCTTATCTCCCCCCCTCCCTAACTTTCCCCCTGTAATTTGACAGTCTGTTTGATACTTTACTGTCTCTGTATCTATCTTTTTGTTCAATTTTATAATGTTCTTTATTATCCATAAATGAGTGAGATCATGTGGTATTTTTCTTTCATTGACTGGCTTATTTCACTTAGTATAATATTCTCCAATTCCATCCAGGTTGCTGCAAATGATGAGAATTCCTTCTTTTTTATGGCAGCATAGTATTCCATTGTGTAGATGTGCCACAGTTTTCTGATCCAGTCATCTGCTGACGGGCACCTAGGCTGTTTCCAAATCTTAGCTATTGTAAATTGTGCTGCTATGAACATAGGGGTGCATATATCCTTTCTGATTGGTGTTTCTAGTTTCTTCGGATATATTCCCAGGAGTGGGATTACTGGGTCAAATGGGAGTTCCATTTTCAGTTTTTTGAGGAAATTCCATACTGTTCTCCACAGTGGCTGCACCAGTTTGCATTCCCACCAGCAGTGCACGAGGGTTCCTTTTTCTCCGCATCCTCGCCAACACTTGTCGTTTGTTGATCTGGTGATGATAGCCATTCTGACAGGTGTGAGATGGTATCGCATTGTTGTTTTGATTTCCATCTCTCGGATAATAAGTGACTTTGAGCATGTTTTCATGTGTCTCTTGGCCTTCCTTCTGTCTTCTTTTGAAAATATTCTGTTTAGGTCCGTTGCCCATTTTTTTATTGGATCATTTATCTTCCTTCTATTAAGTTGCATAAGCTGCCTGTAGATGTTGGAGATTAAACCTTTATCAGTGATAGCATTTGCAAATATGTTCTCCCATGCAGTGGGCTTTCTTGTTGTTTTGTGGATGGTTTCTTTGGCTGTAAAAAAGCTTTTTATTTTGATGTAGTCCCATTTGTTAACTTTCTCTTTAGCTTCCATTGCCCTAGGGGCAGTGTCAGTGAAGAAGTTCTTTTGGCATATGTCTGAGATTTTGTTGCCTGTGGATTCCTCTAGTATTTTTATGGTTTCCCGTCTTATGTTTAAGTCCTGTATCCATTTTGAGTTTATTTTTGTGTATGGTGTAAGTTGGTGATCTAGTTTCATTTTTTTGCATGTGTGTGTCCAATTTTCCCAACACCATTTATTGAAGAGACTGTCTTGACTCCATTGTATGTTCATGCCTCCTTTGTCAAATATTAATTGAGCATAGTGGTTTGGGTTGATATCTGGATTCTCTATTCTGTTCCATTGATCTATATGTCTGTTCTTGTGCCAGTACCAGGCTGTTTTGAGAACAGTGGCTTTGTAATACAGCTTGAAATCTGGTATTGAGATCCCTCCTACTTTATTCTTCTTTCTCAGGATTGCTGAGGCTATTCGGGGTCTTTTTTTATTCCAGATGAATTTTTGGAGAGTTCTTTCTAGGTCTGTGAAATATGCTGTTGGTATTTTAATAGGGAGTGCATTGAATCTGTAGATTGCTTTGGGTAGTATGGACATTTTAATGATGTTGATTCTACCAATCCATGAACATGGTATGTTCTTCCATCTGTTTACGTCTTCCTCTATCTCTTTTTTCAGTGTCCTGTAGTTTTCCGCATATAGGTCTTTTACCTCCTTAGTTAAGTTTATTCCTAGGTATCTTAATTTTTTTGGTGTGATGGTAAATGGGATTGCTTTTTTAGTCTCTCTTTCTGTAAGTTCAGTATTGGTGTATAGAAATGCCATAGATTTCTTGGCGTTAATTTTGTATCTCGCTACATTGCCGAATTCATTTATTAAGTCTATTAGTTTTTGGATGGAATCTTTTGGTTTTTTTATGTACAATATCATGTCATCTGCAAATAAGGACAGCTTCACTTCTTCTTTCCAATTTGGATGCCTCTTATTTCTTCTTCTTGCCTAATTTCGGTAGCTAATACTTCCAGTACTATGTCAAACAGGAGTGGTGAGAGTGGGCATCCCTGTCTTGTTCCTGTTCTTAGGGGAAATGGTTTTAGTTTTTGCCCATTGAGTATGATGTTTGCTGTGGATTTATCATATATAGCTTTTATTATGTTGAGGTATGATCCTTCTATTCCCACCTTGTTGAGAGTTTTTTATCAAGAAAGGGTGTTGGATTTTGTCAAATGCTTTTTCTGCATCTATTGATATGACTATGTGATTTTTATCTCTCAATTTGTTTATGTGATGTATCACGTTTATTGATTTGCGGATATTGTACCATCCTTGCATTCCTGGGATAAATCCAACTTTGTCATGATGTATGATCTTTCTGATGTATTGCTGGAGCCGATATGCTAGGATTTTGTTGAGGATTTTGGCATCAATGTTCATGAGGGATATTGGTCTGTAATTCTCTTTCATTTTGTTGTCTTTATCTGGTTTTGGTATTAGGGTGATGCTCGCTTCATAGAAGGAGCCTGGAAGTGTTCCTTCCTCTTGAATTTTTTGGAATAGTCTGAGGAGGATAGGTTTTAGTTCTTCCTTGAAAGTTTGGTAAAACTCTCCTGTGAAGCTGTCTGGCCCCGGGCTTTTGTTTGCTGGAAGCTTTTTGATGACTGCTTCAATTTCTTCCATAGTTACTGGCCTGTTCAGCTGTTTAGATTCTTCCTGATTGAGTTTTGGAAGGTTGTATTTGTCTAGGAATATGTCCATTTCCTCCAGGTTGTCCAATTTTTTGGAATAGAGTTGTTCGTAGTATTTTGTAACAATCCTTTGTATTTCGTCGGGGTCTGTTGTTATTTCACCTCTTTCATTTCTGATTTTGTTTATTTGTGTCCTCTCTCTTTGCTTCTTGGTGAGCCTGGCCAGAGGTTCATCAATCTTGTTTATCCTTTCAAAGAACCAGCTCTTGGTTTTGTTGATCTTTTGTATTGTTTCTTTGGTCTCTATGTCGTTTATCTCTGCTCTGATCTTTATTATTTCTTTCCTTCTGCTTACACTGGGCTTTTCTTGTTGCTCTCTCTCTAACTCTTTGAGTTGTTGGGTTAGGTAATTTATTACCATTGTTTCTTGTTTTTTGCAGTAGGCTTGTAGAGCTATGAAGTTCCCTCTCAGGACTGCTTTCGCTGTGTCCCATAGATTTTGGATTGTTGTGTTTTCATTGTCATTTGTTGCCATGATGTTTTTTATTTCTTCCTTGATGTCTTTGGTAACCCAGTCATGGTTTAATAGCATGCTGTTTAGTCTCCATGTGTTTGATTTCTTTGGGTTGTTTTTATTGTAGTTGATTTCCAGTTTTATGCCACTGTGATCTGAGAAGATGCTTGATATGATTTCTATCTTCTTGAATTTGGAGAGACTTTGCCTATGTCCTAACATATGGTCTATCTTTGAAAATGACCCATGTGCACTTGAGAAGAATGTATATTCTGTGGCTTTGGGGTGAAGTGTTCTGAAGATGTCGATTAATTCCATCTGGTCTAGTGAGTCATTTAGGATTGATGTTTCTTCGCTGATTTTTTGTTTAGAGGATTTGTCCAATGGTGATAGTGGGGTATTGAAGTCTCCTACTATGATTGTATTGCTGTCAATCTCTCCTTTGATATCCTCCAGGAGTTTTTTAATGTATCTGGTGCTCCTGTATTGGGTGCATATATGTTTACCAGAGTTATTTCTTCTTGTTGGATTTGTCCCTTTAGTATTATGAAGTGGCCTTCATTATCTCTTGTTATGTCCTTCACTTTGAGATCTAATTTGTCAGATATAAGTATTGCTACCCCAGCTTTTTTTTCATGTCCATTTGCCTGGAAAACCTTTTTCCATCCCTTTACTCTCAGTCTGTATGTGTCCTTTTTTTTGAAGTGGGTTTCCTGTAGACAGCAGATATATGGGTTTTGTTTTCTTATCCAATCTGTTACCCTGTGTCTTTTGATTGGGGCATTCAATCCATTTACATTTAAAGTTATTATTGATAGGCACTTATTTGTCACCATTTTTATTCTATACCCCTGTGTTCCTTCTTTGCTTCCCATTTCTTTATTCCTTTTTTTTTTTTTTTTTTACAGCAGACCCTTTAGCATTTCTTTCATTGCTGGTTTGGTGGTGATAAACTCCCTTAGCCCTTATTTGTCTGTGAAGCTCTTGATTTCACCTTCAATTTTGATTGATAGCCTTGCTGGGTACAGTATTCTTGGATTGAGACCCTTCCTTAGCATGACTTTGTATATTTCATTCCATTCCCTTCTGGCCTGATGAGTTTCTGTTGAGAAATCAGTTGCTAGTCTGATGGGGGTTCCTTTGTATGTAACTGTCTGTCTCTCTCTGGCCGCTTTTAAGATTCTTACTTTGTCGTTGGTGTTTGCCAACTTAATTATAATGTGCCTTGGCGTCGGTCTTTTGGGGTTCATTTTGCTTGGAACTCTGTGAGCTTCTTGGATTTGTGTGGGTTTTTTCTTCCCTATATCAGGGAAGTTTTCTGTTATTATTTCTTCAAGCAGGTTTTCTATTCCTTGCTCCGTTTCCTTTCCTTCTGGTACCCCTATTATCCTGATGTTGTTTTGTTTTGTGTTGTCCCGAAGTTCCCTTAGGCTCTCCTCATGCTTTCTAATTTTTGTTTCTAGAAGCTGTTGTAATTGGGTATTTTTTTTTCCATCTTGTCTTCTAGCTCACTTATGCGGTCCTCTGCTTCTTCTAGTCTACTCTTGATGCTTTCTATTGAGTTCTTTATAGCAGCGATGTCATTTTTCATTTCTTCTTGGTTCTTCTTCATTTCCTCTTGGTTCTTACTCATATTGTCGAATTTGTCTTCCATCCTTTTCAGCCACCTTATGACCATTTCTCTAAATTCTTTCTCTGATAGGTTGTTTGCCTCTAATTCGTTTACTTCCTTTTCTGGTGATGCCTGCTTCTCTTTCCTATGGGGGCTATTTCTTTGTCTCCCCATGGTCTCTCTTCTCCGGATGTCTGGTTATATATTTCTCTCTCTCCGGCGTTGATTTAAAGGTACAAAATACAACACAACCAGGCACAACACACAAGGCACTGAACAGAATTGTATTCACGATATTAATAACCTCCAATAAAGGTAACCACCAGAGAAAGACAAATTAGGGAATAGGAGTGGAAGAGGGAGAGTAAAAAGAAAGAACAACAACAAAAAAAAAGAGTGTGAATCTGAACTTGGGAGAAGAGCAGAAAAGAAAAGAAAAAAAAGTAAGAGAGACAAGAATAATACTAAGAGAGAAAAGGGGAACAAACTATATATATAGGGAGTAGACTCCACTAGAACAACTGCTAATCCCAGCAAATTCCAGCAACACGAGCCTGGAGATTAATACAAACTGCAACACCAACTAATATCAAGTGAGGCATGGGAAAACAAAAGTAAAAAACAAACAAAAACAAAGCAAACAATAGAACCAACCAACCAAACAAAAAGAATAATCAAAACAATCTCATAAAAAAGCATAAAAATTCAATCTAATCAACATTCAAGCAAACAACAACAAAAGGCCAGAGAGAAAAATAATTTTTTTAAGGTAGCGTAGAGAGAGGTATGTATGGATTTGGAGCAGGGGGTTGGGAATTAGATATATAAGTAGGGTGAAATTTTAGCAGAGGGTAAACTGAAAAAGTAGGGAAAATCTAAAGCCAGAAAGAGTTAAGATAAACAGGAGACCAAAAGGGGAAAGGTTAGGAGGAGAGTGATGGCAAAATGTTAGCGTTGAGATAGGGTAAGGGAAAGATGCAAATAGAATGTAGGACACTAATCCTAAAATAAAAGAAAGAGAAAATCAAATGACATTTTTTTAAAAAAAGTAAAATAATAGTAATAATAATGCTGATTGAAAATAAAATGTAATAATTAAAAAGGTGAAAATCGAGTGAGGAAAAAGAAAAAATTTAGTTTCTTAAGTAAAAGATGCAAAAAATGAAAATAAAAAAATTAGAATAAAAAAATTTAAAAAAATTGAAAAAAGAATTAAAAATTAAAAAATAGGAAGACTAAAATGTGCAGTGGCGGCTGTCATTCACTTCCTCTATTATTCTGTTTGGTATGCATGTTTCCTAGTCTGGGTGGTATTTCAGTTCAGCTTCGTTCCTCTGCTCCTCAGTGTTGTAAGCCAGTCCTGCTTTTTAAGCCGGCCATGTCTTAATTTCTCGTATTTATTTATTTATTTAAAATTTAAATAAATCTTTATTGTTCAGATTATTATAATTGTTTCTCCTTTTTTCCCCCCAGATCTCCCCATTACCCGGTTCCCTCCCCTCCCCCGTTGTCCTTATCCATAGGTGTATGATTTTTGTCCAGTCTCTTCCCATACCCCCCACACAGACACCCCTTTCCCCCTGAGAGTTATCAATCCACTCCCATTCTATGCCTCTGATTCTATTATGTTCACCAGTTTATTCTGTTCCTCAGATTTTGAATTCACTTGATTTTTAGAATCACTTGTTGATAGATTATTTGTTGTTCATAATTTTTATCTTTACTTTTTTCTTCTTTTTCCTCTTTTTAAAGAATACCTTTCAGCATTTCATATAATACTGGTTTGGTGGTGATGAACTCCTTTAGCTTTTTCTTATCTGTGAAGCTCTTTATCTGCCCTTCAATTATGAATGATAACTTTGCTGGGTAGAGTAGTCTTGGTTGTAGGTTCTTGCTATTCATCACTTTGAATATTTCTTGCCATTCCCGTCTGGCCTGCATAGTTTCTGTTGAGAAATCAGCTGACAGTCGTATGGGTGCTCCCTTGTAGGTAACTAACTGTTTTTCTCTTGCTGATTGTAAGATTCTCTCTTTGTCTTTTGCCCTTGGCATTTTAATTATGATGTGTCTTGGTGTGGGCCTCTTTGGATTCCTCTTGTTTGGGGTTCTGTGCGCTTCCTGAGCTTGTATGTCTATTTCTTTCACCAGGTGGGGGAAGTTTTCTGTCATTATTTCTTCAAATAGGTTTTCAGTATCTTGCTCTCTCTCTTCTGGCACCCCAAAAATTCGGATATTGGTACGCTTGAAGCCATCCTGGAGGCTCCTTATTCTATCCTCACACTTTTGGATTCTTCTTTCTTCCTGCCTCTCTGGTTGGGTGTTTTTTTCTTCCTCATATTCCAGATCTTTGGTTTGACTCTTCGGGTGCGGTGGTCTACTCTGTATATTCTTTATTTCAGACAGTGTATGCATAATTTCTGACTGGTCCTTTTCCATTTTTTTGGTATTCTCATTAAGGTCCTTGAAGGTCTCTTCAAGTTTATCAGCGGTTTTTAGAAGATTCTTGAGTAACCTTATAACTATGGTTCTGAACACTGTGTCGTCCATTAGTTTGCTTTCATCTATCTCTCCTACTTGTGAAATACTGCGATGTCTCCACGTTTTGGCTGCCTCCCTGTGATGATGGAGTGGCTTTGTGTGGTCGGTGACCTATAGGGGCCGGTAGCTCAGCTTCCCCTATTACCCTAGGTGGTCGCTCTTGGTACTCCCCTTTGTGGGCTGAGTGGAAAGTCTTGGTGTAGTTAAAAGCTCTGATTGCTGTTGGTACACTGGGAGGAATTGACCTCCGGTCCAATTGGTTGTGAGGGCCTGCTGTGTCTATAATGGAAGAATTGCTGTGCTGGAGACACAGTAGGGCTTTGGTGCTCACTGAGTCTGCCTCTTGAATGTGTCCCTTATGAGAGTGGTTGAGGTCTGGTGTCATCCACACCGACAGAAAAGTCACTCTCACTCTCCGACTGATGGCCGAGAGTCCCGTAGGCGTCTGGGTCCCCCGCGTGTCCCCAGAAACTGGAGTTCAGAGTGGTTGGGATTGTTGGTTTCACTGGGGGGAATTGATCTCCAAGCCAGTTGGCTGTGAGGATCAGCAGTGTCTCCGCTGGGAGAGCTTCTGTGCTCAGCTTGGATGGGGCGGAGTCTCAGGGTGGCGCAGACAAGCTTTGGTTTCCCGTCTGCTCCGCCCTTAGAGGGGCGGGTTCTCCGTGCCCGAATTAATGGCTGCGCGCCGCTGAGAGAAGGCAGCTTTCGAGCCTCTCCCACTGCCTAACAGACCAGTTTCTCCCCAGCTGGGGCTGGGTTTCAGTGCAGACCAGAGGTTTTGTTTTTCTCCCGAACGAGAAATCCAGTCACTGGGAGGGCTGTGCTCAGCTTGGATGGGGCGGAGTCTCAGAATGGTGCAGACAAACTTGGTTTCCGTCCGCGCCGCCCTAAGAGGGCCGGTTCCTTCGTGCCCGAATTAATGGCTGCGCGCCTCTGAGAGAAGGCAGCTTTTGAGCCTCGCCGGCTACCAAACAGACCAGTTTCTCCCCGACCGCAGCTGGATTTCAGTTCAGTCGGGAGATTTTGTTTTTCTCCCAAACGAGAAAACTAGCCACGCAGCGTCTGCTGCCCTCCCTCTCCGCGCGCTGCGAGCAAGCCTGCTGCGTATTCAGCCGCCCGCCCTTTCCGCGCACACGGATCTCCGCACCTCCACAGCTCCTGAGGCTCAGTGTCCCCCTCTCTTTTTTCTCTAGTTGTAGGTTTTCCACTCTGCCAGCTTTCCGGTGGTTCTGGACGGTGTGCGCTCTGTTTTCCAGTTGTAGTTTCAAAATTGTTGTGGTAGGCAACAGTTAGGTGTTTACCTTATGTCGCCATCTTGGTTATCGGAATCTCGTATTTATTTTTGATTACACCAGAGACAATTAGCGTTTCAGCCCCTGGGTGGCAGTGTTTCTGAATTGACTTCCGGGCCTCTCTAGCTTTTTTTTTTTTTCCCCCTCTATGGCACTCACTACCGGTTTGTGGAGGTGTGCGCCTCAGAGCTTGTGGAGGTGTGTGCCTCAGAGCTGCCTCTCTGATGGTCACACCCAGCTCTGCTCTCCAGGTTCCGAAAAAACAACTTCCCCCTGCAGTCTTTCAGGGTTTTTCCACCTGGGTTTTCCTATGTATTGGGCTTAGTAATCAGAGTCGTAAAGAGCCCAAGTGTGCGGACAGTGGGTCTGTGCACCAGACTAAGAAGTCAGCACTCCTTTGAAAATTCTTAGTCTGATCCTCCTCGTCAGATTAAAATGAGTTGCTTTTAAGAGGTCACTTCTGTTAGCAGCTCAGAGGACCCCCTTCCACATTCACGGATCACGGCAGTTCCAACTGCTGCCTATTTTTCTAGGCACAGACCTCCAGGTTCCTGCCGGTCCTACGGCTCGCGCGCTTCCCTCCCACCGTGGGGATTAGAAACCACACCTTATTTCAGGCGAAATCTGACCTTACCGTGGTTCAGTGAAGGGTTCCTTTGAATCCAAATGTTTGCGCCGATAGGGGACCGGTGTTCTGGTGCTCGCAGCTGTTCAGTGTTTGCAGTTGTCGCGGAAAGTCAGGTTTCCAATAAAATCCTCCTTTCCTTGCAAGATGGCGAGGCGCCCGGTGAGCCCGCAGCTCCGGGAGGAGACCCAGCCCCTGTGGGTGCTGCACGGTCAGGGGAACCCTGCCCAGCACTCCCCCGCCTTCTCCTGGAGTTTAGCTGTCCCTTGGCTTGCCAACATACACTCCCCCTGCGAACCTCTGCTGCTCCTACTCCCCATCCCAGGACCAGACTCCAAACACGACTCTATTCCGTCGCCATTTTTTTCTCCTCCATCTCTCCCATTTGTGACATGCTTCTATGTCTCCGCATTTTGGCTGCCTCCCTGTGTTGATGGAGTGGCTTTGTGTGGTTATGACCTATAGGGGCCAGTAGCTCAGCTTCCCCAATCACCTGAGGTGGTCGCTCTTGGTACAACCCTTTGTGGGCTGAGTGCAAAGTCTTGGTGTAGTTAAGCCTTGATTGCTGTTGGTACACTGGGAGGTATTGACTTCCAGGCCAATTGGCTGTGAGGACCCGCTGTGTCTATAATGAAAGAACTGCTGTGCTAGAGACATGCTTATGGTGCAGGCCTTGTTTCAGTGGGGCTTTGGTGCTCACTGAGTCCGCCTCCCGAATGTGTCACTTATGGATGTGAGATGTTGAAATCTGGTGTTTCACACTGACCACTAGGTACACTGGCTTCTGGATATCCAATGGGGTGCAGTTCAGCTACTGTCAGAGGCCACCCTGCAGGAGCTACAGAGAGAACCACAGTCCTCTCCTTCCTGCTTGGAGCTTGGAGGCTTTGGAGCTGTCTGCACCGGGTTGCAAGTTTGCTAGGTTAAAGTACAATAGAGAAAGCCATTCATATGCAAAAACTGCTGCTTGAAGCTTGGGTGGGTTTGTAGGTTGTGCGGGGTGGAGTCTCAGGGTGTCACTAGGCTAGGGCATGGCAAACAGTGATGGCTGGCAGTGAGCCCTCTCTGCCTCTCTGACCACGTCCCTACATCTCTCACCCCAGCACAGCAAACAATTATTCTTGCGTGCAGCTCTGCAAGCAAGCCACCCTCACTTTCCGACCCGATGGCAGACAGTCCAGCTTCTCCCCAGAAACTGGATTTCAGAGAGATCGGGAGCTTGTCTCTTTTCGGGTTAAAGAAAGCAACGCCCGCTGCCAGCTGGGATCTGTTGCCAGCCCATATCGAGCACGTGCCCCCGTACCTTAGTTTTTCAGCGCTTGTGCCCTGAATGCTCTTTCCTTTTTCCGTCTAGTTGTAGAATTTCCACTCAGCCAGCTTTACCGTGGTTCTAGATGATAGACGTTTTGTCTTTTAGTTGTAGTTTTGAAATTGTTGTGCACGGCAGCAGTTTAGATGTTTACCTACGCCACCATCTTGGATCTCCTCTCGAGCTCCTTGATTTTACAGATAGGAAAGAGGGCTCCTATAGGAGCTATAGTCATGCACACTTAACTACAGGGGTGTGTTATGAAAAATGTGTGGCATTAGGCGGGTTTGTCACTGTGAACATCATGTAGTGTAACTCTATAGACCCAGATGGTATAGCCCACTGCACATGTAGGCTGTACGGTTTAGCCTATTGCTTCTGGGCTACAAACCTGTGCTGTATGTTACTGTACTGAACACTGTAGGCAATTATAACACAATGGTATTTGTGTATCTAAACATAGACAAAGTACAGCAAAAAATATGGTGTTAAAGATAAAAATGGTACACTTGTATAGCGCGCTTACCATGGGTGAAGCTTGCAGGACTGGATGAGTCAGGGAGTGAGGAGGAGTGAGTGTGAAGACTAGGACATTACTGTAATCTAGTGTAGACTATGCTAAATTTATAAAATAACAAGATTAAATCAAGCACAAGAGAAAATGCTTCAACTGTGAGATGCAGTAACACGAGATTCACAAGGCTGCTGCCAGTGTAACATGGCATACTGTCATACAACTGATTTTAGAAACAGAAAGAGTACATTCTAAAATGATGATAAAAAGTATTTGGAGATTCAGTACATATCTCACAGACATTAAAAGAAAAATAAGCAAATGTGACAATTTTGTGCTAATAAGCTTGACAACCTAAATAAAATGAAAAAAAACTCCTTGGAACACCCAACCTACCAAAGTTCACTCAGGAGGAGATGGAGAAACTGAATAGGTGTGTATCTAATAAAGGGATTTAATTTGTAGTTTAAAACCTTCCCACAAAGAAAACTCCAGGCTCAGATGGCTTCACTGGTAAAGTCTACCAAACATTTAAGGCAGAAATATACCAATTCTATTCAAACATTTTTTTTTTTGTAAATAGAAGAGAAAGAAACAGTTTCCAACTCATTTTATTTTATTTATTTATTTTTAATTTCTTTATTGATGAAGGTATCACATATTTGTCCTCGTCCCCCCATTCCCATCCCACACCCCTCCCCACACATGCCCCCACCCCGCTGTTGTCCTTAACCGCTGGTTAGGCTCATATGCCTGCACGCAAGTCCTTTGGTTGATCTCCCCCTTTACCCCCACCCTTCCCTACCATCCCCCTGAGGCCCGACAGTCTGATCCGTGCCTCCTTGTTTCTGGGTCTGTTCTTGTTCATCAGTCTATGTTGTTCATTATTTCCCCTAGATGAATGAGATCATGTGCTATTAGAAATACACTTATAAGAACCGAAAATGAGACAAGCAATAATGGTTATGGTGACAGGCAAATGAATCAGTGTGTAGTGAGTTTCTTTCTGGGCCAACAGTTCTTTTGAGACCCAATTTTAATGTCCAACAGTTCCTTATGTGTACATGTCAGCACTGACATTTCAGTTCTGGATGGTGGACAAATGGTGGTAATGCAGGTCCGACTCTGTCCGGTTTGGTCCTGGGCAATCTGCAGTGATGCACAGCTGCTAACTGCTAGTATGGGAAGGCCACATCAGCGTCTTCCGTCTCTGGACTGCTTCTCTTCTGTCTTCATGGCTGGAGTAGTCCTGTCGATTCCTCTCTTGCTGGAATCCACATGGTCTCGGAGTTGTTTTCTGAAAATATACAAACATATTCTCGACCAAAGGTTAATAAAGGAATATTTTCTATAAATTTGACTGCGGATCCTTTTTCAATTTTTGCCCAAATGATTTTCCTCTGGCTTGTTTTGTCCCCTTGTGTGTTTTTCATGGGTGTCTTGCTTTTAGCCTTACAATTAATTTTCTAAAGTATTAATTTTCTAGATGTAATTTACTTACAGGATATTTTTCCTTACATGATATTCCTCTACTATCCCCTCCTTTTTTGATTTAAATGTTAGGAGGCTTTTGAAAATTCTATAATGTATTCTTGATGGCTTTTAAATTTTAATTTTTTGCACTATAATATAACTGTTTTAGGTTCATTATATGGTGCACACTTTTATCATGAGATGAAGTACCAATAGAAATTTTAGTTGACTCTTTAGGAACACCTTTTTGTCTGGTACAATTAATTTTTCTAGAATATTCACTTGTTTCAACTAGCCAATTTAAATTTGTCTGAAAACTTGACTACTATTTTACTGTCAAATTTATTACTCTAACAATAATCTTGTTTTACCCTGTAAATATTGGTGGAAGGGATTATTTGCCTTCTTGAGTAGGTCCTGAGCATTCCTGGTGGTAGGCTGGATTTAGATATCGTAAACCCCCTTCCCCACACCATGGGTACAAGGCAACTCAAACAATTCTTGTTGCAGTGAGAGGGCAGCTGCTGTCGGCCAAGTCTCTGTCGGTCACCTGGGTCCTGATCTGAGCTGGGCATGGGAAGCACAAAGCAGCCATGGGGGCAGGAGACCTCCCTCAGAAGGGGCTAGGATTCAGGCCCCTGCAATGTTGGGGGGGTGAGGGTCTGTGCCCCACCTCTGTTGATCCCCAAATTCTCTCCTGATGGCCCCTCTGCGACTGTGCCTGTCTTAGGTTGTTCCTTCCTTGAGGAATCTTACCCGTCTCTGGCTAACCAGCCATCCTCCGGGGCCAAGCAGGGTGACGTGAGGTTCAGTTTTGTCTCCTTGGTAGCCTATGCCCCCGTGGCCTCCATGCCCAGCACTTGCCTTGGGATCCCCTCGCCTGCTGGCGGGGCCCCAGCACTGATCACATATCTTTTGGAACCCGGGTTTCTTCTCCAGGGAGGGCTCAGTTCGCCCTACTGGGTGAGAGACAGATCCATGGCACCAGTCATCACGAGACTTCAACCTCGACATGAACAGATAGCTCATGCAACAGCTGTGAGCAATTGAATTGTGAGAAGAGGGTCTCTCTTGGCCTAAAGGGTAAGAGGGACCCATATAGAATGCTCAGGTGCCCTCCCAGGAGGCCCTCTACCCAATGAAAAGGGTTAAATCCTTACATGTCCTTTTTAAATTGCTTCCAGACATTCAAAGAATTAGTTTGTATGTTTGCTTGGGATAATTGTATATTATGCTGTAGTAATTCTAAAGTATCAAGAGATGTGTTAAGTTTGTCTCCAAGCACCAAACATATGACTTTTTTTATTTATTTATTTTTTATCCCCAAGGGTGCGAGGAACTATTATAAGTACAGGGGGTGTTCCAAATCTGGGAATAATTTTTAATGACAGTGTAGGATAATATCATGTAAGGATATTCTTTGTTCTAGTCCATGGGAATTCCCTTTCAGACTGGCTGTCCATTTCTTTTTATATAGACAAGGTCTTAGTTACATTTTCTGCACCTCCACCTGGGGCACGTAGTGATAGTAGTGACACCCTTTCTTTGGTGTCCACACAAGCCAGAAACCTCTCTTTAATTGTACACACAAAGGGGCATTGTTTTGATTTCGTATCATACAAAAGGAAAGCTGGGTGGGGACCCCTATGTATTTATACTTTCTTGCCCCACCCATGGACCTCCTAGATGTCCAGCGTGTTTTGTATTATTGGTACCTACATTAGTCAGAGGATCAGCCCACGTAAGGGGTCTTACCCATGAAGGGTCAGGAGCATAAGATCAAAATACTTACCCTCTTGTCCCCGGTAAAATTACCGTACATCTGATGATTGCTAGCGTGGCTAGAGAGGCGTTCTCAGGCATTTTTGGGTTTCTGGTTACCTCACAATTTCTTCCCTGCGGTTTGACGTTCTGATTGATGTTTCTCTGTTTCTGGATCTATTTTTCCCCCCATCAGTTTATGTTGTTCATTATATTCCACAAATGAGTGAGATCATGTGATATTTATCTTTCTCTGCCTGGCTTATTTCACTAAGCATAATGTTCTCCATCTCCATCCATATTGTTGCAAATGGTAAGAGCTCCTTCTTTTTTACCGCAGCGTAGTATTCCATTGTGTAGATGTACCACAGTTTTTTAATCCACTCATCTGCTGATGGGCACTTAGGCTGTTTCCAAATCTTAGCTATGGTGAATTGTGCTGCTATGAACATACGGGTGCATATATCTTTTCTGATTGATGTTTCCAGTTTCTTGGGATATATTCCTAGAAGTGGGATCACTGGGTCAAATGGGAGTTCTATTTTTAGTTTTTTAAGGAAACTCCATACTGTTCTCCACAGTGGCTGCACCAGTCTGCATTCCCACCAGCAGTGCACGAGGGTTCCTTTTTCTCCACATCCTCTCCAGCACTTGTCATTTGTTGACTTGTTGATAATGGCCATTCTGACAGGTGTGAGATGGTACCGCATTGTTGTTTTGATTTGCATCTCTCTAATGATTAGTGATTTAGAGCAGGTTTTCATATGTCTCTTGGCCTTCCTTCTGTCTTCTTTCGAAAAGTGTCTATTTAGATCAGTTGCCCATTTTTTGATTGGGTTGTTTATCTTCTTTTTGTTAAGCTGCATGAGTTCCCTGTAAATGTTGGAGATTAAACCCTTATCGTTGATATCATTGGCAAATATGTTCTCCCATGTAGTGGGCTTTCTTGTTGTTTTATTGATGGTTTCCTTTGCTGTGCAAAAGCTTTTTATTTTGATGTAGTCCCATTTGTTTATTTTCTCTTTAGCTTCCATTGCCCTAGGAGCAGTATCAGCAAAGAAGTTCTTTTGGCATATGTCAGAGATTTTTTTGCCTGTAGATTCCTCTAGTATTTTTATGGTTTCCTGTCTTATGTTTAAGTCCTTGATCCATTTTGAGTTTATTTTTGTGTATGGTGTAAGATGGTGGTCTAGTTTCATTTTTTTGCATGTATCTGTCCAATTTTCCCAACACCATTTGTTGAAGAGACTGTCTTGACTCCATTGTATGTTCATGCCTCCTTTGTCAAATATTAATTGAGCATAGTGATTTGGATCAATTTCTGGGTTCTCTATTCTATTCCATTGATCTATATGTCTGTTCTTGTGCCAATACCAGGCAGTTTTGAGAACAGTGGCTTTGTAATACAGCTTGAAATCTGGTATGGAGATCCCACCTACTTTGTTCTTCTTTCTCAGGATTGCTGTGGCTATTCGGGGTCTTTTTTTATTCCAGATGAATTTTTGGAAAGTTCGTTCTAGGTCTGTGAAGTATGCCGTTGGTATTTTAATGGGAAGTGCATTGAAATTATAGATTGCTTTGGGTAATATGGACATTTAGATGATGTTGATTCTACCAATCCATGAACATGGTATGTTCTTCCATCTCTTTATGTCTTCCTCTATCTCTTTTTTCAGTGTTGTGTAGTTTTCCGCATATAGGTCTTTTACCTCCTTAGTTAAGTTTATTCCTAGGTATCTTAATTTTTTTGGTGCGATGGTAAATGGGATTGCTTTTTTAGTCTCTCTTTCTGTAAGTTCATTATTGGTGTATAGAAATGCCATAGATTTCTTAGCATTTATTTTGTATCCTGCTACTCTGCCAAATTCATTTATTAAGTCTAGTAGTTTTTTGATGGAGTCTTTAGGGTTTTCTATGTACAGTATCATGTCATCTGCAAATAAGGACAGTTTTACTTCTTTTCCAATTTGGATGCCTTTTATTTCTTCTTCTTGTCTGATTGCAATGGCTAGTATTTCCAACACTATGTTGAACAGGAGTGGTGAGAGTGGGCATCCCTGTCTTGTTCCTGTTCTTAGGGGAAATGGTTTTAGTTTTTGCCCATTGAGTATGATGTTGGCTGTGGGTTTGTCATATATGGCTTTTATTATGTTGAGGTATGATCCTTCTATTCCCAGCTTGCTGAGAGTTTTTATCAGGAAAGGGTGTTGGATTTTGTCAAATGCTTTTTCTGCATCAATTGATATGACTATATGGTTTTTATCTCTCAATTTTTTTATGTGATGTATCACGTTTATTGATTTGTGGATATTGTACCATCCTTGCATCCCAGGGATAAATCCTACTTGGTCGTGGTGTATGATCTTTCTGATGTATTGCTGGATTCGATTTGCTAGAATTTTGTTGAGGATTTTGGCATCTATGTTCATGAGGGATATTGGCCTGTAATTCTCCTTCATTGTGTTATCTTTACCTGGTTTTGGTATTAGGGTGATGCTGGCTTCATAGAAGGAGCTTGGAAGTGTTCCTTCTTCTTGAATTTTCTGGAATAGTCTGAGGAGGATAGGTTTTAGCTCTTCCTTGAATGTTTTATAAAACTCCCCTGTGAAGCCGTCTGGCCCCGGGCTTTTGTTTGCTGGAAGCTTTTTGATAACTTCTTCTATTTCTTCCATAGTTATCAGCCTATTGAGATTTTTAGTCTCTTCCTGAGTAAGTTTTGGAAGGTTGTGTTTTTCTAGGAATGAGTCAATTTCCTCCAGGTTGTCTAGTTTGTTGGAGTAGAGTTGTTCATAGTATTTTTTGACAATCCTTTGTATTTCTGTGGGGTCTGTTGTTATTTCACCTCTTTCATTTCTGATTTCGTTTATTTGGGTCTTCTCTCTTTGTTTCTTGGTGAGCCTGGCTAGAGGTTCATCAATCTTGTTTATCCTTTCAAAGAACCAGCTCTTGGTTTTGTTGATCTTGTGTATTGTTTTTTTGGTCTCTATGTCATTTATTTCTGCTCTGATCTTTATTATTTCCTTTCTTCTGCTCACTGTGGGCTTTTCTTGTTGCTCCCTTTCTAATTCTTTGAGTTGTTGAGATAGATGATCTATTACCATTTTTTCTTGTTTTTTGAGGTAGGCCTGTAGAGCTATACATTTGCCTCTCAGGACTGCTTTCATTGTGTCCCATAGGATTTGCAATGTTGTGTTTTTATTGTCATTAGTCTCCAGGATGTTTTTAATTTCTTCTTTGATCTCATTGATAACCCAATCATTGTTTAGTAGCATGCTATTCAGTTTCCAAGTGTTTGAGTTTTTTGGAATGTTTTTATTGTAGTTTATTTCTAATATTATGCCCTTGTGGTCTGAGAAAATGCTTGATATGATTTCAATCTTTTTGAATTTGGGGAGACTTTGCTTGTTACCCAATACGTGGTCTATTTTTGAGAATGTCCCATGTGCACTTGAGAAGAACGTATATTCCATGGCTTTGGGGTGAAATACTCTGAAGATGTCAATTAGGTCCATCTGATCTAGTGTGTCATTTAGAATTGCTGTTTCTTTGCTGATTTTTTGTCCAGAGGATTTATCCACTGATGTCAGTGGTGTATTAAAGTCCCCTACTATGATTGTATTGATGTCAATCTCTCCCTTGATATCTTCCAGCAGATTTTTTATGTATTTGGGCGCTCCTGCGTTGGGTGCATATACGTTTACCAGAGTTATATCTTCTTGCTGGATTGCTCCCTTTAGTATTATGTAGTGGCCTTCCTTATCTCTTATTAAAGCCTTTACTTTGAGGTCTATTTTATCTGATATAAGTATTGCAACCCCAGCTTTTTTCTCATTTCCATTTGCCTGAAAAATGTTTTTCCATCCCTTCACTCTCAGTCTGTGTGAGTCTTTTGCTCTAAGGTGGGTCTCTTGTAGACAGCAAATATATGGGTCATGTTTTCTTATCCATTCAGCTACCTTATGTCTTTTGATTGGTGCATTTAATCCTTTTACGTTTACTGTTATTATTGATAAGTATCTGTTTGTTGACATATTTTTCCTTAGTGTTTGTGTTTCTTCTTGCCTTTCTCTTTCTTCTTTTTACAGCAGCCCCTTTAGCATTTCTTGCATTGCTGGTTTGGTAGTGATGAACTCTCTTAGCCCTTTTTTGTCTGTGAAGCTTCTGATTCCACCTTCAATTTTGAATGATAGCCTTGCTGGGTATAGTATTCTTGGATTCAGTCCCTTGTTTTGCATCACTTTGTATATTTCATTCCATTCCCTTCTGGCCTGGTGTGTTTCTGTTGAGAAATCAGTTGATATTCTGATAGGAGATCCCTTGTAGGTAACTTTCTGTTTCTCTCTGGCAGCCTTTAAGATTCTTGCTTTGTCGTTGGTGTTCGTCAATTTAATTATGATGTGTCTTGGTGTCGGTCTTTTGGGGTTCAACTTGTTTGGGACTCTGTGTACTTCTTGGACTTGGATAGTTTTTTTCTTGCCAATATCAGGGAAGTTTTCTGTCATTATTTCTTCTAACAGGTTTTCTATTCCTTGCTTCTCTTCCTCTCCTTCTTTTATCCCTATTATTCGAAGGTTGTTTCGTTTTGCGTTGTCCCGAAGCTCTCTTAGGCTCTCCTCTTGCTTTTTAAGTCTTCTTTCCAGTTGCTGCTGTGTTTGTGTGTTTTTTCCTACCTTGTCTTCTAATTCGCTGATGCGGTCCTCAGCCTCTTCTACTCTACTCTTTAAGCCTTCCATTGTGTTCTTTATTTCAACTATGTCGTTCTTCATCTCCTCTTGGTTTCTTTTCATGTTGGTGACATTTTCATTCAGCTCCTTATAGCTCTCATTGAGTTGTGTGTATTTGTCATCCATCCGCTTAAACATCCTTATAACGAATACTCTGAATTCTTTCTCTGTTAGGCTGCTAGCCTCAAGTTCATTTAACTCCCTTTCTGGTGATTCTTCCTGTTCCTTCCTTTGAGAATTTCCTTTCTGTCTTCCCATGTTTTCCTGTAATGTTTTAATTGTAGTTCCAATTGCTTTGCTACCCAGGATCTTTTGGTGATGGTGCTACTGGTATAATCTCTCAGTTCTCCTGGGCTTGGCAATCTAGTGTAGCTCCCTACTTGAGCTACTTGGGTTCTCTTGATGTAGGCCTGGAAGCTTGAGAGGCACAACTATGGTGTCTAAAAGTCAGCAGCTATGGAGTGGGGTGTCCCAGTTTTTGCTGTCTTGCACCCTTAGTTGAAATCGCGCGTGTCCAGTGGGAACTCACAGTGGCACCCAGGAACCGTCTGTTGGGAGAGCTCCCAGTGGCTCCCACTAGCACCCTGTGTGTAGATGGGCTCAGGGTGCCTGCCTGTTGTAAATTCCCTTCTGTGAAGGTGTGTTTGCAGGTGCACAGCTCTGACGCACTTTGAGGGACTCTGGCACTGAAGTTAAACAGCTAGGGTGTATGTGGGAAGTTATTCAGGAGAAAGGAGTTCAGAGTTTTTGCTGTGGGGTAGCGCGTCCTTGGCTGTACAGAATCACTCCCAGCAGGGGCTCAAAGCAGCTCCCCAAGAACCCTGTGGATATATGGGCTCAGGGCGCCTTCCCTTGCTGTGGCTGTGAGTTTGCCAGCTCTGGAGTGTGCGCGAACTGGTGGCGCACCCGCCGGCGCACACATCTGACGCAATTTGAGAGACTCTGGCACTGAAGTTAAACAGCTAGGGTGTATGTGGGAAGGTATTCGGGAGAAAGGAGTTCAGATTTTCTGCTGTGGGGCAGCGCGCCCTTGCCCGTACAGAATCACACCCAGCAGGGGCTCAGAGCAGCTTTCCAGAGAACCCTGTGGATATATGGGCTCAGGGTGCCTTCCCTTGCTGTGGCCGTGAGTTTGCCAGCCCTTGAGTGTGCGCGAACTGGTGGCGCGCCCGCCGGCGCAAAGCTCTGAAGCCCCCTGGCACTGAAGTTGCACCGCAGGGGTGTCCCTGGGCAGTTATTTAGGAAGAGGTAGTTCAGAAATTCTACTGTAGGGCCGTGCACCCTTGACTGTGCAGAATAACCCTCTCAGGGGCTCTCAGTGGTTCCCAAGCACTGCCTGGGTAGTGGAGTGCCTGGGTGCCTATGGGCTGGGGACGCAGCGAGTCCTGAGTTCCGGCGCTGGGGAGGGGGAGGTTGTACTTACTGCTTTCAGCGGCACACTTTTGGAGATGGAGGTCTCAGGGTTTGCGCTGCTGCAGCTGGGGTGGCAGGTCTTCTACCAGAGTGGCTGTAGTGACCAGGTTTGCTTCCGAGACCAGACTAGGTGGTGGTAAGGTTAGGATTCTAGTCTCTAGCAGTTCCGTTCTTAAAGATGGCAGGGTCTCTGTGCCACTGGTGTCCTCCCTGGAGTGTTTGCAGCGGCCGCGGGGTTTTGCCAACCAAGACTGCCTGGATTGGATGCCCCCTGGAAGAACTGCAGGGTCTAACTGTCCCTATTTCATTCACACACACACCCACACAGGTCCACACACACCTCTGTCACTCCTTCACTCGATCACACGCTCACCCTCCCTACCTACCTGCCGGTCGCCATCTTTTGCCTCGGTACTATTTTTTTTAAAAAAATATATTTCATTGATTTTCCACAGAGAGGAAGGGAGAGGGATAGAGAGCTAGAAACATCGATGAGTGAGAAACATCGACCAACTGCCTCCTGCACACCCCCCACCGGGGATGTGCCCGCAACCAATGTATATCCCCCTGACCGGAATCAAACCTGGGACCTTTCAGTCCGCAGACGACGCTCTATCCACTGAGCCAAACCGGTTTCGGCGAGAGGTACTATTATAGGTAATGGGGATAACACAAATCTGGGAAAAATTATAATGACATTGTAGAATAATATCATGTAAGGATATTCTTTGCTCTAGGCCATGGCAATTCCATTTCAAACTGGCTGCCAATTTCTTTTTGTCTACACAAGGTCTTAGTTACATTTTCTACACCTCTCCCAGGAGCAAGTAGTGATAGTCCCTTCCTTTGGTGTCCACGCAAGCCAGAAACCTCTCTTTAATTTTACATACAAAGGAGCAATGGTTTGATTTTGTGTCATACAAAAGGGAAGCTGGGTGGAGACCCTTGTGTAATTATACTTCCTTGCCCCACCCATGGTCCTCCTGGATGACCAAGGTGTTTGGTATTATTGGTGACTACATTAGGAGGGGGACCAGCCCACGTAAGGGCTCTTACCCATGAAGGGTCAGGAACATAAGTCCAAAATACTTCCCCATTTGCCCCAGGTAATATTACTGTACAGCTGATGACTGCTTGTTTGCTTTGTTTTTGTTTGTTTTTTACTTCTGTTTTCCCTTGCCTTGCTTGATATTAGTTGGTTTTGTAGTTTGTATTAATCTCCAGGTACTTGTTGCTGGCATTTGCTGTGATTAGTGGTTGTTCTATTGGAGTTTTCTCCCCATATATATAGTTTGTTCCCCTTTTCTCTCTTAGTCTCATTCTAGTCTCTCTTATTTATTTTCTCCTTTTCCCAATTTCATTTTGACACTCCTTTTTTTAAATCTTTCTTTTTACTCTTCTTTCTCTCCTATCCCCTAATTTACCTTTCTCTGGTGGTTACCTTTATTGGAGGTTATTAATATCGTGACTACATCTCTGTTCAGTGCCTTGTGTGTTGTACCTGGTTGTGTTGTATTTTGTGCCTTTAAATCAATGCAGGAGAGAGAGAACTACATAACCAGACATCCGGAGAAGAGAGACCATGGGGAGACAAAGAAACAGCCCGCATATGAAAGAAAAGCAGACATCACCAGAAAAGGAAGTAAACGAATTAGAGTCAAGCAACCTATCAGAGAAAGAATTCAGAGAAATGGTCATAATGTGGCTTGAAAGAATGGAAGATAAATTCAACAATATGAGTAAGAACCAAGAGGAAATGAAGAAGAACCAAGAAGAAATGAAAAATGACATCGCTGCTGTAAAGAACTCAACAGAAAGCATCAAGAGTAGAAGAGAAGAAGCAGATGACCGCATCAGTGAGCTAGAAGACAAGATGGGGAAAAATACCCAAGTAGAGCAGCTTCTAGAAAAAAAATTAAAAAGCAGGAGGAAAGCCTAAGGGAACTTTGGGACAACACAAAACAAAACAATATCCGCATAAAAGGGGTTCCAGAAGGAAAGGAAACTGAGCAAGGAATAGAAAACCTGTTTGAAGAAATATTGACAGAAAACTTTCCTGATATAGGGAAGAAAAAACCGCACACAAATCCAAGAAGCTCACAGAGTCCCAAGCAAAATAAACCCCAAAAGACCGACGTCAAAGCACATTATAATTAAATTGGCAAACACCAACGACAAAGTAAGAATATTAAAAGCAGCCAGAGAGAGACAGACAGTTACATACAAGGGAACCCCCATCAGACTAGCAACTGATTTCTCAACAGAAACTCATCAGGCCAGAAGGGAATGGAATGAAATATACAAAGTCATGTAAAGGAAGGGTCTGAATCCAAGAATACTGTACCCAGCAAGACTATCAATCAAAATTGAAGGTGAAATCAGGAGCTTCACAGACAAAAAAAGGACTAAGGGAATTTATTACTACCCAACCAGCAATGCAAGAAATGCTAAAGGGTCTGCTGTTAAAAAAAAAAAAAAAGAATTAGGAAGCGAAGAAGGAACAAGGGGTATAGAATAAAAATGGTGACCAATAAGTACCTATCAATAACTTTAAATGTAAATGGATTAAATGCCCCAATCAAAAGATATAGGGTAACGGATTGGATAAGAAAACAAGACCCATATATCTGCTGTCTACAAGAAACCCACCTCAGAAAAAAAGACGCACGCAGACTGAGGGTGAAGGGATGGGAAAAGGTTTTCCAGACAAATGGAAATGAAAAAAAAGCTGGGGTAGCAACACTTATATTTGACAAATTATATCTCAAAGTGAAGGACATAACAAGAGATAAGGAAGGCCACTTCATAATACTAAAGGGAGCAATCCAACAAGAAGAAATAACTCTGGTAAACATATACGCACCCAATACAGGAGCACCCAAATACATGAAAAAACTCCTGGAGGATATCAAGGGAGAGATTAACAGCAATACAATCATAGTAGGAGACTTTAATACCCCACTATCATCATTGGACAAATCCTCTAAACAAAAAATCAGCAAAGAAACATCAATCCTAAATGACTCACTAGATCAGATGGAATTAATTGACATCTTCAGAACATTTCACCCCAAAGCCACAGAATATACATTCTTCTCAAGTGCACATGGGTCATTTTCAAAGATAGACCATATGTTGGGACATAGGCAAAGTCTCTCCAAATTCAAGAAGATAGAAATCATATCAAGCATCTTTTCAGATCACAGTGGCATAAAACTGGAAACCAACTACAATAAAAACAATCCAAAGAAATCAAACACATGGAGAGTAAACAGCATGCTATTAAACACTCTCCCCTGGTGTGTCCCCGCTGTTTCCTCCATCCAAATTCCCAAATCCACCCTTGGCCCAAGAGGCAAGTAGCTAAGCTCTTAGGCTGGTTTATTGGATTCACAGGCGCCTCTGGGGATTTTTGCTGGCGAGGACCAGGGATTCGGTGGGTCTCTTTAAGTAATGTGGGCTTATCATATGGACACCTTCTTTAGAAAATCAGGACTCATGATATAAGTGGGCCTGGAATGGGAAGGTCATTCAGATCCAAGGCAGCTCTGGTGCCACAGCTCTAGGGGTTCATGTCTTCACTTTAGTGCAGTGATGGTGAACCTATGACACGCGTGTCAGCACTGACACGCATAGCCATTTTTGGTGACACGCGGCCGCTGAGGCGGCCGCATGCTGAGGATGAAACATTTGCTGCTCCTGAGGATGAAACATTTGCGACTAGAGTCTTGGAGTTAGACTCTAGTCACAAATGTTTCATCCTCCCCTATTAGACACTCTGTGCCGGAGGTCTGTAGGCCAAAACAACAGAAGTCTGGCACAGAGCGTCTAGTTCTGGGACTTCCGGTTAAGCCGGGATCTTTGCCCTCACTTCTGCCAGCAGAGCAGGGAGCAGCGGAATGCAGCGGGGGATGCATCTCTGGGGGCCCTGCCATTACCAGTAACCAAATAACAGTTAACCACAGCAACCATTATCTACTGTTCTGGGGTGCCATGGATTTCTATTCCATCATTACCGAGATAAGTGAGGGGGAGGCTGGGAGAGGCGAGGGTTTGTGGCGTGCTATGGGTGCCATTTCCCGCCATTAGAAATAGCGGCAGCCATTTTAATTCACATAAGGAACACCATCTTGCTCCATAGTGCAGACTCCATTTCACCACTATTACTATTGTGCATCCTTATTAACCCCTATTTCTGCTTATTAACCCTGCCCTTTTCTAAAAGACAGTTATATGCACCATTTTGTGGTTAGTTAGGCTAGTTAACCCCTAATTGCCTGCAGGCCTAACAAGCTATCTATAATTCTATCTTCTGTCACTGCCCCCCTGATGGAGAACCCAAAAAATAAAAAACTAAGGTTAAGTAAAGGAAGTGGTAGTAGCAGTGGCCGACCCTTTCAAGAGACATGGACCGAGATGTATGGCTTTATAGAAAAAAATGGCAGATCATTTTGCGTTCTATGTACTGAAACAGTAGTAAGCCGAATGTGGAATATAAATAGACATTTTGAAACTATTCATTCCCAGCTCTTGGAAAAAAGTGAGGATGAAAGGAAGGAATACATTTCCAGGCAGCTACACCTTTATAAGAGCCAATCTAATTCCATCCTTAAATTTATGAAAGGCTCTACATATTTAACATCTGCAAGTTTGAGCATTGCTCACTCTATAGCTCAGCATGGAAAAGTGCTCAGTGAGGGAGAATTTATTAAAGAAACTCTCCTAAGATGTGCACCAGTTCTATTTCATGATATGCAGAATAAAGATGCAATTATTAAGAGAATATCTGAGTTACCACTCAGTAGAAATATCATAAAAAACCGAATAATGAGACTGAACACAAACGTACAACATCAATTAAAGAGAGAAATAAGGAAGTGTAAATATTTTTCGATCTCTCTTGATGAGACTACTGATGTCACATCACATGCTCAGTTGGCCATTATTGGTCAATGTTCTGAAAGTCTCACAATGAGAGAAGAGTTGATAAAGTTAGTATCAGTGTCAACAAGTAAATCAGGAAGCGAAATATATAAGGTTGTTATACAAACATTTCGTGACCTAAGCATTGATATCTCTAAAGTTGTGTCAGTGATGACAGATGGGGCACCAAATATGGTGGGGAAAAAAATCGGATTTGTCAAATTGTTTACAGAAGCTATTGGACATCCGATTGTGCCTTTTTGTTGTATTATCCATCAGGAGGCTTTATGTGCCAAGGCAGGATTCACCGACTTAAACGACTTAATGTCAGTTGTTACAAAAATAGTTAATTTAATAGCTGCTCGCCCCCTTCACAAGCGAGAATTTTCAGCACTTTTACTGGAGGCTGATTCCACCTACAGTGGACTGTTGATGTACAATAATGTAAGATGGCTGAGCCGAGGCAAAGTTCTTGAGCGCTTTGTGGAGTGCTTTGAAGAAATTAAGGTATTTCTTGACGATAAGGATCTGGGAAACTTTCCTCAGCTTAATGATGATAAGTGGGTCAACACCCTGATGTTTTTTACAGATCTCTCTGTTCATATTAATGAACTGAACTTAAAGTTACAAGGTTTTGGCAAAAGTATTGACGTTATGTGTGGATACATAAAAGCTTTTGAAAGTAAAGTTAAAATTTTCAAGTGAGATATAGAAACTAAAACTTATAAGTATTTTCCTCGAGTAACAAAGTATTTTGAGAAGGCCAGTGCAGCTGTACAAAATGAAATGGAACTCTTGCATATGAAGTACCAGCATGTTTTAGACTCGTTACTTGACCAGTTTAGTGATAGATTTAGTCAATTTAGAAGTCTAGAACAGACCATGAAAATAATTAAGTATCCTGATGTAGTAGTCTACAGTAGTTTGGAATTAAATGGTTTCCAATGGGTGCAAATTGATGATTTGGAGATGCAACTTGCAGAATTTCAAGACAGTATCTGGGCTCAGGTGTTTGTCGACTTGAGGTCAAAGCTTGAGAATCTGAAAAGGTGCCGCTTGGAGGATCAAGAGGAGTGCCACTACGAACAGGAAATTTGAAGTGCCTGGAACAGACTACCAGACACTTTTAGCACCCTGAAAAATATAGCAATGGCTTTACTCACAATTTTCCCCTCTACATACTTTTGTGATGCCTTATTCTCAGCGTTAAATAATATCAAAAACAACAAAAGAAACAGATTGACAGATAAAGTTAGTAGCGCTTGCTTGGGCCTGAAGTGTACAAAATACCAACCTTCAACTGAAGTTTTAGCCAATGAAATTCAGCAAAAAAAAAGTCACTAATAGGCAGGTTAGTTAAAGAATTCGCCCACCCCCTCACTTATCTTAGTTCACGGCACCCCACACAAGATAAATAATATCAAGACCAACAAAAGAACCCGACTGACGGATGAACAAAGAAGTCACTAAGCAGGTAAGTTAAATATTTAGTTTTTGGTTTATTAAATACAATTATATATAACAATTATACATTTATGTTATTTAAACTATAAATATCGCGAAATAATGTTTTTTTCCTCAAAGTGACACACTACCCGAGTTATGCTCAGGTTTTTGGCGAAGTTTGACACACCAAGCTCAAAAGGTTGCCCATCACTGCTCTAAATAAACATACAGACGCTACAATGTTAGCTCCATGAAGCAGAGAGATTTTTGTCATTTCTATCTTTTTCTGTTCAATAACATAGTTCAAATACCCAAAATAGTGCTGAGCATTTGTTGAATGAATGATAAGGATCACATAAAATCTCTACTGACTCATTCCAACAATATCAGCTTCCTTCTGTCCTTGACTGGAATCAAACCCAGGACCCTATGTTATGCCTAGTGTTCAGAATCCCCAAAAACCCACGAGGAAGGAGCCCAGGCCTGCTGTAAATGCAAGAGAACCTTTATTCGTGCTAGCACGAGCCCTCGTCCCCAGCAATCACGGAGAGAGAGCTTTTCTTGGGAGCACAAAGGCTTTAAAGGGGGTCCAAAGCAGTGGGCAGGGGGAGCGTTTGTGGCCCCCGTTGATTGGTCAGGGGGCAGGATGAGGGGTCGAGTTACACAGGGGCACTGGGCAGTTTGCCTAAAGTGGACTGTGTCTACTTCTCTACATTCCTATTGGCAGGTATGTGCAACTATTACATTCTCGCGGCTTACAGGGAGGGGCAGCACGGCGGGTACAGAACAAAAGTAACAAAAAAGGACTTCATGGAATCAATTTAGTTTGGCTCTATCATTCTCCCCTTGTCATGAGACTTACAGGCCCAATCATGGGTCAGTTGGCACCCCCATCTCTTCTTCCGTTGGTAGAGGCTTATACCGAGTGTGTAGCACCATCATCTGCATGACCCCTACTCATTCCTTGACAAATTGGACTAGTCTGTTAATTATGCAAGGACCGAAAGTTAACAGCATTAGGAGGATTATAAGGGGTCCTGTAAGGGCAGAGACAAGAGTGGTTAACCATGGGGACCGGTTAAATAAGGATTCATACCAAGACTGAGATTGCTCTCTCTCCAGCTTTCGCTTCTGCAGTCCTTCCCTTATAAGGGCCATGGATTCTTTAACAACTCCTGAATGGTCAACATAAAAACAACATTCCTCCCCTAAGGCTGCACATAAACCCCCTGCTGCATGAATAGTAAGTCTAATCCTCTCCAGTTTTGGAGCACTACAGATAAGGAAGTGAGGGATTCTTGCAAATGGGTGATGGATTTTTCAATTCTTTCTATGTCTATGTCAGTGGCTGCTCTTAGGGTTCCATAGTTCGTGTCTTGTATGACAAGCGAGGATATTCCAGTTCTGGCTTCTGCTAGTCCTAGTCCCAAGAGAGCTGCCTATACAAGTTAGGGCAGCAATAGGCTCCCTTTTACTTCGGGGGTTAATGGTGTCTACTCTGTTAAGTACTTCTTCTCCCGAGTGGTATGTTAACTTAGGGATTAACTGCACAAGTACGCAGAAACCCTCTTTTCGGGAATTAAGGACTAAGGAGTGGACGCAAGGAGCGAGGCCACTGGAACAGGCCCACCATGCATTCTCAGGGGGCAAAAGATATGCTGCCACCCTAGGGGTAGCCAGAGTTTTGTTACCGAGATGTGACTGTTCAGAGGGGACGTTGCCTATACAAGTTCCCTGCCCTGTCACCGCCTGCAGGGTCAGCCTTGTAGCCATTTGCTGCCACCTGCAGGAGTTGGCAGTCGAGGCTGCCGTGTAATTGCCCTTAATTGCGACGCCCTCATAGTACGGTGGTTTGGCGTCTAGACAGAGCCAGCAAGACTCGGTTAGGTCGGGCCTAGAGGCGTTTAAAACATAATATGCCCCTATGATTATGCCCCAAAGGGGGTCTACCTTAGACAGTAAGGTATAACCCAAGGTCAGGTTCCCCGTGGCAGGTGTAAGTGGGGTAAAGGGCTGAGATCGGGGTGTGGACACTCGGGGTGTGGTAGGCCGAGGAGGCCGGGGAGCCAGTATTTGGTTGGGCCCTACTCCCACAGGGGTGTGATGGTCGAGGGGAGTGTTCTGGACCCGGAGGGTGAACAGCATTCCAGGGTCAGTAGCGGACACCGTTCCACATTCTCTGCACTGGTAAAGTCGGAGTCCCCAAGTCTTTCCGGTGTCCCATCGGTAGCCTGTTTCCCTCCTCCGTGAAGGAGACGCTCACGGGGCTGCAGTGAGCCCGGCCAACACGGGGACAAGGTGGGCAGACGGCCGTCCAACGGAGATTAGGTCACCCTTTCTCGGGGCCTTCCACCAACGTGTCCAGTTGAGACGCATGACCAGGAAGCACAGAAATAGTCTCCAGCGCCTCCGCAGGGGTTCTTCCCCCAGGACTGAGTTCGTGAGGGTTCAGGGCAAACGTAGAAATAGGTGGTCCTTAATGGTTTTGAGTCCCCAATCCCTTGGCCTATCCCAGCAGGTCTGCAGAATGGCTCGGGGTAGATTTTTCTGGGAAAGAGAGTCAGGAGGTCCGCCCGCAGTTCAGGGAACCAAGTGTCTTTGGGATGGATTTGAGAAGTCTGATTGAGAACTGCCCCTGATTTGGTGTTTATAATTTGCCAGGTAACTTTATGGGGAGTGTGTGGGCTCCCGGTGGCAGGAGTGACTGCGAGCAAGGTTACCAGCATCAGGCAGGTCGAGTGCGCCGTAGCTTGAGCTTGAGCAGGTTGCGCTGGTCCTGATCAATGCTCCATCGCGTGATGTAGTTCTCCTGGACTGCAGAGGGGTCAGCTGGGCGGACGTGGGTGTGATGGACCCAGGTCGCGATGCCGACTACCTTGAGAGCGGTGGGTGTAGTCAGCACGACGATGTAGGGGCCCTTCCAACGTGGCTCAAGGGTCTCCCGGCGGTGCCTCTTGACGAACACCCAGTCTCCCGGTCTATACTGATGAGGCATCGGGTTGGGCCAGCCTCATAGATGGCACGGAGGTGCGGCCAAATGTCCTCGTGCGCCCTCTGGAGCCCTCTTAAGAAAAAAGATATTTCTTGATTTTCAAACTCAGCGAGGAGTTCAGCTTTAAGGTTAGGAAAATAGGGGGTGGTCTGCCAAACATGATCTCATAGGGAGTAAGACCCAGGGTGTAGGGGGAGTTCCTAACCCGGTATAGGGCATATGGAAGGAGAGCCACCCAGTCCCCGCCAGTCTCCACGGTCAGTTTGGTAAGGGTCTCTTTTAGAGTTCTATTCATCCTCTTTACCTGCCCTGAGCTCTGGGGCCTATAAGCGCAATGCAATTTCCAATTTGCCCCAATGGCCTTGGCCACTGCCTGCGTTACCTGCGAGACAAAGGCTGGTCCATTGTCCGACCCTATCTCAGCAGGAAAACCATACCTGGGCAAGATGTCTTCCAGCAGCTTCTTAGCCACCGTCTGAGCTGTTTCATGCTTAGTTGGGTATGCTTCTACCCAGCCAGAGAAGGTGTCTACAAATACTAGAAGATATTTATAGCCATACTTTCCTGGTTTAACCTCAGTGAAGTTGACCTCCCGTTGTGCTCCAGGCTTGGTTCCTCTGAGCCTGGTTCCTTTTTCACTCGGCCCGGTTCTCGCATTTGTGAGTTGACAGGTCTTGCAGGCAGATACAACCTACTCTATTTTAATGTCCTGCTGGTGGATCTTAATTCTGGCGTGTCGGATTAAGTCCTTTAATTTTCGTGCCCCCAGGTGAGTGGACCGGTGCATGTGCTTTATCATGGAGACTCCAAGCTGGTCTGGCAGTATGAGCTCCCCTTGCGGTGTGTACCACCACCCCTTCTCCTCCTGTGCTTGGGAAAGCTTCCTAATGCGCTGTAACTCCTCCAGGGAATATCCTGGCTGAACTGGAAGAACTGGGTCCCCTGGGTCTGGGAGCTGTAGGGCCATGGTGGGGATCGGAGAAAGGGCTACCGCCTTGGCTGTCTGGTCGGCCCTGCGGTTTCCTCTTGCTACTGGGTCGTCAGCCTTCTGGTGCCCTTGGCAGTGTATGATGGCCAATTTGGTGGGGAGCCATAAGGCCGAGAGCAAGTTGAGTATCTCCTGTTTATTCTTTATAGTCTGCCCCTCTGCTGTTAGTAACCCTCTTTCATGGTAGATTGCCCCATGAACATGAGCGGTGGCGAACGCATAACGGCTGTCTGTGTAGATGTTGAGCCGCCTTCCAACTCCCAGTGTCAGGGCCTTGGTGAGGGCCACAAGGTCTGCTCTCTGGGCTGATGTCCCAGAGGGCAGGGCCTTTGCCCATACAGTGTCCGTTTCAGTGACTACAGCTGCACCCGCATACCTGCTTCCGTCCTGTACGAAGCTGCTTCAGTCCGTAAACCAGGTGACATCTGCATCAGGAAGGGGCTGGTCGGTCAGGTCCTTCCGGAGCCCATGCACTTGCTCTAGGATTCCTGCACAGTCATGTAGGGGGGCATCTAGGTTGGGGTCAGGCAGTAGGGTTGCAGGATTGAGGGCCGCACTGGGGTGGAACCGCACTCTGGGAGGGTTGAGCAGGAGGCTCTGATAATGGGTCATACGTGTGTTGCTCATCCATCTATCAGGAGGCTGTTTCAGGACTCCCTCTATGGCATGCGGGGTTGTGATCCAGACTTCCTGACCCAGGGTCAGTTTATCGGCGTCCTTGACTAAGAGCACTGTCGCCGCAATAATTCTTAGGCATGGCGGCCAGCCGGCAGGTACAGGGTCTAACTTCTTGGACAAATAAGCCACTGGGCAGCTCCAGGGGCCTAGGGTTTGAGTCAGGACCCCTTTCTCTATTCCTTTGTGTTCATCTATGAAGAGATGGAAGGGCTTCGATGTCTGGCAGGCCCAGGGCTGGAGCATTTAGGAGGGCTTTCTTTAACTGCTTAAAGGCTGTCTCCTCTCTCTCAGTCCATTCAAATGCCTTTCCCTCCTTGGTTGCCTGGCAATCTCTGCAAAACCTGGTATCCAGAGGTGGCAGTAGCCAGCCGATCCTAGGAATTCCCTTACTTCCCTTCGGGAGGTGGGGGTTGGGATTTTCAGCATAGTCTCTTTTCTGGCATCTGACAGCTGCCGCTGTCCACCCTCCAGGATGTATCCCAGGTAACTAACCCTTTCTCTGCATATCTGGGCCTTCTTCGCAGAAGTCCAGTACCCAAGGGCCCCCAGGGAGGCCAGCAGGTCCCTTGTCCCCTGCTTGCAGTCTTCAGCCGTGTCTGCTGCAATCAGGATATCGTCCACATACTGAAGGAGAGTGAGGTTGGGGTGTGTTCTCCGGTACTCACCCAGGTCCTCGTGCAGGGCCTCGTCGAAGATGGTGGGCGAGTTCTTGAACCCCTGAGGCAGCCGGGTCCATGTCAGTAGTCCGCTGTAGCCCTCTTCGAGGTCATGCCACTCGAAGGCGAACAGGGGTTGACTGCGGGGTGCCAGCGGCAAACTGAAAAAGGCATCCTTCAAATCTAACACAGTATACCAGACACGGGAGGGCGCCAGAGAGCTTAGGAGAGTGTATGGGTTGGGAACCATTGGATGTATGTCCATAACTCTTTTATTTACTTCCTGGAGGTCCTGTACTGGCTGGTAGTCATTCGTGTGGGGCTCCTTGACTGGCAGGAGGGGGGTGTTCCAGGCAGACTGGCAGGGGACCAGCACCCCTATGCCCCTCAGTCTCCGAATGTTTGGCTGAATTCCCTTCCGGGCTTCCTGAGGCATGGAGTACTATTTGACTCTCACCGGGCCTTCCCCTAGTTTTAAATCTCCCAGGACTGGGGCCCTGTGGGCGCCGAGCCCCACTCCCCCTGTCTCCGCCCAAGCCGTGGGGAACTTCTGCAGCCATTCGTCCATGCTGTCCTCTACTGGAGAGGCTTTTTGGTGAAGCTGGTACTCATCCTCCAGCCTCATGGTCAGGACCTGAATGGGGTGGCCCTCGCCATCAGTAACCTGAGGCCCCCCTTGTCTGAAAGTTATTTGAGCTCCGATCTTAGTGAGCAAGTCTTGTCCTAACAGTGGGTAGGGGCATTCCAGAATTACCATAAAAGAGTGGGATACCCGGCCCGTCCCTAAATCCACCATTCTTTGGGTAGTCCATGAATACTGGCTCATACCAGTTGCCCCTTGCACCCAAGACTTCTTATTTGCTAATTTTCCTTGAGGCGTACGGAGGACCGAGTGTTGCGCTCCAGTGTCGACAAGGAAGTCAATAGGGGTCCCCTCCACTCTAAGAGTTACCCTGGGCTTGGAGAGGGGGTCTGAACCCCGACTCCCCTAATCACTCAGTTCATCCAGCTCCAGAACCTTCACTCGATCCGCTTCGCCTCCCTTTTTGCTGGCCCTCTTCGGACACTCTTGTTTCCAGTGCCCCATCTCCCTACAGTAAGCACACTGATCTTTCTGCAGCTTCCGCCTCCTGCCCCGGGCGGTCTCCTTACCGTCTTCCTGGCTGCTGGCGAGTCCGCAGAGACGGCGATTCCATTCCTCGGGAGAGTCCGCGGTGGTGGCGAGCAGGATCTTAGCTAGGTCTCGGGTTTGTTTGCTGCTAGCAGCCGCCACAACGCCAGCCTGCCTTTCTTCCGGGGGCTCTCTGTTATTGTACACCTTCTCGGCTACCTCCAGCAGGTCCTTTAAACTCTTCTCCCCTAGCCTATCTACCTTCTGCAGTTTCCTTCTAATATCTGTGGCCGATTGGTTTACAAAGGCCATGACCACAGCCACCCTGTTATTGGGAGCTTCTGGATCCATGGGGGTGTAGGTACGGAATGGCTCCATGATCCGCTCCAGAAAGGCAGCCGGGGACTCATCCCTTTCCTGTTGAACAGTCCCTACCTTGGCCAGATGAGTCGGCTTCCTAGCAGCCATGCGGAGACCCCCATTAGAGTCTGGCGGTAGACCCGGAGCCTCTCCTTACCTTCTGCCATGTTGAAATCCCATTCAGGCCTAGTCAGGGGAAAGGAAGCATCTATTAGGGCTGTGTTGGTGGTGGGATTTCTATCCATGCCCGGAACTAATTTCCGGGCTTCATTGAGGATCCTCTCCCTCTCCTCGGTGGTGAATAGAACCTGCAAAAGCTGCTGACAGTCATCCCAAATCGGCTGATGGGTGAAAAGGACAGAGTCTAACAAGTCAATAAGCCCTGCCGGCTTCTCGGAGAACTTAGGATTCTGAGCCTTCCCGTTGTACAGGTCACTAGAGGCGAAGGGCCAATAGTGAAAGGGCTGATTTCCCTCCGCATCTGGGGGCCCTGCCGCTCATAAAGGCAGAGCCTTTACCGTGGAGTCCGCGGCCAGAATGAACAATTCCCTCTGAGCCCTCTGTCTGGTGAGGGGCGGGCTCCCCGCAGGAACCAGAACCACTCCCCTCTCCACCGCCAGAACCCCTCCCCTCTCCACCGCGGAACTCCGTCTGCCTCTCCCAGTGGTGGAGGAACGCCCCCTTGTGAGCTCCTAGGGGGCTGGTATGGTGGAGGAAAGATTAATTTCTCTTCAGTTCTCCCCTGCAAGACGGGGTAGAGGGGTGCTGAAGGTGGGGTGAGGTCCTTCTTCTCCTTTACCTTCTCCGTTTCCTGTAAGGCTAGTATGGGTTTCGGCTCTGGGGGGTGTGGGGACAGAAAGGGCTTAAGCCAGGAGGGCGGATCTTCCACGAGGCCCTGCCAAGTAATAATGTAAGGAAATTGATTGGGATGTCCCTTCTTGGGCTGAGAGACGATGTCCCTCACCCGGTGGATGGTGGGGAGGTCGAAGGTCCCCTCCGGCGGCCACCCGACACTAAAAGTCGGCCACTCCCTAGAACAAAAAGTTTGCCGCCGGCCCTTCCGGACCTCCACACTGAGGTTGCTAGCTCTTCCCTTAACCTCCTTGAAATGATCAATCATAATGCTTAAAGGAGTGGTTTGAGTCTGTCCCATAGCGTCTGTCAAGAGAGTCCACAAAACAAAACAAAAACAAATCAACACAAACAGAGGATCCTTAAGACAAGCCTTCCAACGCCAGTCCGTTGGAACAAAACCGAAAGTGCGGACGATGGCCTTACGCCGACCAGCGGGAGCGACCCACCTCGTCCCAGAGGCTTGAGGGGAATACACGTCCCTTGCAAGGGGAATACATGTCCCTCCTGAAGGAGGATCGAGACGTCTCCCGATTCCTCCCGCCTGTGGTCCTCCAGCACGTTCGCCTAGACCACTTGGGGCACTGCCAGAAATTCAGATTTGAGCTCACAACAAGAGACAAAAGACAAAACAGACACCTACCGTGGCCAGTCAGGTTCTCCGGGTTTGGGGTCCCTCGGGGGGCTTGGGGATCCCAGGCGGGCCCCCAAATGTTCTGCCCAGTGTTCAGAATCCCCAAAAACCCACCAGGAAGGAGCCCAGGCCCGCTGTAAATGCAAGAGAACCTTTATTCGTGCTAGCACGAGCCCTCGTCCCCAGCAATCACGGAGAGAGAGCTTTTCTTGGGAGCACAAAGGCTTTAAAGGGGGTCCAAAGCAGTGGGCAGGGGAGCATTTGTGGCCCCCATCGATTGGTCAGGGGGCAGGATGAGGGGTTGAGTTACACAGGGGCACTGGGCAGTTTGCCTAAAGTAGACTGTGTCCAGCCCCGCCCTTCGGGTGCGCGCGCGGCGGCCCCGGGGCCGGCTCCGCGGGGAGCGCACGTGCTGGCGCCTGGCGGAGGAGCAGGAGGCGGGAGCGGGGCCGCGGGAGGAGGGGAGGCGCCGGGGGCGGTGGTTACTATGGCGGAGTCGGCCGGAGCCTCCCCATTCTTCCCCCTTGTCGTCCTCCTGCTCGCCTTTAAAAAAAATAAAATAAAAAAAAATAAAGTAGACTGTGTCCACTTCTCTACATTCCTATTGGCAGGTATGTGCAACTGAAACATTCTCGCAGTTTACAGGGAGGGGCAGCACGGTGGGTACAGAACAAAAGTAACAAAAAAGGACTTCATGGGATCAATTTAGTTTGGCTCTATCACCTACAGTCTGCAGGCTGACGCACTATCCACTTAGCCAAACCAGCTAGGGCTGCATTCCCTTCTTTCCACGGCAGTTTCTAGGTTCCTAGGCATCGCTTGTGGGTACTGAGAGCAGTGTCAGTGCCTCCCAGGTTCCTGGCAGGGAGCTGAGAGCAGAGTCAATACCTCCCGGGGACCCATTTGGGTGCTGAGAGCAGAACACAGTGCCTCCCGGGCTCCAGGCAGGGTGCTGAGAGCAGAGTCAATACCTCCCGGGGAACCATTTGGGTACTGAGAGCAGAGCGCAGTGCCTCCGGGGCTCCAGGCAGGGTGCTGAGAGCAGAGTACGGTGCCAGCCGGGCTCCCGGCAGGGTGCTGAGAGCAGAGTCAATACCTCCCGGGCACCCGTTTGGGTGCTGAGAGCAGAGCGCAGTGCCTGCCGGGCTCCCGGCAGGGTGCTGAGAGCAGAGTCAGTTCCTTCCGGGCTCCCGGTTGGGTGCTGAGAGTAGAGTGAGTGCCTCCCGGGCTCTCGGGAGGGTGCTGATAGCAGTGTCAGTGCCTCCTGAGCTCCTGGCAGGGTGCTGAGAGCAGAGTCAATGCTTCCCAGGCTCCAGGCAGTGTGCAGAGAGCAGAGCACGGTGGCTGCGGGGCTTCCGGCAGGATGCTGAGAGCAATGTCAGTGCCTCCCGGACTCCCAGTTGAGTGCTGAGAGCAGACCACAGTGCCCATCGGGCTCCCGGGAGGGTGCTGAGAGCAGTATCTGTGCCTCCCTGGCTCCCAGCGGGGTGCTCAGAGCAGAGTCAATACCTCCCGGACTCCTGGTTGGGTGCTGAGAGCAGAGTCAGTGTCTCCTGGACTCCCGGCAGGGTGCTGAGGGCAGAGCATGGTGCATCACGAGCTCTTTGCAGGGTGCAGAGAGCTGAGTCTTTGATTTCCAGGCTCCCATTTGGGTGCTGAGAGCTGAGTCAGTGCCTCCCGGTTCCCGACATGGTGCTGAGAGCCCAGCACAGTGCCTCTTGGGCTCCTGGCAGTGTGCTGAGAGCAGAGTCAGTGCATCCCAGGCTCTCGGGAGGGTGCTGATAACAGTGTCAGTGCCTCCTGGGCTCCCGTTTCGGTGCTGAGAGCAGAGCACGGTGCATCCCGGGCTCTCGGGAGGGTGCTGATAACAGTGTCAGTGCCTCCTGGGCTCCCGGCAGGGTGCTGAGAGCAGAGTCAGTGCATCCCAGGCTCCCGGTTGGGGGCTGAGAGCAGAGCACATTGCCTCCAGGGCTCTCGGCAGGGTGCTGAGAGTAGAGTCAGTGACTTCTGGGCCCCCATTGGGTGCTGAGAGCAGAGCACAGCCCCTCCTGGGTTCCTGGTAGGGAGCTGAGAGCAGTGTCAGTGCCTCCCATGCTCCCGTTTCGGTGCTGAGGGCAGATCACGGTGCCTCCCGGGCTCCCGGCAGGGTGCTGAGAGCAGAGCACAGTGTCTCCCGAGTTCCTGGCATGATGCTGAGAGCAGAGTCAGTGCTTCCCGGGCACCCATCAGGGTGCTGAGAGCAGTTGAGTGCCTCCCCGGCTCCAGGCAGGGTGCTGAGAGCAGAGCACAGTGCTTACCAGGATCCCGTCAGGGTGCTTAGAACAGAGCACGGTTCCTCCTGGGCTTTTGGCAGGGTGCTGAGAGCAGAGTCAGTGTGACCCGAGCACTCGTTTGGGTGCTGAGAGCAGATCACAGTGCCTCCCGGGGTTCTGGCAGGGTGCTGAGATCAGAGTCAGTGCATTCACAGCTCCTGGGAGAGTGCTGAGAGCAGAGTCAGAGCCTCCCGGGCTCTCGGCAGGGTGCTGAGAGCAGAGTCAGAGCCTCCCGGGCTCAAGGCTGCAGTCCTTATGGGAGCAGAACTCCAGCAGGTTTGCTGCTTTCCCTGGCAGTTCACATCGGGGCCTCCTGCATCACGGCATCCACTTGTGACCGTGTCCCACATCCACCCTACATGTCCTAGGTGATTTCTGGCTGAAAAAAAAAATACAACTTTGACATCTTGCCTGGCCTTAGAATCATGAACACTGGAGCTGAAAGGAATATTACAGAGCATCTGAGCCTGTCACTCCCGGCACCAGTTCACACACATATGACCTCAAAATTGTCTGGGACATGAGAAAAACACAGATCCCTGATTGCTGTCACCAAGATTCGGACCCAGTAGGTTTGAGTGGACGCAGGAATCTGTATTTTCACAGGCAAAGCACAGTGGCTTTTCAGGGGAGTGAAACTAAGCTGTATGAAATTATATAGGCGGATCCATTTGTCCAGAGGGAGAGAGTGACCCCTAATGGAAACCATGGACTTGGGGTGGTGATGACATGTCAATGTTGTCAATTGCAACTAATGTACCACTTTGGTGGGGGATGTTGATACTGGGGGAGGCTGTACATGTGGGGGTGGGGGGGGAACCTCTGTACCCTCCTGTCAATTTTGCTGTGAACCTAAAAGTGCTCTTAAAAAGTAAAGTCTGCTCCCCTCGCTCCCCTCACCCTTGTCTAGACCTCGCCCAGAATCGAACCCAGGACCCTACAGTCTTAGCCAAAACCAGATAGGGCTGCATTCCCTTCTTCCTAAGGCAGTTTATAGGTTTCTAGGCATCACCTGAGGGCCAGAGCTGGGCTCAGTGCAGAGCCACAGAGATGAGAAACCTAGTCTCTGCCCTCAGATTTTTAGAAACAGAGGAAAGGGGAGAGAGATAGAGAGAGAGGGAGAGAGAGAGAGAGAGAGAGAGAAAGAGAGAGAGAGAGAGAGAGAGAGAGAGAGAGAGAGAGAGAGAGAGAGAGAGAGAGAAACGTCTATGTGAAAGCAAACATCAATTGGCTGCCTCCTACCCATCTCTTACCAGGGATGGAGACCACAACCCAGGCATGTGCCATGACTGGGTATCAAACTGATAACCTCTTGGTTCATGGTTGTCACTCAAACACTGAGCCACACCAGCTGGGCTATTCTGTCTTTCAATGTTACTCTAAATAAACATGCAGACGCTACAATGTTAGCTCCATGAAGCAGAGAGATTTTTGTCATTTCTATCCTTTTCTGTTCATTAACATAGTCCAAATACCCAAAATAGTGCTGAGTATGGAGTAGGCCCTTAAATATTTGTTGAATGAATGATAAGGATCAAATAAAATTTCTACTGATTCACTCCAGCAATATCAGCTTCCTTCTGTCCTTGACTGGGATCGAACCCAGGACGCTACAGTCTGCAGGCTGACGCTCTATCCACTTAGCCAAACCAGCTAGGGCTGCATTCCCTTCTTTCCACGGCAGTTTCTAGGTTTCTAGGCATAACCTGTGAGTGCTGAGAGCAGTGTCAGTGCCTCCCGGGCTCCAGGCAGGGTGCTGAGAGCAGAGTCAATACCTCCCGGGGACCCATTTGGGTGCTGAGAGCAGAACACAGTGCCTTCCGGGCTCGTGGCATGGTGCTGAGAGCAGAGTCAGTGCCTCCGTGGCTCCAGGCAGGGTGTTGAGAGTAGAGCATAGTGCCCCTCGGGCTCCCGGGAGGGTGCTGAGAGCAGTATCCTTGCCTCCTGGGTCCCGGCAGGGGGCTCAGAGCAGAGTCAATACCTTCCGGGCTCCCGGTTGGGTGCTGAGAGCAGAGTCAGTGCCTCCTGGACTCCCGGCAGAGTGCTGAGGGCAGAGCATGGTGCATCCCAAGCTCTTTGCAGAGTGCAGAGAGCAGAGTCTGTGACATCCGGGCTCCCTGGTGGGTGCTGAGAGCAGAGTCAGTGCCTCCCGGTTCCCGGTTGGGTGCTGAGAGCAGAGCACAGTGCATCCTGGGCTCCACGCATGGTGCTGAGAGCTGTGTCAGTGTCTCACGGGCTCCCATTTGGGTGCTGAGAGCAGAGTAAAGTGATTCCTGGCCTCCCGGCATGGTGCTGAGAGCCCAGCACTGTGCCTCTCGGGCTCCCGGCAGGGAGCTGAGAGCAGTGTCATTGCCTCATGGGCTCCAGGCATGGTGCTGAGAGCAGATTACAGTGCCTCCCAAGCTCCCAGTAGGGTATGAGAGCGGAGTCAGTGCCCCCGGGGTTCCGGGCAGGGTGCTGAGAGCAGAGTTAGGGCCTCACGGGCTCCCGGCAGTGTGCTGGGAGCATAGCAAGTGCCTCCCAGGAATCCGGTTGGGTACTGAGAGCAGAGCACATTGCCTCCCGGGCTCATGGCAGGGTGCTGAGAGCAGAGTCAGTGACTTCCGGGCCCCCATTTGGTGCTGAGAGCAGAGCACAGAGCCTCCCGGGCTCCCGGCAGGGAGCTGAGAGCAGTGTCAGTGCCTCCCAGGCTCCCGTTTCGGTGCTGAGGGCAGATCACGGTGCCTCCCGGGCTCCTGGCATGGTGCTGAGAGCAGAGTCAATGCCATCCAGACCCCCGGCAGGGTGTTGAGAACAGAGTCAGGGCCTCCCGGGCTCCCAGCAGTGTGCTGAGAGCAGAGCACGGAGCATCCCGAGCACTCGGCAAGGTGCTGAGAGCAGAGTCAGTGCCTCCATGGCTCCCAGCTGGGTGAATGGAGAAGACCATGGTGCATTCCAATCTCTCGACAGGGTGCTGAGAGCAGTCAGTGACTTCCGGGCCCGCATTTGGGCTGATAGCAGTGTCAGTGCCTAGTGGGCTCCTGGCAGGGTGCTGAGAGCAGAGCACGGTGCCCCTCGGGGTCCCGGCATGGTGAAGAGAGCAGAGTCAATACCTCCTGGGCTCTCGGTTGGGTGCTGAGAGAAGAATCAGTGCCTCCTGGACTCCCGGCAAGGTGCTGAGGGCAGAGCATGGTGCATCCCGAGCACTCAGCAGGGTGCTGAGAGCAGAGTCAGTGCCTCCCTGGCTCCCGGCTGGGTGAAGGGAGAAGAGCATGGAGCATCCCGATCTCTCGGCAGGGTGCTGAGAGCAGAGTCAGTGACTTTCGGGCTCCCAGTTGGGTGCTGAGAGCAGAGTCAGACCCTCCTGGGCTCCAGGCAGGGTGTTGAGAGCTAAGCACGGTGCCTGCTGGGCTCCCAGGAGAGTGCTGAGAGCAGAGTCAGTTTCTTCCGGGCTCCCAGTTGGATGCTGAGGGCAACGCACAGTGCCTCCCGGGCTCTCGGGAGGGTGCTGATAGCAGTGTCAGTGCCTCCTGAGCTCCTGGCAGGGTGCTGAGAGCAGAGTCAATGCTTCCCAGGCTCCAGGCAGTGTGCAGAGAGCAGAGCACGGTGGCTGCCGGGCTTCCGGCAGGGTGCTGAGAGCAGAGCCAGTGATTTCTGGGCTCCCAGTTGGGTGCTAAGAGCAGATTCAGTGCCTCCCCGGGTCTCGTCAGTGTGCTGAGAGCATATTCAGTGCCTTCCGACTCCCGGCAGGGTGCTGAGAGCAGAGCTCGGTGCTTCCAGGGCTCAAGGCTGCAGTCCTTATGGGGGCAGAACTCCAGCAGGTTTGCTGCTTTCCCTGGCAGTTCACATAGGGGCCTCCTGCATCCTGGCATCCACTTGTCACCGGGTCCCACATCCACCCTACATGTCCTAGGTGATTTCTGGCTGAAAAAAAAAATACAACTTTGACATCTTGCCTGGCCTTAGAATCATGAACACTGGAGCTGAAAGGAATATTACAGAGCATCTGAGCCTGTCACTTTGGGCACCAGTTTACACACATATGACCTCAAAATTGTCTGGGACATGAGAAAAACACAGATCCCTGATTGCTGTCACCAAGATTCGGACCCAGTAGGTTTGAGTGGACGCAGGAATCTGTATTTTCACAGGCAAAGCACAGTGGCTTTTCAGGGGAGTGCAACTAAGCTGTATGAAATTATATAGGCAGATCCATTTGTCCAGAGGGAGAGAGTGACCCCTAATGGAAACCATGGACTTGGGGTGGTGATGACATGTCAATGTTGTCAATTGCAACTAATGTACCACTTTGGTGGGGGATGTTGACACTGGGGGAGGCTGTACATGTGGGGGTGGGGGGAACCTCTGTACCCTCCTGTCAATTTTGCTGTGAACCTAAAAGTGCTCTTAAAAAGTAAAGTCTGCTCCCCTCGCTCCCCTTACCCTTGTCTAGACTTCGCCCAGAATCGAACCCAGGACCCTACAGTCTTAGCCAAAACCAGATAGGGCTGAATTCCCTTCTTCCCAAGGCAGTTTATAGGTTTCTAGGCATCACCTGAGGGCCAGAGCTGGGCTCAGTGCAGAACCACAGAGATGAGAAACCTACTCTCTGCCTTCAGATTTTTAGAAAATGAGGAAAGGGAGAGAGAGAGAGAGAGAGAGAGAGAGAGAGAGAGAGAGAGAGAGAGAGAGAAACATCATTTGGCTGCCTCCTGCCCATCTCTTACCTGGGATGGAGCCCACAATCCAGGCATGTGCCATGATTGGGAATCAAACTGATAACCTCTTGGTTCATGGTTGTCACTCAAACACTGAGCCACACCAGCTGAGCTATTCTGTCTTTCAATGTTACTCTAAATAAACATGCAGACGCTACAATGTTAGCTCCATGAAGCAGAGAGATTTTTGTCATTTCTATCCTTTTCTGTTCATTAACATAGTCCAAATACCCAAAATAGTGCTGAGCATGGAGTAGGCCCTTAAATATTTGTTGAAGGAATGATAAGGATCACATAAAATCTCTACTGACTCATTCAAACAATATCAGCTTCCTTCTGTCCTTGACTGGAATCAACCCAGGACCCTATAGTCTGCAGGCTGACGCTCTATCCACTTAGCCAAATCAGCTAGGGCTGCATTTCCTTCTTTCCACGGCAGTTTCTAGGTTTCTAGGCATAACCTGTGGGTGCTGAGAGCAGTGTCAGTGCCTCCCGGACTCCCGGCAGGGAGCTGAGAGCAGAGTCAGTACCTCCCGGGGACCCATTTGGGTGCTGAGAGCAGAACACAGTGCCTTCCGGGCTCGTGGCATGGTGCTGAGAGCAGAGTCAGTGCCTCCCGGGCTCCCAGTTGGATGCTGAGAGCAGAGCACAGTGCCTCCCGGGCTCAAGGCTGCAGTCCTTATGGGAGCAGAACTCCCGCAGGTTTGCTACTTTCCCTGGCAGTACACATAGGGGCCTCCTGCATCGCGGCATCCACTTGTCACCGTGTCCCACGTCCACCCTACATGTCCTAGGTGATTTCTGGCTGAAAAAAAAAATACAACTTTGACATCTTGCCTGGCCTTAGAATCATGAACACTGGAGCTGAAAGGAATATTACAGAGCATCTGAGCCTGTCACTTTGGGCACCAGTTTACACACATATGACCTCAAAATTGTTTGGGACACGTGAAAAACACAGATCCCTGGTTGCTGCCACCAAGATTCGGACCCAGTAGGTCTGAGTGGACGCAGGAATCTGTATTTTCACAGGCAAAGCACAGTGGCTTTTCAGGGGAGTGAAACTAAGCTGTATGAAATTATATAGGCGGATCCATTTGTCCAGAGGCAAAGAGTGATCCCTAATGGAAACTATGGACTTGGGGAGCCAGGAGGTCATGGTCAGGGCACAGGGATGTGCGGGAGGCAGCCGAACCATGATTCTCTCTCATAATGCATTTCTCTCTCTCTCTCTCTTTATCCCTTCCTCTCTGAAATCAATAAAAATATATATTTTTAAAAATAAAAAGTAAAACCCGCACCCCTTGCCCCCTTGGCCCCCAACTACACCTTACCTGGAATCAAACCCAGGACCCTTACAGTTGACAGGCTGACGCTCTATCCACTTAGCTAAAACCAGCTAGGGCTGCATTCCTTTCTTCCCAAGGCAGTTTATAGGTTTATAGGCATCACCTGAGGGCCAGAGCTGGGCTCAGTGCAGAGCCACAGAGATGAGAAACCTAGTCTCTGCCCTCAGATTTTTAGAAAGAGAGGAAAGTGAAGAGAGAGAGGGGAGGGAGGGAGGGGAGAGAGAGAGAGAGAGAGAGAGAGAGAGAGAGAGAGAGAGAGAGAGAGAGAGAGAGAGAGAGAGAAGCATCTCCGTGAAAGCAAACATCAGTGGCTGCCTCCTGCCCATCTCTTACCTGGGATGGAGCCCACAACCCAAGCATGTGCCATGACTGGGAATCAAACTGATAACCTGTTGGTTGATGGTTGTCACTCAAACACTGAGCCACACCACCTGGGCTATTCTGTCTTTTGTTTTAAAAATATATTTTATTGATTTTTTACAGAGTGGAAGAGAGAGGGATAGAGAGTTAGAAACATCGATGAGAGAGAAACATCGATCAGCTGCCTCCTGCACAACCCCTACTGGGGATGTGCCCGCAACCAAGGTACATGCCCTTGACTGGATTGGAACCCGGGACCTTTGAGTCCACAGGCCGATGCTCTATCCACTGAGCCAAACCGGTTTCGGCTATTCTGTCTTTTAATGTTACTCTAAATAAACATGCAGACGCTACAATGTTAGCTCCATGAAGCAGAGAGATTTTTGTCATTTCTATCCTTTTCTGTTCAATAACATAGTCCAAATACCCAAAATAGTGCTGAGCATGGAGTAGGCCCTTAAATATTTGTTGAATGAATGATAAGGATCAAATAAAATCTCTACTGATTCACTCCAGCAATATCAGCTTCCTTCTGTCCTTGACTGGGATCGAACCCAGGATGCTACAGTCTGCAGGCTGACGCTCTATCCTGACCTGCACTGCCTGACCCGCAGATTCAGTGTGTCCACTTAGCCAAACCAGCTAGGGCTGCATTCCCTTCTTTCCACGGCAGTTTCTACGTTTGTAGGCATCACCTGTGGGTGCTGAGAGCAGAGTCAGAGCCTCCCGGGCTCTCGGCAGGGTGCTGAGAGCAGAGTCAGTGCCTCCCGGGCTCCAGGCTGCAGTCCTTATGGGAGCAGAACTCCCGCAGGTTTGCTGCTTTCCCTGGCAGTTCACATAGGGGCCTCCTGCATCGCGGCATCCACTTGTCACCGGGTCCCACGTTCACCCTACATGTCCTAGGTGATTTCTGGCTGAAAAAAAATTACAACTTTGACATCTTCCCTGGCCTTAGAATCATGAACACTGGAGCTGAAAGGAATATTACAGAGCATCTGAGCCTGTCACTCCCGGCACCAGTTCACACACATATGACATCAAAATTGTTTGGGACACGAGAAAAACACAGATACCTGATTGCTGCCGCCATGATTCGGACCCAGTAGGTTTGAGTGGACCCAGGAATCTGTGTTTTCACAGGCAAAGCACAGTGGCTTTTCAGGGGAGTGCAACTAAGCTGTATGAAATTATATAGGCAGATCCATTTGTCCAGAGGCAAAGAGTGACCCCTAATGATAACTATGGTCTTGGGGAGCCAGGAGGTCAAGGTCAGGGCACAGGGATGAGCGGGAGGCAGCCGAACCATGATTCTCTCTCTCTCTTTCTCTTTTCCTCTTTTCCTGTCTGAAATCAATAAAAATATATATTTTTAAAAATGAAAATAAATAAATAAATAAAAAGTAAAGTCTGCCCCCCTTGCCCCCTCGCCCCTCTCCCCCCACTTCAGTCGGCAGGCTGATGCTCTATCCACTTAACTAAAACCAGCTAGGGCTGCATTCCCTTCTTCCCAAGGCAGTTTATAGGTTTATAGGAATCACCTGTGGGCCAGTGCTGGGCTCAGTGCAGAGCCACAGAGATGATAAACCTAGTCTCTGCCCTCAGATTTTTAGAAATGGAGGAAAGGGGGAGAGAGAGAGAGAGAGAGAGAGAGAGAGAGAGAGAGAGAGAGAGAGAGATCTATGTGAAGGAAACATCATTTGGCTGCCTCCTGCCCATCTCTTACCTGGGATGGAGCCCACAACCCAGGCATGTGCCATGACTGGGAATCAAACTGATAACCTCTTGGTTCATGGTTGTCACTCAAACACTGAGCCACACCAGCTGGGCTATTCTGTCTTTCAATGTTACTCTAAATAAACATGCAGACGCTACAATGTTAGCTCCATGAAGCAGAGAGATTTTTGTCATTTCTATCCTTTTCTGTTCATTAACATAGTCCAAATACCCAAAATAGTGCTGAGTATGGAGTAGGCCCTTAAATATTTGTTGAAGGAATGATAAGGATCACATAAAATCTCTACTGACTCATTCAAACAATATCAGCTTCCTTCTGTCCTTGACTGGAATCAACCCAGGACCCTAAAGTCTGCAGGCTGATGCTCTATCCACTTAGCCAAACCAGCTAGGACTGCATTCCCTTCTTTCCACAGCAGTTTATACGTTTCTAGGCATCACCTGTCGGTGCTGAGAGCAGTGTTAGTGCCTCCTGGGCTCCCGGCAGAGTCATGAGAGCAGAGCACATTGCCTTCCGGACTCCCGGCTGGGTGCTGAGAGCAGATTCAGTGCCTCCCGGGCTCCTGGCAGGGTGCTGAGAGCAGAGCACGGTGTCTACCGGGCTCCCAGCAGGGTGCTGAAACAGAGCACAGTGCCTCCTGAGCTCCCGGCAGGGTGCTCAGAGCAGAGTCAGTGCCTCCCGGGCTCCAGGCAGGGTGCTGAGAGCAGAGCACGGTGTCTCCCGGGATCCCGGCAGGGTGCTGAGAGCAGTGTGAATACCTCCTGGGCTCCCGGTTGGGTGCTGGGAGCAGAACACTTTGGCTTCCACGCTCCCGTAGGGTAATGTGACCAGATTTTAACATTGGTAAAGCGGGACACCATTGACTGGGGGGGGGGGGGGGGGGGGGGAGGAGGGGTTCTTTTTTTTTTAATATATTTTATTGAGAGCAGAGGTTCGCAGGGGGAGTGTATGTTGGCAAGCCAAGGGACAGCTAAACTCCAGGAGAAGGCGGGGGAGTGCTGGGCAGGGTTCCCCTGACCGTGCAGCACCCACAGGGGCTGGGTCCCCTCCCGGAGCTGCGGGCTCACCGGGCGCCTCGCCATCTTGCAAGGAAAGGAGGATTTTATTGGAAACCTGACTTTCCACGACAACTGCAAACACTGAACAGCTGCAAGCACCAGAACACCGGTCCCCTATTGGCGCAAACATTCGGATCCAAAGGAACTCTTCACTGCACCACGGAAAGGTCAGATTTCGCCTGAAATAAGGTGTGGTTTCTAATCCCCGGGATGGGAGAGGGAAGCGCGCGAACCGCAGGACCTGCAGGAACCTGGAGGTCTGTGCCTAGAAAAATCAGTGGCAGTTGGAACTGCCATGATCTGTGAATGTGGAAGGGGGTCCTCTGAGCTGCTAACAGAAGTGACCTCTTAAAAGCAACTCATTTTAATCTGACGAGGAGGGTCAGACTAAGAATATTCAAAGGAGTGCAGGCTCCTTAGTCTTGTGCACAGACCCACTGTCCGCACACTTGGGCTCTTTACGACTCTGATTACTAAGCCCAATACATAGGAAAACCCCGGTGGAAAAACGCTGAAAGACTGCAGGGGGAAGTTGTTTTTTCGGAACCTGGGGAGCAGAGCTGGGTGTGACCATCGGAGAGGCAGCTCTGAGGCGCACACCTCCACAAACCGGTAGTGAGTGCCATAGAGGGGGGGAAAAAAAAAAAGCTAGAGAGGCCCGGAAGTCAATTCAGAAACACTGCCACCCAGGGGCTGAAACGCTAATTGTCTCTGGTGTAATCAAAAATAAATACGAGAAATTAAGACACGGCCGGCTTAAAAAGCAGGACTGGCTTACAACACTGAGGAGCAGTGGAACGAAGCTGAACTGAAATACTGCCCAGACTGGGAAACAGACATACCAAACAGAATAATAGAGGAAGTGAATGACAGCCGCTACTGCACATTTTAGTCTTCCTATTTTTTAATTTTAAATTCTTTTTTCAATTTTTTTAAATTTTTTATTCTAATTTTTTTATTTTCATTTTTTGCATCTTTTACTTAAGAAACTAAATTTTTTTCTTTTTCCTCACTTGATTTTCACCTTTTTAATTATTACATTTTTATTTTCAATCAGCATTATTATTACTATTATTTTACTTTTTTTTAAAATGTCATTTGATTTTCTCTTTCTTTTATTTTGGAATTAGTGTCCTACATTCTATTTGCATCTTTCCCTTACAATCGTTTTACCCTATCTCAACGTTAACATTATGCCATCACTCTCCTCCTAACCTTTCCCCTTTTGGTCTCCTGTCTATCTTAACCCTTTCTGGCTTTAGATTTTCCCTACTTTTTCAGTTTACCCTCTGCTAAAATTTCACCCTATTTATATATCTAATTCCCAACCCCCTGCTCCAAATCCATACATACCTCTCTCTACGTTACCTTAAAAAAATTATTTTTCTCTCTGGCCTTTTGTTGTTGTTTGCTTGAATGTTGATTAGATTGAATTTTTATGTTTTTTTATGAGATTGTTTTGATTATTTTTTTTGTTTGTTTGGTTGGTTCTTTTGTTTGCTTTGTTTTTGTTTGTTTTTTACTTTTGATTTCCCTTGCCTCACTTGATATTAGTTGGTGTTGCAGTTTGTATTAATCTCCAGGCTCCTGTTGCTAGAATTTGCTGGGATTAGTGGTTGTTCTAGTGGAGTTTACTCCCCATATATATAGTTTGTTCCCCTTTTCTCTCTTAGTATCGTTCTTGTCTCTCTTACTTTTTTTTCTTTTCCTTTTTTTTCTGCTCTTTTCCCAAGTTCAGATTCACACTTTTTTTTTTGTTCTTTCTTTTTACTCTCCCTCTTCCACTCCTATTCCCTAATTTGTCTTTCTCTGGTGGTTACCTTTATTGGAGGTTATTAATATCGTGACTACAATTCTGTTCAGGGCCTTGTGTGTTGTGCCTGGTTGTGTTGTATTTTGTACCTTTAAATCAACGCCGGAGAGAGAGAAATATATAACCAGACATTCGGAGAAGAGAGACCATGGGGAGACAAAGAAATAGCCCCATAGGAAAGAGAAGCAGGCATCACCAGAAAAGGAAGTAAACAAATTAGAGGCAAACAACCTATCAGAGAAAGAATTCAGAGAAATGGTCATAAAGTGGCTGAAAAGGATGGAAGACAAATTCGACAATATGAGTAAGAACCAAGAGGAAATGAAGAAGAACCAAGAAGAAATGAAAAATGACATCACTGCTGTAAAGAACTCAATAGAAAGCATCAAGAGTAGACTAGAAGAAGCAGAGGACCGCATAAGTGAGCTAGAAGACAAGATGGAAAAAAAAATACCCAATTACAACAGCTTCTAGAAACAAAAATTAGAAAGCATGAGGAGAGCCTAAGGGAACTTCGGGACAACACAAAACAAAACAACATCAGGATAATAGGGGTACCAGAAGGAAAGGAAACGGAGCAAGGAATAGAAAACCTGCTTGAAGAAATAATAACAGAAAACTTCCCTGATATAGGGAAGAAAAAACCCACACAAATCCAAGAAGCTCACAGAGTTCCAAGCAAAATGAACCCCAAAAGACCAACGCCAAGGCACATTATAATTAACTTGGCAAACACCAACGACAAAGTAAGAATCTTAAAAGCGGCCAGAGAGAGACAGACAGTTACATACAAGGGAACCCCCATCAGACTAGCAACTGATTTCTCAACAGAAACTCATCAGGCCAGAAGGGAATGGAATGAAATATACAAGTCATGCAAAGGAAGGGTCTCAATCCAAGAATACCGTACCCAGCAAGGCTATCAATCAAAATGCAAGGTGAAATCAGGAGCTTCACAGACGAAAAAGGACTAAGGGAGTTTATCACCACCAAACCAGCAATGAAAGAAATGCTAAAGGGTCTGCTGAAAAAAAAAAAAAAAAAAAAAAAAAAAAAAGGAAGAAAGAAATGGGAAGCAAAGAAGGAACACAGGGGTATAGAATAAAAATGGCGACAAATAAGTGCCTATCAATAATAACTTTAAATGTAAATGGATTGAATGCCCCAATCAAAAGACACAGGGTAACAGATTGGATAAGAAAACAAAACCCATATATCTGCTGTCTACAGGAAACCCACCTCAATAAAAAAGGACGCATACAGACTGAGAGTAAAGGGATGGAAAAAGGTTTTCCAGGCGAATGGAAATGAAAAAAAAGCTGGGGTAGCAATACTTATATCTGACAAATTAGATCTCAAAGTGAAGGACATAACAAGAGATAATGAAGGCCACTTCATAATACTAAAGGGAGAAATCCAACAAGAAGAAATAACTCTGGTAAACATATATGCACCCAATACAGGAGCACCAAGATACATTAAAAAACTTCAGGAAGATATCAAAGGAGAGATTGACAGCAATACAATCATAGTAGGAGACTTCAATACCCCACTATCACCATTGGACAAATCCTCTAAACAAAAAATCAGCGAAGAAACATCAATCCTAAATGACTCACTAGACCAGATGGAATTAATCGACATCTTCAGAACATTTCACCCCAAAGCCACAGAATATACATTCTTCTCAAGTGCACATGGGTCATTTTCAAAGATAGACCATATGTTGGGACATAGGCAAAGTCTCTCCAAATTCAAGAAGATAGAAATCATATCAAGCATCTTCTCAGATCACAGTGGCATAAAACTGGAAATCAACTACAATAAAAACAACCCAAAGAAATCAAACACATGGAGACTAAACAGCATGCTATTAAACCATGACTGGGTTGCCAAAGACATCAAGGAAGAAATAAAAAACATCATGGCAACAAATGACAATGAAAACACAACAATCCAAAATCTATGGGACACAGCGAAAGCAGTCCTGAGAGGGAAGTTCATACCTCTACAAGCCTACTGCAAAAAACAAGAAACAATGGTAGTAAATTACCTAACCCAACAACTCAAAGAGTTAGAGAGAGAGCAACAAGAAAAGCCCAGTGTAAGCAGAAGGAAAGAAATAATAAAGATCAGAGCAGAGATAAACGACATAGAGACCAAAGAAACAATACAAAAGATCAACAAAACCAAGAGCTGGTTCTTTGAAAGGATAAACAAGATTTATGAACCTCTGGCCAGGCTCACCAAGAAGCAAAGAGAGAGGACCCAAATAAACAAAATCAGAAATGAAAGAGGTGAAATAACAACAGACCCCGACGAAATACAAAGGATTGTTACAAAATACTATGAACAACTCTATTCCAACAAACTGGACAACCTGGAGGAAATGGACATATTCCTAGAAAAATACAACCTCCCAAAACTCAATCAGGAAGAATCTAAACAGCTCAAAAGGCCAGTAACTATGTAAGAAATTGAAGCAGTCATCAAAAAGCTTCCACCAAACAAAAGCCCGGGGCCAGACGGCTTCACAGGAGAGTTTTACCAAACTTTCAAGGAAGAACTAAAACCTATCCTCCTCAGACTATTCCAAAAAATTTAAGAGGAAGGAACACTTCCAGGCACCTTCTATGAAGCCAGCTTCACCCTAATACCAAAACCAGATAAAGACAACACAATGAAAGAGAATTACAGACCAATATCCCTCATGAACATAGATGCCAAAATCCTCAACAAAATCCTAGCAAATCGGCTCCAGCAATACATCAGAAAGATCATACATCATGACCAAGTAGGATTTATCCCAGGAATGCAAGGATGGTACAATATCCACAAATCAATAAACGTGATACATCACATAAACAAATTGAGAGATAAAAATCACATAGTCATAACAATAGATGCAGAAAAAGCATTTGACAAAATCCAACACCCTTTCTTGATAAAAAACTCTCAACAAGGTGGGAATAGAAGGATCATACCTCAACATAATAAAAGCTATATATGATAAACCCACAGCAAACATCATACTCAATGGGCAAAAACTAAAACCATTTCCCCTAAGAACAGGAACATGACAGGGATGCCCACTCTCACCACTCCTGTTTGACATAGTACTGGAAGTATTAGCTATCGCAATTAGGCAAGAAGAAGAAATAAGAGGCATCCAAATTGGAAAAGAAGAAGTGAAGCTGTCCTTATTTGCAGATGACATGATATTGTACATAAAAAACCCAAAAGATTCCATCAAAAAACTAATAGACTTAATAAATGAATTCGGCAATGTAGCGGGATACAAAATTAACGCCAAGAAATCTATGGCCTTTCTATACACCAATAGTGAACTTACAGAAAGAGAGACTAAAAAAGCAATCCCATTTACCATCGCACCAAAAAAATTAAGATACCTAGGAATAAACTTAACTAAGGAGGTAAAAGACCTATACGCAGAAAACTACAGGACACTGAAAAAAGAGATAGAGGAAGACGTAAACAGATGGAAGAACATACCATGTTCATGGATTGGTAGAATCAACATCATTAAAATGTCCATACTACCCAAAGCAATGTACAGATTCAATGCACTCCCCATCAAAATACCAACAGCATATTTCACAGACCTAGAAAGAACTCTCCAAAAATTCATCTGGAATAAAAAAAGACCCCGAATAGCCACAGCAATCCTGAGAAAGAAGAATAAAGTAGGAGGGATCTCAATACCAGATTTCAAGCTGTATTACAAAGCCACTGTTCTCAAAACAGCCTGGTCCTGGCACAAGAACAGACATATAGATCAATGGAATAGAATAGAGAATACAGATATCGACCCAAACCACTATGCTCAATTAATATTTGACAAAGGAGGCATGAACATACAATGGAATCAAGACAGTCTCTTCAATAAATGGTGTTGGGAAAATTGGATAGATACGTGCAAAAAAATGAAACTAGATCACCAACTTACACCATACACAAAAATAAACTCAAAATGGATACAGGACTTAAACATAAGATGGGAAACCATAAAAATACTAGAGGAATCCACAGGCAACAAAATCTCAGACATATGCCAAAAGAACTTCTTCACTGACACTGCCCCTAGGGCAATGGAAGCTAAAGAGAAAGTTAACAAATGGGACTACATCAAAATAAAAAGCTTTTTTACAGCCAAAGAAACCATCCACAAAACAACAAGAAAGCCCACTGCATGGGAGAACATATTTGCAAATGCTATCACTGATAAAGGTTTAATCTCCAATATCTACAGGCAGCTTATGCATCTTAATAAAAGGAAGATAAATGATCCAATATAAAAAATGGGCAACGGACCTAAACAGAATATTTTGAAAAGAAGACAGAAGGAAGGCCAAGAGACACATGAAAACATGCTCAAATTCACTTGTTATCCGAGAGATGCAAATCAAAACAACAATGAGGTACCATCTCACACCTGTCAGAATGGCTATCATCAACAAATCAACAAATGACAAGTGTTGGCGAGGATGCGGAGAAAAAGGAACCCTCGTGCACTGCTGGTGGGAATGCAGACTGGTGCAGCCACTGTGGAGAACAGTATGGACTTTCCTCAAAAAAACTGAAAATGGAACTCCCATTTGACCCAGTAATCCCACTCCTGGGAATATATCCGAAGAAACTAGAAACACCAATCAGAAAGGATATATGCACCACTATGTTCATAGCAGCACAATTTATAATAGCTAAGATTTGGAAACAGCCTAGGTGCCCGTCAGCAGATGACTGGATCAGAAAACTGTGGTACATCTACACAATGAAATACTATGCTGCCATAAAAAAGAAGGTATTCTCATCATTTGCAGCAACCTGGGAGGAATTGGAGAACATTATGCTAAGTGAAATAAGCCAGTCAATGAAAGAAAAATACCACATGATCTCACTCATTTATGGATAATAAAGAACATTATAGGTGAGGCTGGGTCCCGGGTCCGGGTGAGGCCGTGCGCCCCTGGATCCGGGAGAGGCCACGTGACCCTGGGTCGGGGAGAGGCCACGCGCCCCTGGGTCCAGGTGAGGCCACGCACCCCTGGGTCTGGGGGAAGCTAGATCCCGGGTCCGGGCGAGGCCGTGTGCCCCTGGATCCGGGTGAGGCTGGGTCCCGGGCCCAGGAGAGGCCACGCGCCCTTGGGTCCAGGTGAGGCCATGCGCCCCTGGGTCCAGGTGAAGCTGAATCCGTGGTCTGGGCGAGGCCGTGTGCCCCTGGATCCGGGTGAGGCTGGGTCCCGGGACTGGGTGAGGCCACGCGCCCCTGGGTCCGGGTGAGGCCACACGCCCCTGGGTCCGGGTGAAGCTGGATCCTGGGTCCGGGTGAGGCCGTGTGCCCCTGGATCCGGGTGAGGCTGGGTCCCGGGTCCGGGTGAGGCCTCGCGACCCTGGGTCTGGGAGAAGCCACGCGCCCCTGGGTCCAGGTGAAGCCACGCGCCCCTGGGTCCGTATGAAGCTGGATCCCGGGTCCGGGTGAGGCCGTGTGCCCCTGGGTCCGGGTGAAGCCATGTCCCTGGGTCCGGCCGAGACCAAACCAGAGGGAGTCGGACCTGCATTACCACCATTTGTCCACCATCCAGAGCTGAGGGGTCAGTGCCGACATGTACACATAAGGAACTGGTGGACATTGATATTGGGTCTCAAAAGAACTGTTGGTCCAGAAAGAAACTCACTACAGACTGATTCATTTGCCTGTCAGCATAACTATTATTGCTCGTCTCACATTCAGTTCTTATAAGTATATCTCTAGTGACACATGATCTCGCTCATCTAGGGGAAATGATGAACAACATAGACTGATGAACAAGAACAGAACCAGAAACAAGGAGGCATCGATCGGACTATCGGGCCTCAGAGGGAGGATAGGGGAGGGTGGGGGGAGGGGGGAGAGATCAACCAAAGATCTTGTGTGCATGCATATGAGCCTAACCAATGGTTAAGTTCAACAGGGGGTTGGGGCATCTGTGGGGAGGGGTGTGGGATGGGAATGGGGGGATGAGGACAAATATGTGACACCTTAATTAATAAAGAAATTAAAAAAAAACAAACAAAAAAACAAACAAACAAACAAACAAAAAAAGAACATTATAAACTGATGAACAAAAAGATAGATACAGAGACAGTAAAGCATCAAACAGACTTTCAAATTACAGGGGGAAAGTTAGGGAGAGGTGGGGGAGAGAAGAAATCAAACGAAGGACTTGTATGCATGCATATAAGCATAAACAATGGACGCAAAACTCTGGGGGGTGAGGGCATGTATGGGTGTGGGGTTGGGGGGGCAATGGTAAGATATGTACACATATAATACCTTAATAAAAAAATGTAAAAAAAATATATTTTATTGATTTTTTACAGAGAGGAAGAGAGAGGGATAGGGAGTTAGAAACATCGATGAGAGAGAAACATCGATCAGCTGCCTTTTGCACACCCCCTACTGGGGATGTGCCCGCAATCAAGGTACATGCCCTTGACCGGAATCGAACCTGGGATCCTTGAGTCCACAGGCCGACGCTCTATCCACTGAGGCAAACCGGTTTCAGCCCGGGGTGAGGGGGGGGTCTTGATTAAAAATTTGGTCTATATTGTAATCGCTTTTGTTTTTTTTAATAAAAGGAAATTCACTTCTTAGATCATCGTTGAATTTGCATTCTCTTTTCTTACTCATTATGTTAAAAATCTAAAAAAAAATTTAAAATTATATTATAAATTATTATATACATATTGCTTAAAAACACAGTAAGTAGGTACATAATTACATGAACATATTTTATTGTTAGTTTATAAATTAAATTAATTTGATTGTTATAAAGAACTATATTTTAAAAATTATGTTAATCCTATATTTCTTTCTAAATAATAACAATACTAACTTGTATTATTTTTCCTCTGAATTTTCCGTAACATAAGTTGTAAGTGTCACTTTCAAGGCTGGCGCTAGACTTTTTGCTGACACTATAAAATATAAATAATACGAGGACTGTCTGCTAAATTCAAGAAAATTTATGTATTTATGAAATAAATAAATAAATTACTTACCTAAATTATCTGAAGAGCTGATTTGTAATGACGTCACTTGTTTAACTAGCTTACTAGAACACAGTACGATGTGTATTGTCTGAGAGACAGTTACAAAATGTTTTTGTCGTTGCCAATCCCCAAAAATGCCATTGTTCATTAAGTCCAAACAATGGTGGTCGAATTCTAACAACTGATCAACAATGCGAACTTTGATAAGCATTTCTTGATAATCAGTTCTCAACAATTATTTGTTATTATTAAAGTTTAACATTATAAAATTAACAAAAATAATATAAAACTCATACCCTGGCTAAATAGCCACATGGACGCCAAAAATCGTATATTCCATTCCCGTTCTCCCGCCATTCCCTAGCTTGTCTTGCATTCTTTCCAAAAATAGGGACGTTTTTAAAATGCCTCGAGACGTGGAACAAATTGTTCAAAATGGGGACTGTCCCGTCAAAAGCGGGACGTCTGGTCACCTTACTTTAGGGTGCCGAGAACAGAGGCAGTGCCTCATGGGCACCAGGTGGGGTGCTGAGAGCAGAACACAGTGCCTACCGGGCTCTCCTCAGGGTGCTGAGAGCAGTTTCAGTGAGTTCCGGGATCCCAGTTGGGTGCAAGAGCACAGTACAGTGCCCACAGGACTTCAGGAAGGGTGCTGAGAGCAGAGTGAGAGCCTAATGGGCTCCCAGCAGGGCACTGGAGAAATGGGAGTTTAGCACTGAGAATTCACAACTCCAGACTAGGGAAATATTTAGAAATGTGCATCATACAGTAGGAATACATGTTCCAATAGACTGAATATCTGAACAGCACAATTTTGTTCCTGAGAAATCTTGTTCAAACAGCTCAGAACCGAGTGTGATACTGTTTACTTTAATATTTCTGGTCAAAAGGAGTTGGAGTTTTGGAAAAAGGATTTGGTGAAACACTTAAAAATTAGTTTTCCTAGAGCTATAGAACAGTATGAAAGTATTGAAAACACTGAGAAATCAAAATGGTAGTTAGGCTAGTGTTCCAAGTAGTGTTTTAATGTGCCTTTAAAAAGCCGGTATGACACCCGTGTCAAAATGATAAACTCTCAGAGCTCAGAACAACAGACCAGGGGAATGTGTCAGAGTGTCTCTAGAACTCTTGGAAGACATTTTAGAACACGAACATCTCTACTGAATTTTGAAATACTGAGAATTTGTATTCAAAGCGCTGTGAAAGGTAGGATAGACTTTCAAGTGGTAATAATGGTTAAAGTGCTGGTATATATGTAAAAAACGCGGTTTAAACAAGTTGGAATTCACAATGAAGGAGGTTGAGACACTGGAAGAAAGGGACTCCAACTCGGGAAATTCACAATGATAACCTAGGTTAATGTCTAAGAAAGTGCTTGAAACACTAGGAATACGTGAATAAAGGGCCTTCATATCTGTAACATATTGTTCAATGACAGGGAAATCGTATTCAAAGATCATAGAACCGAGTTGGATACTGGTTGCATTTATATTTCAGAGACAATGAGTTGGCGTTTTTGATAGAAGCCTGGTTAGGCCATTAAACCGGAAGTGATGACGTCACCAAGAGGGAGAGGCCACGGGGGCAACCTCAAGTTCTCTTAGGTGATAATGATTTGGGCCAGGGGACATGCTGGGAGTGATGATGTCATCGAGGGTAGTTCTGGTATTAGGGTTAGAGAATTGGGGTTCGGGCTAGGGTTAGGGTTAGGATAAGGATTAGGGCTAGCTAGGGTCAGGCTCAGGTTAGAGCTTAGTTTAGGGTTAGGGTTAGAGGGTTAGGGACAGGGTTAGAGTTACAGTGTAGTACCATTGGGAATTCACAATGAATGAGCTTCAATCACTGGAGAAAAAGGAGTGCTGCACTGAGAATTCACAACTGCAGACTAGGGAAATATTTAGAAATGTGCTTCATACACTAGGAATACGTGTTCCAATAGACTGAATATCTGAACGGCACAATTTTGTCACTGGGAAATCTTGTTCAAACAGCTTGAACCGAGTGTGACACTGTTTACATTTATTTTTCCTGTCAAAAGGAGTTGCCGTTTCCAGGAAAAGGAGTTGGTGAAACACTGAAAAATTGATTTTCCTAGAGCTATAGAATAGTATGACAGTATTGAGAACAGTAGGAAATGAAACTGTTAATTAGGCCAGTGTTCCAAGTAGTGTATTAATGTGCCCTTAAAAAGCTGGTATGACACCCATGTTAAAATGAAAAGTCTCAGAGCTCAAAACAACAGACCAGGGGGATGTGTCAGAGTGTCTCTAGAACTCTTGGAATACGTTTTAGAACCCGAACATCTATACTGAATTTTGAAATCCTGAGAATTTGTATCCAAAGCGCTGTGAAAGGTAGGATACACTTTCAAGTGGTAATAATGTTTAAAGTGGTGGTATATTTGTAAAAAATGCTGTTTCACCAAATGGGAATTCACAATGAAGGAGCTTGGGAGACTGGAAGAGAGACAATCCAACTTGGGAAATTCACAATGATAACCTAGGTTAATATCTAATAAAGTGCTTCAAACACTAGGAATACGTGAAGAAAGGGCCTTAATATCTGTAACACATTGTTTCCTGACAAGGAAATCATGTTCAAAGAATATAGAACCGAGATGGATACTGGTTACATTTATAATTCAGGGAAAATGAGTTGGCGTTTTTGTAAGAAGCCTGGTAGGCCATGAAAGCGGAAGTGATGACGTCACCAAGGGGAGGGGCCACGTGGGCAGGCTCAATTGATCCCAGTTGATAATGATTTGGCCAGGGGACCAGCTGGGAGTGATGACGTCATCGAGGTTAGTTCTGGTGTTAGGGTTAGAGAATTGGGGTTCTGGCTAGGGTTAGGGTTAGGATGAGGATTCGGGCTAGGTAGGGTTCAGGCTCAGGTTAGGGCTGGGTTTAGGGTTAGGGTTAGAGGGTTAGGGACAGGGTTAAGGTCACAGTGTAGTAACGTTGGGTATTCACAATGAATGAGCTTCAATCACTGGACAAATTGGAGTGTAGCACTGAGAAGTTACAACTCCAGACTAGGGAAATACTTATAAATGTGCTTCACCACTAGGAATACATATTCCAATAGACTGAATATCTGAACAGCACAATTTTGTCACGGGCAAATCTTGTTCAAACAGCTAAGAACCCAGTGTGACACTGTTTACATTTATTTTTCCCGTCAAAAGGAGTTGGCCTTTTCGAGAAAAGGAGTTGGTGAAACACTGAAAAATTCATTTTCCTAGAGCTATAGAATAGTATGAAAGTATTGAGAACAGTATGAAGTCAAAATTTTAGTTAGGCTAGGGTTCCAAGTAGTGTTTTAATGTCCCTTTAAAAAGCGGTTATGACACCCGTGTTAAAATGAAAACTCTCAGAGCTCAAAACAACAGACCAGGGGGAGGTGTCAGAGTTTCTCTAGAACTCTTGGAATACGTTTTAGAACACGAACATCTCTCCTGAATTTTGAAATACTGAGAATTTGTATCCAACTCGCTGTGAAAAGTAGGATAGGCTTTCAAGTGGTAATAATGGTTAAAGTACTGGTATATTTATAAAAAACAGTGTTTCACCAAATTGGAATTCACAGTGAAGGAGCTTGAGACACTGAAAGAGAGAGACTCCATCTCAGGAAATTCACAATGATAACCTAGGTTAATATCTAAGAAAGTGCTTCAAACAGTAGGACTACGTGAATAAAGGGCCTTAATATCTGTAACACATTGTTTCCTGACAAGGAAATTGTGTTCAAAGAACATAGACCGAGGTGGATACTGGTTACATTTATAATTCACGGACAATGACTTGGCGTTTTTGAAAGAAGACTGGTTATGCCATTAAACCGGAATTGATGATGTCACCAAGGTCGAGGGGCCTCGTGGGCAGGTTTAATTGATCCCAGGAGATAAGGATTTAGCTGGGGGCCCACCTGGGTGTGTTGACGTCATCGAGGTTAGTTCTGGTGCTAGGGTTAGAGAATTGGGGTTCTGGCTAGGGTAAGGCTTAGGATAAGGGTTCGGGCTAGGTAGGGTTCAGACTCAGGTTAGGGCTAGGTTTAGGGTTAGTGTTAGAGGGTTGGGGACAGTGTTATTGTCATGGTTTAGAAAGGTTGTGTATTCACAATGAATGAGCTTCAGCCACTGGACAAACTGGGTGTAGCATTGAGAATTTACAACTCCAGACTAGGGAAATATTTAGAAATGTGCTTCACACACTAGGAAAACATATTCCAATAGACTATATATCTGAAAAGCAAAATTTTGTCACAGGGAAATCTTGTTCAAACAGCTGAGAACCGAGTGTGACAATGTTTACATTCATTTATCCCGTCAAAAGAAGTTGGCGTTTTCGGGAAAAGGAGTTGGTGAAACACTGAAAAATTCATTTTCGTAGAGCTATAGAATAGTATAAAAGTATTGAGAACACTATGAAATCAAAATGTTAGTTAGGGTAAAGTTCCAAGTAGTGTTTTAATGTGCCTTTAAAAAGCCGGTATGACACCCGTGTTAAAATGAAAACTCTCAGAGCTCAAAACAACAGAACAGGGGGATGTCTCAGAGTGTATCTAGAACTCTTGGAATATGTTTTAGAATACGAACATCTCTACTGAATTTTGAAATACTGAGAATTTGTATCCAAAGCGCTGTGAAAAGTAGGATAGACTTTCAATTGGTAATAATGGTTAAAGTACTGGTATATTTGTAAAAAACGCTGTTTCACCAAATTGGAATTCACAATGAAGGAGCTTGAGACACTGGAAGAGAGAGACTCCAACTCGGGCAATTCACAATGATAACCTAGGTTAATATCTAAGAAAGTGCTTCAGACACTAGGAATACGTGAATAAAGGGCCTTTACATTTATAATTCAGGGACAATGAGTTGGCGTTTTTGAAAGAGGCCTGGTTAGGCCATTAAACAGGAAGTGATGATGTCACCAATGGGGAGGGGCCACGTGGGCATGTTTAATTGATCCCAGGAGATAATGATTTAGACTGGGGCCAGCTGGGAGTGATGACGTCATCGAGGTTAGTTCTGGTGTTAGGGTTAGAGAATTGGGGTTCTGGCTAGGGTTAGGGTTAGGATAAGGTTTCGGGCTAGGTAGGGTTCAGGCTCAGTTTAGCGCTAGGTTTAGGGTTAGGGTTAGAGGGTTAGGGACAGTGTTATGGTCTCGGTGTAGTAAGGTTGGTTATTCACAATGAATGAGCTTCAGCCACTGCACAAATTGGGTGTAGCACTGAGAATTTACAACTCCAGACTAGGGAAATATTTAGAAATGTGCCTCACACACTAGGAATACATATTCCAATAGACTGAATATCTGAACAGCACAATTTTGTCACGGGCAAATCTTGTTCAAACAGCTAAGAACCCAGTGTGACACTGTTTACATTTACTTTTCCCGTCAAAATGAGTTGGCGTTTTCGGGAAAAGGAGTTGGTGAAACACTGAAAAATTCATTTTCCTAGAGGTATAGAATAGTATGAAAGTATTGAGAACACTATGAAATCCAAATGTTACTTAGGCTAAGATGCCAAGTAGTGTTTTAATGTACCTTTAAAAAGCCGGTATGACACCTGAGTTAAAATGAAAACTCTCAGAGCTCAAAACAACAGAACAGGCGGTGTGTCAGAGTGTATCTTGAACTCTTGGAATACGTTTTAGAACACGAACATCTCTAGTGAATTTTGAAATACTGAGAATTTGTACCAAAGCGCTGTGAAAAGTAGGATAGACTTTCAAGTGGTAATAATGGTTAAAGTACTGGTACATTTGTAAAAAACGCTGTTTCACCAAATTGGAATTCACAATGAAGGAGCTTGAGACACTGGAAGAGAGAGAATCCAACTCGGGAAATTCACAATGAAAACTATGGTTAATATCTAATAAAGTGCTTCAAACACTAGGAATACGTGAATAAAGGGCCTTGATATCTGTAACACATTATTTCCTTACAAGCAAATCGTGTTCAAAGAACATAGAACCGAGTTGGATACTGGTTACATTTATAATTCAGGGACAATGAGTTGGCGTTTTTGAAAGAGGCCTGGTTAAGCCATTAAACAGGAAGTGATGACGTCACCGAGGGGAGGGTCCACGTGGGCAGGTTTAATTTATCCCAGGAGTTAATTATTTAGCCAGGGGCCCAGCTGGTAGTGATATCGTCATGGACATTTGTTCTGGTGTTAGGGTTATGAATTGGGGTTCTGGCTAGGGTTCGAGTTAGGATAAGGTTTCGGGCTAGGTAGGGTTTAGGCTCAGGTTAGGGCTAGGTTTAGGGTTAGGGTTACAGGGTTAGGGACAGTGTTATGGTCTCGGTGTAGTAAGGTTGGCGATTCACAATGAATGAGCTTCAGCCACTGGACAAATTGGAGTGTAGCACTGAGAATTTACAACTCCAGACTAGGAAAATATTTAGATATGTGCTTCACACACTAGGAATACATATTCCAATACACTGAATATCTGAACAGCAAAATTTTGTCATGGGAAATCTTGTTCAAACAACTGAGAACCGAGTGTGACACTGTTTACATTTACTTTTCCTGTCAAAAGGAGTTGGTGGTTTCGGGAAAAGGCGTTGGTGAAACACTGAAAAATTCATTTTCCTAGAGGTATAGAATAGTATGAAAGTATTGAGAACACTATGAAATCAAATTGTTAGTTAGGCTAGGATTCCAAGTAGTGTTTTAATGTACCTTTAAAAAGCCAGTATGACACCCGATTTAAAATGAAAACTCTCAGAGCTCAAAACAACAGAACAGTGGTATGTCTCAGAGTGTCTCTAGAACTCTTGGAATACGTTTTAGAACACAAACATCTCTACTGAATTTTGAAATATTGAGAATTTGTATCCAACTCGCTGTGAAAAGTAGGATAGACTTTCTAGTGGTAATAATGTTTAAAGTACTGGTATATTTGTAAAAAACGCTGTTTTACCAAATTGGAATTCACAATGAAAAAGGTTGAGACACTGGAAGAGAGAGACTCCAACTCGGGAAATTCACAATGATAACCTAAGTTAATATCTAAGAAAGTGCTTCAAACACTAGGAATACATGAATAAAGGGCCTTAATATCTGTAACACATTGTTTCCTGACAAGGAAATCGTGTTCAAAGATCATAGAACCGAGTTGGATACTGGTTACATTTATTATTCAGGGACAATGAGTTGGCGATTTTGAAAGAAGCCTGGTTAGGCCATTAAAACGGAAGTGATGAAGTCACCAAGGGGTAGGGGCCACGTTGGAAGGCTTAATTGATCCCAGGTGATAATGATTTGGCCAGGGGACCAGCTGGGAGTGATGACGTCATGGAGATTAGTTCTGGTATTACGGTTAGAGAATTGGGGCTCTCTTCAGGGTTAGGGTTAGGATAAGGTTTCGGGCTATGTAGGGTTCAGGCTCAGGTTAGGGCTAGGTTTAGGGTTAGGGTTAGAGGGTTAGGGACAGGGTTAAGGTCACGGTGTAGTAACGTTGGCTATTCACAATGAATGAGCTTCAATCACTTGGCAATTTGGTGTGTAGCACTGAGAACTTACCAATCCAGACTAGGGAAATATTTAGAAATGTGCTTCTCACAATAGGAATACGTATTCCAATAGACTGAATATCTGAACAGCACAATTTTTTCACTGGGAAATCTTGTTCAAACAGCTTTGAACCGAGTGTGAAACTGTTTACATTTATTTTTCACGTCAAAAGGAGTTGCCGTTCTTGGGAAAAGGTTTTGGTGAAACACTGAAAAACTCATTTGCCTAGAGCTATAGAATAGTATGAAAGTATTGAGAACACTATGAAATAAAAATGTTAGTTAGGCTAGGGTTCCAAGTAATGTTTTAATGTGCCTTGAAAAAGCCAGTATGACACCCGTGTTAAAATGAAAACTCTCAGAGCTCAGAACAACAGACCAGGTGGATGTGTCAGAGTGTCTCTAGAACTGTTGGTATACGTTTTAGAACCCAAACATCTCCACTGAATTTTGAAGTACTGAGAAGTTGTATCCAAAGCGCTGTGAAAGGTAGGATAGACTTTCAAGTGGTAATAATGTTTAAAGTGCTGGTATATTTGTAAAAAACGGTGTTTTACCAAATTGGAATTCACAATGAAGGAGCTTGAGACACTGGAAGAGAGAGACTCCAAGTTGGGAAATTCATAATGATAACCTAGGTTAATATCTAAGAAAGTGCTTCAAACACTAGGAATACGTGAATAAAGGGCCTTAATATCTGTAACACATTGTTTCCTGACAAGGAAATCGTGTTCAAAGAAGATAGAACTGAGTTGGATACTTGTTACATTTATTATTCAGGGACAATGAGTTGGCGATTTTGAAAGAAGCCTGGTTAGGCCATTAAACCGGAAGTGATGACGCATCAACGTGGAGGGGCCACGTGGGCAGCCTTAATTGATCCCAGGTGATAATGATTTGGCCAGGGGACCAGTTGGGAGTGATGAGGTCACCGAGATTAGTTCTGTTGTTAGGGTTAGAGAATTGGGGCTCTCTTCAGGGTTAGGGTTAGGATAAGGTTTCGGGCTAGGTAGGGTTCAGGTCAGGTTAGGGCTAGGTTTAGGGTTAGAGTTAGAGGGTTAGGTACAGGGTTATGGTCACGGTTTAGTAAAGTAGGCTATTCACAATGAATGAGCTTCAATCAATCACTGGACAATTTGGTGTGTAGCCCTGAGAACTTACCACTCCAGACAATGGAAATATTTAGAAATGTGCTTCACACAATAGGAATACATATTCCAATAGACTGAATATCTGAACAGCACAATTTTTACACTGGGAAATCTTGTTCAAACAGCTTTGAACCGAGTGTGAAACTGTTTACATTTATTTTTCACGTCAAAAGGAGTTGACGTTCTTGGGAAAAGGTTTTGGTGAAACACTGAAAAACTCATTTGCCTAGAGCTATAGAATAGTATGAAAGTATTGAGAACACTATGAAATAAAAATGTTAGTTAGGCTAGGGTTCCAAGTAATGTTTTAATGTGCCTTGAAAAAGCCAGTATGACACCCGTGTTAAAATGAAAACTCTCAGAGCTCAGAACAACCGACCAGGTGGATGTGTCAGAGTGTCTCTAGAACTGTTGGTATACGTTTTAGAACCCGAACATCTCCACTGAATTTTGAAATATTGAGAAGTTGTATCCAAAGCGCTGTGAAAGGTAGGATAGACTTTCAAGTGGTAATAATGTTGAAAGTGCTGGTATATTTGTAAAAAACGCTGTTTTACCAAATTGGAATTCACAATGAAGAGCTTGAGACACTGGAAGAGAGAGACTCCAACTCGGGAAATTCACAATGATAACTAGGTTAATATCTAATAAAGTGCATCAAACACTAGGAATACATATATAAAGGGCCTTAATATTTGTAACACATTGTTTCCTGACAAGGAAATTGTGTTCAAAGATCATAGAACCGAGTTGGATACTGGTTACATTTATTATTCATGGACAATGAGTTGGCGATTTTGAAAGAAGCATGGTTAGGCCATTAAACCGGAAGTGATGACGTCACCAAGGGGGAGGGTCCACGTGGGTAGGCTTAATTGATCCCAGGTGATAATGATTTGGCCATGGGACCTGCTGGGAGTGATGACGTCATTGAGATTAGTTCTGGTATTAGGGTTAGAGAATTGGGGCTCTGTTCAGGGTTAGGGTTAAGATAAGGTTTCGGGCTAGGTAGGGTTCACACTCAGGTTAGGACTAGGTTTAGGGTTAGGGTTAGAGGGTTAGGGACAGGGTTACGTTCACAGTGTAGTAACGTTGGCTATTCACAATGAATGAGCTTCAATCACTTGGCAATTTGGTGTGTAGCACTGAGAACTTACCACACCAGACTAGGAAAATATTTAGAAATGTGCTTCACACAATAGGAATACATATTCCATTAGACTGAATATCTGAACAGCACAATTTTCTCACTGGAAAATCTTGTTCAAACGGCTGTGAACGGAGTGTGACACTGTTTACATTTATTTTTCCCGTCAAACGGAGTTGGCGTTTTCGGGAAAAGGTTTTGGTGAAACACTGAAAAACTCATTTGCCTAGAGCTATAGAATAGTATGAAAGTATTGAGAACACTATGAAATAAAAATGTTAGTTAGGCTAGGGTTCCAAGTAATGTTTTAATGTGCCTTGAAAAAGCCAGTATGACACCCGTGTTAAAATGAAAACTCTCAGAGCTCAGAACAACCGACCAGGTGGATGTGTCAGAGTGTCTCTAGAACTGTTGGTATACGTTTTAGAACCCGAACATCTCCACTGAATTTTGAAATATTGAGAAGTTGTATCCAAAGCGCTGTGAAAGGTAGGATAGACTTTCAAGTGGTAATAATGTTGAAAGTGCTGGTATATTTGTAAAAAACGCTGTTTTACCAAATTGGAATTCACAATGAAGAGCTTGAGACACTGGAAGAGAGAGACTCCAACTCGGGAAATTCACAATGATAACTAGGTTAATATCTAATAAAGTGCATCAAACACTAGGAATACATATATAAAGGGCCTTAATATTTGTAACACATTGTTTCCTGACAAGGAAATTGTGTTCAAAGATCATAGAACCGAGTTGGATACTGGTTACATTTATTATTCATGGACAATGAGTTGGCGATTTTGAAAGAAGCATGGTTAGGCCATTAAACCGGAAGTGATGACGTCACCAAGGGGGAGGGTCCACGTGGGTAGGCTTAATTGATCCCAGGTGATAATGATTTGGCCATGGGACCTGCTGGGAGTGATGACGTCATTGAGATTAGTTCTGGTATTAGGGTTAGAGAATTGGGGCTCTGTTCAGGGTTAGGGTTAAGATAAGGTTTCGGGCTAGGTAGGGTTCACACTCAGGTTAGGACTAGGTTTAGGGTTAGGGTTAGAGGGTTAGGGACAGGGTTACGTTCACAGTGTAGTAACGTTGGCTATTCACAATGAATGAGCTTCAATCACTTGGCAATTTGGTGTGTAGCACTGAGAACTTACCACACCAGACTAGGAAAATATTTAGAAATGTGCTTCACACAATAGGAATACATATTCCATTAGACTGAATATCTGAACAGCACAATTTTCTCACTGGAAAATCTTGTTCAAACGGCTGTGAACGGAGTGTGACACTGTTTACATTTATTTTTCCCGTCAAACGGAGTTGGCGTTTTCGGGAAAAGGTTTTGGTGAAACACTGAAAAACTCATTTTCCTAGAGCTATAGAATAGTATGAAAGTATTGAGAACACTATGAAATAAAAATGTTAGTTAGGCTAGGGTTCCAAGTAATGTTTTTTTTTTTTTTTTAAGGATTCCACATTTATTAACTCCTTTAACCCTCACAATGCTATAGAAGGCAAATATGTACATTTCACAAGTGAATTCAATTCTGGAAACGCATATAAGAAGAAATGGAGGGCTGTACATCACTTGGGAACTATTGCTCTAGGGTTCCTTCTAACCGAAACCTTCGTTGGTTCTTCTACCCATCATAACACCCATTTATACATTCTTTTATCCAACAAACATTTATTAATCATTATATACCAGGAACTGTGCCAAGAACTGGGGATACCAAGATCAATTAGTCATAGCTCCTATTCTCAAGGAGCTTCCAATCTAACAGAGAGATTAAATGGTATCAATTCAATGTGGTAAGAATTATGATAGCCTTAACTGGTTTGGCTCAGTGGATAGAGCGTCGGCCTGCGGACTCAAGGGTCCCAGGTTCGATTCCGGTCAAGGGCATGCACCTTGGCAGCGGGCACATCCCCAGTAAGGGGTGTGCAGGAGGCAGCCGATCGATGTTTCCAACTCTCTATCCCTCTCTCTTCCTCTCTGTAAAAAATCAATAAAATATATTTTTTTAAAAAAGAATTATGATAAATGTAAGCCCAGAATTCTATGGGTAGAGATTGGTGAGTGGGAGGTAGAAGATCGTGAACCTCATTAGCTATTCTAAGTCAGTTTTGACTTTATCCTCAAGAAGAATGAATAGGAGACAACCAAGAAACTTCAAGAGGGCCAGTGACTGATTATTTGACAGAGAGTTGAAGTTTAGCTAGAGCTGAAACATGAGAGCTACTCCATATGCTTTGGACACTACAGTCTCCATTTTCCTATCAGTGTTCACTTTTAGAGCTGCTTGATATAAAAACAAATCATTGATTTTTTTTTCAACTTTTCTTTTTCTAACGTATGCTTTCTATGTTAAAATTTTCTTTCAAGCCTTGTTTTAGTTGCATTTTAATAGCTTGGATGTCATATTTTCTTTTTTTCCCCCCAATTTTTTATTAAGGTATTATATGTGTACATATCTTACCATTGCCCCCCCCCACCCCACTCCCATATATGCCCTCACCCGCCAGAGTTTTGCGTCCATTGGTTATGCTTATATGCATGCATACAAGTCCTTTGATTGATCTCTTATCTCCCCCACCTCTCCCTAACCTTCCCCCTGTAATTTGACAGTCTGTTTGATACTTTACTGTCTCTGTATCTATCTTTTTGTTCAATTTTATAATGTTCTTTATTATCCATAAATGAGTGAGATCATGTGGTATTTTTCTTTCATTGACTGACTTATTTCACTTAACATAATGTTCTCCAATTCCATCCAGGTTGCTGCAAATGATGAGAATTCCTTCTTTTTTATGGCAGCATAGTATTCTATTGTGTAAATGTACCACAGTTTTCTGATCCAGTCATCTGCTGACGGGCACCTAGGCTGTTTCCAAATCTTAGCTATGGTGAATTGTGCTGCTATGAACATAGGGGTGCATATATCCTTTCTGATTGGTGTTCCTAGTTTCTTCGGATATATTCCCAGGAGTGGGATTACTGGGTCAAATGGGAGTTCCATTTTCAGTTTTTTGAGGAAACTCCATACTTTTCTCCACAGTGGCTGCACCAATCTGCATTCCCACCAGCAGTGCACGAGGGTTCCTTTTTCTCCGCATCCTCGCCAACACTTGTCGTTTGTTGATTTGTTGTTGATAGCCATTCTGACAGGTGTGAGATGGTATCGCATTGTTGTTTTGATTTTCATCTCTCGGATAATTAGTGACGTTGAGCATGTTTTCATGTGTCTCTTGGCCTTCCTTCTGTCTTCTTTTGAAAAGATTCTATTTAGGTCTGTTGCCCATTTTTTTATTGGATCATTTATCTTCCTTTTATTAAGTTGCATAAGCTGCCTGTAGATGTTGGAGATTAAACCTTTATCAGTGATGCCATTTGCAAATATGTTCTCCCATGTAGTGGGCCTTCTTGTTGTTTTGTTGATGGTTTCTTTTGCTGTGAAAAAGCTTTTTATTTTGATGTAGTCCCATTTGTTAACTTTCTCTTTAGCTTCCATTGCCCTAGGAGCAGTGTCAGTGAAGAATTTCTTTTGGCATATGTCTGAGATTTTGCTGCCTGTGGATTGCTCTAGTATTTTTATGGTTTCCCGTCTTATGTTTAAGTCCTGTATCCATTTTGAGTTTATTTTTGTGTATGGCGTTAAGTTGGTGATCAAGCTTCATTTTTTTGCATGTATCTGTCCAATTTTCCCAACACCATTTATTGAAGAGACTGTCTTGATTCCATTGTATGTTCATGCCTCCTTTGTCAAATATTAATTGAGCATAGTGGTTTGGGTCGATATCTGTATTCTCTATTCTGTTCCATTGATCTATATGTCTGTTCTTGTGCCAGGACCAGGCTGTTTTGAGAACAGTGGCTTTGTAATACAGCTTGAAATCTGGTATTGAGATCCCTCCTACTTTATTCTTCTTTCTCAGGATTGCTGTGGCTATTCGGGGTCTTTTTTTATTCCAGATGAATTTTTGGAGAGTTCTTTCAAGGTCTGTGAAATATGTCGTTGGTATTTTAATGGGGAGTGCATTGAATCTATAGATTGCTTTGGGTAGTATGGACATTTTAATGATGTTGATTCTACCAATCCATGAACATGGTATGTTCTTCCATCTGTTTACGTCTTCCTCTATCTCTTTTTTCAGTGTCCTGTAGTTTTCCTTGTATAGGTCTTTTACCTCCTTAGTTAAGTTTATTCCTAGGTATCTTAATTTTTTTGGCGCGATGGTAAATGGGATTGCCTTTTTAGTCTCTCTGTCTGTAAGTTCACTATTGGTGTATAGAAAGGCCATAGATTTCTTGGCGTTAATTTTGTATCCTGCTACATTGCCGAATTCCTTTATTAAGTCTATTAGTTTTTTGACGGAGTCTTTTGGATTTTTTATGTACAATATCATGTCATCTGCAAATAAAGACAGCTTTACTTGTTCTTTTCCAATTTGGATGCCTTTTATTTCTTCTTCTTGTCTAATTGCAATGGCTAATACTTCCAGTACTATGTCAAACAGGAGTGGTGAGAGTGGGCATCCCTGTCTTGTTCCTGTTCTTAGGGGAAATGTTTTTAGTTTTTGTCCATTGAGTATGATGTTTGCTGTGGGTTTATCATATATAGCTTGTATTATGTTGAGGTATGAGCCTTTTATTCCCATCTTGTTGAGAGTTTTTATCAAGAAAGGGTGTTGGATTTTGTCAAATGCTTTTTCTGCATCAATTGATATGACTATGTGATTTTTATCTTTCAATTTGTTTATGTGATGTATCACGTTTATTGATTTGCGGATATTGTACCATCCTTGCATTCCTGGGATAAATCCTACTTGGTCATGGTGTATGTTCTTTCTGATGTACTGCTGGAGCCGATTTGCTAGAATTTTGTTGCGGATTTTGGCATCTATGTTCATGAGGGATATTGGTCTGTAATTCTCTTTCATTGTGTTGTCTTTATCTGGTTTTGGTATTAGGGTGATGCTGGCTTCATAGAAGGAGCTTGGAAGTGTTCCTTCCACTTGAATTTTTTGGAATAGTCTGAGGAGGATAGGTTTTAGTTCTTCCTTGAATGTTTGGTAAAACTCTCCTGTGAAGCCATCAGGCTCCGGGCTTTTGTTTGCCGGAAGCTTTTTGATGACTGCTTCAATTTCGTCCATAGTTATTGGCCTATTGAGCTGTTTAGATTCTTCTTGATTGATTTTAGGAAGGTTATATTTTTCTAGGAATATGTCCATTTCCTCCAGGTTGTCCAGTTTGTTGGAATAGAGTTGTTCGTAGTATTTTGTAACAATCCTTTGTATCTCAGCAGGGTCTGTTGTTATTTCACCTCTTTCATTTCTGATTTTGTTTATTTGGGTCCTCTCTCTTTGCTCCTTGGTGAGCCTGGCTAGAGGTCCATCAATCTTGTTTATCCTTTCAAAGTACCAGCTCTTGGTTTTGTTGATCTTATGTATTGTTTCTTTGGTCTCTATGTCATTTATCTCCGCTCTGATCTTTGTTATTTCCTTCCTTCTGGTTACACTGGGCTTTTCTTGCTACGCTTTTTCTAGCTCTTTGAGTTGTAGGGTTAAGTAATTTATTACCATTGTTTCTTGTTTTTTGCAATAGGCTTGTAGAGCTATGAACTTCCCTCTCAAGACTGCTTTCGCTGTGTCCCATAGATTTTGGATTGTTGTGTTATCATTGTCATTTGTTGCCATGATGTTTTTTATTTTTTCCTTGATCACTCTGGTGACCCAGTCCTTGTTTAATAGCATGCTGTTTAGTCTCCATGTGTTTGATTTCTTTGGATTGTATTTATTGTAGTTGATTTCCAGTTTTATGCCACTGTGATCTGAGAAGATGCTTGATATAATTTCTATCTTCTTGAATTTGAAGAGACTTTGCCTGTGACCCAGCATATGGTCTATCTTTGAAAATGACCCATGTTCACTTGAGAAGAATGTATATTCTGTGGCTTTGGGGTGAAATGTTCTGAAGATGTCAATTAATTCCATCTGGTCTAGTGAGTCATTTAAGATTGCTGTTTCTTTGCTGATTTTTTGTTTAGAGGATTTTTCCAGTGGTGATAGTGGGTTATTAAAGTCTCCTACTATGATTGTATTGCTATTAATCTCTCCATTGATATCCTTCAGGAGTTTTTTTTATGTATTTGGGTGCTCCTATATTGGGAGCGTATATGTTTACCAGAATTATTTCTTCTTGTTGGATTTCTCCCTTTAGTATTATGAAGTGGCCTTCCTTATCTCTTGTTATGGCATTTACTTTGAGGTCTATTTTGTCAGATATAAGTATTGCTACCCCAGCTTTTTTTTCATTTCCATTTGCCTGAAAGATATTTTTCCATCCCTTCACTTTCAATCTGTGTGAGTCTCTTGTTCTGAGGTGGGTCTCTTGTAGACAGCATATACATGGGTCGTGTTTTTTTTATCCATTCAGCTACTCGATGTCTTTTGATTGGAGCATTTAGTCTGTTTACATTTAAAGTTATTACTGAAAGGTATTTGTTTGCAGTCGTATCTATTTTTGTGTCTGTATTCCTTCTTACCTGTTTATTTCTTCTTTTTACAGTATTCCCTTTAGCAATTCTTGCATTGCTGGTTTGGTGGTGATAAACTCCCTGAGGCTTTTTTTGTCTGCAAAGCTCCTGATTTCCCCTTCAATTTTGATTGATAGTCTTGCTGGATATAGTATTCTTGGATTCAGTCCTTTGCTTTGCAACACTTTGTATACCTCCTTCCATTCACTTCTAGCTTGTTGTGTTTCTGATGAGTAATCATTTGACAATCTGATGGGTGTTCCTTTGTAGGTAACTCTCTGTCTCTCTCTTGCCGCCTTTAGGATTCTCTCTTTATCATTTATATTTGCCATTGAAATTATGACATGTCTTTGTGTGGGTCTTTTGGGGTTGATCCTGCTTGGGACTCTCTTTACTTGCGTAACTTTTATCTTTCCCATATCCGGGAAGTTTTCTGTCATTATTTCTTCAAATAGATTTTCTAATCCCTGCTGCTCTTCTTGTCCTTCTGGCAGCCCTATTATACGCATGTTACTTCGTTTCATGTTGTCCTGAAGCTCCCTTAGGCTTTCCTCCTGCTTTTTAATTTTTTTCTCCAATTGCTGTTCAGATTGAGCTTGTTTCTGTACCTGATCTTCTAACTCACTAATTCGGACCTCTGCTTCTTGTAGTCTACTGTTGAAACTTTCCATGGTGTTTTTGATTGTAGCTATATCACTTTTCATTTCTTCCTGATTCTTGCATAAGTTGTTGATTTTCTCATCCATCCGATGTATAAATTCCACGAGCATTACTCTGAACTCCTTTTCGGTCATGTTGCAAGCTTCAGTTTCATTAATTTCCTTTCTTGGCGACTCCACATTTTCTTTCCTCTGTGAGTTATTTCGTTTCCCCATTCTGGCTATTACCAGAAAGCTCAAGCTTCCGTTTGCGTGGACCTGGGCCGTATGCTGTGGGGACTTCGCTCCACCCGAGTTTCACTGAAGTGCTCTGACACTAGGACGTGTGGCTGCCTTTGGTTGGTGGGAACCAGACTTGCCCAGGGTCAGTGTCCCCAGTGTTCCGTGTGGTCTCGTGTGCACACTTAGAATCAGGGGCCCTGTCTGCACCACACTGTTGGTGTGCGCCGAAAATGAGATCCTTAGGATGTGCCAGGAGTCAGAGTTTCCCTGTGTCTGCACCAAGACTCGAGTGTCAAAGTCTCTGTTGCCTTGTGTGGTTTCTCATTGAGAATCAGGGTCCCTGTGTGTGCATGCACCAACAATTGGGGTCGCTGGCTCTTAGTGTGAATGCGCTGTGAGTCAGGGATCCCAGGCAGCTGTGTCCGGTGTGCCAAATTCCCTGAAGTGGAGCTGCGTCCTGTGTGTGCTCTCTCTACTGAGCCAAACCGGCTAGAGCGCACATTCTTAAAATCCTGAAGGTGAGCTGGCTCCGTGGTGCACTCTCCCAGAGTCCCGGAAGGGGGCCGGAGTCCATCCTGCGCGCCAACTTCCCCAAAGGGAAGCCCTTCTGTGCATGCTCTAAGATTCCCAGAAGGGGGAGCTGTGACCCGCAAGCTAAATTCCCCGAAGGGGAGCCCTCTGTGCTCACTGACAGATTTCCCCGACGGGGAGCTGCTTCTGTCCCGCGCGCGCCAAATTCCCTAGGGGGGAGCACGTCCCTGCGAAAAGCTCGGCAGCTTGGGCGAGGGGCGGGTCTATCAGTTACTATGGCGCTCTCCGCGCGCCTGCGAGCGCTCAGCAGCTTGGGGGAGGGGCGGGTCTATCACTTACTATGGCGCTCTCTGTGCGCCTGCTGGGAGTGGGGTAGGCTCTTTGACTCACGGAATTCTGCTGAGAAGTCTGGATTCTTGTTGTTTGTTGGTCTGAAGCTGTGATAGCAGTTCTCTGTGCCCAGTGGCTGCAGGGTCCTGGTTTGTGTCAGAAGCCAGGATCCGCGTCTCAGGCAGCTCTGTTTCCCAAGATGGCATGGTCTCCGCGTCCGCACCAGCCGCTGAGAAGTGTCCGCTTTGTGCGCGGGGCTGCGCCGACTAGGACTGCCCAGTTAGGGAGCCCCTTGGAAGACGTGCAGAATCTAACTGACCCTAGCTCATACACACACACACATCACACACGTCTACACTCTCCTCTATGGGTTCCTCACTCACACTCTCTCCCTACCTTCCTGCTGGTCGCCATCTTTCCACCCCAAGTAATGTTTTAATGTGCCATTAAAAAGCCGGTATGACACCCGTGTTAAAATGAAAACTCTCAGAGATAAGAACAACAGACCAGGGGGATGTGTCAGAATGTCTCTAGAACTGTTGGAATACGTTTTAGAACCCGAATATCTCTACTTAATTTTGAAATACTGAGAATTTGAATCCAAAGCACTGTGAAAGGTAGGATAGACGTTCAAGTGGTAATAATGTTTAAAGTGCTGGTATATTTGTAAAAAACGCTATTTTACCAAATTGGAATTCACAATGAAGGAGCTTTAGACACTGGAAGAGAGAGACTCCAAGTCGGGAAATTCACAATGATAACCTAGGTTAATATCTAAGAAAGTGCTTCAAACACTAGGAATACGTGAATAAAGGGCCTTAATATCTGTAAAACATTGTTTCCTGACAAGGAAATCATGTTCAAAGAAGATAGAACTGAGTTGGATACTGGTTACATTTATTATTCAGGGACAATGAGTTGGTAATTTTGAAAGAAGCCTGGTTAGGCCATTAAACCGGAAGTGATGATGCAACAAGGGGGAGGGGCCACGTGGGCAGGCTTAATTGATCTCAGGTGATAATGATTTGGCCAGGGGACCAGCTGGGAGTGATGAGGTCATCGAGATTAGTTCTGTTATTAGGGTTAGAGAATTGGGGCTCTCTTCAGGGTTAGGGTTAGGATAAGTTTTCGGGCTAGGTAGGGTTCAGGCTCAGGTGTGGGCTAGGTTTAGGGTTAGGGTTAGAGGGTTAGGGACAGGGTTACTGTTACCAGGTAGTAACGTTGGCTATTCACAATGAATGAGCTTCAATCACTGCACAATTTGGTGTGTATCACTCAGAACTTACGACTCCAGACTAGGGAAATATTTAGAAATGTGCTGCACACAATAGGAATACATATTCCAATAGGCTGAATATCTGAACAGCACAATTTTGTCACTGGAAAATAATCTTCAAACAGCTGAGAACCGAGTGTGACACTGTTTACATTGATTTTTCCCGTCCAAAGGAGTTGGAGTTTTCGGGAAAAGGTTTTGGTGAAACACTGAAAAACTCATTTTCCTAGAGCTATAGAACAGTATGAAAGTATTGAGAACACTATGAAATAAAAATGTTAGTTAGGCTAGGGTTCCAAGTAAAGTTTTACTGTGCCTTTAAAAAGCCGCTATGACACCCGTGTTAAAATGAAAAGTCTCATAGCTCTAAACAGAAGACCAGGGGAATGGCAGAGTGTCTCTAGAACTCCTGGAATACGTTTTAGAACCCGAATATCTCTACTGAATTTTGAAATACTGAGAATTTGTATCCAAAGCGCTGTGAAAGGTAGGATAGACTTTCAAGTGGTAATAATGTTGAAAGTGCTGGTATATTTGTAAAAAAGGTTGTTTTACCAAATTAGAATTCACAATGAAAAAGCTTGAGACACTGGAAGAGAGAGACTCCAACTCGGGAAATTCACAATGATAACCTAGGTTAATATCTAAGAAAGTGCTTCAAACACTAGGAATACGTGAATAAAGGGCCTTAGTATCTGTAACACATTGTTTCCTGACAAGGAAATCGTGTACAAAGAATATAGAACTGAGTTGGATACTGGTTACATTTATTAGACTGGGACAATGAGTTGGCGATTTTGAAAGAAGCCTGGTTAGGCCATTAAACCGGAAGTGATGACGTCACTAAGGGGGAGGGACCACGTGGGCAGGCTTAATTGATCCCAGGAGATCATGATTTGGCCAGGGGAACAGCTGGGAGTGATGACGACATCGAAATTAGTTCTGGTATTAGGGTTAGAGAATTGGGGCTCTGTTCATGGTTAGGGTTAGGATAAGGTTTTGGGCTAGGTAGGGTTCAGGCTCAGGTGTGGGCTAGGTTTAGGGTTTGGGATAGAGGGTTAGGGACAGGGTTATGGTCACAGTGTAGTAATGTTGGCTATTCACAATGAATGAGCTTCAATCACTGGACATTTTGGTGTGTAGCACTCAGAACTTACGACTCCAGACTAGGGAAATATTTAGAAATGTGCTGCACACAATAGGAATACATATTCCAATAGACTGAATATCTGAACAGCACAATTTTGTAACTGGGAAATCTTCTTCAAACAGCTGAGAACCGAGTGTGACACTGTTTACATTGATTTTTCCCGTCCAAAGGAGTTGTCGTTTTCGGGAAAAGGTTTTGGTGAAACATTGAAAAACTCATTTTCCTAGAGCTATAGAACAGTATGAAAGTATTGAGAACACTATGAAATAAAAATGTTAGTTAGGCTAGGGTTCCAAGTAATGTTTTACTGTGCCTTTAAAAAGCCGGTATGACACCCGTGTTAAAATGAAAAGTCTCATAGCTCTAAACAGCAGACCAGGGGAATGGCAGAGTGTCTCTAGAACTCCTGGAACACGTTTTAGAACCCGAACATCTCTACTGAATTTTGAAATACTGAGAATTTGTATCCAAAGTTCTGTGAAAGGTAGGATAGACTTTCAAGTGGTAATAATGTTGAAAGTGCTGGTATATTTTGAAAAATGTTGTTTTACCAAATTAGAATTCACAATGAAAAAGCTTGAGACACTGGAAGAGAGAGACTCCAACTCGGGAAATTCACAATGATAACCTAGGTTAATATCTAAGAAAGTGCTTCAAACACTAGGAATACGTGAATAAAGGGCCTGAATATCTGTAACACATTGTTTCCTGACAAGGAAATCGTGTTCAAAGAACCTAGAACCGAGTTGGATACTGGTTACATTTATTATTCCGGCACAATGAGTTGGCGATTTTGAAAGAAGCCTGGTTAGGCATTTAAACTGGAAGTGATGTCGTCACCAAGGGGGAGGGGCCACGTGTGCAGGCTTAATTGATCCCAGGTGATAATGATTTGGCCAGGGGACTAGCTGGGAGTGATGACGTCATTGAGATTAGTTCTGGTATTAGGGTTAGAGAATTCGGGCTCTGTTCATGGTTAGGGTTAGGATAAGGAGTTGGGCTAGGTAGGGTTCAGGCTCAGGTGTGGGCTAGGTTTAGGGTTTGGGTTAGAGGGTTAGGGACAGGGTTACGGTCACAGTGTAGTAATGTTGGCTATTCACAATGAATGAGCTTCAATCACTGGACAATTTGGTGTGTAGCACTCAGAACTTACGACTCCAGACAAGGGAAATATTTAGAAATGTGCTTCACACAATAGGAATACATATTGAATAGACTGAATATCTGCACAGCACAATATTTTCACTAGGAAATCTTGTTCAAACAGCTGAGAACCGAGTGTGACACTGTTTACATTGATTTTTCCCGTCCAAAGGAGTTGTCGTTTTCGGGAAAAGGTTTTGGTGAAACACTGAAAAATTCATTTTCCTAGAGCTATAGAACAGTATAAAAGTATTGAGAACACTATGAAATAAAAATGTTAGTTAGGCTAGGGTTCCAAGTAATGTTTTACTGTGCCCTTAAAAAGCCAGTATGACACCCGTGTTAAAATGAAAACACTCAGAGCTCAGAACAAGAGACCAGGGGGATGTGTTAGAGTGTCTCTAGAACTCCTGGAATACGTTTTAGAACCCGAACATCTCTACTGAATTTTGAAATACTGAGAATTTGTATCCAAAGCGCTGTGAAAGGTAGGATAGACGTTCAAGTGGTAATAATGTTTAAAGTTCTGGTATATTTGTAAAAAACGGTGTTTTACCTAATTGGAATTCACACTGAAGGAGCTTGAGACACTGGAAGAGAGAGACTCCAAGTTGGGAAATTCACAATGATAACCTAGGTTAATATCTAAGAAAGTGCTTCAAACACTAGGAATACGTGAATAAAGGGCCTTAATATCTGTAACACATTGTTTCCTGACAAGGAAATCGTGTACAAAGAATATAGACCCGAGTTGGATACTGGTTACATTTCTTAGACCGGGACAATGAGTTGGCGATTTTTAAAGAAGCCTGGTTAGGCCAATAAACCGGAAGTGATGACGTCACCAAGGGGAGGGGCCACTTGGGCAGGCTTAATTGATCCCAGGAGATCATGATTTGGCCAGGGGAACAGCTGGGAGTGATGACGACATCGAAATTAGTTCTGGTATTAGGGATAGAGAATTGGGGCTCTGTTCATGGTTAGGGTTAGGATAAGGTTTTGGGCTAGGTAGGGTTCAGGCTCAGGTGTGGGCTAGGTTTAGGGTTTGGGATAGAGGGTTAGGGACCGGGTTACGGTCATAGTGTAGTAATGTTGGCTATTCACAATGAATGAGCTTCAATCACTGGACAATTTGGTGTGTATCACTCAGAACTTACGACTCCAGACTAGGGAAATATTTAGAAATGTGCTGCACACAGTAGGAATACATATTCCAATAGACTGAATATCTGAACAGCACAATTTTGTCACTGGAAAATAATCTTCAAACAGCTGAGAACCGAGTGTGACACTGTTTACATTGATTTTTCCCGTCCAAAGGAGTTGGAGTTTTCGGGAAAAGGTTTTGGTGAAACACTGAAAAACTCATTTTCCTAGAGCTATAGAACAGTATGAAAGTATTGAGAACACTATGAAATATAAATGTTAGTTAGGCTAGGGTTCCAAGTAATGTTTTACTGTGCCTTTAAAAAGCCGCTATGACACCCGTGTTAAAATGAAAAGTCTCATAGCTCTAAACAGCAGACCAGGGGAATGGCAGAGTGTCTCTAGAACTCCTGGAATACGTTTTAGAACCCGAACATCTCTACTGAATTTTGAAATACTGAGAATTTGTATCCAAAGCGCTGTGAAAGGTAGGATAGACTTTCAAGTGGTAATAATGTTGAAAGTGCTGGTATATTTGTAAAAAAGGTTGTTTTACCAAATTAGAATTCACAATGAAAAAGCTTGAGACACTGGAAGAGAGAGACTCCAACTCGGGAAATTCACAATGATAACCTAGGTTAATATCTAAGAAAGTGCTTCAAACACTAGGAATACGTGAATAAAGGGCCTTAATATCTGTAACGCATTGTTTCCTGACAAGGAAATCGTGTTCAAAGAACATAGAACCGAGTTGGATACTGGTTACATTTATTAAACTGGGAAAATGAGTTGGCGATTTTGAAAGAAGCCTGTTTAGGCCATTAAAACGGAGGTGATGACGTCACCAAGGTGTGGGGCCACGTGGGCAGGCTTAATTGATCCCAGGTGATAATGATTTGGCCAGGGGACCAGCTGGGAGTGATGACGTCATCGAGATTAGTTCTGGTATTAGGGTTAGAGAATTGGGGCTCAGTTCATGGTTAGGGTTAGGATAAGGTTTTGGGCTAGGTAGGGTTCAGGCTCAGGTGTGGGCTAGGTTTAGGGTTTGGGATAGAGGGTTAGGGACAGGGTTACGGTCACAGTGTAGTAATGTTGGCTATTCACAATGAATGAGCTTCAATCACTGGACAATTTGGTGTGTAGCACTCAGAACTTACGACTCCAGACTAGGGAAATATTTAGAAATGTGCTTCACACAATAGGAATACATATTCCAATAGATTGAATATCTGAACAGCACAATTTTGTCAATGGGAAATCTTGTTCAAACAGCTGAGAACTGAGTGTGACACTGTTTACATTTATATTTCCCGGCAAAAGGAGTTGGCGTTTTCGGGAAAAGGTTTTGGTGAAACACTGAAAAACTCATTTTCCTAGAGCTATCGAACAGTATGAAAGTATTGAGAACACTATGAAATAAAAATGTTAGTTAGGCTAGGGTTCCAGGTAATGTTTTAATGTGCCTTTAAAAAGCCGGTATGACACCCGTGTTAAAATGAATAGTCTCATTGCTCAAAACAACAGAACAGGGGAATGGCAGAGTGTCTCTAGAACTCCTGGAATACGTTTTAGAACACGAACATCTCTACTGAAGTTTGAAATACTGAGAATTTGTATCTAAAACGCTGTGAAAGGTAGGATAGACTTCCAAGTGGTAAAACTGTTGAAAGTGCTGGTATAATTGTAAAAAAGGTTGTTTTACCAAATTAGAATTCACAATGAAAAACCGTGAGACACTGGAAGAGAGAGACTCCAACTCGGGAAATTCACAATGATAACCTAGGTTAATATCTAAGAAAGTGCTTGAAACACTAGGAATACGTGAATAAATGGCCTTAATATCTGTAACACATTGTTTCCTGACAAGGAAATCGTGTTCAAACAACATAGAACTGAGTTGGATACTGGTTACATTTATTATTCAGGGACAATGAGTTGGCGATTTTGAAAGAAGCCTGTTTAGGCCATTAAAACGGAGGTGATGACGTCACCAAGGTGTGGGGCCACGTGGGCAGGCTTAATTGATCCCAGGTGATAATGATTTGGCCAGGGGACCAGCTGGGAGTGATGACGTCATCGAGATTAGTTCTGGTATTAGGGTTAGAGAATTGGGGCTCTGTTCATGGTTAGGGTTAGGATAAGGTTTTGGGCTAGGTAGGGTTCAGGCTCAGGTGTGGGCTAGGTTTAGGGTTTGGGATAGAGGGTTAGGGACAGGGTTACGGTCACAGTGTAGTAATGTTGGCTATTCACAATGAATGAGCTTCAATCACTGGACAATTTGGTGTGTAGCACTCAGAACTTACGACTCCAGACTAGGGAAATCTTTAGAAATGTGCTTCACACAAGAGGAATACATATTCCAATAGACTGAATATCTGAACAGCACAATTTTGTCACTGAGAAATCTTGTTCAAACAGCTGAGAACCGAGTGTGACACTGTTTATATTTATATTTCCCGGCAAAAGGAGTTGGCGTTTTCGGGAAAAGGTTTTGGTGAAACACTGAAAAACTCATTTTCCTAGAGATATCGAACAGTATGAAAGTATTGAGAACACTATGAAATAAAAATGTTAGATAGGCTGTGGTTCCAAGTAATGTTTTAATGTGCCTTTAAAAAGCCGGTATGACACCCTTGTCAAAATGAAAAATCTCATAGCTCAAAACAACAGACCAGGGGAATGGCGGAGTGTCTCTAGAACTCCTGGAATACGTTTTAGAACCCGAACATCTCTACTGAATTTTGAAATACTGAGAATTTGTATCCAAAACGCTGTGAAAGGTAGGATAGACTTTCAAGTGGTAATAATGTTGAAAGGGCTGGTATATTTGTAAAAAAGGTTGTTTTACCAAATTAGAATTCACAATGAAAAACCGTGAGACACTGGAAGAGAGAGACTCCAACTCGGGAAATTCACAATGATAACCTAGGTTAATATCTAAGAAAGTGCTTGAAACACTAGGAATGCGTGAATAAATGGCCTTAATATCTGTAACACATTGTTTCCTGACAAGGAAATCATGTTCAAAGAACATAGAACCGAGTTGGATACTGGTTACATTTATTATTCCGGGACAATGAGTTGGCGATTTTGAAAGAAGCCTGTTTAGGCCATTAAAACGGAGGTGATGACGTCACCAAGGTGTGGGGCCACGTGGGCAGGCTTAATTGATCCCAGGTGATAATGATTTGGCCAGGGGACCAGATGGGAGTGATGACGTCATCGAGATTAGTTCTGGTATTAGGGTTAGAGAATTGGGGCTCTGTTCATGGTTAGGGTTAGGATAAGGTTTTGGGCTAGGTAGGGTTCAGGCTCAGTGTGGGCTAGGTTTAGGGTTTGGGATAGAGGGTTAGGGACAGGGTTACGGTCACAGTGTAGTAATGTTGGCTATTCACAATGAATGAGCTTCAATCACTGGACAATTTGGTGTGTAGCACTAAGAACTTACGACTCCAGACTAGGGAAATATTTAGAAACTAGAAGCCCAGTGCACGAAATTCGTGCACGTCGGGGGGTTGTCCCTCAGCTCAGCCTGTACCCTCTCCAATCTGGGACTCCTGGAGGGATGTCCGACTGCCCGTTTAGGGAAATTCACAATGATAACCTATGTTAATATCTAAGACAGTGCTTCAAACACTAGGAATACGTGAATAAAGGGGGTAAAGGGGGAGATCAACCAAAGGACTTGCGTGCAGGCATATGAGCCTAACCAGCGGTTAAGGACAACAGGGGGGTGGGGGCATGTGTGGGGAGCCGTGTGGGATGGGAATGGGGGACGAGGACAAATATGTGATACCTTAATCAATAAAGAAATTAAAAAAAAGAGAGAATTGGGGCTCTGTTCAGGGTTAGGTTTAGGATAAGGTTTCGGGCTAGGTAGGGTTCAGGCTCAGGTTAGGGCTAGGTTTACGGTTAGGGTTAGAGGGTTAGGGACAGGGTTCCGGTCACCATGTAGTAACGTTTGCTATTCTCAATGAATGAGATTCAATCACTAATGATTTCTAGCTGTGTCTTATAATGGGCCATCTGCTCTATTTGTGGGACTTCACCACATGTACAAACAACTTTATACACTCTTCTCTGAACTTGAGAAGCTATATAAACTTGTCTTTCAACTGTTTTACAGTTGAGTACTACTTTTCAGTGACTTATGGTGGATTCCAACACTGGTTTCATGGGAACTAACTCTATTTCAAGGATTTCTGCAGTGTACAACATCCTTTCTATTCTAGACACTTAAATTTTGATGTCTTTTCCACTTGATCTCTCACAATTCTGTGATACTCATTAGTATTTGCTCTGAATTACTACTGCTTTCTTGCAGTGTCCTATAATAGCCCTTCTGCTCTACTTGTGGGACTTCACTACTTGTAGAAACAACTTTATACATTCTTATCTGAATTAGAGAAGCTATATACACTTGTCCTTCAACAGTTTTCCTGTTGAATACTACTTTTCAGTGAATTCTGATGGTTTCAAACACTGGTTTCATGTGAACTAACTCTGTTTCAAGGATTTCTGCAGTGTACAACATCCTTTCTAGACTAGACACATTTTGATTTTGATTATTTTCCACTGGTTCTCACACAATTCTACGATATTCATTAGCATTTGCTCGGAATTTCTACTGATTTCTAGCTGTATCCTAAAATGGGCCTTCTGCTCTACTTGTGGGACTTTACCACATGTAGAAACAACTTTATACACTCTTCTCTGAACTTGAGAAGCTATATACACTTCTCTTTCAACTGTTTTACAGTTGAATACTACTTTTCAGTGAATTCTGTTGGTTTCAAACACTGGTTTCATGTGAACTAACTTTATTTCAAGGATTTCTGCAGTGTACAACATCCTTTCTAGAAAAGACAATTACATCTTGATGGTTTTCTACTTGTTCTCACACAATTCCATGATATTCATTAATATTTGCTCTGAATTACTACTGATTTCTAGCTGTGTCCTGTAATGGGCCTTCTGCTCTACTTGTGGGACTTCACCAATTGTATAAACAACTTTATACACTCTTCTCTGAACTTTGGAAGCTATATACACTTGTCTTTCAAACGTTTTACAGTTGAAAACTACTTTTCAGTGACTTCTGGTGGTTTCAAACACTGTTTCATATGAACTAACTCTATTTTAAGGAATTCCGCAGTCTACAACATCCTTTCTAGACTAGACACTTACATTTTGATGGTTTTCTACTTGTTCTCACACAATTCCATGACATTCATTAATATTTGCTCTGAATTACTACAGATTTCTAGCTGTGTCCTATAATGGGCCTTCTGCTCTACTTGTGGGAGTTCACCACATGTAAAAACAACTTCATACACTCTTCTCTGAACTTGAGAAGCTATATACACTTGTCTCTCAAATGTTGTACTGTTGAATGCTACTTTTCAGTGAATTCTAGTGGGTTTAATCACTGGTTTCTTGTGAACTAACTCTATTTCAAGGATTTCTACAGTGTACAACGTCCTTTCTAGACTATACACTTACATTTTGATGGTTTTCCACTTGTTCTCACACAATTCTATGATATTCATTAGTATTTGCTCTGAAATACTACTGATTTCTAGATGTGTCTTATAATGGGCCTGCTGCTCTATTTGTGGGACTTCACCAAATGTACAAACAATTTTTTACACTCTTCTCTGAACTTGAGAAGCTATATACACTTGTCTTTCAACAGTTTTACAGTTGAATGCTAATTTTCAGTGAATTCTGGTGGTTTCAAAAACTGGTTTCATGTGAACTAACTCTATTTCAAGGATTTCTGCAGTGTACAACATCCTTTGTAGACTAGACACTTACATTTTGATGGTTTTCGACTTGTCCTCACACAATTCCATGCTATTCATTAATATTTGCTCTGAATTACTACGATTTCTAGCTGTGTCCTGTAATGGGCCCCCTGCTCTACTTGTGGGACTTCACCACATGAAAAAACAACTTCATACCCTCTTCTCTGAACTTGAGAAGCTATATACACTGGTCTTTCAACAGTTTTACAGTTGAATGCTAATTTTCATTGTATTCTAGGGGTTTCAAACACTGGTTTCATGTGAACTAACTCTATTTCAAGGATTTCTGCAGTGTACAACATCCTTTATAGAGTAGACACTTACATTTTGATGTCTTTTCCACTTGGTCTCTCATAATTCTGTGATACTCATTAGTATTTGCTCTGAATTACTACTGCTTTCTTGCAGTGTCCTATAATAGCCCTTCTGCTCTACTTGTGGGACTTCACCACATGTAAAAACAACTTCATACACACTTCTCTGAACTTGAGAAGCTATATACACTTGTCTTTCAACAGTTTTACAGTTGAATGCTAATTTTCATTGTATTCTATGTGTTTCAAACACTGGTTTCATGTGAACTAACTCTATTTCCAAGATTTCTGCCGTGTACAACATCCTTTATAGACTAGACACTTACATTTTGATGTCTTTTCCACTTGGTCTCTCACAATTCTGTGATACTCATTAGTATTTGCTCTGAATTACTACTGCTTTCTTGCAGTGCCCTATAATGGGCCTTCTGCTCTACTTGTTGTACTTCTCCACAAGTACAAACAACATTATACACTCTTCTCTGAGCTTGAGAATCTATATACACTTGTCTTTCAACTGTTTTCCTGTTGAATACTACTTTTCAGTGAATTCTGATGGTTTCAAACACTGGTTTCATGTGAACTAACTCTATTTCAAGGATTTCTGCAGTGTACAACATCCTTTCCAGACTAGACACATTTTGATTATTTTCCACTGGTTCTCACACAATTCTATGATATTCATTAGTATTTGCTCGGAATTTCTACTGATTTCTAGCTGTATCCTAAAATGGGCCTTCTGCTCTACTTGTGGGACTTTACCACATGTAGAAACAACTTTATACACTCTTCTCTGAACATGAGAAGCTATATAAAGTTGTCTTTCAACTGTTTTACAGTAGAATACTACTTTTCAGTGAATTCTGTTGTTTTCAAACACTGGTTTCATGTGAACTAACTCTATTTCAAGGATTTCTGCAGTGTACAACATCCTTTCTATTCTAGACACTTAAATTTTGATGTCTTTTCCACTTGATCTCTCACAATTCTGTGATACTCATTAGTATTTGCTCTGAATTACTACTGCTTTCTTGCAGTGTCCTATAATAGCCCTTCTGCTCTACTTGTGGGACTTCACTACTTGTAGAAACAACTTTATACATTCTTATCTGAATTAGAGAAGCTATATACACTTGTCCTTCAACAGTTTTCCTGTTGAATACTACTTTTCAGTGAATTCTGATGGTTTCAAACACTGGTTTCATGTGAACTAACTCTGTTTCAAGGATTTCTGCAGTGTACAACATCCTTTCTAGACTAGACACATTTTGATTTTGATTATTTTCCACTGGTTCTCACACAATTCTACGATATTCATTAGCATTTGCTCGGAATTTCTACTGATTTCTAGCTGTATCCTAAAATGGGCCTTCTGCTCTACTTGTGGGACTTTACCACATGTAGAAACAACTTTATACACTCTTCTCTGAACTTGAGAAGCTATATACACTTCTCTTTCAACTGTTTTACAGTTGAATACTACTTTTCAGTGAATTCTGTTGGTTTCAAACACTGGTTTCATGTGAACTAACTTTATTTCAAGGATTTCTGCAGTGTACAACATCCTTTCTAGAAAAGACAATTACATCTTGATGGTTTTCTACTTGTTCTCACACAATTCCATGATATTCATTAATATTTGCTCTGAATTACTACTGATTTCTAGCTGTGTCCTGTAATGGGCCTTCTGCTCTACTTGTGGGACTTCACCAATTGTATAAACAACTTTATACACTCTTCTCTGAACTTTGGAAGCTATATACACTTGTCTTTCAAACGTTTTACAGTTGAAAACTACTTTTCAGTGACTTCTGGTGGTTTCAAACACTGTTTCATATGAACTAACTCTATTTTAAGGAATTCCGCAGTCTACAACATCCTTTCTAGACTAGACACTTACATTTTGATGGTTTTCTACTTGTTCTCACACAATTCCATGACATTCATTAATATTTGCTCTGAATTACTACAGATTTCTAGCTGTGTCCTATAATGGGCCTTCTGCTCTACTTGTGGGAGTTCACCACATGTAAAAACAACTTCATACACTCTTCTCTGAACTTGAGAAGCTATATACACTTGTCTCTCAAATGTTGTACTGTTGAATGCTACTTTTCAGTGAATTCTAGTGGGTTTAATCACTGGTTTCTTGTGAACTAACTCTATTTCAAGGATTTCTACAGTGTACAACGTCCTTTCTAGACTATACACTTACATTTTGATGGTTTTCCACTTGTTCTCACACAATTCTATGATATTCATTAGTATTTGCTCTGAAATACTACTGATTTCTAGATGTGTCTTATAATGGGCCTGCTGCTCTATTTGTGGGACTTCACCAAATGTACAAACAATTTTTTACACTCTTCTCTGAACTTGAGAAGCTATATACACTTGTCTTTCAACAGTTTTACAGTTGAATGCTAATTTTCAGTGAATTCTGGTGGTTTCAAAAACTGGTTTCATGTGAACTAACTCTATTTCAAGGATTTCTGCAGTGTACAACATCCTTTGTAGACTAGACACTTACATTTTGATGGTTTTCGACTTGTCCTCACACAATTCCATGCTATTCATTAATATTTGCTCTGAATTACTACGATTTCTAGCTGTGTCCTGTAATGGGCCCCCTGCTCTACTTGTGGGACTTCACCACATGAAAAAACAACTTCATACCCTCTTCTCTGAACTTGAGAAGCTATATACACTGGTCTTTCAACAGTTTTACAGTTGAATGCTAATTTTCATTGTATTCTAGGGGTTTCAAACACTGGTTTCATGTGAACTAACTCTATTTCAAGGATTTCTGCAGTGTACAACATCCTTTATAGAGTAGACACTTACATTTTGATGTCTTTTCCACTTGGTCTCTCATAATTCTGTGATACTCATTAGTATTTGCTCTGAATTACTACTGCTTTCTTGCAGTGTCCTATAATAGCCCTTCTGCTCTACTTGTGGGACTTCACCACATGTAAAAACAACTTCATACACACTTCTCTGAACTTGAGAAGCTATATACACTTGTCTTTCAACAGTTTTACAGTTGAATGCTAATTTTCATTGTATTCTATGTGTTTCAAACACTGGTTTCATGTGAACTAACTCTATTTCCAAGATTTCTGCCGTGTACAACATCCTTTATAGACTAGACACTTACATTTTGATGTCTTTTCCACTTGGTCTCTCACAATTCTGTGATACTCATTAGTATTTGCTCTGAATTACTACTGCTTTCTTGCAGTGCCCTATAATGGGCCTTCTGCTCTACTTGTTGTACTTCTCCACAAGTACAAACAACATTATACACTCTTCTCTGAGCTTGAGAATCTATATACACTTGTCTTTCAACTGTTTTCCTGTTGAATACTACTTTTCAGTGAATTCTGATGGTTTCAAACACTGGTTTCATGTGAACTAACTCTATTTCAAGGATTTCTGCAGTGTACAACATCCTTTCCAGACTAGACACATTTTGATTATTTTCCACTGGTTCTCACACAATTCTATGATATTCATTAGTATTTGCTCGGAATTTCTACTGATTTCTAGCTGTATCCTAAAATGGGCCTTCTGCTCTACTTGTGGGACTTTACCACATGTAGAAACAACTTTATACACTCTTCTCTGAACATGAGAAGCTATATAAAGTTGTCTTTCAACTGTTTTACAGTAGAATACTACTTTTCAGTGAATTCTGTTGTTTTCAAACACTGGTTTCATGTGAACTAACTCTATTTCAAGGATTTCTGCAGTGTACAACATCCTTTCTAGAAAAGACAATTACATCTTGATGGTTTTCTACTTGTTCTCACACAATTCCATGATATTCATTAATATTTGCTCTGAATTACTACTGATTTCTAGCTGTGTCCTGTAATGGGCCTTCTGCTCTACTTGTGGGACTTCACCAATTGTATAAACAACTTTATACACTCTTCTCTGAACTTTGGAAGCTATATACACTTGTCTTTCAAATGTTTTACAGTTGAAAACTACTTTTCAGTGACTTCTGGTGGTTTCAAACACTGTTTCATATGAACTAACTCTATTTTAAGGAATTCCGCAGTGTACAACATCCTTTCTAGACTAGACACATTTTGATTATTTTCCACTGGTTCTCACACAATTCTATGATATTCATTAGTATTTGCTCGGAATTTCTACTGATTTCTAGCTGTATCCTAAAATGGGCCTTCTGCTCTACTTGTGGGACTTTACCACATGTAGAAACAACTTTATACACTCTTCTCTGAACATGAGAAGCTATATAAAGTTGTCTTTCAACTGTTTTACAGTAGAATACTACTTTTCAGTGAATTCTGTTGTTTTCAAACACTGGTTTCATGTGAACTAACTCTATTTCAAGGATTTCTGCAGTGTACAACATCCTTTATAGAAAAGACACTTACATTTTGATGGTTTTCTACTTGTTCTCACACAATTCCATCATATTCATTAATATTTGCTCTGGATTACTACAGATTTCTAGCTGTGTCCTATAATGGGCCTTCTGCTCTACTTGTGGGACTTCACCACATGTAAAAACAACTTCATACACTCTTCTCTGAACTTGAGAAGCTATATACACTTGTCTTTCAAATGTTGTACTGTTGAATGCTACTTTTCAGTGAATTCTAGTGGGTTTAATCACTGGTTTCTTGTGAACTAACTCTATTTCAAGGATTTCTACAGTGTACAACATCCTTTCTAGACTATACACTTACATTTTGATGGTTTTCCACTTGTTCTCACACAATTCTATGATATTCATTAATATTTTCTCTGAAATACTACTGATTTCTAGATGTGTCTTATAATGGGCCTGCTGGTCTATTTGTGGGACTTCACCAAATGTACAAACAATTTTTTACACTCTTATCTGAACTTGAGAAGCTATATACACTTGTCTTTCAACAGTTTTACTGTTGAATGTTAATTTTCATTGTATTCTAGGGGTTTCAAACACTGGTTTCATGTAAACTAACTCTATTTCCAAGATTTCTGCACTGTACAACAACCTTTCTAGACTAGACACTTACATTTTGATGTCTTTTCCACTTGGTCTCTCACAATTCTGTGATACTCATTAGTATTTGCTCTGAATTACTACTGCTTTCTTGCAGTGTCCTATAATGGGCCTTCTGCTCTACTTGTTGTACTTCTCCACAAGTACAAAAAACATTATACACTCTTCTCTGAGCTTGAGAATCTATATACACTTGTCTTTCAACTGTTTTACAGTTGAATACTATTATTCAGTGAATTCTGGTTGTTTCAAACACTGGTTTCATGTGAACTAACTCTATTTCAAGGATTTCTGCAGTGTACAACATCCCTTCTAGACTAGACACTTACATTTTGATGGTTTTCCACTTGTTTTCACACAATTTTATGATATTCATTAGTATTTGCTCTGAATTACTACTGATTTCTAGCTGTGTCCTATAATGGGCCTTCGGCTCTACTTGTGGGACTTCACCACTTGTAGAATCAACTTTATAGATTCTTATCTGAATTAGAGAAGCTATATACACTTGTCCTTCAACTGTTTTCCTGTTGAATACTACTTTTCAGTGAATTCTGATGGTTTCAAACACTGGTTTCATGTGAACTAACTCTATTTCAAGGATTTCGGCAGTGTACAACATCCTTTCTAGACTAGACACATTTTGATTATTTTCCACTGGTTCTCACACAATTCTATGATATTCATTTTTATTTGCTCGGAATTTCTACTGATTTCTAGCTGTATCCTATAATGGGCCTTCTGCTCTACTTGTAGGACTTTACCACATGTAGAAACAAATTTATACACTCTTCTCTGAACTTGAGAAGCTATATACACTTCTCTTTCCACTGTTTTACAGTTGAATACTACTTTTCAGTGAATTCTGTTGGTTTCAAAAACTGGTTTCATGTGAACTAACTCTATTTCAAGGATTTCTGCAGTGTACAACATCCTTTATAGAAAAGACACTTACATTTTGATGGTTTTCTACTTGTTCTCACACAATTCCATGATATTCATTAATATTTGCTCTGAATTACTACTGATTTCTAGCTGTGTCCTGTAATGGGCCTTCTGCTCTACTTGTGGGACTTCACCACTTGTAGAAACAACTTTATACACTCTTCTCTGAACTTTGGAAGCTATATACACTTGTCTTTCAACTGTTATACAGTTGAATACTACTTTTCAGTGACTTCTGGTGGTTTCAAACACTGGTTTCATGTGAAGTAACTCTATTTCAAGGATTTCTGCAGTGTACAACATCCCTTCTAGACTAGACACCTACATTTTGATGTTATTTCCACCTGGTCTCTCACAATTCTGTGATACTCATTAGTATTTGCTCTGAATTACTACTGCTTTCTTGCAGTGTCCTATAATGGACCTTATGCTCTACTTGTGGGACTTCACCACTTGTAGAAACAACTTTATACATTCTTATCTGAATTAGAGAAGCTATATACACTTGTCCTTCAACTGTTTTCCTGTTGAATACTACTTTTCAGTGAATTCTGATGGTTTCAAACACTGGTTTCATATGAACTAACTCTATTTCAAGGATTTCTGCAGTGTACAAATCCTTTCTAGACTAGACACATTTTGATGGTTTTCCAGTTGTTCTCACACAATTCTATGATATTCATTAGTATTTGCTCTGAAATACTACTGATTTCTAGCTGTGTCCTATTTTGGGCTTTCTACTCTACTTGTTGGACTTCTCCACAAGTACAAACAACATTATACACTCTTCTCTGAGCTTGAGAATCTATATACACTTGTCTTTCAACTGTTTTACAGTTGAATACTATTATTCAGTGAATTCTGGTTTTTCAAACACTGGTTTCATGTGAACTAACTCTATTTCAAGGATTTCTGCAGTGTACAACATACTTTCTAGACTAGACACTTACATTTTATGGTTTTCCAGTTGTTCTCACACAATTCTATGATATTCATTAAAATTTGCTCTGAATTACTACTGCTTTCTTGCAGTGTCCTATAATAGCCCTTCTGCTCTACTTGTGGGACTTCACTACATGTAGAAACAACTTTATACATGTTTCTCTGAATTTGAGAAGCTAAATACACTTGTCTTTCAACTGTTTTACTGTTGTATACTACTTTTCAGTGAATTCTGGTGGTTTCAAACACTGGTTTCATGTGAACTAACTCTATTTCAAGGATTTCTGCAGTGTACAACATCCTTTCTAGACTAGACACTTACATTTTGATGGTTTTCCACTTGTTCTCACACAATTCTATGATATTCATTAGTATTTGCTCTGAAATACTACTGATTTCTAGCTGTGTCCTATAATGGGCCTTCTGCTCCACTTGTGGGACTTCACCACATGTAGAAACAACTTTATACACTCTTCTCTGAACTTGTGAACCTATATACACTTGTTTCCCAACTCTTTTACAGTTGAATACTACTTTTCAGTGAATTCTGGTGGTTTCAGACACTGGTTTCATGTGAACTAACTCTATTTCAAGGATTTCCACAGTGTACAACATCCTTTCTACACTAGACACTTACATTTTGATGGTTTTCTACTTGTTCTCACACAATTCCATGATATTCATTAATATTTGCTCTGAATTACTAGTGATTTCTACCTGTGTCCTATTATGGGCCTACTGCTCTACTTGTGGGACTTCACCACATGTAAAAACAACTTCATACACTCTTCTCTGAAATTGAGAAGCTATATACACTCGTCTCTCAACTGTTGTACTGTTGAATGCTACTTTTCAGTGAATTCTAGTTGGTTGAAACACTCATTTCTTGTTAACTAACTCTATTTCAAGGATTTCCGCAGTGTACAACATCCTTTCTACACTAGACACATTTTGATGGTTTTCCACTTGTTCTCACACAATTCTATGATATTCATTAGTATTTGCTCTCAATTACTGGTAATTTCTAGCTATGTCGTATAATGGGCCTTCTGCTCTACTTGTGGGACTTCTCCACAAGTACAAAAACATTATACACTCTTCTCTGAACTTGAGAAGCTATATAGACTTCTCTTTCAACTGTTTTACAGTTGAAAACTACTTTTCTGTGACTTCTGGTGGTTTTAAACACTGGTTTCATGTGAACTAACTCTATTTCAAGGATTTCTGCAGTGTACAACATCCTTTATGAACTAGACACTTACATTTTGATGGTTTTCCACTTGTTCTCACACAATTCTATGATATTCATTAGTATTTGCTCTGAAATACTACTGATTTCTAGCTGTATCTTATAATGGGCCTTCTGCTCTATATGTGGGACTTCAGCACATGTATAAACAACTTTATACACTCTTCTCTGAACTTGAGAAGCTATATACACTTGTTTCCCAACTCTTTTACAGTTGAATACTACTTTTCAGTGAATTCTGGTGGTTTCAAACACTGGTTTCATGTGAACTAACTCTATTTCAAGGATTTCTGCAGTGTACAACATCCTTTCTACTCTAGACACTTACATTTTGATAGTTTTCTACTTGTTCTCACACAATTCCATGATAATCATTAATATTTGCTCTGAATTACTACTAATTTCTAGCTGTGTCCGATAATGGGCCTTCTGCTCTACTTGTGGGACTTCACCACATGTAAAAACAACTTCATACACTCTTCTCTGAACTTGAGAAGCTATATACACTTGTCTCTCAACTGTTGTACTAGTGAATGCTACTTTTCAGTGAATTTTAGTGGGTTGAAACACTCGTTTCTTGTGAACTAACTCTATTTCAAGGATTTCTGCAGTGTACAACATCCTTTCTAGACTATACACTTACATTTTGATGGTTTTCCACTTCTTCTCTCACAAGTCAATGATATTCATTAGTATTTGCTCTCAATTACTGGTCATTTCTAGCTGTGTCCTATAATGGGCCTTCTGCTCTACTTGTGGTACTTCTCCACATTATACACTCTTCTCTGAACTTGGGAAGCTATACACACTTGTCTTTCAACTCTTTTATAGTAGAATACTACTTTTCAGTGAATTCTGTTGTTTTCAATCACTGGTTTCATGTGAACTAACTCTATTTCAAGGATTTCTGCAGTGTACAACATCCTTTCTAGCCAGACCCTTACATTTTGATGTCTTTTCCACTTGGTCTCTTACAAGTCTGTGATACTCATTAGTATTTCCTCTGAATTAATACTGCCTTTTTAAAAAAATTTCTTTATTGATTAAGGTGTCACATATTTTTCCTCATCCCCCCATTCCCATCCCACACCCCTCCCCATGGATGCCCCAACCCCCTGTTGAACTTAACCATTGGTTAGGCTCATATGCATGCACACAAGACCTTTGGTTGATCTCTCCCCCCTCCCCCCACCCTCCCCTATCCTCTCTCTGAGGCCCGATAGTCCGATCGATGCCTCCTTGTTTCTGTTTCTGTTCTTGTTCATCAGTCTATGTTGTTCATCATTTCCCCTAGATGAGCGAAATCATGTGTCACTAGAGATATACTTATAAGAATTGAATGTGAGACGAGCAATAATAGTTATGCTGACAGGCAAATGAATCAGTCTGTAGTGAGTTTCTTTCTGGACCAATAGTTCTTTTGAGACCCAATATCAATGTCCACCAGTTCCTTATGAGTACATGTCGGCACTGAACCCTCAGCTCTGGATGGTGGACAAATGGTGGTAATGCAGGTCCGACTCCCTCTGGCTTGGTCTCGGCCGGACCCAGGGGCACGGCTTCACCCGGATCCAGGGGCCCACGGCCTCACCCGGACCCGGACCCAGTCTCACCCAGATCCAGGTGCACACGGCCTCGCCCAGACCCAGGATTCAGCTTCACCCGGACCCAGGGGCGCATGGCCTCACCCGGACCCAGGGGCGCGTGGCTTCTCCCGGGCCTGGGACCCAGCCTCACTCGGATCCAGGGGCACACGGCCTCGCCAGGACCCGGGATCTAGCTTCCCCTGGACCCAGGGGCACGTGGCCTCACCCGGACCCAGGGGTGCGTGGCCTCTCCCAGACCCAGGGTCGCGTGGCCTCACCCGGATTCAGGGGCCCACGGCCTCACCCGGATCCAGGGGCACATGGCTTCACCCGGACCCGGGACCCAGCCTCACCCGGATCCAGGGGCACACGGCCTCGCCCAGACCCAGGATTCAGCTTTACCTGGACCCAGGGGCCCATGGCCTCACCCGGACCCAGGGGCGTGTGGCCTCTCCCGGGCATGGGACCCAGCCTCACCCGGATCCAAGGGCACACGGCCTCGCCCGGACCTGGGATCTAGCTTCCTTCGGACCCAGGGACGCGTGGCCTCTCCCCGACCCAGGGTCGCGTGGCCTCACCCAGATTCAGGGGACCACGGCCTCACCCGGACCCGGGACCCAGGCTCACCCAGATCCAGGGGCCCCGGCCTCACCCGGACCCGGGACCCAGGCTCACCCAGATCCAGGGGCCCCCGGCCTCACCCAGACCCGGGATCCAGGCTCACCCGGATCCAGGGGCACACGGCCTCGCCCAGACCCAGGATTTAGCTTCACCTGGACCCAGGGGCACATGGCCTCACCCGGACCCAGGGGCACATGGCCTCATCCGGACCCAGGGTCGCGTGGCCTCACCCGGATCCAGGGGCCCACGGCCTCACCCGTACCCGGGACCCAGCCTCATCCAGATCCAGGGGCACAGGGCCTCGCCCAGACCCAGGATTCAGCTTCACCTGGACCCAGGGGCTCATGGCCTCACCCGAACCCAGGGGCGCGTGGCCTCACCCGGACCCGTGACCCAGCCTCACCCTGACCCAGTTCCCAGCCTCACCCAGACCCAGGGGCGCGCGGCTTCACCCAGATCCGGGACCCAGCGGGGTTTCGTCTTCTTGATCCCAATTCCTGTTGGTCAATTCCCTCTCAGCAATTCCTTCGGCCATTTTCTCAGAGCTCCAGGGCAGCCACCACAGAACTCGTTGGGCGGCGGGCTCGGCGAAGCTCCGGTGTGCCCGGTGCGCGGCGGCGGGCTGGTCCGGGGTGGCTGCGTTGGCCCTTGGGTCTGCAGCGGTGGCCGGTCGCCGAGCGTGCGCACCTGGCCGCTTCCGGGGTGTTGAGATTCTTGAAGGACTCGGGGGTCAGCAAGCGCGGAGTCTCCCACCCCATGTCTCCCAGCGGCTCCTCTGTCCGTGCTCGGCAGCGAGTGGAGCCTTCCCCTCAGCCAGAGACCGCTGGGGGAACTGCGCCGAGCACGTTCCAGGCCGCCATTGTGTCGCCTGAGCCGTAGTTTTTAAAGTGTGGTCTTTGGGTCACCGGCATCAGCTTCATCCCGCGTACCCCTCTCTTTTATTCTAGTTGTAGAGCATCTGCTCAGTCAGCCCTCCGGTGGTTCTGGATGGTGTCTGCTCTGCTCTCCCGTTGTAGTCTCAAAATTGTTGTGGTAGGCAACAATCAGGCTTCTGCCCTATGCCTCCATCTTGGTCCTTCTTTGTATAGTTAAGTCTTGATTGTTGTTGGTGTCACTGGGAGGAATTGTCCTCCAGGCCACTTGGCTGTGCGGACCCTCTGTGTCTATAAAGGAAGAGTTACTGTGCGGGAGACACGCCCATGGGCCGGGTCCTGGTGCAGCAAGGCCTCGGCGCTCACTGAGTCTGCCTCTCGAATGCGTCCCTTATGCGAGTGGTTGAAATCTGGTGTCATCTCACACCGACCACTAGATGCCCTCGTTTCTGGGTCTCCAATGGAGTGTAGGTCAGCTACTGCCTGAGGCCCCTCAGCAGGAATTACAGCATCCCTTATATTCGTGACCTGTTTTGGTGTCTTCCCCTTTTGGCTGCCTCCCTATCGCTCAGCTTCCCCAATCTCCCTAGGTGGTCGCTCTTGATACCCCCCTTTGTGGGCTGAGTGCAAAGTCTTGGTGTTGTTAAGCCTTGATTGCTGTTGGTACACTGGGAGGATGTGACCTCCAGTCCAATTGGCTGTGAGGATCAGCTGTGTCTATGCTGGGAGACAGCCCCATTCAACTAGACTTGCAAAATTGTAAAAGCCTCTGTGTTCAGCTTGGATGGGGCGGAGTTACAGGGCGGAGCCTACAGCCTTGGCTTCCCATCAGCCCCGCCCTATGAGGTTCCTGGGTCTCAGTGTCCCTCTGTACTCCCAGCAAACACCTCTGAGAGAAAAGCGCCCTGGAGTTTCGCACGCTGCCAAACAGTCTAGTCTCTCCCCCAATGAATCTGGATTCCCAGATTCTCGCCCGGAACTGGGTTTCCGTGTAGTCGGAACTGGGGCTCACCGCAGTCTGGCGCTTTTGTCTCCTTCCCACCAGGGCGATTCAGCGGCATGGTCAACAGACCATCCTCTGCGCACAATCCCGTGCGCGCCTCCGGTGCTCTGCCCTTCGCTGCTTCTCTGCATTTCTGCCTTACAGCCCAGTTTTCCCCAGTATGAGCCTGGCTTCCCCGGGTCTTTCCCAGAACTGGGGTTCAGTGCAGTTGGAACTGGGGTTCAGCACGGTCCGGAGCTTTTGTCTCCTTCCCACTAGGGCAATCCAGCGGCACAGGCAACAGTCCCTCCTCTGTGCACATTCCTGTGCGCGGCTCCGGCGCAACTCCTCTGTGCCTCCGCCCACAGCCCAGACTCCCCCAGCATGAGCCCGGCTTCCCAGGGTTTCGCCCGGAACTGGGGTTCAGTGCAGTCGGAGCTGGGGTTTAGCACAATCTGGCGCTTTTATCTCCTTCCCGCTAGAGAACGCCAGCCAGGCCGTCAGCCGCCCCTTCCTCTCCGGCTCCGTCCTCCCCGCAAGCACGCGGGCTCGTGTCTCTGCCCCTGTCTCCATACCTCAGGCTTTTACACCTTCTCAGATTTTCCTTGTGGTTTTCTCTTTCCTTCTAGTTGTGGGCATTTCAGTCAGCCAGCTTTCCTGTGGTTCTGGATGATGTCCATTTTGACTTTTAGTTGTATTTTTGAAATTGTTGTGCCAGGCTGTAGGTTAGGTGTTTAACCTATGCCGCCATCTTGGTTATCTACTACTGCTTTCTTGCAGTGTCCTATAATAGCCCTTCTGCTCTACTTGTGGGACTTCACCACATGTAGAAAAAACTTTATACACCATTCTCTGAACTTGAGAAGCTATATAAACTTGTCTTTCAACTGTTTTACAGTTGAATACTACTTTTCAGTGACTTCTGGTGGTTTCAAACACTGGTTTCATGTGAACTAACTCTATTTCAAGGATTTCTGCAGTGTACAACATCCTTTCTAGACTAGACACTTACATTTTGATGGTTTTCCACTTGTTCTCACACAATTCTATGATATTCATTAGTATTTGCTCTGAATTACTAGTAATTTCTACCTGTGTCCTATAATGGGCCTGCTGCTCTACTTGTGGGATTTCACCACATGTAGAAACAACTTTATACACTCTCTTCTGAACTTGAGAAGCTATATACACTTGTATTTCAACTGTTTTACAGTAGAATGCTACTTTTCAGTGAATTCTGTTGTTTTCAAACACTGGTTTCATGTGAACTAACTCTATTTCAAGGATTTCTGCAGTGTACAACATCCTTTCTAGACTAGACACTTACATTCTCATGGTTTTCCACTTGTTCTCACACAATACATGATATTCATTAATATTTGCTCTGAATTATTACTGATTTCTAGCTGGGTCCTATAATGGGCCTTCTGCTCTACTTGTGAGATTTCACTACATGTAGAAACAACTTTATACAATCTTCTCTAAACTTGAGAAGCTATATACACATGTCTTTCAACAGTTTTACTGTTGAATACTACTTTTCAGTGAATTCTGTTGGTTTCAAACACTGGTTTCATGTGAACTAACTCTATTTCAAGGATTTCTGCAGTGTACAACATCCTTTCTAAACTAGACACTTACATTTTGATGTCTTTTCCACTTGGTCCCTCACAATTCTGTGATTCTCATTAGTGTTTGCTCTCAATTACTACTGCTTTCTTACAGTGTCCTATAACATCACTTCTGCTCTACTTGTGGGACTTCACCACATGTAGAAACAACTTTATACACTCTTCTCTGAACTTGAGAAACTATATACACTTGTCTTTCGACTGTTTTACAGTTGAATACTACTTTTCAGTGAATTCTGTTGGTTTCAAAACTGGTTTCATGTGAACTAACTCTATTTCAAGGATTTCTGCAGTGTACAACATCCTTTCTAGACTAGACACTTACATTTTGATGTCTTTTCCACTTGGTCTTTCACAATTCTGTGATTCTCATTAGTATTTGCTCTCAATTACTACTGCTTTCTTACAGTGTCCTATAACAGCCCTTCTGCTCTACTTGTGGGACTTCACCACATGTAGAAACAACTTTATACACACTTCTCTGAACTTGAGAAGCTATATAAACTTGTCTGTCAATTTTTTTACAGTTGAATTTACTTTTCAGTGACTTCTGGTGGTTTCAAACACTGGTTTCATGTGAACTAACTCTATTTCAAGGATTTCTGCAGTGTACAACATCCTTTCTAGACTAGACACTTACATTTTGATGTCTTTTCCACCTGGTCTCTCACAATTCTGTGATACTCATTAGTATTTGCTCTGAATTACTACTGATTTCTAGCTGTGTCCTATAATGGGCCTTCTGCTCTACTTGTGGGACTTCACCACATGTAGAAACAACTTCATACACTCTTCTCTGAACTTGAGAAGCTATATACACTTGTATTTCAACTGTTTTACAGTAGAATGCTACTTTTCAGTGAATTCTGTTGTTTTCAAACACTGGTTTCATGTGAACTAACTCTATTTCAAGGATTTCTGCAGTGTACAACATCCTTTCTAGACTGGACACTTACATTTTCATGGTTTTCCACTTGTTCTCACACAATACATGATATTCATTAATATTTGCTCTGAATTATTACTGATTTCTAGCTGGGTCCTATAATGGGCCTTCTGCTCTACTTGTGAGATTTCACTACATGTAGAAACAACTTTATACAATCTTCTCTAAACTTGAGAAGCTATATACACATGTCTTTCAACAGTTTTACTGTTGAATACTACTTTTCAGTGAGTTCTGGTGGTTTCAAACACTGGTTTAATGTGAACGAACTCTATTTCAAGGTTTTCTGCAGTGTACAACATCCTTTCTACACTAGACACTTACATTTTGATAGTTTTCCACTTGTTCTCACACAGTTCTATGATATTCATTAGTATTTGCTCTGAATTACTACTGATTTCTAGCTGTGTCCTATAATAGGCCTTCTGCTCTACTTGTAGGACTTCACCACATGTAAAAACAACTTCATACACTCTTCTCTGAACTTGAGAAGCTATATACAGTTGTCTCTCAACTGTTTTACATTGAATGCTACTTTTCAGTGAATTCTAGTGGGTTGAAACACTGGTTTCTTGTGAACTAACTCTCTTTCAAGGATTTCGGCAGTGTACAACATCCTTTATAGACTAGAGACATACATTTTGATGTCTTTTCCACTTGTTCTCTCACAATTCTATGACACTCATTAGTATTTGCTCTGAATTACTGCTGCTTTCTTGCAGTGCCCTATAATAGCCCTTCTGCTCTACTTGTGGGACTTCACCACATGTAGAAACAACTTTATGCACTCTTCTCTGAACTTGAGAAGCTATATACACTTGTCTCTCAACTGTTATACAGTTGAATGCTACTTTTCAGTTAGTTCTAGTGGGTTGAAACACTGGTTTCTTGTGAACTAACGCTATTTCAAGGATTTCCTCAGTGTACAAAATCCTTTCTAGACTAGACACTTACATTCTCATGGTTTTCCACTTGTTCTCACACAATTCCATGATATTCATTAATATTTGCTCTGAATTATTACTGATTTCTAGCTGGGTCCTATAATGGGCCTTCTGCTCTAATTGTGAGATTTCACTACATGTAGAAACAACTTTATACAATCTTCTCTAAACTTGAGAAGCTATATACACTTGTCTTTCAACAGTTTTACTGTTGAATACTACTTTTCAGTGAATTCTGGTGTTTTCAAACACTGGTTTCATGTGAACTAACTCTATTTCAAGGATTTCTGCAGTGTACAACATCCTTTCTAGACTAGACACTTACATTTTGATGTCTTTTCCACTTGGTCCCTCACAATTCTGTGATACTCATTAGTATTTGCTCTCAATTACTACTGCTTTCTTGCAGTGTCCTATAATAGCCCTTCTGCTCTACTTGTGGGACTTCACCACATGTAGAAACAACTGTATACACTCTTCTCTGAATTTGAGAAGCTATATAAACTTGTCTTTCAATTGTTTTACAGTTGAATGCTACTTTTCAGTAAATTCTAGTGGGTTGAAACACTGGTTTCTTGTGAACTAACGCTATTTCAAGGATTTCTGCAGTAAACAACATCCTTTCTAGACTAGACACCTACATTTTGATGGTTTTCCACTTGTTCTCACACAATTCTATGATATTCATTAGTATTTGCTCTGAATTACTACTGCTTTCTTTCAGTGTCCTATAATGGGCCTTCTGCTCTACTTGTGAGACATCACCACTTGTAGAAACAACTTTATACATGTTTCTCTGAATTTGAGAAGCTAAATACACTTGTCTTTCAACTGTTTTACTGTTGTATACTACTTTTCAGTGAATTCTGGTGGTTTCAAACACTGGTTTCATGTGAACTAACTCTATTTCAAGGATTTGTGCAGTGTACAACATCCTTTCTAGACTAGACACTTACATTTTGATGGTTTTCCACTTGTTCTCACACAATTGTATGATATTCATGAGTATTTGCTCTGAATTACTACTGATTTCTAACTGTGTCCTATAATGGGCCTTCTGCTCTACTGGTGGGACTTCACCACATGTAAAAACAACTTCATACACTCTTCTCTCAACTTGAGAAGCTATATACACTTGTCTCTCAACTGTTTTACATTGAATGCTACTTTTCAGTGAATTCTAGTGGGTTGAAACACTGGTTTCTTGTGAACTAACTCTCTTTCAAAGATTTCGGCAGTGTACAACATCCTTTATAGACTAGAGACATACCTTTTGATGTCTTTTCCACTTGTTCTCTCACAATTCTGTGATACTCATTACTATTTGCTCTGAATTACTACTGCTTTCTTGCAGTGTCCTATAATAGCCCTTCTGCTCTACTTGTGGGACTTCACCACATGTAGAAACAACTGTATACACTCTTCTCTGAATTTGAGAAGCTATATAAACTTGTCTTTCAATTCTTTTACAGTTGAATGCTACTTTTCAGTGAATTCTAGTGGGTTGAAACACTGGTTTCTTGTGAACTAACGCTATTTCAAGGATTTCAGCAGTATACAACATCCTTTCTAGACTAGACACTTACATTTTGATGGTTTTCCACTTGTTCTCACACAATTCTATGATATTCATTAGTATTTGCTCTGAATTACTACTGCTTTCTTGCAGTGTCCTATAATGGGCCTTCTGCTCTACTTGTGGGACTTCACCACTTGTACAAACAACTTTATATATTCTTCTCTGAATTTGAGACGCTATATACACTTGTCTTTCAACTGTTTTACTGTTTAATAGTACTTTTCAGTGAAATATGGTGGTTTCAAACACTGGTTTCATGTGAACTAACTCTATTTCAAGGATTTCTGCAGTGTACAACATCCTTTCTAGACTAGACACTTACATTTTGATGGTTTTCCACTTGTTCATAAACATTTCATTGATATTCATTAGTATTTGCTCTGAATTACTACTGCTTTCTTGCAGTGTCCTATAATGGGCCTTCTGCTATACTTGTGGGACTTCACCACTTGTACAAACAACTTTATATATTCTTCTCTGAATTTGAGACGCTATATACACTTGTCTTTCAACTGTTTTACTGTTGAATAGTACTTTTCAGTGAAATATGGTGGTTTCAAACACTGGTTTCATGGGAACGAACTCTATTTAGAGGACTTCTGCAGTGTACAACATACTTTCTAGACTGGACACTTACATTTTCATGGTTTTCCACTTGTTCTCACACAATTCTATGATATTCATTAATATTTGCTCTGAAATACTAGTGATTTCTACCTGTGTCCTATAATGGGTCTTCTGCTCTCCTTGTGGGACTTCACCACATGTAGAAACAACTTCATACACTCTTCTCTGAACTTGAGAAGCTATATACACTTGTCTTTCAAATGTTTTACTGTTGTATACCACTTTTCAGTGAATTCTGGTGGTTTCAAACAGTGTTCTTTTGTGAACTAACTCTATTTCAAGAATTTCTGCAGTGTACAACGTCCTTTCTAGACTAGACACTTACATTTAGATTGTTTTCCACTTGTTCTCACACAATTCTATGATATTCATTTGTATTAGCTCTGAATTACTATTGATTTCTAGCTGTGTCCTATAATGGGCCTTCTGCTCTACTTGTTGGACTTCACCACATGTAAAAACAACTTCATACACTCTTTTCTGAACTTGAGAATCTATATACACTTGTCTCTCAACTGTTTGACATTGAATGCTACTTTTCAGTGAATTCTAGTGGGTTTAAACACTGGTTTTTTTGTGAACTAACTCTATTTCAAAGACTTCTGCTGTGTGCAACATCCTTTCTAGACTGGAGACTTACATTTTGATGTCTTTTCGTCTTGTTCTCTCATAATTCTGTGATACTCATTATTATTTGCTCTGAATTACTACTGCTTTCTTGCAGTTTCCTAAAATAGCCCTTCCTCTCTCCTTGTGGGACTTCACCACATGTAGAAACAACTTCATACACTCTTCTCTGAACTTGAGAAGCTATATACACTTGTCTTTCAACTGTTTTACTGTTGTATACTACTTTTCAGTGAATTCTGGTGGTTTCAAACAGTGTTCTTTTGTGAACTAACTCATTTTCAAGAATTTCTGCAGTGTACAACGTCCTTTCTAGACTAGACACTTACATTTAGATTGTTTTCCACTTGTTCTCACACAATTCTATGATATTCATTTGTATTAGCTCTGAATTACTATTGATTTCTAGCTGTGTCCTATAATGGGCCTTCTGCTCTACTTGTTGGACTTCACCACATGTAAAAACAACTTCATACACTCTTTTCTGAACTTGAGAAGCTATATACACTTGTCTCTCAACTGTTTGACATTGAATGCTCCTTTTCAGTGAATTCTAGTGGGTTTAAACACTGGTTTTTTTGTGAACTAACTCTATTTCAAAGACTTCTGCAGTGTGCAACATCCTTTCTAGACTGGAGACTTACATTTTGATGTCTTTTCGTCTTGTTCTCTCATAATTCTGTGATACTCATTATTATTTGCTCTGAATTACTACTGCTTTCTTGCAGTTTCCTACAATAGCCCTTCCTCTCTCCTTGTGGGACTTCACCACATGTAGAAACAACTTTATACACTCTTCTCTGAACTTGAGAAGATACATACACTTGTCTTTCAACTGTTTTACAGTTGAATACTACTTTTCAGTGAATTCTGGTGGTTTCAAACACTGGATTCATGTGAACTAACTCTATTTAGAGGATTTCTGCACTGTACAACATCCTTTCTAGACTAGACACTTACATTTTGATGGTTTTCCACTTGTTCTCACACCATTCTATGATATTCATTAGTATTTGCTCTGAATTACTACTGATTTCCAGCTGCGTCCTATAATGGGCCGTATGCTCTACTTGTTGGACTTCTCCACAAGTACAAAGAACATTATAAACTCTTCTCTGAGCTGGAGAAGCTATATGCACTTGCCTTTCAACTGTTTTACAGTTGAATACTACTTTTCAGTGACTTCTGGTGGTTTCAAACACTGGATTCATATGAACTAACTCTATTTCAAGGATTTCTGCAGTGTAACATCCTTTCTAGACCAGACACAATTTTGATGGTTTTCCACTTGTTCTCACACAATTCTATAATATTCATTAGTATTTGTAAAAAAGCCTGTTTTACCAATTTGGAATTCACAATAAAAAAGATTGAGACACTGGAAGAGAGAGATCCAACTCGGGAAATTCACAATTTTGTCACTGGGAAATCTTGTTCAAACAAATGAGAACCGAGTGTGACACTGTTTACATTCATTTTTCCCATCAAAAGGAGTTGGTTTTTTCGGGAAAAGGTTTTGGTGAAACACTGAAAAACTCATTTTCTGGGGAAATTCACAATGATAACCTAGGTTAATATCTAGGAAAGTGCTTCAAACACTAGGAATACGTGAATAAAGGGCCTTAATATCTGTAACACATGGTTTTCTGGAAAGGAAATTGTGTTCAAAGAACATAGAACCGAGTTGGATACTGGTTACATTTATTTTTCAGAGACAATGAGTTGTCCATTTTGAAAGAAGCCTGGTTAGGCCATTAATCCGGAAGTGATGACGTCACCAAGGGGGAGGGGCCACGTGGGCAGGCTTAATTGATACCAGGGGATAATGATTTGGCCAGGGGACCAGCTGGGAGTGATGACATCATCGAGATTAGTTCTGGTATTTTGTAAGAGAATTGGGGCTCTGTTCAGGGTTAGGGTTAGGATAAAGTTTCGGGCTAGGTAGGGTTCAGTCTCAGGTTAGGGCTAGGTTTCTGGCTAGGGTTATATGGTTAGGGACAGGGTTATGGTCACGGTGTAGTAACATTGGCTATTCACAATAAATGAGCTTCAATCACTGGACAATTTGGTGTGTAGCACTCAGAACTTACGACTCCAGACTAGGGAAATATTTAGAAATGTGCTTCACACAATAGGAATACATATTCCAATAGACTGAATATCTGAACAGCACAATTTTGTCACTGGGAAATCTCGTCCAAACAGCTGAGAACCGAGTGTGACACTGTTTACATTTATTTTTCCCGTCAAAAGGAGTTGGCGTTTTCCGGAAAAGGTTTTGGTGAAACACTGAAAAACTCATTTTCCTAGAGCTATAGAACAGTATGAAAGTATTGAGAACATTATGAAATAAAAATGTTAGTTAGGCTAGGGTTCCAAGTAATGTTTTAATGTGCCATTAAAAAGCCGGTATGACACCCGTGTTAAAATGAAAAGTCTCATAGCTCAAAACAACAGAGCAGGGGATTGGCAGAGTGTCTCTAGAACTCCTGGAATACGTTTTAGAACCCGAACATCTCTACTGAATTTTGAAATACTGAGAATTTGTATCCAAAGCGCTGTGAAAGGTAGAATAGACTTTCCAGTGGTAATAATGTTGAAAGTGCTGGTATATTTGTAAAAAAGGTTGTTTTACCAAATTAGAATTCACAATGAAAAAGCTTGAGACACTGGAAGAGAGAGACTCCAACTCGGGAAATTCACAATGATAACCTCGGTTAATATCTAAGAAAGTGCTTCAAACACTAGGAATACGTGAAGAAAGGGCTTTAATATCTGTAACACATTGTTTCCTGACAAGGAAATCGTGTTCAAAGAACATAGAAATGAGTTGGATACTGGTTACATTTATTATTCCAGGACAATGAGTTGGCGATTTTGAAAGAAGCCTGGTTAGGCCATTAAACCGGAAGGGATGACGTCACCAAGGGGGAGGGGCCACGTGGGTAGGCTTAATTGATCCCGGTGATAATGATTTGGCCAGGGGACCAACTGGGAGTGATGACATCATTGAGATTAGTTCTGGTATTAGGGATAGAGAATTGGGGCTCCGTTCATGGTTAGGGTTAGGATAAGGTTTTGGGCTAGGTAGGGTTCATGCTCATGTGTGGGCTAGGTTAAGGGTTTGGGTTAGAGGGTTAGGGATAGGGTAAGGTCACAGTGTAGTAATGTTGGCTATTCACAATGAATGAGCTTCAATCACTGGAAAATTTGGTGTGTAGCACTCAGAACTTACGAGTCCAGACTAGGGAAATATTTGGAAATGTGCTTCACACAATAGGAATACATATTCCAATAGACTGAATATCTGAACAGCACAATTTTGTCACTGGGAAATCTTGGTCAAACAGCTGAGAACCGAGTGTGACACTGTTTACTTTTATATTTCCCGTCAAAAAAGTTGGCGTTTTCGGGAAAAGGTTTTGTTGAAACACTGAAAAACTCATTTTCCTATCGCTATAGAACAGTATGAAAGTATTGAGAACAAAATAAAATAAAAATGTTAGTTAGGCTAGGGTTCCCAGTAATGTATTAATGTGCCTTTAAAAAGCCGGTATGACACCCGTGTTAAAATGAAAAGTCTCATAGCTCAAAACAACAGACCAGGGGAATGGCAGAGTGTCTCTAGAAGTCCTGGAATACGTTTTAGAATCCGAACATCTCTAATGAATTTTGAAATACTGAGAATTTGTATCCAAAGCGCTGTGAAAGGTAGGATAGACTTTCAAGTGGTAATAATGTTGAAAGTGCTGGTATATTTGTAAAAAAGTTTGTTTTACCAAATTAGAATTCACAATGAAAAAGCTTGAGACACTGGAATAGAGAGACTCCAACTCGGGAAATTGACAATGATAACCTAGGTTAATATCTAAGAAAGTGCTTCAAACACTAGGAATACGTGAATAAAGGGCCTTAATATCTGTAACACATTGTTTCCTGACAAGGAAATCGTGTTCAAAGAACATAGAACCGAGTTGGATATTGGTTACATTTATTATTCCGGGACAATGAGATGGCGATTTTGAAAGAAGCCTGGTTAGGCCATTAAACCAGAAGTGATGACGTCACCAAGGGGGAGGGGCCACGTGGGCAGGCTTAATTGATCCCAGGTGATAATGATTTGGCCAGGGGACCAGCTGGGAGTGATGACGTCATCAAGATTAGATCTGGTATTAGGGTTAGAAAATTGGGGCTCTGTTGATGGTTAGGGTTAGGATAAGGTTTTGGGCTAGGTAGGGTTCAGGCTCAGGTGTGGGCTTGGTTTAGGGTTTGGGATAGAGGGTTAGGGACAGGGTTAGGGTCACAGTGTAGTAATGTTGGCTATTCACAATGAATGAGCTTCAATCACTGGATAACTTGGTGTGTAGCACTCAGAACTTACGACTCCAGACTAGGGAAATATTTAGAAATGTGCTTCACACAATAGGAATACATATTCCAATAGACTGAATATCTGAACAGCACAATTTTGTCACTCGGAAATCTTGTTCAAACAGCTGAGAACCGAGTGTGACACTGTTTACAATTATTTTTCCCGTCAAAAGGAGTTGGCGTTTTCCGGAAAAGGTTTTGGTAAAACACTGAACAACTCATTTTCCTAGAGCTATAGAATAGTATGAAAGTATTGAGAACACTATGAAATAAAAATGTTAGTTAGGCTAGGGTTCCAAGTAATGTTTTAATGTGCCTTTAAAAAGCCGGTATGACACCCGTGTTAAAATGGAAAGTCTCATAGCTCAAAACAACAGACCAGGGGAATGGCAGAGTGTCTCTAGAACTCCTGGAATACGTTTTAGAACCCGAACATCTCTACTGAATTTTGAAATACTGAGAATTTGTATCCAAAGCGCTGTGAAAGGTAGGATAGACTTTCAAGTGGTAATAATGTTGAAAGTGCTGGTATATTTGTAAAAAAGGTTGTTTTACCAAATTAGAATTCACAATGAAAAAGCTTGAGACACTGGAAGAGAGAGACTCCAACTCGGGAAATTCACAATGATAACCTCGGTTAATATCTAAGAAAGTGCTTCAAACACTAGGAATACGTGAAGAAAGGGCCTTAATATCTGTAACACATTGTTTCCTGACAAGGAAATCGTGTTCAAAGAACATAGAAACGAGTTGGATACTGGTTACATTTATTATTCCGGGACAATGAGTTGGCGATTTTGAAAGAAGCCTGGTTAGGCCATTAAACTGGAAGCGATGACGTCACCAAGGGGGAGGGGCCACGTGGGCAGACTTAATTGATCCCGGTGATAATGATTTGGCCAGGGGACCAGCTGGGAGTGATGACGTCATCAAGATTAGTTCTGGTATTAGGGTTAGAGAATTGGGGCTCTGTTCATGGTTAGGGTTAGGATAAGGTTTTCGGCTAGGTAGGTTTCGGGCTCAGGTGTGGGCTAGGTTTAGGGTTTGGGATAGAGGGTTAGGGAAAGGGTTAAGGTCACAGTGTAGTAATGTTGGCTATTCACAATGACTGAGCTTCAATCACTGGACAATTTGGTGTGTAGCACTCAGAACTTACGATTCCAGACTAGGGAAATATTTAGAAATGTGCTTCACACAATAGGAATACATATTCCAATAGACTGAATATCTGAACAGCACAATTTTGTCACTGGGAAATCTTGATCAAACAGCTGATAACCGAGTGTGTCACTGTTTACCTTTATTTTTCCTGTCAAATGTGTTGGCGTTTTCGGGAAAAGGTTTTGGTGAAACACTGAAAAACTCATTTTCCTAGAGCTAAAGAACAGTATGAAAGTATTGAGAACACTATGAAATAAAAATGTTAGTTAGGCTAGGGTTCCTAAGAAATGTTTTACTGTGCCTTTAAAAAGCCGGTATGACACCCTTGTTAAAATAAAAAGTCTCATAGCTCAAAACAACAGACCAGGGGAATGGCAGAGTGTCTCTAGAACTCCTGGAATATGTTTTAGAACCCGAACATCTCTACTGAATTTTGAAATACGGAGAATTTGTATCCAAATCGCTGTGGAAGGTAGGATAGACTTTCCAGTGGTAATACTGTTGAAAGTGCTGGTATTTCTGTAAAAAAGTTTGTTTTACCAAATTAGTATTCACAATGAAAAAGCTTGAGACACTGGAAGAGAGAGACTCCAACTCGGGAAATTCACAATGATAACCTAGGTTAATATCTAAGAAAGTGCTTCAAACATTTGGAATACGTGAATAAAGGGCCTTAATATCTGTAACACATTGTTTCCTGACAAGGAAATCGTGTTCAAAGAACATGGAACCGATTTGGATACTGGTTAAATTTATTATTCCGGGACAATGAGTTGGCGATTTTGAAAGAAGCCTGGTTAGGCCATTAAACCGGAAGTGATGACGTCAACAAGGGGGAGGGGCCACATGGGCAGGCTTAATTGATCCCAGGTGATAAAGATTTGGGCAGGGGACCAGCTGGGATTGATGACCTCATTGAGATTAGTTCTGGTATTAGGGTTAGAGAATTGGGGCTCTGTTCATGGTTAGGGTTAGGATAAGGTTTTGGGCTAGGTAGGGTTCAGGCACAGGTGTGGGCTAGGTTTAGGGTTTGGGATAGAGGGTTAGGGACAGTGTAAGGGTCACAGTGTAGTAATGTTGGCCATTCACAATGACTGAGCTTCAATCACTGTGCAATTTGGTGTGTAGCACTCAGAACTTACGAGTCCAGACTAGGGAAATATTTAGAAATGTGCTTCACACAATAGGAATACATATTCCAATAGACTGAATATCTGAACAGCACAATTTTGTCATTGGGAAATATTGTTCAAACGGCTGAGAACCGAGTGTGTCACTGTTTACATTTATTTTTCCCGTCAAAAGGAGTTGGCGTTTTTGGGAAAAGGATTTGGTGAAACACTGAAAAACTCATTTCCTAGAGCTATAGAACAGTATGAAAGTATTGAGAACACTATGAAATAAAAATGTTAGTTAGGCTAGGGTTCCAAGTAATGTTTTACTGTGCCTGTAAAAAGCCGGTATGACACCCGTGTTAAAATAAAAAGTCTCATAGCTCAAAACAACAGACCAGGGGAATGGCAGAGTGTCTCTAGAACTCCTGGAATACGTTTTAGAACCCGAACATCTCTATTGAATTTTGAAATACTGAGAATTTGTATCCAAAGCGCTCTGGAATGTAGGATAGAATTTCAAGTGGTAATAACGTTGAAAGTGCTGGTATATTTGTAAAAAAGGTTGTTTTACCAAATTAGAATTCACAATGCAAAAGCTTGAGACACTGGAAGAGAGAGACTCCAACTCGGGAAATTCACAATGATAACCTAGGTTAATATCTAAGAAAGTGCTTGAAACACTAGGAATACGTGGATAAAGGGCCTTAATATCTGTAACACATTGTTTCCTGACAAGGAAATCGTGTTCAAAGAACATAGAATCGAGTTGGATACTGGTTACATTTATTATTACGGGACAATGAGTTGGCAATTTTGAAAGAAGCCTGGTTAGGCCATTAAACCGGAATTGATGACGTCACCAAGGGGGAGGGCCACCTGGGCAGGCTTAATTGATCCCAAGTGATAATGATTTGGCCAGGGAACCAGCTGGGAGTGATGACATCATCGAGATAATTTCTCGTACTGTGGTTAGAGAATTGGGGCTCTGTTCATGGTTAGGGTTAGGATAAGTTTTGGGGCTAGGTAGGGTTCAGGCTCAGGTGTGGGCTAGGTTTAGGGTTTGGTATAGAGGGTTAGGGACAGGGTTAAGGTCACAGTGTAGTAATGTTGGCCATTCACAATGACTGAGCTTCAATCACTGGACATTTTGGTGTGTAGCACTCAGAACTTACGAGTCCGGACTAGGGAAATATTTAGAAATGTGCTTCACACAATAGGAATACATATTCCAATAGACTGAATATCTGAACAGCACAATTTTGTCACTGGGAAATCTCGTTCAAACAGCTGAGTACCGAGTGTGACACTGTTTACATTTATTTTTCCCGTCAACAGGAGTTGGCGTTTTCGGGAAAAGGTTTTGGTGAAACACTGAAAAAGTCATTTTCCTATCGCTATAGAACAGTATGAAAGTATTGAGAACAGTATAAAATAAAAATGTTAGTTAGGCTAGGGTTCCCAGTAATGTATTAATGTGCCTTTAAAAAGCCGGTATGACACCCGTGTTAAAATGAAAAGTCTCATAGCTCAAAACAACAGACCAGGGGAATGGCAGAGTGTCTCTAGAACTCCTGGAATACGTTTTAGAACACGAACATCTCTACTGAATTTTGAAATACTGAGAATTTGTATCCAAAGCGCTGTGGAAGGTAGGATAGAATTTCAAGTGGTAATAATGTTGAAAGTGCTGGTATATTTGTAAAAAAGGTTGTTTTACCAAATTAGAATTCACAATGAAAAAGCTTGAGACTCTGGAAGAGAGAGACTCCAAGTCGGGAAATTCACAATGATAACCTAGGTTAATATCTAAGAAAGTGCTTGAAACACTAGGAATACGTGAATAAAGGGCCTTAATATCTGTAACACATTGTTTCCTGACAAGGAAATCGTGTTCAAAGAAGATAGAATCGAGTTGGATACTGGTTACATTTATTATTCCGGGACAATGAGTTGGCGATTTTGAAAGAAGCCTGGTTAGGCCATTAAACCGGAAGTGATGACGTCACCAAGAGGGAGGGGCCACGTGAGCAGGCTTAATTGATCCCAGGTGATAATGATTTGGCCAGGGGACCAGCTGGGAGTGATGACATCATCGACATTATTTCTGGTATTGTGGTTAGAGAATTGGGGCTCTGTTCATGGTTAGGGTTAGGATAAGGTTTGGGGCTAGGTAGGGATCAGGCTCAGGTGTGGGCTAGGTTTAGGGTTTGGGATAGAGGGTTAGGGACAGGGTTAAGGTCACAGTGTAGTAATGTTGGCTATTCACAATGAATGAGCTTCAATCACTGGACAATTTGGTGTGTAGCACTCAGAACTTACGACTCCAGACTAGGGAAATACTTAGAAATGTGCTTCACACAATAGGAATACATATTCCAATAGACTGAATATCTGAACAGCACAATTTTGTCACTGGGAAATCTTGTTCAAACAGCTGAGAACCGAGTGTGACACTGTTTACATTTATTTTTCCCGTCAAAAGGTGTTGGCGTTTTCGGGAAAAGGTTTTGGTGAAACACTGAAAACTCATTTTCCTAGACCTATAGAACAGTATGAAAGTATTGAGAACACTATGAAATAAAAATGTTAGTTAGGCTAGGGTTCCAAGTAATGTTTTACTGTGTCTTTAAAAAGCCGGTATGACACCCATGTTAAAATGAAAAGTCTCATAGCTCAAAACAATAGACCAGGGGAATGGCAGAGTGTCTCTAGAACTCCTGGAATACGTTTTAGAACCCGAACATCTCTACTGAATTTTGAAATACTGAGAATTGGTATCCAAAGCGCTATGAAAGGTAGGATAGACTTTCAAGTGGTAATAATGTTGAAAGTGCTGGTATATTTTTAAAAAAGTTTGTTTTACCAAATTAGAATTCACAATGAAAAAGCTTGAGACACTGGAAGAGGGAGACTCCAACTCGGGAAATTCAAAATGATAACCTAGGTTAATATCTAAGAAAGTGCTTGAAACACTAGGAATACGTGAATAAAGGGCCTTAATATCTGTAACACATTGTTTCCTGACAAGGAAATCGTGTTCAAAGAAGATAGAATGGAGTTGGATACTGGTTACATTTATTATTCCGGGACAATGAGTTGGCGATTTTGAAAGAAGCCTGATTAGGCCATTAAACCGGAAGTGATGATGTCACCAAGGGGGAGGGGCCACGTGGGCAGGCTTAATTGATCCCAGGTGATAATGATTTGGCCAGGGGACCAGCTGGGAGTGATGACGTCATCTAGATTAGTTCTGGTATTAGGGTTAGAGAATTGGGGCTCTGTTCATGGTTAGTGTTAGGATAAGGTATTGGGCTAGGAAGGGTTCAGGCTCAGGTTAGGGCTAGGTTTAGGGTTTGGGATAGAGGGTTAGGGACAGGCTTACGGTCACAGTGTAGTAATCTTGCCTATTCACAATGAATGAGCTTCAATCAATGGACAATTTGGTGTGTAGCACTCAGAACTTACGACTCCAGGTTAGGGAAATATTTAGAAATGTGCTTCACACAATAGGAATACATATTCCAATAGACTGAATATCTGAACAGCACAATTTTGTCACTGGGAAATCTTGCTCAAACAGCTGAGAACCGAGTGTGACACTGTTTACATTTATTTTTCCCGTCAAAAGGAGTTGGCGTTTTCGGGAATAGGTTTTGGTGAAACACTGAAAAACTCATTTTTTTAGAGCTATCGAACAGTATGAAAGTATCTAGAACACTATGAAATAAAAATGTTAGTTAGGCTAGGATTTCAAGTAATGTTTTAATGTGCCTTTAAAAAGCCGGTATGACACCAGTGTTAAAATGAAAAGTCTCATAGCTCAAAACAACAGACCAGGGGAATGGCAGAGTGTCTCTAGAAGTCCTGGAATACGTTTTAGAATCCGAACATCTCTAATGAATTTTGAAATACTGAGAATTGGTATCCAAAGCGCTGTGAAAGGTAGGATAGACTTTCAAGTGGTAATAATGGTGAAAGTGCTGGTATATTTGTAAAAAAGTTTGTTTTACCAAATTAGAATTCACAATGAAAAAGCTTGAGACACTGGAATAGAGAGACTCCAACTCGGGAAATTGACAATGATAACCTAGGTTAATATCTAAGAAAGTGCTTCAAACACTAGGAATACGTGAATAAAGGGCCTTAATATCTGTAACACATTGTTTCCTGACAAGGAAATCGTGTTCAAAGAACATAGAACCGAGTTGGATATTGGTTACATTTATTATTCCGGGACAATGAGATGGCGATTTTGAAAGAAGCCTGGTTAGGCCATTAAACCAGAAGTGATGACGTCACCAAGGGGGAGGGGCCACGTGGGCAGGCTTAATTGATCCCAGGTGATAATGATTTGGCCAGGGGACCAGCTGGGAGTGATGACGTCATCAAGATTAGATCTGGTATTAGGGTTAGAGAATTGGGGCTCTGTTGATGGTTAGGGTTAGGATAAGGTTTTGGGCTAGGTAGGGTTCAGGCTCAGGTGTGGGCTTGGTTTAGGGTTTGGGATAGAGGGTTAGGGACAGGGTTAGGGTCACAGTGTAGTAATGTTGGCTATTCACAATGAATGAGCTTCAATCACTGGATAACTTGGTGTGTAGCACTCAGAACTTACGACTCCAGACTAGGGAAATATTTAGAAATGTGCTTCACACAATAGGAATACATATTCCAATAGACTGAATATCTGAACAGCACAATTTTGTCACTCGGAAATCTTGTTCAAACAGCTGAGAACCGAGTGTGACACTGTTTACAATTATTTTTCCCGTCAAAAGGAGTTGGCGTTTTCCGGAAAAGGTTTTGGTAAAACACTGAACAACTCATTTTCCTAGAGCTATAGAATAGTATGAAAGTATTGAGAACACTATGAAATAAAAATGTTAGTTAGGCTAGGGTTCCAAGTAATGTTTTAATGTGCCTTTAAAAAGCCGGTATGACACCCGTGTTAAAATGGAAAGTCTCATAGCTCAAAACAACAGACCAGGGGAATGGCAGAGTGTCTCTAGAACTCCTGGAATACGTTTTAGAACCCGAACATCTCTACTGAATTTTGAAATACTGAGAATTTGTATCCAAAGCGCTGTGAAAGGTAGGATAGACTTTCAAGTGGTAATAATGTTGAAAGTGCTGGTATATTTGTAAAAAAGGTTGTTTTACCAAATTAGAATTCACAATGAAAAAGCTTGAGACACTGGAAGAGAGAGACTCCAACTCGGGAAATTCACAATGATAACCTCGGTTAATATCTAAGAAAGTGCTTCAAACACTAGGAATACGTGAAGAAAGGGCCTTAATATCTGTAACACATTGTTTCCTGACAAGGAAATCGTGTTCAAAGAACATAGAAACGAGTTGGATACTGGTTACATTTATTATTCCGGGACAATGAGTTGGCGATTTTGAAAGAAGCCTGGTTAGGCCATTAAACTGGAAGCGATGACGTCACCAAGGGGGAGGGGCCACGTGGGCAGACTTAATTGATCCCGGTGATAATGATTTGGCCAGGGGACCAGCTGGGAGTGATGACGTCATCGAGATTAGTTCTGGTATTAGGGTTAGAGAATTGGGGCTCTGTTCATGGTTAGGGTTAGGATAAGGTTTTCGGCTAGGTAGGTTTCGGGCTCAGGTGTGGGCTAGGTTTAGGGTTTGGGATAGAGGGTTAGGGAAAGGGTTAAGGTCACAGTGTAGTAATGTTGGCTATTCACAATGACTGAGCTTCAATCACTGGACAATTTGGTGTGTAGCACTCAGAACTTACGATTCCAGACTAGGGAAATATTTAGAAATGTGCTTCACACAATAGGAATACATATTCCAATAGACTGAATATCTGAACAGCACAATTTTGTCACTGGGAAATCTTGATCAAACAGCTGATAACCGAGTGTGTCACTGTTTACCTTTATTTTTCCTGTCAAATGTGTTGGCGTTTTCGGGAAAAGGTTTTGGTGAAACACTGAAAAACTCATTTTCCTAGAGCTATCGAACAGTATGAAAGTATTGAGAACACTATGAAATAAAAATGTTAGTTAGGCTAGGGTTCCAAGTAATGTTTTACTGTGTCTTTAAAAAGCCGGTATGACACCCATGTTAAAATGAAAAGTCTCATAGCTCAAAACAATAGACCAGGGGAATGGCAGAGTGTCTCTAGAACTCCTGGAATACGTTTTAGAACCCGAACATCTCTACTGAATTTTGAAATACTGAGAATTGGTATCCAAAGCGCTGTGAAAGGTAGGATAGACTTTCAAGTGGTAATAATGTTGAAAGTGCTGGTATATTTTTAAAAAAGTTTGTTTTACCAAATTAGAATTCACAATGAAAAAGCTTGAGACACTGGAAGAGGGAGACTCCAACTCGGGAAATTCAAAATGATAACCTAGGTTAATATCTAAGAAAGTGCTTGAAACACTAGGAATACGTGAATAAAGGGCCTTAATATCTGTAACACATTGTTTCCTGACAAGGAAATCGTGTTCAAAGAAGATAGAATGGAGTTGGATACTGGTTACATTTATTATTCCGGGACAATGAGTTGGCGATTTTGAAAGAAGCCTGATTAGGCCATTAAACCGGAAGTGATGATGTCACCAAGGGGGAGGGGCCACGTGGGCAGGCTTAATTGATCCCAGGTGATAATGATTTGGCCAGGGGACCAGCTGGGAGTGATGACGTCATCTAGATTAGTTCTGGTATTAGGGTTAGAGAATTGGGGCTCTGTTCATGGTTAGTGTTAGGATAAGGTATTGGACTAGGAAGGGTTCAGGCTCAGGTTAGGGCTAGGTTTAGGGTTTGGGATAGAGGGTTAGGGACAGGCTTACGGTCACAGTGTAGTAATCTTGGCTATTCACAATGAATGAGATTCAATCAATGGACAATTTGGTGTGTAGCACTCAGAACTTACGACTCCAGTTTAGGGAAATATTTAGAAATGTGCTTCACACAATAGGAATACATATTCCAATAGACTGAATATCTGAACAGCACAATTTTGTCACTGGGAAATCTTGCTCAAACAGCTGAGAACCGAGTGTGACACTGTTTACATTTATTTTTCCCGTCAAAAGGAGGTGGCGTTTTCGGGAATAGGTTTTGGTGAAACACTGAAAAACTCATTTTCCTAGAGCTCTCAAACAGTATGAAAGTATCTAGAACACTATGAAATAAAAATGTTAGTTAGGTTAGGGTTTCAAGTAATGTTTTAATGTGCCTTTAAAAAGCCGGTATGACACCCGTGTTAAAATGAGAATTCTCATACTTCAAAACAGCAGACCAGTGGCATGGCAGAGTGTCTCTAGATCTCCTGGAATACGTTTTAGAACCCGAACATCTCTACTGAATTTTGAAATACTGAGAATTTGTATCCAAAGCGCTGTGCAAGGTAGGATAGACTTTAAAGTGGTAATACTGTTGAAAGTGCTGGTATATTTGTAAAAAAGGTTGTTTTACCAAATTAGAATTCACAATGAAAAAGGTTGAGACACTGGTAGAGAGACACTCCAACTCGGGAAATTCACAATGATACCCTAGGTTAATATCTAAGAAAGTGCTTCAAACACTAGGAATAGGTGAATAAAGGGCCTTAATACCTGTAACACATTGTTTCCTGAGAAGGAAATCGTGTTCAAAGAACCTAGAACCGAGTTGGATACTGGTTACATTTATTATTCTGGGACAATGAGTTGGCGATTATGAAAGAAGCCTGGTTAGGCCATTAAACCGGAAGTGATGACGTCACCAAGGGGGAGGGGCCACGTGGGCAGGCTTAATTGATAGAGGTGATAATGATTTGGCCAGGGGACCAGCTGGGAGTGATGATGTCATCGAGATTAGTTCTGGTATTAGGGTTAGAGAATTGGGGCTCTGTTCATGGTTAGTGTTAGGATAAGGTATTGGGCTAGGAAGGGTTCAGGCTCAGGTTAGGGCTAGGTTTAGGGTTTGGGATAGAGGGTTAGGGACAGGCTTACGGTCACAGTGTAGTAATCTTGCCTATTCACAATGAATGAGCTTCAATCAATGGACAATTTGGTGTGTAGCACTCAGAACTTACGACTCCAGGTTAGGGAAATATTTAGAAATGTGCTTCACACAATAGGAATACATATTCCAATAGACTGAATATCTGAACAGCACAATTTTGTCACTGGGAAATCTTGCTCAAACAGCTGAGAACCGAGTGTGACACTGTTTACATTTATTTTTCCCGTCAAAAGGAGTTGGCGTTTTCGGGAATAGGTTTTGGTGAAACACTGAAAAACTCATTTTTTTAGAGCTATCGAACAGTATGAAAGTATCTAGAACACTATGAAATAAAAATGTTAGTTAGGCTAGGATTTCAAGTAATGTTTTAATGTGCCTTTAAAAAGCCGGTATGACACCAGTGTTAAAATGAAAAGTCTCATAGCTCAAAACAACAGACCAGGGGAATGGCAGAGTGTCTCTAGAAGTCCTGGAATACGTTTTAGAATCTGAACATCTCTAATGAATTTTGAAATACTGAGAATTTGTATCCAAAGCGCTGTGAAAGGTAGGATAGACTTTCAAGTGGTAATAATGTTGAAAGTGCTGGTATATTTGTAAAAAAGTTTGTTTTACCAAATTAGAATTCACAATGAAAAAGCTTGAGACACTGGAATAGAGAGACTCCAACTCGGGAAATTGACAATGATAACCTAGGTTAATATCTAAGAAAGTGCTTCAAACACTAGGAATACGTGAATAAAGGGCCTTAATATCTGTAACACATTGTTTCCTGACAAGGAAATCGTGTTCAAAGAACATAGAACCGAGTTGGATATTGGTTACATTTATTATTCCGGGACAATGAGATGGCGATTTTGAAAGAAGCCTGGTTAGGCCATTAAACCAGAAGTGATGACGTCACCAAGGGGGAGGGGCCACGTGGGCAGGCTTAATTGATCCCAGGTGATAATGATTTGGCCAGGGGACCAGCTGGGAGTGATGACGTCATCAAGATTAGATCTGGTATTAGGGTTAGAGAATTGGGGCTCTGTTGATGGTTAGGGTTAGGATAAGGTTTTGGGCTATGTAGGGTTCAGGCTCAGGTGTGGGCTTGGTTTAGGGTTTGGGATAGAGGGTTAGGGACAGGGTTAGGGTCACAGTGTAGTAATGTTGGCTATTCACAATGAATGAGCTTCAATCACTGGATAATTTGGTGTGTATCACTCAGAACTTACGACTCCAGACTAGGGAAATATTTAGAAATGTGCTTCACACAATAGGAATACATATTCCAATAGACTGAATATCTGAACAGCACAATTTTGTCACTCGGAAATCTTGTTCAAACAGCTGAGAACCGAGTGTGACACTGTTTACAATTATTTTTCCCGTCAAAAGGAGTTGGCGTTTTCCGGAAAAGGTTTTGGTAAAACACTGAACAACTCATTTTCCTAGAGCTATAGAATAGTATGAAAGTATTGAGAACACTATGAAATAAAAATGTTAGTTAGGCTAGGGTTCCAAGTAATGTTTTAATGTGCCTTTAAAAAGCCGGTATGACACCCGTGTTAAAATGGAAAGTCTCATAGCTCAAAACAACAGACCAGGGGAATGGCAGAGTGTCTCTAGAACTCCTGGAATACGTTTTAGAACCCGAACATCTCTACTGAATTTTGAAATACTGAGAATTTGTATCCAAAGCGCTGTGAAAGGTAGGATAGACTTTCAAGTGGTAATAATGTTGAAAGTGCTGGTATATTTGTAAAAAAGGTTGTTTTACCAAATTAGAATTCACAATGAAAAAGCTTGAGACACTGGAAGAGAGAGACTCCAACTCGGGAAATTCACAATGATAACCTCGGTTAATATCTAAGAAAGTGCTTCAAACACTAGGAATACGTGAAGAAAGGGCCTTAATATCTGTAACACATTGTTTCCTGACAAGGAAATCGTGTTCAAAGAACATAGAAACGAGTTGGATACTGGTTACATTTATTATTCCGGGACAATGAGTTGGCGATTTTGAAAGAAGCCTGGTTAGGCCATTAAACTGGAAGCGATGACGTCACCAAGGGGGAGGGGCCACGTGGGCAGACTTAATTGATCCCGGTGATAATGATTTGGCCAGGGGACCAGCTGGGAGTGATGACGTCATCGAGATTAGTTCTGGTATTAGGGTTAGAGAATTGGGGCTCTGTTCATGGTTAGGGTTAGGATAAGGTTTTCGGCTAGGTAGGTTTCGGGCTCAGGTGTGGGCTAGGTTTAGGGTTTGGGATAGAGGGTTAGGGAAAGGGTTAAGGTCACAGTGTAGTAATGTTGGCTATTCACAATGACTGAGCTTCAATCACTGGACAATTTGGTGTGTAGCACTCAGAACTTACGATTCCAGACTAGGGAAATATTTAGAAATGTGCTTCACACAATAGGAATACATATTCCAATAGACTGAATATCTGAACAGCACAATTTTGTCACTGGGAAATCTTGATCAAACAGCTGATAACCGAGTGTGTCACTGTTTACCTTTATTTTTCCTGTCAAATGTGTTGGCGTTTTCGGGAAAAGGTTTTGGTGAAACACTGAAAAACTCATTTTCCTAGAGCTATCGAACAGTATGAAAGTATTGAGAACACTATGAAATAAAAATGTTAGTTAGGCTAGGGTTCCAAGTAATGTTTTACTGTGCCTTTAAAAAGCCGGTATGACACCCATGTTAAAATGAAAAGTCTCATAGCTCAAAACAATAGACCAGGGGAATGGCAGAGTGTCTCTAGAACTCTTGGAATACGTTTTAGAACCCGAACATCTCTACTGAATTTTGAAATACTGAGAATTGGTATCCAAAGCGCTGTGAAAGGTAGGATAGACTTTCAAGTGGTAATAATGTTGAAAGTGCTGGTATATTTGTAAAAAAGGTTGTTTTACCAAATTAGAATTCACAATGAAAAAGCTTGAGACACTGGAAGAGAGAGACTCCAACTCGGGAAATTCACAATGATAACCTAGGTTAATATCTATAAAAGTGCTTCAAAGACTAGGAATACGTGAATAAAGGGCCTTAATATCTGTAACACATTGTTTCCTGACAAGGAAATCCTGTTCAAAGAACTTAGAACCGAGTTGGATACTGGTTACATTTATTATTCCGGGACAATGCGTTGGCGATTTTGAAAGAAGCCTGGTTAGGCCATGAAACCGGAAGTGATGACGTCACCAAGGGTGAGGGGCCACGTGGGCAGGCTTAATTGATCCCAGGTGATAATGATTTGGCCAGGGGACCAGCTAGGAGTGATGACGTCATCGAGATTAGTTCAGGTATTAGGGTTAGAGAATTGGGGCTCTGTTCATGGTTAGGGTTAGGATAAGGTTTTGGGCTAGGTAGGGTTCAGGCTCATGTGTGGGCTAGGTTTAGGGTTTGGGTTACAGGGATAGGGACAGGGTTACCTTCACAGTGTAGTAACCTTGGCTATTCAGAATGAATGAGCTTCCATCACTGGACAATTTGGAGTGTAGCACTCAGAACTTACGACTCCAGACTAGGGAAATATTTAGAAATGTGCTTCACACAATAGGAATACATATTCCCATAGACTGAATATCTGAACAGCACAATTGTGTCACTGGTGAATCTTGTTCAAACAGCTGAGAACCGAGTGTGACACTGTTTATATTTATTTTTCCCGTCAAAAGGAGTTGGTGTTTTCGGGAAAAGGTTTTGGTGAAACACTGAAAAACTCACTTTCCTAGAGCTATCGATCAGTATGAAAGTATTGAGAACACTATGAAATAACAATGTTAGTTAGGTTAGGGTTCCAAGTAATGTTTTAATGTGCCTTTAAAAAGCCGGTATGACACCAGTGTTAAAATGAAAAGTCTCATAGCTCAAAACAACAGACCAAGGGAATGGCAGAGTGTCTCTAGAACTCCTGGAATACGTTTTAGAACCGGAACATCTACTGAATTTTGAAATATTGAGAATTTGTATCCAAAGCGCTGTGGAAGGTAGGATAGACTTTCATGTGGTAATAATGTTGAAAGTGCTGGTATATTTGTAAAAAAGGTTGTTTTACCAAATTAGAATTCACAATGAAAAAGCTTGAGACACTGGAAGAGAGAGACTCCAACTCGGGAAATTCACAATGATAACCTAGGTTAATATCCATTAAAGTGCTTCAAACACTAGGAATACGTGAATAAAGGGCCTTAATATCTGTAACACATTGTTTCCTGACAAGGAAATCCTGTTCAAAGAACATAGAACCGAGTTGGATACTGGTTACATTTATTATTCCTGGACAATGCGTTGGCGATTTTGAAAGAAGCCTGGTTAGGCCATTAAACTGGAAGTGATGACGTCACCAAGGGGGAGGGGCCACGTGGGCAAGCTTAATTGATCCCAGGTGATAATGATTTGGCCAGGGGACCAGCTGGGAGTTATGACGTCATCAAGATTAGTTTTGGTATTAGGGTTAGAGAATTGGGGCTCTGTTCATGGTTAGGGTTAGGATAAGGTTTTGGGCTAGGTAGGGTTCAGGCTCAGTTGTGGGCTAGGTTTAGGGTTTGGGTTAGAGGGTTAGGGACAGGGTTTCGGTCACAGTGTAGTAATGTTGGCTATTCACAATGAATGAGCTTCAATCACTGGACAATTTGGTGTGTAGCACTCAGAAGTTACGACTCCAGACTAGGGAAATATTTAGAAATGTGCTGCACACAATAGGAATACATATTCCAATAGACTGAATATCTGAAAAGAACAATTTTGTAACTGGGAAATCTGGCTCAAAAGCTGAGAACCTACTGTGACACTGTTTACATTTATTTTTCCCGTCAAAAGGAGTTGGCGTTTTCGGAAAAGGTTTTGGTGAAACACTGAAAAACTCATTTTCCTAGAGCTATCGAACAGTATGAAAGTATTGAGAACACTATGAAATAGCAATGTTAGTTAGGCTAGGGTTCCAAGTAATGTTTTAATGTGCCTTTAAAAAGCCGGTATGACACCCGTGTTAAAATGAAAAGTCTCATAGCTCAAAACAACATACAAGGGGAATGGCAAAGTGTCTCTTGAACTCCTGGAATACGTTTTACAACCCGAACACCTCTATTGAATTTTTAAATATTGAGAATTTGTATCCAAAGCGCTGTGAAAGGTAGGATAGACTTTCAAGTGGTAATAATGTGGAAAGTGCTGGCATATTTGTAAAAATGGTTGTTTTACCAAATCAGAATTCACAATGAAAAAGCTTGAGACACTGGAAGAGAGAGACTCCAACTCGGGAAATTCACAATGATAACCTAGGTTAATATCTAAGAAAGTGCTTCAAACACTAGGAATACGTGAATAAAGGGCCTTAATATCTGTAACACATTGTTTCCTGACAAGGAAATCGTGTTCAGAGAACCTAGAACCGAGTTGGATACTGGTTACATTTATTATTCCGGGACAATGCGTTGGCGATTTTGAAAGAAGCCTGGTTAGCCCATTAAACCGGAAGTGATGACGTCACCAAGGGGAGGGGCCACGTGGGAAGGCTTAATTGATCCCAGGTGATAATGATTTGGCCAGGGGACCAGCTTGCACTATTGACGTCATCGAGATTAGCTCTGGTATTAGGGTTAGAGAATTGGGGCTCTGTTCATGGTTAGGGTTAGGATATGGTTTGGGGCTAGGTAGGGTTCAGGCTTAGGTGTGGGCTAGGATTAGGGTTTGGGATTAGGGTTAGGGACAGGGTTAAAGTCACAGTGTAGTAATGTTGGCTATTCACAATGAATGAGCTTCAATCACTGTACAATTTGGTGTGTAGCACTCAGAACTTACGACTCCAGACTAGGGAAATATTTAGAAATGTGCTTCACACAATAGGAATACATATTCCAATAGACTGAGTATCTGAACAGCACAATGTTGTCACTGGGAAATCTTGTTCAAACAGCTGAGAACCGAGTGTGACACTGTTTACATTTATTTTTCCCGTCAAAAGGAGTTGGCGTATTCGGGAAAAGGTTTTGGTGAAACATTGAAAAACTCATTTTCCTAGAGCTATCGAACAGTATGAAAGTATTGAGAACACTATGAAATAACAATGTTAGTTAGGCTAGGGTTCCAAGTAATGTTATACTGTGCCTTTAAAAAGCCGGTATGACACCCGTGTTAAAATGCAAAGTCTCATAGCTCAAAAAAACAGACCAGGGGAATGGCAGAGTGTCTCTAGAACTCCTGGAATACGTTTTAGAACCCGAACATCTCTATTGAATTTTGAAATACTGAGAATTTGTATCCAAAGCGCTGTGGAAGTTAGGATAGACTTTCCAGTGGTAATACTGTTGAAAGTGCTGGTATTTCTGTAAAAAAGTTTGTTTTACCAAATTAGAATTCACAATGAAAAAGCTTGAGACACTGGAAGAGAGAGACTCCAACTCGGGAAATTCACAATGATAACCTAGGTTAATATCTAAGAAAGTGCTTCAAACACTAGGAATAATTGAATAAAGGGCCTTAATATCTGTAACACATTGTTTCCTGACAAGGAAATCGTGTTCAAAGAACATAGAACCGAGTTGGATACTGGTTACATTTATTATTCCGGGACAATGAGTTGGCGATTTTGAAAGAAGCCTGGTTAGGCCATTAAACCGGAAGTGATGACGTCACAAAGGGGGGAGGGGCCACTTTGGCAGGCTTAATTGATCCCAGGTGATAATGATTTGGCCAGGGGACCAGCTGGGAGTGATGACGTTATTGAGATTAGTTCTGGTATTAGGGTTAGAGAATTGGGACTCTGTTCATGGTTAGGGTTTGGATAAGGTTTTGGGCTAGGTAGGGTTCAGGCTCAGGTGTGGGCTAGGTTTAGGGTTTGGGTTAGAGGGCTAGAGACAGGGTTACGGTCACAGTGTAGTAATGTTGGCTATTCACAATGAATGAGCTTCAATCATTGGACAATTTGGTGTGTAGCACTCAGAACTTACGACTCCAGACTAGGGAAATATTTAGAAACTAGCGTTCCCGTTGCAGGAAAAATCCTGCAATAGGGTTTCCTGCTGCACTCTACCCCACCCTGCCTGCTCTCCTCCCTTGTCCCCCGCCCCGCGTTCTCCGCCAGCCCCCCTGCTTTTCTAACATCTCCACCAGCCTGCTCTCCTTCCTTCTCCCCTGGCCCCGCCTCCGCTCCTCCCTTCTCCCCCGGCCCCGCCCCTTCTCCCCCGGCCCCGCCTGCTCAACTTCCTTCTCCCCTGGCCCCGCCTCCGCTCCTCCCTTCTCCTCCCCCCCCGCCCCCCGGCTTGCTTGCTTCTCTGCAGCTTTGCTCCCTTCTGCAGTTCTTGGCTTCTTTCTACGCTGTCTTGATATGCAAATTAGCCGCCATCTTTGTTGGGGTAATTTGCATGGTCGTCCTGATTGGTTGGTGGGCGTGGCTTGGCTGGTGGGCGTGGCTTGGGCGTAGCGAAGGTGCGGTCACTTTGCATATTTGTCTATTATTAGATAGGATGTGCTTCACACAATAGGAATACATATTCCAATAGACTGAATATCTGAACAGCACAAATTTGTCACTGGGAAATCTTGTTCAAACAGCTGAGACTGAGTGTGACACTGTTTACATTTATTTTTCCCGTCAAAAGGAGTTGGCGTTTTCGGGAAAAGGTTTTGGTGAAATACTGAAAAACTCACTTTCCTAGAGCTATCGAACAGTATGAAAGTATTGAGAACACTATGAAATAAAAATGTTAGTTAGCCTAGGGTTCCAAGTAATGTTTTACTGTGCCTTTAAAAAGCCAGTATGACACCTATGTTAAAATGCAAAGTCTCATAGCTCAAAAAAACAGACCAGGGGTATGTCAGAGTGTCTCTAGAACTCCTGGAATACGTTTTAGAACCCGAACATCTCTACTGAATTTTGAAATACTGAGAATTTGTATCCAAAGCGCTGTGGAAGGTAGGATAGACTTTCAAGTGGTAATAATGTTGAAAGTGCAGGTATATTTGTTAAAAAGGTTGTTTTACCACATTAGAATTCACAATGAAAAAGCTTGAGACACTGGAAGAGAGAGACTCCAACTCGGGAAATTCACAATGATAACCTAGGTCAATATCTAAGAAAGTGCTTCAAACACTAGGAATACGTGAATAAAGGGCCTTAGTATCTGTAACACATTGTTTCCTGACAAGGAAATCGTGTTCAGAGAACCTAGAACCGAGTTGGATACTGGTTACATTTATTATTCCGGGACAATGAGTTGGCGATTTTGAAAGAAGCCTGGTTAGACCTTTAATCCGGACATGATGACGTCACCAAGGGGGAGGGGCCACGTGGGCAAGCTTAATTGATCCCAGGTGATAATGATTTGGCCAGGGGACCAGCTGGGAGTGATGACGTCATCGAGATTAGTTCTGGTATTAGGGTTAGAGAATTGGGGCTCTGTTCATGGTTAGGGTTAGGATAAGGTATTGGGCTAGGTAGGGTTCAGGCTCAGGTTAGGGCTAGGTTTAGGGTTTGGGATAGAGGGTTAGGGACAGGGTTACGGTCACAGTGTAGTAATCTTGGCTATTCACAATGAATGAGCTTCCATCACTGGACAATTTGGTGTGTAGCACTCAGAATTTACGACTCCAGGTTAGGGAAATATTTAGAAATGTGCTTCACACAATAGGAATACATATTCCAATAGACTGAATATCTGAACAGTACAATTTTGTCACTGGGAAATCTTGTTCAAACAGCTGAGAACCGAGTGTGACACTGTTTACATTATTTTTCCCATCAAAAGGAGTTGGGGTTTTCGGAAAAAGGTTTTGGTGAAACACTGAAAATCTCATTTTCCTAGAGCTATCGAACAGTATGAAAGTTTTGAGAACACTATGAAATAACAATGTTAGTTAGGCTAGGGTTCCAAGTAATGTTTTAATGTGCCTTTAAAAAGCCGGTATGACACCCATGTTAAAATGAAAAGTCTCATACCTCAAAACAACAGAGAAGGAGAATTGCAGAGTGTCTCTAGAACTCCTGGAATACGTTTTAGAACCCGAACATCTCTACTGAATTTTGAAATAGTGAGAATTTGTATCCAAACCGCTGTGAAAGGTAGGATAGGCTTTCATGTGGTAATACTGTTGAAAGTGCTGGTATATTTGTAAAAAAGGTTGTTTTACCAAATTAGAATTCACAATGAAAAAGCTTGAGACACTGGAAGAGAGAGACTCCAACTCGGGAAATTCACAATGATAACCTAGGTTAATATCTATAAAAGTGCTTCAAAGACTAGGAATACGTGAATAAAGGGCCTTAATATCTGTAACACATTGTTTCCTGACAAGGAAATCCTGTTCAAAGAACTTAGAACCGAGTTGGATACTGGTTACATTTATTATTCTGGGACAATGCGTTGGCGATTTTGAAAGAAGCCTGGTTAGGCCATTAAACCGGAAGTGATGACGTCACCAAGGGTGAGGGGCCACGTGGGCAGGCTTAATTGATCCCAGGTGATAATGATTTGGCCAGGGGACCAGCTAGGAGTGATGACGTCATCGAGATTAGTTCAGGTATTAGGGTTAGAGAATTGGGGCTCTGTTCATGGTTAGGGTTAGGATAAGGTTTTGGGCTAGGTAGGGTTCAGGCTCAGGTGTGGGCTAGGTTTAGGGTTTGGGTTACAGGGATAGGGACAGGGTTACCTTCACAGTGTAGTAACCTTGGCTATTCAGAATGAATGAGCTTCCATCACTGGACAATTTGGAGTGTAGCACTCAGAACTTACGACTCCAGACTAAGGAAATATTTAGAAATGTGCTTCACACAATAGGAATACATATTCCCATAGACTGAATATCTGAACAGCACAATTTTGTCACTGGTGAATCTTGTTCAAACAGCTGAGAACCGAGTGTGACACTGTTTATATTTATTTTTCCCGTCAAAAGTAGTTGGTGTTTTCTGGAAAAGGTTTTGGTGAAACACTGAAAAACTCACTTTCCTAGAGCTATCGATCAGTATGAAAGTATTGAGAACACTATGAAATAACAATGTTAGTTAGGTTAGGGTTCCAAGTAATGTTTTAATGTGCCTTTAAAAAGCCGGTATGACACCAGTGTTAAAATGAAAAGTCTCATAGCTCAAAACAACAGACCAAGGGAATGGCAGAGTGTCTCTAGAACTCCTGGAATACGTTTTAGAACCGGAACATCTACTGAATTTTGAAATATTGAGAATTTGTATCCAAAGCGCTGTGGAAGGTAGGATAGACTTTCATATGGTAATAATGTTGAAAGTGCTGGTATATTTGTAAAAAAGGTTGTTTTACCAAATTAGAATTCACAATGAAAAAGCTTGAGACACTGGAATAGAGAGACTCCAACTCGGGAAATTCACAATGATAACCTAGGTTAATATCCATTAAAGTGCTTCAAACACTAGGAATACGTGAATAAAGGGCCTTAATATCTGTAACACATTGTTTCCTGACAAGGAAATCCTGTTCAAAGAACATAGAACCGAGTTGGATACTGGTTACATTTATTATTCCGGGACAATGCGTTGGCGATTTTGAAAGAAGCCTGGTTAGGCCATTAAACCGGAAGTGATGACGTCACCAAGGGGGAGGGCCCACGTGGGAGGCTTAATTGATACCAGGTTATAAAGATTTGGCCAGGGGACCAGCTGGGAGTTATGACGTCATCAAGATTAGTTTTGGTATTAGGGTTAGAGAATTGGGGCTCTGTTCATGGTTAGGGTTAGGATAAGGTTTTGGGCTAGGTAGGGTTCAGGCTCAGTTGTGGGCTAGGTTTAGGGTTTGGGTTAGAGGGTTAGGGACAGGGTTTCGGTCACAGTGTAGTAATGTTGGCTATTCACAATGAATGAGCTTCAATCACTGGACAATTTGGTGTGTAGCACTCAGAACTTACGACTCCAGACTAGGGAAATATTTAGAAATGTGCTGCACACAATAGGAATACATATTCCAATAGACTGAATATCTGAAAAGAACAATTTTGTAACTGGGAAATCTGGCTCAAAAGCTGAGAACCTACTGTGACACTGTTTACATTTATTTTTCCCGTCAAAAGGAGTTGGCGTTTTCGGAAAAGGTTTTGGTGAAACACTGAAAAACTCATTTTCCTAGAGCTATCGAACAGTATGAAAGTATTGAGAACACTATGAAATAACAATGTTAGGTAGGCTAGGGTTCCAAGTAATGTTTTAATGTGCCTTTAAAAAGCCGGTATGACACCCGTGTTAAAATGAAAAGTCTCATAGCTCAAAACAACATACAAGGGGAATGGCAAAGTGTCTCTTGAACTCCTGGAATACGTTTTACAACCCGAACACCTCTATTGAATTTTTAAATATTGAGAATTTGTATCCAAAGCGCTGTGAAAGGTAGGATAGACTTTCAAGTGGTAATAATGTGGAAAGTGCTGGCATATTTGTAAAAATGGTTGTTTTACCAAATCAGAATTCACAATGAAAAAGCTTGAGACACTGGAAGAGAGAGACTCCAACTCGGGAAATTCACAATGATAACCTAGGTTAATATCTAAGAAAGTGCTTCAAACACTAGGAATACGTGAATAAAGGGCCTTAATATCTGTAACACATTGTTTCCTGACAAGGAAATCGTGTTCAGAGAACCTAGAACCAAGTTGGATACTGGTTACATTTATTATTCCGGGACAATGCGTTGGCGATTTTGAAAGAAGCCTGGTTAGCCCATTAAACCGGAAGTGATGACGTCACCAAGGGGAGGGGCCACGTGGGAAGGCTTAATTGATCCCAGGTGATAATGATTTGGCCAGGGGACCAGCTTGCACTATTGACGTCATCGAGATTAGCTCTGGTATTAGGGTTAGAGAATTGGGGCTCTGTTCATGGTTAGGGTTAGGATATGGTTTGGGGCTAGGTAGGGTTCAGGCTTAGGTGTGGGCTAGGATTAGGGTTTGGGATTAGGGTTAGGGACAGGGTTAAGGTCACAGTGTAGTAATGTTGGCTATTCACAATGAATGAGCTTCAATCACTGTACAATTTGGTGTGTAGCACTCAGAACTTACGACTCCAGACTAGGGAAATATTTAGAAATGTGCTTCACACAATAGGAATACATATTCCAATAGACTGAGTATCTGAACAGCACAATGTTGTCACTGGGAAATCTTGTTCAAACAGCTGAGAACCGAGTGTGACACTGTTTACATTTATTTTTCCCGTCAAAAGGAGTTGGCGTATTCGGGAAAAGGTTTTGGTGAAACATTGAAAAACTCATTTTCCTAGAGCTATCGAACAGTATGAAAGTATTGAGAACACTATGAAATAACAATGTTAGTTAGGCTAGGGTTCCAAGTAATGTTATACTGTGCCTTTAAAAAGCCGGTATGACACCCGTGTTAAAATGCAAAGTCTCATAGCTCAAAAAAACAGACCAGGGGAATGGCAGAGTGTCTCTAGAACTCCTGGAATACGTTTTAGAACCCGAACATCTCTATTGAATTTTGAAATACTGAGAATTTGTATCCAAAGCGCTGTGGAAGTTAGGATAGACTTTCCAGTGGTAATACTGTTGAAAGTGCTGGTATTTCTGTAAAAAAGTTTGTTTTACCAAATTAGAATTCACAATGAAAAAGCTTGAGACACTGGAAGAGAGAGACTCCAACTCGGGAAATTCACAATGATAACCTAGGTTAATATCTAAGAAAGTGCTTCAAACACTAGGAATAATTGAATAAAGGGCCTTAATATCTGTAACACATTGTTTCCTGACAAGGAAATCGTGTTCAAAGAACATAGAACCGAGTTGGATACTGGTTACATTTATTATTCCGGGACAATGAGTTGGCGATTTTGAAAGAAGCCTGGTTAGGCCATTAAACCGGAAGTGATGACGTCACAAAGGGGGGAGGGGCCACTTTGGCAGGCTTAATTGATCCCAGGTGATAATGATTTGGCCAGGGGACCAGCTGGGAGTGATGACGTTATTGAGATTAGTTCTGGTATTAGGGTTAGAGAATTGGGACTCTGTTCATGGTTAGGGTTTGGATAAGGTTTTGGGCTAGGTAGGGTTCAGGCTCAGGTGTGGGCTAGGTTTAGGGTTTGGGTTAGAGGGCTAGAGACAGGGTTACGGTCACAGTGTAGTAATGTTGGCTATTCACAATGAATGAGCTTCAATCATTGGACAATTTGGTGTGTAGCACTCAGAACTTACGACTCCAGACTAGGGAAATATTTAGAAACTAGCGTTCCCGTTGCAGGAAAAATCCTGCAATAGGGTTTCCTGCTGCACTCTACCCCACCCTGCCTGCTCTCCTCCCTTGTCCCCCGCCCCGCGTTCTCCGCCAGCCCCCCTGCTTTTCTAACATCTCCACCAGCCTGCTCTCCTTCCTTCTCCCCTGGCCCCGCCTCCGCTCCTCCCTTCTCCCCCGGCCCCGCCCCTTCTCCCCCGGCCCCGCCTGCTCAACTTCCTTCTCCCCTGGCCCCGCCTCCGCTCCTCCCTTCTCCTCCCCCCCCGCCCCCCGGCTTGCTTGCTTCTCTGCAGCTTTGCTCCCTTCTGCAGTTCTTGGCTTCTTTCTACGCTGTCTTGATATGCAAATTAGCCGCCATCTTTGTTGGGGTAATTTGCATGGTCGTCCTGATTGGTTGGTGGGCGTGGCTTGGCTGGTGGGCGTGGCTTGGGCGTAGCGAAGGTGCGGTCACTTTGCATATTTGTCTATTATTAGATAGGATGTGCTTCACACAATAGGAATACATATTCCAATAGACTGAATATCTGAACAGCACAAATTTGTCACTGGGAAATCTTGTTCAAACAGCTGAGACTGAGTGTGACACTGTTTACATTTATTTTTCCCGTCAAAAGGAGTTGGCGTTTTCGGGAAAAGGTTTTGGTGAAATACTGAAAAACTCACTTTCCTAGAGCTATCGAACAGTATGAAAGTATTGAGAACACTATGAAATAAAAATGTTAGTTAGCCTAGGGTTCCAAGTAATGTTTTACTGTGCCTTTAAAAAGCCAGTATGACACCCATGTTAAAATGCAAAGTCTCATAGCTCAAAAAAACAGACCAGGGGTATGTCAGAGTGTCTCTAGAACTCCTGGAATACGTTTTAGAACCCGAACATCTCTACTGAATTTTGAAATACTGAGAATTTGTATCCAAAGCGCTGTGGAAGGTAGGATAGACTTTCAAGTGGTAATAATGTTGAAAGTGCAGGTATATTTGTAAAAAAGGTTGTTTTACCACATTAGAATTCACAATGAAAAAGCTTGAGACACTGGAAGAGAGAGACTCCAACTCGGGAAATTCACAATGATAACCTAGGTCAATATCTAAGAAAGTGCTTCAAACACTAGGAATACGTGAATAAAGGGCCTTAGTATCTGTAACACATTGTTTCCTGACAAGGAAATCGTGTTCAGAGAACCTAGAACCGAGTTGGATACTGGTTACATTTATTATTCCGGGACAATGAGTTGGCGATTTTGAAAGAAGCCTGGTTAGACCTTTAATCCGGACATGATGACGTCACCAAGGGGGAGGGGCCACGTGGGCAAGCTTAATTGATCCCAGGTGATAATGATTTGGCCAGGGGACCAGCTGGGAGTGATGACGTCATCGAGATTAGTTCTGGTATTAGGGTTAGAGAATTGGGGCTCTGTTCATGGTTAGGGTTAGGATAAGGTATTGGGCTAGGTAGGGTTCAGGCTCAGGTTAGGGCTAGGTTTAGGGTTTGGGATAGAGGGTTAGGGACAGGGTTACGGTCACAGTGTAGTAATCTTGGCTATTCACAATGAATGAGCTTCCATCACTGGACAATTTGGTGTGTAGCACTCAGAATTTACGACTCCAGGTTAGGGAAATATTTAGAAATGTGCTTCACACAATAGGAATACATATTCCAATAGACTGAATATCTGAACAGTACAATTTTGTCACTGGGAAATCTTGTTCAAACAGCTGAGAACCGAGTGTGACACTGTTTACATTATTTTTCCCATCAAAAGGAGTTGGGGTTTTCGGAAAAAGGTTTTGGTGAAACACTGAAAATCTCATTTTCCTAGAGCTATCGAACAGTATGAAAGTATTGAGAACACTATGAAATAACAATGTTAGTTAGGCTAGGGTTCCAAGTAATGTTTTAATGTGCCTTTAAAAAGCCGGTATGACACCCGTGTTAAAATGAAAAGTCTCATACCTCAAAACAACAGAGAAGGAGAATTGCAGAGTGTCTCTAGAACTCCTGGAATACGTTTTAGAACCCGAACATCTCTACTGAATTTTGAAATAGTGAGAATTTGTATCCAAACCGCTGTGAAAGGTAGGATAGGCTTTCATGTGGTAATACTGTTGAAAGTGCTGGTATATTTGTAAAAAAGGTTGTTTTACCAAATTAGAATTCACAATGAAAAAGCTTGAGACACTGGAAGAGAGAGACTCCAACTCGGGAAATTCACAATGATAACCTAGGTTAATATCTATAAAAGTGCTTCAAAGACTAGGAATACGTGAATAAAGGGCCTTAATATCTGTAACACATTGTTTCCTGACAAGGAAATCCTGTTCAAAGAACTTAGAACCGAGTTGGATACTGGTTACATTTATTATTCTGGGACAATGCGTTGGCGATTTTGAAAGAAGCCTGGTTAGGCCATTAAACCGGAAGTGATGACGTCACCAAGGGTGAGGGGCCACGTGGGCAGGCTTAATTGATCCCAGGTGATAATGATTTGGCCAGGGGACCAGCTAGGAGTGATGACGTCATCGAGATTAGTTCAGGTATTAGGGTTAGAGAATTGGGGCTCTGTTCATGGTTAGGGTTAGGATAAGGTTTTGGGCTAGGTAGGGTTCAGGCTCAGGTGTGGGCTAGGTTTAGGGTTTGGGTTACAGGGATAGGGACAGGGTTACCTTCACAGTGTAGTAACCTTGGCTATTCAGAATGAATGAGCTTCCATCACTGGACAATTTGGAGTGTAGCACTCAGAACTTACGACTCCAGACTAGGGAAATATTTAGAAATGTGCTTCACACAATAGGAATACATATTCCCATAGACTGAATATCTGAACAGCACAATTTTGTCACTGGTGAATCTTGTTCAAACAGCTGAGAACCGAGTGTGACACTGTTTATATTTATTTTTCCCGTCAAAAGTAGTTGGTGTTTTCTGGAAAAGGTTTTGGTGAAACACTGAAAAACTCACTTTCCTAGAGCTATCGATCAGTATGAAAGTATTGAGAACACTATGAAATAACAATGTTAGTTGGGTTAGGGTTCCAAGTAATGTTTTAATGTGCCTTTAAAAAGCCGGTATGACACCAGTGTTAAAATGAAAAGTCTCATAGCTCAAAACAACAGACCAAGGGAATGGCAGAGTGTCTCTAGAACTCCTGGAATACGTTTTAGAACCGGAACATCTACTGAATTTTGAAATATTGAGAATTTGTATCCAAAGCGCTGTGGAAGGTAGGATAGACTTTCATGTGGTAATAATGTTGAAAGTGCTGGTATATTTGTAAAAAAGTTTGTTTTACCAAATTAGAATTCACAATGAAAAAGCTTGAGACACTGGAATAGAGAGACTCCAACTCGGGAAATTCACAATGATAACCTAGGTTAATATCCATTAAAGTGCTTCAAACACTAGGAATACGTGAATAAAGGGCCTTAATATCTGTAACACATTGTTTCCTGACAAGGAAATCCTGTTCAAAGAACATAGAACCGAGTTGGATACTGGTTACATTTATTATTCCGGGACAATGCGTTGGCGATTTTGAAAGAAGCCTGGTTAGGCCATTAAACCGGAAGTGATGACGTCACCAAGGGGGAGGGGCCACGTGGGAGGCTTAATTGATACCAGGTTATAATGATTTGGCCAGGGGACCAGCTGGGAGTTATGACGTCATCAAGATTAGTTTTGGTATTAGGGTTAGAGAATTGGGGCTCTGTTCATGGTTAGGGTTAGGATAAGGTTTTGGGCTAGGTAGGGTTCAGGCTCAGTTGTGGGCTAGGTTTAGGGTTTGGGTTAGAGGGTTAGGGACAGGGTTTCGGTCACAGTGTAGTAATGTTGGCTATTCACAATGAATGAGCTTCAATCACTGGACAATTTGGTGTGTAGCACTCAGAACTTACGACTCCAGACTAGGGAAATATTTAGAAATGTTCTGCACACAATAGGAATACATATTCCAATAGACTGAATATCTGAACAGAACAATTTTGTAACTGGGAAATCTGGCTCAAAAGCTGAGAACCTAGTGTGACACTGTTTACATTTATTTTTCCCGTCAAAAGGAGTTGGCGTTTTCGGAAAAGGTTTTGGTGAAACACTGAAAAACTCATTTTCCTAGAGCTATCGAACAGTATGAAAGTATTGAGAACACTATGAAATAACAATGTTAGGTAGGCTAGGGTTCCAAGTAATGTTTTAATGTGCCTTTAAAAAGCCGGTATGACACCCGTGTTAAAATGAAAAGTCTCATAGCCAAAACAACATACAAGGGGCATGGCAAAGTGTCTCTAGAACTCCTGGAATACGTTTTACAACCCGAACACCTCTACTGAATTTTTAAATATTGAGAATTTTTATCCAAAGCGCTGTGAAAGGTAGGATAGACTTTCAAGTGGTAATAATGTGGAAAGTGCTGGCATATTTGTAAAAATGGTTGTTTTACCAAATCAGAATTCACAATGAAAAAGCTTGAGACACTGGAAGAGAGAGACTCCAACTCGGGAAATTCACAATGATAACCTAGGTTAATATCTAAGAACGTGCTTCAAACACTAGGAATACGTGAATAAAGGGCCTTAATATCTGTAACACATTGTTTCCTGACAAGGAAATCGTGTTCAGAGAACCTAGAACCGAGTTGGATACTGGTTACATTTATTATTCCGGGACAATGCGTTGGCGATTTTGAAAGAAGCCTGGTTAGCCCATTAAACCGGAAGTGATGACGTCACCAAGGGGAGGGGCCACGTGGGAAGGCTTAATTGATCCCAGGTGATAATGATTTGGCCAGGGGACCAGCTTGCAGTATTGACGTCATCGAGATTAGTTCTGGTATTAGGGTTAGAGAATTGGGGCTCTGTTCATGGTTAGGGTTAGGATATGGTTTGGGGCTAGGTAGGGTTCAGGCTCAGGTGTGGGCTAGGATTAGGGTTTGGGATTAGGGTTAGGGACAGGGTTAAGGTCACAGTGTAGTAATGTTGGCTATTCACAATGAATGAGCTTCAATCACTGTACAATTTGGTGTGTAGCACTCAGAACTTACGACTCCAGACTAGGGAAATATTTAGAAATGTGCTTCACACAATAGGAATACATATTCCAATAGACTGAGTATCTGAACAGCACAATTTTGTCACTGGGAAATCTTGTTCAAACAGCTGAGAACCGAGTGTGACACTGTTTACATTTATTTTTCCCGTCAAAAGGAGTTGGCGTATTCGGGAAAAAGGTTTTGGTGAAACATTGAAAAACTCATTTTCCTAGAGCTATCGAACAGTATGAAAGTATAGAGAACACTATGAAATAACAATGTTAGTTAGGCTAGGGTTCCAAGTAATGTTATACTGTGCCTTTAAAAAGCCGGTATGACACCCGTGTTAAAATGCAAAGTCTCATAGCTCAAAAAAACAGACCAGGGGAATGGCAGAGTGTCTCTAGAACTCCTGGAATACGTTTTAGAACCCGAACATCTCTATTGAATTTTGAAATACTGAGAATTTGTATCCAAAGCGCTGTGGAAGTTAGGATAGACTTTCCAGTGGTAATACTGTTGAAAGTGCTGGTATTTCTGTAAAAAAGTTTGTTTTACCAAATTAGAATTCACAATGAAAAAGCTTGAGACACTGGAAGAGAGAGACTCCAACTCGGGAAATTCACAATGATAACCTAGGTTAATATCTAAGAAAGTGCTTCAAACACTAGGAATAATTGAATAAAGGGCCTTAATATCTGTAACACATTGTTTCCTGACAAGGAAATCGTGTTCAAAGAACATAGAACCGAGTTGGATACTGGTTACATTTATTATTCCGGGACAATGAGTTGGCGATTTTGAAAGAAGCCTGGTTAGGCCATTAAACCGGAAGTGATGACGTCACAAAGGGGGGAGGGGCCACTTTGGCAGGCTTAATTGATCCCAGGTGATAATGATTTGGCCAGGGGACCAGCTGGGAGTGATGACGTTATTGAGATTAGTTCTGGTATTAGGGTTAGAGAATTGGGGCTCTGTTCATGGTTAGGGTTTGGATAAGGTTTTGGGCTAGGTAGGGTTCAGGCTCAGGTGTGGGCTAGGTTTAGGGTTTGGGTTAGAGGGCTAGAGACAGGGTTACGGTCACAGTTTAGTAATGTTGGCTATTCACAATGTATGAGCTTCAATCATTGGACAATTTGGTGTGTAGCACTCAGAACTTACGACTCCAGACTAGGGAAATATTTAGAAACTAGCGTTCCCGTTGCAGGAAAAATCCTGCAATAGGGTTTCCTGCTGCACTCTACCCCACCCTGCCTGCTCTCCTCCCTTGTCCCCCGCCCCGCGTTCTCCGCCAGCCCCCCTGCTTTTCTAACATCTCCACCAGCCTGCTCTCCTTCCTTCTCCCCTGGCCCCGCCTCCGCTCCTCCCTTCTCCCCCGGCCCCGCCCCTTCTCCCCCGGCCCCGCCTGCTCAACTTCCTTCTCCCCTGGCCCCGCCTCCGCTCCTCCCTTCTCCTCCCCCCCCGCCCCCCTGGCTTGCTTGCTTCTCTGCAGCTTTGCTCCCTTCTGCAGTTCTTGGCTTCTTTCTACGCTGTCTTGATATGCAAATTAGCCGCCATCTTTGTTGGGGTAACTTGCATGGTCGTCCTGATTGGTTGGTGGGCGTGGCTTGGCTGGTGGGCGTGGCTTGGGCGTAGCGAAGGTGCGGTCACTTTGCATATTTGTCTATTATTAGATAGGATGTGCTTCACACAATAGGAATACATATTCCAATAGACTGAATATCTGAACAGCACAAATTTGTCACTGGGAAATCTTGTTCAAACAGCTGAGACCGAGTGTGACACTGTTTACATTTATTTTTCCCGTCAAAAGGAGTTGGCGTTTTCGGGAAAAGGTTTTGGTGAAATACTGAAAAACTCACTTTCCTAGAGCTATCGAACAGTATGAAAGTATTGAGAACACTATGAAATAAAAATGTTAGTTAGCCTAGGGTTCCAAGTAATGTTTTACTGTGCCTTTAAAAAGCCAGTATGACACCCGTGTTAAAATGCAAAGTCTCATAGCTCAAAAAAACAGACCAGGGGTATGTCAGAGTGTCTCTAGAACTCCTGGAATACGTTTTAGAACCCGAACATCTCTACTGAATTTTGAAATACTGAGAATTTGTATCCAAAGCGCTGTGGAAGGTAGGATAGACTTTCAAGTGGTAATAATGTTGAAAGTGCAGGTATATTTGTAAAAAAGGTTGTTTTACCACATTAGAATTCACAATGAAAAAGCTTGAGACACTGGAAGAGAGAGACTCCAACTCGGGAAATTCACAATGATAACCTAGGTCAATATCTAAGAAAGTGCTTCAAACACTAGGAATACGTGAATAAAGGGCCTTAGTATCTGTAACACATTGTTTCCTGACAAGGAAATCGTGTTCAAAGAACATAGAACCGAGTTGGATACTGGTTACATTTATTATTCCGGGACAATGAGTTGGCGATTTTGAAAGAAGCCTGGTTAGGCCTTTAATCCGGACATGATGACGTCACCAAGGGGGAGGGGCCACGTGGGCAAGCTTAATTGATCCCAGGTGATAATGATTTGGCCAGGGGACCAGCTGGGAGTGATGACGTCATCAAGATTAGTTCTGGTATTAGGGTTAGAGAATTGGGGCTCTGTTCATGGTTAGGGTTAGGATAAGGTATTGGGCTAGGTAGGGTTCAGGCTCAGGTTAGGGCTAGGTTTAGGGTTTGGGATAGAGGGTTAGGGACAGGGTTACGGTCACAGTGTAGTAATCTTGGCTATTCACAATGAATGAGCTTCCATCACTGGACAATTTGGAGTGTAGCACTCAGAACTTACGACTCCAGACTAGGGAAATATTTAGAAATGTGCTTCACACAATAGGAATACATATTCCCATAGACTGAATATCTGAACAGCACAATTTTGTCACTGGTGAATCTTGTTCAAACAGCTGAGAACCGAGTGTGACACTGTTTATATTTATTTTTCCCGTCAAAAGTAGTTGGTGTTTTCTGGAAAAGGTTTTGGTGAAACACTGAAAAACTCACTTTCCTAGAGCTATCGATCAGTATGAAAGTATTGAGAACACTATGAAATAACAATGTTAGTTAGGTTAGGGTTCCAAGTAATGTTTTAATGTGCCTTTAAAAAGCCGGTATGACACCCGTGTTAAAATGAAAAGTCTCATACCTCAAAACAACAGAGAAGGAGAATTGCAGAGTGTCTCTAGAACTCCTGGAATACGTTTTAGAACCCGAACATCTCTACTGAATTTTGAAATAGTGAGAATTTGTATCCAAACCGCTGTGAAAGGTAGGATAGACTTTCATGTGGTAATATTGTTGAAAGTGCTGGTATATTTGTAAAAAAGGTTGTTTTACCAAATTAGAATTCACAATGAAAAAGCTTGAGACACTGGAAGAGAGAGACTCCAACTCAGGAAATTCACAATGATAACCTAGGTTAATATCTAAGAAAGTGCTTCAAACCCTAGGAATACGTGAACAAAGGGCCTTCATATCTATAACACATTGTTTCCTGGCAAGGAAATCGTGTTCAAAGAACCTACAACTGAGTTGGATACTGGTTACATTTATTATTCCGGGACAATGAGTTGGCGATTTTGAAAGAAGCCTGGTTAGGCCTTTACTCCGGACATGATGACGTCACCAAGGGGGAGGGGCCACGTGGGCAGGCTTAATTGATCCCAGGTGATAATGATTTGGCCAGGGGACCAGCTGGGAGTGATGACGTCTTCAAGATTAGTTCTGGTATTAGGGTTAGAGAATTGGGGCTCTGTTCATGGTTAGGGTTAGGATAAGGTATTGGGCTAGGTAGGGTTCAGGCTCAGGTTAGGGCTAGGTTTAGGGTTTGGGATAGATGGTTAGGGACAGGGTTATGGTCACAGTGTAGTAATCTTGGCTATTCACAATGAATGAGCTTCCATCACTTGACAATTTGGTGTGTAGCACTCAGAACTTACGACTCCAGGTTAGGGAAATATTTAGAAATGTGCTTCACACAATAGGAATACATATTCCAATAGACTGAATATCTGAACAGTACAATTTTGTCACTGGGAAATCTTGTTCAAACAGCTGAGAACCGAGTGTGACACTGTTTACATTTATTTTTCCCATCAAAAGGAGTTGGGGTTTTCGGAAAAAGGTTTTGGTGAAACACTGAAAATCTCATTTTCCTAGAGCTATCGAACAGTATGAAAGTATTGAGAACACTATGAAATAAAAAGGTTAGTTAGGCTAGGGTTCCAAGTAATGTTTTACTGTGCCTTTAAAAAGCCGGTATGACACCCGTGTTAAAATGAAAAGTCTCATACCTCAAAACAACAGACAAGGGGAATTGCAGAGTGTCTCTAGAACTCCTGGAATACGTTTTAGAACCCGAACACCTCTACTGAATGTTGAAATACTGAGAATTTGTATCCAAAGCGCTGTGGAAGGTAGGATAGACTTTCAAGTGGTAATAATGTTGAAAGTGCTGGTATATTTGTAAAAAAGGTTGTTTTACCAAATTAGAACTCACAATGAAAAAGCTTGAGACACTGGAAGGGAGAGACTCCAACTCGGGAAATTCACAATGATAACCTAGGTTAATATCTAAGAAAGTGCTTTAAACACTAGGAATACGTTAATAAAGGGCCTTAATATCTGTAACACATTGTTTCCTGACAAGGAAATCGTGTTCAAAGAACCTAGAACCGAGTTGGATACTGGTTTCATTTATTATTCTGGGACAATGAGTTGGCGATTTTGAAAGTTGCCTAGTTAGGCCATTAAACCGGAAGTGATGACGTCACCAAGGGGGAGAGGCCACGTGGGCAGGCTTAATTGATCCCAGGTGATAATGATTTGGCCAGGGGACCAGCTGGGAGTGATGACGTCATCGAGATTAGTTCTGGTATTAGGGTTAGAGAATTGGGGCTCTGTTCATGGTTAGGGTTAGGATAAGGTATTGGGCTAGGTAGGGTTCAGGCTCAGGTTAGGGCTAGGTTTAGGGTTTGGGATAGAGGGTTAGGGACAGGGTTACGGTCACAGTGTAGTAATCTTGGCTATTCACAATGAATGAGCTTCCATCACTGGACAATTTGGTGTGTAGCACTCAGAACTTACGACTCCAGGTTAGGGAAATATTTAGAAATGTGCTTCACACAATAGGAATACATATTCCAATAGACTGAATATCTGAACAGCACAATTTTGTTACTGGGAAATCTTGTTCAAACAGCTGATATCGAGTGTGACACTGTTTACATTTATTTTTCCCATCAAAAGGAGTTGGGTTTTTCGTAAAAAGGTTTTGGTGAAACACTGAAAAACTCATTTTCCTAGAGCTATCGAACAGTATGAAAGTATTGAGAACACTATGAAATAACAATGTTAGTTAGGCTAGGGTTCCAAGTAATGTTTTAATGTGCCTTTAAAAAGCCGGTATGACACCCGTGTTAAAATGAAAAGTCTCATAGCTCAAAACAACAGACAAGGGGAATGGCAGAGTGTCTCTAGAACTCCTGGAATACGTTTTAGAACCCGAACATCTCTACTGAATTTTGAAATACTGAGAATTTATACCCAAAGCGCTGTGAAAGGTAGGATAGACTTTCAAGTGGTAATACTCTTGAAAGTGCTGGTATATTTGTAAAAAAGGTTGTTTTACCAAATTAGACTTCACAATGAAAAAGCTTGAGACACTGGAAGAGAGAGACTCCAACTGGGAAATTCACAATGATAACCTGGGTTAATATCTAAGAAAGTGCTTCAAACCCTAGGAATACGTGGACAAAGGGCCTTAATATCTATAACACATTGTTTCCTGGCAAGGAAATCGTGTTCAAAGAACCTAGAACCGAGTTGGATACTGGTTACATTTATTATTCCAGGACAATGAGTTGGCGATTTTGAAAGAAGCCTGGTTAGGCCTTTATTCCGGACATGATGACGTCACCAAGTGGGAGGAGCCACGTGGGTAAGCTTAATTGATCCCAGGTGATAATGATTTGGCCAGGGGACCAGCTGGGAGTGATGACATCATCAAGATTAGTTCTGGTATTAGGGTTAGAGAATTGGGGCTCTGTTCATGGTTAGGGTTAGGATAAGGTATTGGGCTAGGTAGGGTTCAAGCTCAGGTTAGGGCTAGGTTTAGGGTTTGGGATAGAGGGTTAGGGACAGGGTTACGGTCACAGTGTAGTAATCTTGGCTATTCACAATGAATGAGCTTCCATCACTGGACAATTTGGTGTGTAGCACTCAGAACTTACGACTCCAGGTTAGGGAAATATTTAGAAATGTGCTTCACACAATAGGAATACATATTCCAATAGACTGAATATCTGAACAGCACAATTTTGTCACTGGGAAATCTTGTTCAAACAGCTGAGAACCGAGTGTGACACTGTTTACATTTATTTCTCCCATCAAAAGGTGTTGGGGTTTTCGGAAAAAGGTTTTGGTGAAACACTGAAAAACTCATTTTCCTAGAGCTATCGAACAGTATGAAAGTATTGAGAACACTATGAAATAACAATGTTAGTTAGGCTAGGGTTCCAAATAATGTTTTAATGTGCCTTTAAAAAGCCAGTATGACACCCGTGTTAAAATGAAAAGTCTCATAGCTCAAAACAACAGACAAGGGGAATGACAGAGTGTCTCTAGAACTCCTGGAATACGTTTTAGAACCCGAACATCTCTACTGAATTTTGAAATACTGAGAATTTGTATCCAAAGCGCTGTGAAAGGTAGGATAGACTTCCAAGTGGTAAAACTGTTGAAAATGCTGGTATATTTGTAAAAAAGGTTCTTTTACCAAATTAGACTTCACAATGAAAAAGCTTGAGACACTGGAAGAGAGAGACTCCAACTGGGAAATTCACAATGATAACCTAGGTTAATATCTAAGAAAGTGCTTCAAACCCTAGGAATACGTGAACAAAGGGCCTTAATATCTATAACACATTGTTTCCTGGCAAGGAAATCGTGTTCAAAGAACCTAGAACCGAGTTGGATACTGGTTACATTTATTATTCCGGGACAATGATTTGGCGATTTTGAAAGAAGCCTGGTTAGGCCATTAATCGGGACATGATGACGTCACCAAGGGGGAGGGGCCACGTGGGCAAGCTTAATTGATCCCAGGTGATAATGATTTGGCCAGGGGACCAGCTGGGAGTGATGACGTCATCAAGATTAGTTCTGGTATTAGGGTTAGAGAATTGGGGCTCTGTTCATGGTTAGGGTTAGGATAAGGTATTGGGCTAGGTAGGGTTCAGGCTCAGGTTAGGGCTAGGTTTAGGGTTTGGGATAGAGGGTTAGGGACAGGGTTACGGTCACAGTGTAGTAATCTTGGCTATTCACAATGAATGAGCTTCCATCACTGGACAATTTGGTGTGTAGCACTCAGAACTTAGGACTCCAGGTTAGGGAAATATTTAGAAATGTGCTTCACACAATAGGAATACATATTCCAATAGACTGAATATCTGAACAGCACAATTTTGTCACGGGGAAATCTTTTTCAAACAGCTGAGAACCGAGTGTGACACTGTTTACATTTATTTCTCCCATCAAAAGGTGTTGGGGTTTTCGGAAAAAGGTTTTGGTGAAACACTGAAAAACTCATTTTCCTAGAGCTATCGAACAGTATGAAAATATTTAGAACACTATGAAATAACAATGTTAGTTAGGCTAGGGTTCCAAATAATGTTTTAATGTGCCTTTAAAAAGCCGGTATGACACCCGTGTTAAAATGAAAAGTCTCATAGCTCAAAACAACAGACAAGGGGAATGGCAGAGTGTCTCTAGAACTCCTGGAATACGTTTTAGAACCCGAACATCTCTACTGAATTTTGAAATACTGAAAATTTGTATCCAAAGCGCTGTGGAAGGTAGGATAGACTTTCAAGTGGTAATAATGTTGAAAGTGCTGGTATATTTGTAAAAAAGGTTGTTTTACCCAATTAGAACTCACAATGAAAAAGCTTGAGACACTGGAAGAGAGGGACTCCAACTCGGGAAATTCACAATGATAACCTCGGTTCATATCTAAGAAAGTGCTTCAAACACTAGGAATACGTGAATAAAGGGCCTTAATATCTGTAACACATTGTTTCCTGACAAGGAAATCGTGTTCAAAGAACATAGAACCGAGTTGGATACTGGTTACATTTATTATTCCGGAACAATGAGTTGGCGATTTTGAAAGAAGCCTGGTAAGGCCATTAAACCGGATGTGATGACGTCACCAAGGGGGAGGGGCCACGTGGGCAGGCTTAATTGATCCCAGGTGATAATGATTTGGCCAGGGGACCAGCTGGGAGTGATGACGTCATCGAGATTAGTTCTGGTATTAGGGTTAGAGAATTGGGGCTCTGTTCATGGTTAGGGTTAGGATAAGGTTTTGGGCTAGGTAGGGTTCAGGCTCAGGTGTGGGCTAGGTTTAGGGTTGGGGTTAGAGGGTAGGGACAGGGTTACAGTCACAGTGTAGTAATGTTGGCTATTCACAATGAATGAGCTTCAATCACTGGATAATTTGGTGTGTAGCACTGAGAACTTACGACTCCAGAGTAGGGAAATATTTAGAAATGTGCTTCACACAATAGGAATACATATTCCAATAGACTGAATATCTGAACAGCACAATTTTGTCACTGGTGAATCTTGTTCAAACAGCTGAGAAGCGAGTGTGTCACTGTTTACATTTATTTTTCCCGTCAAAAGGAGTTGGCGTTTTCGGGAAAAGGTTTTGGTGAAACACTGAAAAACTCATTTTCCTAGAGCTATCGAACAGTATGAAAGTATTGAGAACACTATGAAATAAAAAGGTTAGTTAGGCTAGGGTTCCAAGTAATGTTTTACTGTGCCTTTAAAAAGCCGGTATGACACCCGTGTTAATATGAAAAGTCTCATAGCTCAAAACAGCATACCAGGGGAATGGCAGAGTGTCTCCAGAACTCCTGGAATATGTTTTAGAACCCGAACATCTCTACTGAATTTTGAAATACTGAGAATTTTTATTTAAAGCGCAGTGAAAGGTAGGATATTCTTTCAAGTGGTAATAATGTTGAAAGTGCTGGTATATTTGTAAAAAAGGTTGTTTTACCATATTAAAATTCACAATGATAAAGTTTGAGACACTGGAAGAGAGAGACACCAACTCGGGAAATTCACAATTATAACCTAGGTTAATATCTAAGAAAGTGCTTACAACACTAGGAATACGTGAATAAAGGGCCTTAATATCTGTAACACATTGTTTACTTACAAGGAAATCGTGTTCAAAGAACATAGAACCGAGTTGGATACTGGTTACATTTATTATTCCGGAACAATGAGTTGGCGATTTTGAAAGAAGCCTGGTTAGGCCATTAAACCGGATGTGATGACGTCACCAAGGGGGACGGGCCACGTGGGCAGGCTTAAATGATCCCAAGTGATAATGATTTGGCCAGGGGACCAGCTGGGAGTGATGACGTCATCGAGATTAGTTCTGGTATTAGGGTTAGAGAATTGGGGCTCTGTTCATGGTTAGGGTTTGGATAAGGTTTTGGGCTAGGTAGGGTTCAGGCTCAGGTGTGGGCTAGGTTTAGGGTTTGGGTTAGAGGGTTAGGGACAGGGTTACGGTCACAGTGTAGTAATGTTGGCTATTCACAATGAATGAGCTTCAATCACTGGACAATTTGGTGTGTAGCACTCAGAACTTACGACTCCAGACTAGGGAAATATTTAGAAATGTGATTCACACCATAGGAATACATATTCCAATAGACTGAATATCTGAACAGCACAATTTTGTCACTGGGAAATCTTGTTCAAACAGCTAAGAAGCGAGTGTGACACTGTTTACATGTATTTTTCCCGTCAAAAGGAGTTGGTGTTTTCGGGAAAAGGTTTTGGTGAAACACTGAAAAACTCATTTTCCTAAAGCTATCGAACAGTATGAAAGTATTGAGAACACTATGAAATAAAAATGTTAGTTAGGCTAGGGTTCCAAGTAATGTTTTACTGTGCCTTTACAAAGCCAGTATGACACCCGTGTTAAAATGAAAATTCTCATTGCTCAAAACAACAGACCAGGGGAATGGCAGAGTGTCTCTAGACCTCCTGGAATACGTTTTAGAACCCGAACATCTCTACTGAATTTTGAAATACTGAGAATTTGTATCCAAAGCGCTGTGAAAGGTAGGATAGACTGTCAAGTGGTAATAATGTTGAAAGTGCTGGTATATTTGTAAAAAAGGTTGTTTTACCAAATTAGAATTCACAATGAAAAAGCTTGAGACACTGGAAGAGAGAGACTCCAACTCGGGAAATTCACAATGAAAACCTAGGTTAATATCTAAGAAAGTGCTTCAACACTAGGAATACGTGAATAAAGGGCCTTAATATCTGTAACACATTGTTTCCTGACGAGGAAATCGTGTTCAAAGAACAGAGAACCGAGTTGGATACTGGTTACATTTATTATTCCGGGACAATGAGTTGGCGATTTTGAAAGAAGCCTGGTTAGGCCATTAAACCGGATGTGATAACGTCACCTAGGCGGAGGGGCCACGTGGGCAGGCTTCATTGATCCCAGGTGATAATGATTTGGCCAGGGGACCAGCTGGGAGTGATGACGTCATCGAGATTAGTTCTGGTATTAGGGTTAGAGAATTGGGGCTCTGTTCATGAATAGGGTTAGGATAAGGTTTTGGGCTAGGTAGGGTACAGGCTCCGGTGTGGGATAGGTTTAGGGTTTGTGTTAGAGGGTTAGGGACAGGGTTACGGTCACAGTGTAGTAATGTTGGCTATTCACAATGAATGAGCTTCAATCACTGGACAATTTGGTGTGTAGCACTCAGAACTTACGACTCCAGACTAGGGAAATATTTAGAAATGTGCTTCACACAATAGGAATACATATTCCAATAGACTGAATATCTGAACAGCACAATTTTGTCACTGGGAAATCTTGTTCAAACAGCTGAGAAGCGAGTGTGACACTGTTTACATTTATTTTTCCCGTCAAAAGGAGTTGGTGTTTTCGGGAAAAGGTTTTGGTGAAACACTGAAAAACTCATTTTCCTAGAGCTATCGAACAGTATGAAAGTATTGAGAACACTATGAAATAAAAATGTTAGTTAGGCTAGGGTTCCAAGTAATGTTTTACTGTGCCTTTAAAAAGCCGGTATGACACCCGTGTTAAAATGAAAAGTCTCATTGCTCAAAACTACAGACCAGGGGAATTGCAGAGTGTCTCTAGAACTCCTGGAATACGTTTTAGAACCAGAACATCTCTACTGAATTTTGAAATACTGAGAATTTGTATCCAAAGCGCTGTGAAAGGTAGGATAGACTGTCAAGTGGTAATAATGTTGAAAGTGCTGTTATATTTGTAAAAAAGGTTGTTTTACCAAATTAGAATTCACAATGAAAAAGCTTGAGACACTGGAAGAGAGAGACTCCAACTCGGGAAATTCACAATGATAACCTAGGTTAATATCTAAGAAAGTGCTTCAAACACTAGGAATACGTGAATAAAGGGCCTTAATATCTGTAACACATTGTTTTCTGACAAGGAAATCGTGTTCAAAGAACAGAGAACCGAGTTGGATACTGGTTACATTTATTATTCCGGGACAATGAGTTGGCGATTTTGAAAGAACCCTGGTTAGGCCATTAAACCGGACGTGATAATGTCACCTAGGCGGAGGGGCCACGTGGGCAGGCTTCATTGATCCCAGGTGATAATGATTTGGCCAGGGGACCAGCTGGGAGTGATGACGTCATCGAGATTAGTTCTGGTATTAGGGTTAGAGAATAGGGGCTCTGTTCATGAATAGGGTTAGGATAAGGTTTTGGGCTAGGTAGGGTACAGGCTCAGGTGTGGGCTAGGTTTAGGGTTTGTGTTAGAGGGTTAGGGACAGGGTTAAGGTCACAGTGTATTAATGTTATCTATTCACAATGAATGAACTTCAATCACTGGACAATTTGGTTTGTAGCACTCAGAACTTACGACTCCAGACTAGGGAAATATTTAGAAATGTGCTTCACACAATAGGAATACATATTCCAATAGACTGAATATCTGAACAGCACAATTTTGTCACTGGGAAATCTTGTTAAAACAGCTGAGAAGCCAGTGTGACACTGTTTACATTTATTTTTCCCGTCAAAAGGAATTGGTGTTTTCGGGAAAAGGTTTTGGTGAAACACTGAAAAACTCATTTTCCTAGAGCTATCGAACAGTATGAAAGTATTGAGAACACTATGAAATAAAAATGTTAGTTAGGCTAGGGTTCCAAGTAATGTTTTACTGTGCCTTTAAAAAGCCGGTATGACACCCGTGTTAAAATGAAAAGTCTCATTGCTCAAAACTACAGAACAGGGGAATGGCAGAGTGTCTCTAGAACTCCTGGAATACGTTTTAGAACCCGAACATCTCTACTGAATTTTGAAATACTGAGAATTTGTATCCAAAGCGCTGTGAAAGGTAGGATAGACTGTCAAGTGGTAATAATGTTGAAAGTGCTGGTATATTTGTAAAAAAGGTTGTTTTACCAAATTAGAATTCACAATGAAAAAGCTTGAGACACTGGAAGAGAGAGACTCCAACTCGGGAAATTCACAATGATAACATAGGTTAATATCTAAGAAAGTGCTTCAAACACTAGGAATATGTGAATAAAGGGCCTTAATATCTGTAACACATTGTTTCCTGACAAGGAAATCGTGTTCAAAGAACATAGAACCGAGTTGGATACTGGTTACATTTATTATTCCGGGACAATGAGTTGGCGATGTTGAAAGAAGCCTGGTTAGGCCATGAAACTGGATGTGATGACGTCACCAAGGCGGAGGGGCCACGTGGGCAGGCTTAATTGATCACAGGTGATAATGATTTGGGCAGTGGACTAGCTGGTATTGATGACGTCATCAAGATTAGTTCTGGTATTAGGGTTAGAGAATTGGGGCTATGTTCATGGTTAGGGTTAGGATAAGGTTTTGGGCTAGGTAGGGTTCAGGCTCAGGTGTGGGCTAGGTTTAGGGTTTGGCTTAGAGGGTTAGGGACAGGCTTACGGTCACAGTTTAGTAATGTTGGCTATTCACAATGAATGAGCTTCAATCACTGGACAATTTGGTGTGTAGCACTCAGAACTTACGACTCCAGACTAGGGAAATATTTAGAAATGTACTTCACACAATAGGAATACATATTCCAGTACACTGAATATCTGAACAGCACAATTTTGTCACTGGGAAATCTTGTTCAAGCAGCTGAGAAGCGAGTGTGACACTGTTTACATTTATTTTTCCCGTCAAAAGGAGTTGGTGTTTTCGGGAAAAGGTTTTGCTGAAACACTGAAAAACTCATTTTCCTAGAGCTATCGAACAGTATGAAAGTATTGACAACACTATGAAATAAAAATGTTAGTTAGGCTAGTGTTCCAAGTAATGTTTTACTCTGCCTTTCAAAAGACGTTATGACACCCGTGTTAAAATGAAAAGTCTCATTGCTCAAAACTACAGACCAGGGGAATGGCAGAGTGTCTCTAGAACTCCTGGAATACGTTTTAGAACCCGAACATCTCTACTGAATTTTGAAATACTGAGAATTTGTATCCAAAGCGCTGTGAAAGGTAGTATAGACTGTCAAGTGGTAATAATGTTGAAAGTGCTGGTATATTTGTAAAAAAGGTTGTTTTACCAAATTAGAATTCACAATGAAAAAGCTTGAGACACTGGAAGAGAGAGACTCCAACTCGGGAAATTCACAATGATAACCTAGGTTAATATCTAAGAAAGTGCTTCAAACACTAGGAATACGTGAATAAAGGGCCTTAATATCTGTAACACATTGTTTCCTGACAAGGAAATCGTGTTCAAAGAACAGAGAACCGAGTTGGATACTGGTTACATTTATTATTCCGGGACAATGAGTTGGCAATTTTGAAAGAACCCTGGTTAGGCCATTAAACCGGATGTGATAACGTCACCTAGGCGGAGGGGCCACGTGGGCAGGCTTCATTGATCCCAGGTGATAATGATTTGGCCAGGGGACCAGCTGGGACTGATGACATCATCGAGATTAGTTCTGGTATTAGGGTTAGAGAATTGGGGCTCTGTTCATGAATAGGGTTAGGATAAGGTTTTGGGCTAGGTAGGGTACAGGCTCAGGTGTGGGCTAGGTTTAGGGTTTGTGTTAGAGGGTTAGGGACAGGGTTACGGTCACAGTGTAGTAATGTTGGTTATTCACAATGAATGAGCTTCAATCACTGGACAATTTGGTGTGTAGCACTCAGAACTTACGACTCCAGACTAGGGAAATATTTAGAAATGTGCTTCACACAATAGGAATACATATTCCAATAGACTGAATATCTGAACAGCACAATTTTGTCACTGGGAAATCTTGTTCAAACAGCTGAGAAGCCAGTGTGACACTGTTTACATTTATTTTTCCCGTCAAAAGGAGTTGGTGTTTTCGGGAAAAGGTTTTGGTGAAACACTGAAAAACTCATTTTCCAAGAGCTATCGAACAGTATGAAAGTATTGACAACACTATGAAATAAAAATGTTAGTTAGGCTAGTGTTCCAAGTAATGTTTTACTGTGCCTTTCAAAAGACGGTATGACACCCGTGTTAAAATGAAAAGTCTCATTGCTCAAAACTACAGACCAGGAGAATGGCAGGGTGTCTCTAGAACTCCTGGAATACGTTTTAGAACCCGAACATCTCTACTGAATTTTGAAATACTGAGAATTTGTATCCAAAGCGCTGTGAAAGGTAGGATAGACTGTCAAGTGGTAATAATGTTGAAAGTGCTGGTATATTTGTAAAAAAAGTTGTTTTACCAAATTAGAATTCACAATGAAAAAGCTTGAGACACTGGAAGAGAGAGACTCCAACTCAGGAAATTCACAATGATAACCTAGGTTAATATCTAAGAAAGTGCTTCAAACACTAGGAATACGTGAATAAAGGGCCTTAATATCTGTAACACATTGTTTCCTGACAAGGAAATCGTGTTCAAAGAACAGAGAACCGAGTTGGATACTGGTTACATTTATTATTCCGGGACAATGAGTTGGTGATTTTGAAAGAAGCCTGGTGAGGCCATTAAACCGGATGTGATGACGTCACAAAGGGGGAGGGGCCACGTGGGCAGGCTTCATTGATCCCAGGTGATAATGATTTGGCCAGGGGACCAGCTGGGATTGATGACGTCATCGAGATTAGTTCTGTTATTAGGGTTAGAGAATTGGGGCTCTGTTCATGGTTAGGGTTAGGATAAGGTTTTGGGCTAGGTAGGGTTCAGGCTCAGGTGTGGGGTAGGTTTAGGGTTTGGCTTAGAGGGTTAGGGACAGGCTTACGGTCACAGTGTAGTAATGTTGGCTATTCACAATGAATGAGCTTCAATCACTGGACAATTTGGTGTGTAGCACTCAGAACTTACGACTCCAGACTAGGGAAATATTTAGAAATGTGCTTCACACAATAGGAATAAATATTCCAGTACACTGAATATCTGAACAGCACAATTTTGTCACTGTGAAATCTTGTTCAAGCAGCTGAGAAGCGAGTGTGACACTGTTTACATTTATTTTTCCCGTCAAAAGGAGTTGGTGTTTTCGGGAAAAGGTTTTGGTGAAACACTGAAAAACTCATTTTCCTAGAGCTATCGAACAGTATGAAAGTATTGAGAACACTATGAAATAAAAATGTTAGTTACGCTAGGGTTCCAAGTAATGTTTTACTGTGCCTTTTAAAAGCCGGTATGACACCCGTGTTAAAATGAAAAGTCTCATTGCTCAAAACTACAGACCAGGGGAATGGCAGAGTGTCTCTAGAACTCCTGGAATACGTTTTAGAACCCGAACATCTCTACTGAATTTTGAAATACTGAGAATTTGTATCCAAAGCGCTGTGAAAGGTAGGATAGACTGTCAAGTGGTAATAATGTTGAAAGTGCTGGTATATTTGTAAAACAGGTTGTTTTACCAAATTAGAATTCACAATGAAAAAGCTTGAGACACTGGAAGAGAGAGACTCCAACTCGGGAAATTCACAATGATAACCTAGGTTAATATCTAAGAAAGTGCTTCAAACACTAGGAATACGTGAATAAAGGGCCTTAATATCTGTAACACATTGTTTCCTGACAAGGAAATCATGTTCAAAGAACAGAGAACCGAGTTGGATACTGGTTACATTTATTATTCCGGGACAATGAGTTGGCGATTTTGAAAGAACCCTGGTTAGGACATTAAACCGGATGTGATAATGTCACCTAGGCGGAGGGGCCACGTGGGCAGGCTTCATTGATCCCAGGTGATAATGATTTGGCCAGGGGACCAGCTGGGAGTGATGACGTCATCGAGATTAGTTCTGGTATTAGGGTTAGAGAATTGGGGCTCTGTTCATGAATAGTGTTAGGATAAGGTTTTGGGCTAGGTAGGGTACAGGCTCAGGTGTGGGCTAGGTTTAGGGTTTGTGTTAGAGGGTTAGGGACAGGGTTAAGGTCCCAGTATATTAATGTTGGCTATTCACAATGAATGAGCTTCAATCACTGGACAATTTGGTGTGTAGCACTCAGAACTTACGACTCCAGACTAGGGAAATATTTAGAAATGTGCTTCACACAATAGGAATACATATTCCAATAGACTGAATATCTGAACAGCACAATTTTGTCACTGGGAAATCTTGTTCAAACAGCTGAGAAGCCAGTGTGACACTGTTTACATTTATTTTTCCCGTCAAAAGGAGTTGGTGTTTTCGGGAAAAGGTTTTGGTGAAACACTGAAAAACTCATTTTCCTAGAGCTATCGAACAGTATGAAAGTATTGAGAACACTATGAAATAAAAATGTTAGTTAGGCTAGGGTTCCAAGTAATGTTTTACTGTGCCTTTAAAAAGCCGGTATGACACCCGTGTTAAAATGAAAAGTCTCATTGCTCAAAACTACAGAACAGGGGAATGGCAGAGTGTCTCTAGAACTCCTGGAATACGTTTTAGAACCCGAACATCTCTACTGAATTTTGAAATACTGAGAATTTGTATCCAAAGCGCTGTGAAAGGTAGGATAGACTGTCAAGTGGTAATAATGTTGAAAGTGCTGGTATATTTGTAAAAAAGGTTGTTTTACCAAATTAGAATTCACAATGAAAAAGCTTGAGACACTGGAAGAGAGAGACTCCAACTCGGGAAATTCACAATGATAACCGAGGTTAATATCTAAGAAAGTGCTTCAAACACTAGGAATACGTGAATAAAGGGCCTTAATATCTGTAACACATTGTTTCCTGACAAGGAAATCGTGTTCAAAGAACAGAGAACCGAGTTGGATACTGTTTACATTTATTATTCCGGGACAATGAGTTGGCGATGTTGAAAGAAGCCTGGTTAGGCCATGAAACCGGATGTGATGACGTCACCAAGGCGGAGGGGCCACGTGGGCAGGCTTAATTGATCACAGGTGATAATGATTTGGCCAGGGGACTAGCTGGTATTGATGACGTCATCGAGATTAGTTCTGGTATTAGGGTTAGAGAATTGGGGCTCTGTTCATGGTTAGGGTTAGGATAAGGTTTTGGGCTAGGTAGGGTTCAGGCTCAGGTGTGGGCTAGGTTTAGGGTTTGGCTTAGAGGGTTAGGGACAGGGTTACGGTCACAGTGTAGTAATGTTGGCTATTCACAATGAATGAGCTTCAATCACTGGACAAATTGGTGTGTAGCACTCAGAACTTACGACTCCAGACTAGGGAAATATTTAGAAATGTGCTTCACACAATAGGAATACATATTCCAGTACACTGAATATCTGAACAGCACAATTTTGTCACTGAGAAATCTTGTTCAAGCAGCTGAGAAGCGAGTGTGACACTGTTTACATTTATTTTTCCCGTCAAAAGGAGTTGGTGTTTTCGGGAAAAGGTTTTGGTGAAACACTGAAAAACTCATTTTCCTAGAGCTATCGAACAGTATGAAAGTATTGAGAACACTATGAAATAAAAATGTTAGTTAGGCTAGGGTTCCAAGTAATGTTTTACTGTGCCTTTTAAAAGACGGTATGACACCCGTGTTAAAATGAAAAGTCTCATTGCTCAAAACTACAGACCAGGGGAATGGCAGAGTGTCTCTAGAACTCCTGGAATACGTTTTAGAACCCGAACATCTCTACTGAATTTTGAAATACTGAGAATTTGTATCCAAAGCGCTGTGAAAGGTAGGATAGACTGTCAAGTGGTAATAATGTTGAAAGTGCTGGTATATTTGTAAAAAAAGTTGTTTTACCAAATTAGAATTCACAATGAAAAAGCTTGAGACACTGGAAGAGAGAGACTCCAACTCAGGAAATTCACAATGATAACCTAGGTTAATATCTAAGAAAGTGCTTCAAACACTAGGAATACGTGAATAAAGGGCCTTAATATCTGTAACACATTGTTTCCTGACAAGGAAATCGTGTTCAAAGAACAGAGAACCGAGTTGGATACTGGTTACATTTATTATTCCGGGACAATGAGTTGGCGATTTTGAAAGAAGCCTGGTGAGGCCATTAAACCGGATGTGATGACGTCACCAAGAGGGAGGGGCCACGTGGGCAGGCTTCATTGATCCCAGGTGATAATGATTTGGCCAGGGGACCAGCTGGGAGTGATGACGTCATCGAGATTAGTTCTGGTATTAGGGTTAGAGAATTGGGGCTCTGTTCATGAATAGGGTTAGGATAAGGTTTTGGGCTAGGTAGGGTACAGGCTCAGGTGTGGGCTAGGTTTAGGGTTTGTGATAGAGGGTTAGGGACAGGGTTAAGGTCACAGTGTATTAATGTTGGCTATTCACAATGAATGAGCTTCAATCACTGGACAATTTGGTGTGTAGCACTCAGAACTTACGACTCCAGACTAGGGAAATATTTAGAAATGTGCTTCACACAATAGGAATACATATTCCAATAGACTGAATATCTGAACAGCACAATTTTGTCACTGGGCAATCTTGTTCAAACCGCTGAGAACCGAGTGTGACACTGTTTACATTTATGTTTCCCTTCAAAAGGAGTTGGCGTTTTGGGGAAAAGGAGTTGGTGAAACACTGAAAAACTCATTTTCCTAGAGCTATCGAACAGTATGAAAGTATTGAGAACACTATGAAATAAAAATGTTAGTTAGGCTAGGGTTCCAAGTAATGTTTTACTGTGCCTTTTAAAAGCCGGTATGACACCCGTGTTAAAATGAAAAGTCTCATTGCTCAAAACTACAGACCAGGGGAATGGCAGAGTGTCTCTAGAACTCCTGGAATACGTTTTAGAACCAGAACATCTCTACTGAATTTTGAAATACTGAGAATTTGTATCCAAAGCGCTGTGAAAGGTAGGATAGACTGTCAACTGGTAATAATGTTGAAAGTGCTGGTATATTTGTAAAAAAGGTTGTTTTACCAAATTAGAATTCACAATGAAAAAGCTTGAGACACTGGAAGAGAGAGACTCCAACTCGGGAAATTCACAATGATAACCTAGGTTAATATCTAAGAAAGTGCTTCAAACACTAGGAATACGTGAATAAAGGGCCTTAATATCTGTAACACATTGTTTCCTGACAAGGAAATCGTGTTCAAACAACAGAGAACCGAGTTGGATACTGGTTACATTTATTATTCCGGGACAATGAGTTGGCGATTTTGAAAGAACCCTGGTTAGGCCATTAAACCGGATGTGATAACGTCACCTAGGCGGAGGGGCCACGTGGGCAGGCTTCATTGATCCCAGGTGATAATGATTTGGCCAGGGGACCAGCTGGGAGTGATGACGTCATCGAGATTAGTTCTGGTATTAGGGTTAGAGAATTGGGGCTGTTCATGAATAGGGTTAGGATAAGGTTTTGGGCTAGGTAGTGTACAGGCTCAGGTGTGGGCTAGGTTTAGGGTTTGTGTTAGAGGGTTAGGGACAGGGTTAAGGTCACAGTATATTAATGTTGGCTATTCACAATGAATGAGCTTCAATCACTGGACAATTTGGAGTGTAGCACTCAGAACTTACGACTCCAGACTAGGGAAATATTTAGAAATGTGCTTCACACAATAGGAATACATATTCCAATAGACTGAATATCTGAACAGCACAATTTTGTCACTGGGAAATCTTGTTCAAACAGCTGAGAAGCCAGTGTGACACTGTTTACATTTATTTTTCCCGTCAAAAGGAGTTGGTGTTTTCGGGAAAAGGTTTTGGTTAAACACTGAAAAACTCATTTTCCTAGAGCTATCGAACAGTATGAAAGTATTGAGAACACTATGAAATAAAAATGTTAGTTAGGCTAGGGTTCCAAGTAATGTTTTACTGTGCCTTTAAAAAGCCGGTATGACACCCGTGTTAAAATGAAAAGTCTCATTGCTCAAAACTACAGACCAGGGGAATGGCAGAGTGTCTCTAGAACTCCTGGAATACGTTTTAGAACCCGAACATCTCTACTGAATTTTGAAATACTGAGAATTTGTATCCAAAGCGCTGTGAAAGGTAGGATAGACTGTCAAGTGGTAATAATGTTGAAAGTGCTGGTATATTTGTAAAAAAGGTTGTTTTACCAAATTAGAATTCACAATGAAAAAGCTTGAGACACTGGAAGAGAGAGAATCCAACTCGGGAAATTCACAATGATAACCTAGGTTAATATCTAAGAAAGTGCTTCAAACACTAGGAATACGTGAATAAAGGGCTTTAATATCTGTAACACATTGTTTCCTGACAAGGAAATCGTGTTCAAAGAGCAGAGAACCGAGTTGGATACTGGTTACATTTATTATTCCGAGACAATGAGTTGGCGATTTTGAAAGAAGCCTGGTTAGGCCATTAAATCGGATGTGATGACATCACCAAGGCGGAGGGCCCACCTGGGCAGGCTTAATTGATCGCAGGTGATAATGATTTGGCCAGGGGACCAGCTGGTAGTGATGACGTCATTGAGATTAGTTCTGGTATTAGGGTTAGAGAATTGGGGCTCTGTTCATGGTTAGGGTTAGGATAAGGTTTTGGGCTAGGTAGGGTTCAGGCTCAGGTGTGGGCTAGGTTTAGGGTTTGGGTTAGAGGGTTAGGGACAGGGTTATGGTCACAGTGTAGTAATGTTGGCTATTCACAATGAATGAGCTTCAATCACTGGACAATTTGGTGTGTAGCACTCAGAACTTACGACTCCAGACTAGGGAAATATTTAGAAATGTGCTTCACACAATAGGAATACATATTCCAATAGACTGAATATCTGAACAGCACAATTTTGTCACTGGGAAATCTTGTTCAAACAGCTGAGAAGCCAGTGAGACACTGTTTACATTTATTTTTCCCCTCAAAAGGAGTTGGTGTTTTCGGGAAAAGGTTTCGGTGAAACACTGAAAAACTCATTTTCCTAGAGCTATCGAACAGTATGAAAGTATTGAGAACACTATGAAATAAAAATGTTAGTTAGGCTAGGGTTCCAAGTGATGTTTTACTGTGCCTTTTAAAAGCCGGTATGACACCCGTGTTAAAATGAAAAGTCTCATTGCTCAAAACTACAGACCAGGGGAATGGCAGAGTGTCTCTAGAACTCCTGGAATACGTTTTAGAACCCGAACATCTCTACTGAATTTTGAAATACTGAGAATTTGTATCCAAAGCGCTGTGAAAGGTAAGATAGACTGTCAAGTGGTAATAATGTTGAAAGTGCTGGTATATTTGTGAAAAAGGTTGTTTTACCAAATTAGAATTCACAATGAAAAAGCTTGAGACACTGGAAGAGAGAGACTCCAACTCGGGAAATTCACAATGATAACCGAGGTTAATATCTAAGAAAGTGCTTCAAACACTAGGAATACGTGAATAAAGGGCCTTAATATCTGTAACACATTGTTTCCTGACAAGGAAATCGTGTTCAAAGAGCAGAGAACCGAGTTGGATACTGGTTACATTTATTATTCCGGGACAAGGAGTTGGCGATTTTGAAAGAAGCCTGGTTAGGCCATTAAACCAGATGTGATGATGTCGCCAAGGTGGAGGGGCCACGTGGGGTTGCTTAATTGATTCCAGGTGATAATGATTTGGCCAGGGGACCAGTTGGGAGTGATGACGTCATCGAGATTAGTTCTGGTATTAGGGTTAGAGAATTGGGGCTCTGTTCATGGTTAGGGTTAGGATAAGGTTTTAGGCTAGGTAGGGTTCAGGCTCAGGTGTGGGCTAGGTTTAGGGTTTCGGTTAGAGGGTTAGGGACAGGGTTACGGTCACAGTGTAGTAATGTTGGCTATTCACAATGAATGAGCTTCAATCACTGGACAATTTGGTGTGTAGCACTCAGAACTTACGACTCCAGACTAGGGAAATATTTAGAAATGTGCTTCACACAATAGGAATACATATTCCAGTAGACTGAATATCTGAACAGCACAATTTTGTCACTGGGAAATCTTGTTCAAGCAGCTGAGAAGCGAGTGTGACACTGTTTATATTTATTTTTCCTGTCAAAAGGAGTTGGTGTTTTCGGGAAAAGGTTTTGGTGAAAAACTGAAAAACTCATTTTCCTAGAGCTATCGAACAGTATGAAAGTATTGAGAACACTATGAAATAAAAATGGTAGTTAGGCTAGGGTTCCAAGTAATGTTTTACTGTGCCTTTTAAAAGCCGGTATGACACTCGTGTTAAAATGAAAAGTCTCATTGCTCAAAACTACAGACCAGGGGAATGGCAGAGTGTCTCTAGAACTCCTGGAATACGTTTTAGAACCCGAACATCTCTACTGAATTTTGAAATACTGAGAATTTGTATCCAAAGCGCTGTGAAAGGTAGGATAGACTGTCAAGTGGTAATAATGTTGAAAGTGCTGGTATATTTGTAAAAAAGGTTGTTTTACCAAATTAGAATTCACAATGAAAAAGCTTGAGACACTGGAAGAGAGAGACTCCAACTCGGGAAATTCACAATGATAACCGAGGTTAATATCTAAGAAAGTGCTTCAAACACTAGGAATACGTGAATAAAGGGCCTTAATATCTGTAACACATTGTTTCCTGACAAGGAAATCGTGTTCAAAGAGCAGAGAACCGAGTTGGATACTGGTTACATTTATTATTCCGGGACAATGAGTTGGCCATTTTGAAAGAAGCCTGGTTAGGCCATTAAACCAGATGTGATGACGTCACCAAGGCGGAGGGGCCACGTGGGCAGGCTTAATTGATTCCAGGTGATAATGATTTGGCCAGGGGACCAGCTGGGAGTGATGACGTCATCGAGATTAGTTCTGGTATTAGGGTTAGAGAATTGGGGCTCTGTTCATGAATAGGATTAGGATAATGTTTTGGGCTAGGTAGGGTTCAGACTCAGATGTGGGGTAGGTTTAGGGTTTGGGTTAGAGGGTTAGGGACAGGGTTACGGTCACAGTGTAGTAATGTTGGCTATTCACAATGAATGAGCTTAAATAACTGGACAATTTGGTGTGTAGCACTCAGAACTTACGACTCCAGACTAGGGAAATATTTAGAAATGTGCTTCACACAATAGGAATACATATTCCAGTAGACTGAATATCTGAACAGCACAATTTTGTCACTGGGAAATCTTGTTCAAACAGCTGAGAAGCGAGTGTGACACTGTTTACATTTACTTTTCCCGTCAAAAGGAGTTGGTGTATTCGGGAAAAGGTTTTGGTGAATCACTGAAAAACTCATTTTCCTAGAGCTATGGAACAGTATGAAAGTATTGAGAACACTATGAAATAAAAATGTTAGTTAGGCTAGGGTTCCAAGTAATGTTTTACTGTGCCTTTACAAAGCCGGTATGACACCCGTGTTAAAATGAAAAGTCTCATTGCTCATAATAACAGACCAGTGGAATGGCAGAGTGTCTCTAGAACTCCTGGAATACGTTCCAGAACCCGAACGTCTCTAATGAATTTTGAAATACTGAGAATTTGTATCCAAAGCGCTGTGAAAGGCAGGATAGACTTTCAAGTGGTAATAATGTTGAAAGTGCTGGTATATTTGTGAAAAAGGTTGTTTTACCAAATTAGAATTCACAATGAGAAAGCTTGAGACACTGGAAGAGAGAGACTCCAACTCGGGAAATTCACAATGATAACCTAGGTTAATATCTAAGAAAGTGCTTCAAACACTAGGAATACGTGAATAAAGGGCCTTAATACCTGTAACATATTGTTTCCTGACAAGGAAATGGTGTTCAAAGAGCAGAGAACCGAGTTGGATACTGGTTACATTTATTATTCCGGGACAATGAGTTGGCGATTTTGAAAGAAGCCTGGTTAGGCCATTAAACCGGATGTGATGACGTCACCAAGGCAGAGGGGCCACGGGGGCAGGCTTAATTGATCCCAGGTGATAATTATTTGGCCAGGGGACCAGCTGGGAGTGATGACGCCATCGAGATTAGTTCTGGTATTAGGGTTAGAGAATTGGGGCTCTGTTCATGGTTAGGGTTAGGATAAGGTTTTGGGCTAGGTAGGGTTCAGGCTCAGGTGTGGGCTAGGTTTAGGGTTTCGGTTAGAGGGTTAGGGACAGGGTTACGGTCACAGTGTAGTAATGTTGGCTATTCACAATGAATGAGATTCAATCACTGGACAATTTGGTGTGTAGCACTCAGAACTTACGACTCCAGACTAGGGAAATATTTAGAATTGTGCTTCACACAATACGAATACATATTCCAATAGACTGAATATCTGAAGAGCACAATTTTGTCACTGGGAAATCCTGTTCAAACAGCTGAGAAGCGAGTGTGACACTGTTTACATTTATTTTTCCCGTCAAAAGGAGTTGGTGTTTTCGGGAAAAGGTTTTGGTGAAACACTGAAAAACTCATTTTCCTAGAGCTATCGAACAGTATGAAAGTATTGAGAACACTATGAAATAAAAATGTTAGTTAGGCTAGGGTTCCAAGTAATGTTTTACTGTGCCTTTAAAAAGCCAGTATGACACCTGTGTTAAAATGAAAAGTCTCATTGCTCAAAACTACAGACCAGGGGAATGGCAGAGTCTCTCTAGAACTCCTGGAATACGTTTTAGAACCCGAACATCTCTACTGAATTTTGAAATACTGAGAATTTGTATCCAAAGCGCTGTGAAAGGTAGGATAGACTGTCAAGTGGTAATAATGTTGAAAGTGCTGGTATATTTGTAAAAAAGGTTGTATTACCAAATTAGAATTCACTATGAAAAAGATTGAGACACTGGAAGAGAGAGACTCCAACTCGGGAAATTCACAATGATAACCTAGGTTAATATCTAAGAAAGTGATTCAAACACTACGAATACGTGAATAAAGGGCCTTCATATCTGTAACACATTGTTTCCTGACAAGGAAATCGTGTTCAAAGAGCAGAGAACCGAGTTGGATACTGGTTACATTTATTATTCCGGGACAATGAGTTGGCGATTTTGAAAGAAGCTTGGTTAGGCCATTAAACCGGATGTGATGACGTCACCAAGGTGGAGGGGCCACGTGGGCAGGCTTAATTGATCCCAGGTGATAATTATTTGGCCCGGGGACCAGCTGGGAGTGATGACGTCATCGAGATTAGTTCTGGTATTAGGGTTAGAGAATTGGGGCTGTTCATGAATAGGGTTAGGATAAGGTTTTGGGCTAGGTAGGGTACAGGCTCAGGTGTGGGCTAGGTTTAGGGTTTGTGTTAGAGGGTTAGGGACAGGGTTAAGGTCACAGTATATTAATGTTGGCTATTCACAATGAATGAGCTTCAATCACTGGACAATTTGGTGTTTAGCACTCAGAACTTACGACTCCAGACTAGGGAAATATTTAGAAATGTGTTTCACACAATAGGAATACATATTCCAATAGACTGAATATCTGAACAGCATAATTTTGTCACTGGGAAATCTTGTTCAAACAGCTGAGAAGCCAGTGTGACACTGTTTACATTTATTTTTCCCGTCAAAAGGAGTTGGTGTTTTCGGGAAAAGGTTTTGGTGAAACACTGAAAAACTCATTTTCCTAGAGCTATCGAACAGTATGAAAGTATTGAGAACACTATGAAATAAAAATGTTAGTTAGGCTAGGGTTCCAAGTAATGTTTTACTGTGCCTTTACAAAGCCGGTATGACACCCGTGTTAAAATGAAAAGTCTCATTGCTCATAATAACAGACCAGTGGAATGGCAGAGTGTCTGTAGAACTCCTGGAATACGTTCCAGAACCCGAACGTCTCTAATGAATTTTGAAATACTGAGAATTTGTATCCAAAGCGCTGTGAAAGGCAGGATAGACTTTCAAGTGGTAATAATGTTGAAAGTGCTGGTATATTTGTAAAAAAGGTTGTTTTACCAAATTAGAATTCACAATGAAAAAGCTTGAGACACTGGAAGAGAGAGACTCCAACTCGGGAAATTCACAATGATAACCTAGGTTAATATCTAAGAAAGTGCTTCAAACACTAGGAATACGTGAATAAAGGGCCTTAATACCTGTAACATATTGTTTCCTGACAAGGAAATCGTGTTCAAAGAGCAGAGAACCGAGTTGGATACTGGTTACATTTATTATTCCGGGACAATGAGTTGGCGATTTTGAAAGAAGCCTGGTTAGGCCATTAAACCGGATGTGATGACGTCACCAAGGCGGAGGGGCCACGGGGGCAGGCTTAATTGATCCCAGGTGATAATTATTTGGCCAGGGGACCAGCTGGGAGTGATGACGCCATCGAGATTAGTTCTGGTATTAGGGTTAGAGAATTGGGGCTCTGTTCATGGTTAGGGTTAGGATAAGGTTTTGGGCTTGGTAGGGTTCAGGCTCAGGTGTGGGCTAGGTTTAGGGTTTCGGTTAGAGGGTTAGGGACAGGGTTACGGTCACAGTGTAGTAATGTTGGCTATTCACAATGAATGAGCTTCAATCACTGGACAATTTGGTGTGTAGCACTCAGAACTTACGACTCCAGACTAGGGAAATATTTAGAATTGTGCTTCACACAATATGAATACATATTCCAATAGACTGAATATCTGAAGAGCACAATTTTGTCACTGGGAAATCCTGTTCAAACAGCTGAGAAGCGAGTGTGACACTGTTTACATTTATTTTTCCCGTCAAAAGGAGTTGGTGTTTTCGGGAAAAGGTTTTGGTGAAACACTGAAAAACTCATTTTCCTAGAGCTATCGAACAGTATGAAAGTATTGAGAACACTATGAAATAAAAATGTTAGTTAGGCTAGGGTTCCAAGTAATGTTTTACTGTGCCTTTAAAAAGCCAGTATGACACCTGTGTTAAAATGAAAAGTCTCATTGCTCAAAACTACAGACCAGGGGAATGGCAGAGTCTCTCTAGAACTCCTGGAATACGTTTTAGAACCCGAACATCTCTACTGAATTTTGAAATACTGAGAATTTGTATCCAAAGCGCTGTGAAAGGTAGGATAGACTGTCAAGTGGTAATAATGTTGAAAGTGCTGGTATATTTGTAAAAAAGGTTGTATTACCAAATTAGAATTCACTATGAAAAAGATTGAGACACTGGAAGAGAGAGACTCCAACTCGGGAAATTCACAATGATAACCTAGGTTAATATCTAAGAAAGTGATTCAAACACTAGGAATACGTGAATAAAGGGCCTTAATACCTGTAACATATTGTTTCCTGACAAGGAAATCGTGTTCAAAGAGCAGAGAACCGAGTTGGATACTGGTTACATTTATTATTCCGGGACAATGAGTTGGCGATTTTGAAAGAAGCCTGGTTAGGCCATTAAACCGGATGTGATGACGTCACCAAGGCAGAGGGGCCACGGGGGCAGGCTTAATTGATCCCAGGTGATAATTATTTGGCCAGGGGACCAGCTGGGAGTGATGACGCCATCGAGATTAGTTCTGGTATTAGGGTTAGAGAATTGGGGCTCTGTTCATGGTTAGGGTTAGGATAAGGTTTTGGGCTTGGTAGGGTTCAGGCTCAGGTGTGGGCTAGGTTTAGGGTTTGGGTTAGAGGGTTAGGGACAGGGTTACGGTCACAGTGTAGTAATGTTGGCTATTCACAATGAATGAGCTTCAATCACTGGACAATTTGGTGTGTAGCACTCAGAACTTACGACTCCAGACTAGGGAAATATTTAGAAATGTGCTTCACACAATAGGAATACATATTCCAATAGACTGAATATCTGAAGAGCACAATTTTGTAACTGGGAAATCCTGTTCAAACAGCTGAGAAGCGAGTGTGACACTGTTTACATTTATTTTTCCCGTCAAAAGGAGTTGGTGTTTTCAGGAAAAGGTTTTGGTGAAACACTGAAAAACTCATTTTCCTAGAGCTATCGAACAGTATGAAAGTATTGAGAACACTATGAAATAAAAATGTTAGTTAGGCTAGGGTTCCAAGTAATGTTTTACTGTGCCTTTAAAAAGCCAGTATGACACCTGTGTTAAAATGAAAAGTCTCATTGCTCAAAACTACAGACCAGGGGAATGGCAGAGTGTCTCTAGAACTCCTGGAATACGTTTTAGAACCCGAACATCTCTACTGAATTTTGAAATACTGAGAATTTGTATCCAAAGCGCTGTGAAAGGTAGGATAGACTGTCAAGTGGTAATAATGTTGAAAGTGCTGGTATATTTGTAAAAAAGGTTGTATTACCAAATTAGAATTCACTATGAAAAAGATTGAGACACTGGAAGAGAGAGACTCCAACTCGGGAAATTCACAATGATAACCTAGGTTAATATCTAAGAAAGTGATTCAAACACTAGGAATACGTGAATAAAGGGCCTTCATATCTGTAACACATTGTTTCCTGACAAGGAAATCGTGTTCAAAGAGCAGAGAACCGAGTTGGATACTGGTTACATTTATTATTCCGGGACAATGAGTTGGCGATTTTGAAAGAAGCCTGGTTAGGCCATTAAACCGGATGTGATGACGTCACCAAGGTGGAGGGGCCACGTGGGCAGGCTTAATTGATCCCAGGTGATAATGATTTGGCCCGGGGACCAGCTGGGAGTGATGACGTCATCGAGATTAGTTCTGGTATTAGGGTTAGAGAATTGGGGCTGTTCATGAATAGGGTTAGGATAAGGTTTTGGGCTAGGTAGGGTACAGGCTCAGGTGTGGGCTAGGTTTAGGGTTTGTGTTAGAGGGTTAGGGACAGGGTTAAGGTCACAGTATATTAATGTTGGCTATTCACAATGAATGAGCTTCAATCACTGGACAATTTGGTGTTTAGCACTCAGAACTTACGACTCCAGACTAGGGAAATATTTAGAAATGTGTTTCACACAATAGGAATACATATTCCAATAGACTGAATATCTGAACAGCATAATTTTGTCACTGGCAAATCTTGTTCAAACAGCTGAGAAGCCAGTGTGACACTGTTTACATTTATTTTTCCCGTCAAAAGGAGTTGGTGTTTTCGGGAAAAGGTTTTGGTGAAACACTGAAAAACTCATTTTCCTAGAGCTATCGAACAGTATGAAAGTATTGAGAACACTATGAAATAAAAATGTTAGTTAGGCTAGGGTTCCAAGTAATGTTTTACTGTGCCTTTAAAAAGCCGGTATGACACCCGTGTTAAAATGAAAAGTCTCATTGCTCAAAACTACAGACCAGGGGAATGGCAGAGTGTCTCTAGAACTCCTTGAATACGTTTTAGAACCCGAACATCTCTACTGAATTTTGAAATACTGAGAATTTGTATCCAAAGCGCTGTGAAAGGTAGGATAGACTGTCAAGTGGTAATAATGTTGAAAGTGCTGGTATATTTGTAAAAAAGGTTGTTTTACCAAATTAGAATTCACAATGAAAAAGCTTGAGACACTGGAAGAGAGAGACTCCAACTCGGGAAATTCACAATGATAACCTAGGTTAATATCTAAGAAAGTGCTTCAAACACGAGGAATACGTGAATAAAGGGCTTTAATATCTGTAACACATTGTTTCCTGACAAGGAAATCGTGTTCAAAGAGCAGAGAACCGAGTTGGATACTGGTTACATTTATTATTCCGAGACAATGAGTTGGCGATTTTGAAAGAAGCCTGGTTAGGCCATTATATCGGATGTGATGACATCACCAAGGCGGAGGGGCCACGTGGGCAGGCTTAATTGATCGCAGGTGATAATGATTTGGCCAGGGGACCAGCTGGTAGTGATGACTTCATTGAGATTAGTTCTGGTATTAGGGTTAGAGAATTGGGGCTCTGTTCATGGTTAGGGTTAGGATAAGGTTTTGGGCTAGGTAGGGTTCAGGCTCAGGTGTGGGCTAGGTTTAGGGTTTGGGTTAGAGGGTTAGGGACAGGGTTACGGTCACAGTGTAGTAATGTTGGCTATTCACAATGAATGAGCTTCAATCACTGGACAATTTGGTGTGTAGCACTCAGAACTTACGACTCCAGACTAGGGAAATATTTAGAAATGTGCTTCACACAATAGGAATACATATTCCAATAGACTGAATATCTGAACAGCACAATTTTGTCACTGGGAAATCTTGTTCAAACAGCTGAGAAGCCAGTGTGACACTGTTTACATTTATTTTTCCCGTCAAAAGGAGTTGGTGTTTTCGGGAAAAGGTTTTGGTGAAACACTGAAAAACTCATTTTCCCAGAGCTATCGAACAGTATGAAAGTATTGAGAACACTATGAAATAAAAATGTTAGTTAGGCTAGGGTTCCAAGTGATGTTTTACTGTGCCTTTTAAAAGCCGGTATGACACCCGTGTTAAAATGAAAAGTCTCATTGCTCAAAACTACAGACCAGGGGAATGGCAGAGTGTCTCTAGAACTCCTGGAATACGTTTTAGAACCCGAACATCTCTACTGAATTTTGAAATACTGAGAATTTGTATCCAAAGCGCTGTGAAAGGCAGGATAGACTTTCAAGTGGTAATAATGTTGAAAGTGCTGGTATATTTGTAAAAAAGGTTGTTTTACCAAATTAGAATTCACAATGAAAAAGCTTGAGACACTGGAAGAGAGAGACTCCAACTCGGGAAATTCACAATGATAACCTAGGTTAATATCTAAGAAAGTGCTTTAAACACTAGGAATACGTGAATAAAGGGCCTTAATACCTGTAACACATTGTTTCCTGACAAGGAAATCGTGTTCAAAGAGCAGAGAACCGAGTTGGATACTGGTTACATTTATTATTCCGGGACAATGAGTTGGCGATTTTGAAAGAAGCCTGGTTAGGCCATTAAACCGGATGTGATGACGTCACCAAGGCGGAGGGGCCACGGGGGCAGGCCTAATTGATCCCAGGTGATAATTATTTGGCCAGGGGACCAGCTGGGAGTGATGACGCCATCGAGATTAGTTCTGGTATTAGGGTTAGAGAATTGGAGCTCTGTTCATGGTTAGGGTTAGGATAAGGTTTTGGGCTAGGTAGGGTTCAGGCTTAGGTGTGGGCTAGGTTTAGGGTTTGGGTTAGAGGGTTAGGGACAGGGTTACGGTCACAGTGTAGTAATGTTGGCTATTCACAATGAATGAGCTTCAATCACTGGACAATTTGGTGTGTAGCACTCAGAACTTACGACTCCAGACTAGGGAAATATTTAGAAATGTGCTTCACACAATAGGAATACATATTCCAGTAGACTGAATATCTGAACAGCACAATTTTGTCACTGGGAAATCTTGTTCAAGCAGCTGAGAAGCGAGTGTGACACTGTTTATATTTATTTTTCCTGTCAAAAGGAGTTGGTGTTTTCGGGAAAAGGTTTTGGTGAAACACTGAAAAACTCATTTTCCTAGAGCTATCGAACAGTATGAAAGTATTGAGAACACTATGAAATAAAAATGGTAGTTAGGCTAGGGTTCCAAGTAATGTTTTACTGTGCCTTTTAAAAGCCGGTATGACACCCGTGTTAAAATGAAAAGTCTCATTGCTCAAAACTACAGACCAGGGGAATGGCAGAGTGTCTCTAGAACTCCTGGAATACGTTTTAGAACCCGAACATCTCTACTGAATTTTGAAATACTGAGAATTTGTATCCAAAGCGCTGTGAAAGGTAGGATAGACTGTCAAGTGGTAATAATGTTGAAAGTGCTGGTATATTTGTAAAAAAGGTTGTTTTACCAAATTAGAATTCACAATGAAAAAGCTTGAGACACTGGAAGAGAGAGACTCCAACTCGGGAAATTCACAATGATAACCGAGGTTAATATCTAAGAAAGTGCTTCAAACACTAGGAATACGTGAATAAAGGGCCTTAATATCTGTAACACATTGTTTCCTGACAAGGAAATCGTGTTCAAAGAGCAGAGAACCGAGTTGGATACTGGTTACATTTATTATTCCGGGACAATGAGTTGGCGATTTTGAAAGAAGCCTGGTTAGGCCATTAAACCAGATGTGATGACGTCACCAAGGCGGAGGGGCCACGTGGGCATGCTTAATTGATTCCAGGTGATAATGATTTGGCCAGGGGACCAGCTGGGAGTGATGACGTCATCGAGATTAGTTCTGGTATTAGGGTTAGAGAATTGGGGCTCTGTTCATGAATAGGGTTAGGATAATGTTTTGGGCTAGGTAGGGTTCAGGCTCAGGTGTGGGGTAGGTTTAGGGTTTGGGTTAGAGGGTTAGGGACAGGGTTACGGTCACAGTGTAGTAATGTTGGCTATTCACAATGAATGAGCTTAAATAACTGGACAATTTGGTGTGTAGCACTCAGAACTTACGACTCCAGACTAGGGAAATATTTAGAAATGTGCTTCACACAATAGGAATACATATTCCAGTAGACTGAATATCTGAACAGCACAATTTTGTCACTGGGAAATCTTGTTCAAACAGCTGAGAAGCGAGTGTGACACTGTTTACATTTACTTTTCCCGTCAAAAGGAGTTGGTGTTTTCGGGAAAAGGTTTTGGTGAATCACTGAAAAACTCATTTTCCTAGAGCTATGGAACAGTATGAAAGTATTGAGAACACTATGAAATAAAAATGTTAGTTAGGCTAGGGTTCCAAGTAATGTTTTACTGTGCCTTTACAAAGCCGGTATGACACCCGTGTTAAAATGAAAAGTCTCATTGCTCATAATAACAGACCAGTGGAATGGCAGAGTGTCTCTAGAACTCCTGGAATACGTTCCAGAACCCGAACGTCTCTAATGAATTTTGAAATACTGAGAATTTGTATCCAAAGCGCTGTGAAAGGCAGGATAGACTTTCAAGTGGTAATAATGTTGAAAGTGCTGGTATATTTGTAAAAAAGGTTGTTTTACCAAATTAGAATTCACAATGAAAAAGCTTGAGACACTGGAAGAGAGAGACTCCAACTCGGGAAATTCACAATGATAACCTAGGTTAATATCTAAGAAAGTGCTTCAAACACTAGGAATACGTGAATAAAGGGCCTTAATACCTGTAACATATTGTTTCCTGACAAGGAAATCGTGTTCAAAGAGCAGAGAACCGAGTTGGATACTGGTTACATTTATTATTCCGGGACAATGAGTTGGCGATTTTGAAAGAAGCCTGGTTAGGCCATTAAACCGGATGTGATGACGTCACCAAGGCGGAGGGGCCACGGGGGCAGGCTTAATTGATCCCAGATGATAATTATTTGGCCAGGGGACCAGCTGGGAGTGATGACGCCATCGAGATTAGTTCTGGTATTAGGGTTAGAGAATTGGGGCTCTGTTCATGGTTAGGGTTAGGATAAGGTTTTGGGCTAGGTAGGGTTCAGGCTCAGGTGTGGGCTAGGTTTAGGGTTTGGGTTAGAGGGTTAGGGACAGGGTTACGGTCACAGTGTAGTAATGTTGGCTATTCACAATGAATGAGCTTCAATCACTGGACAATTTGGTGTGTAGCACTCAGAACTTACGACTCCAGACTAGGGAAATATTTAGAAATGTGCTTCACACAATAGGAATACATATTCCAGTAGACTGAATATCTGAACAGCACAATTTTGACACTGGGAAATCTTGTTCAAGCAGCTGAGAATCGAGTGTGACACTGTTTACATTTATTTTTCCTGTCAAAAGGAGTTGGTGTTTTCGGGAAAAGGTTTTGGTGAAACACTGAAAAACTCATTTTCCTAGAGCTATCGAACAGTATGAAAGTATTGAGAACACTATGAAATAAAAATGTTAGTTAGGCTAGGGTTCCAAGTGATGTTTTGCTGTGCCTTTTAAAAGCCGGTATGACACCCGTGTTAAAATGAAAAGTCTCATTGCTCAAAACTACAGACCAGGGGAATGGCAGAGTGTCTCTAGAACTCCTGGAATACGTTTTAGAACCCGAACATCTCTACTGAATTTTGAAATACTGAGAATTTGTATCCAAAGCGCTGTGAAAGGTAAGATAGACTGTCAAGTGGTAATAATGTTGAAAGTGCTGGTATATTTGTGAAAAAGGTTGTTTTACCAAATTAGAATTCACAATGAAAAAGCTTGAGACACTGGAAGAGAGAGACTCCAACTCGGGAAATTCACAATGATAACCGAGGTTAATATCTAAGAAAGTGCTTCAAACACTAGGAATACGTGAATAAAGGGCCTTAATATCTGTAACACATTGTTTCCTGACAAGGAAATCGTGTTCAAAGAGCAGAGAACCGAGTTGGATACTGGTTACATTTATTATTCCGGGACAATGAGTTGGCGATTTTGAAAGAAGCCTGGTTAGGCCATTAAACCAGATGTGATGATGTCGCCAAGGTGGAGTGGCCACGTGGGGTTGCTTAATTGATTCCAGGTGATAATGATTTGGCCAGGGGACCAGTTGGGAGTGATGACGTCATCGAGATTAGTTCTGGTATTAGGGTTAGAGAATTGGGGCTCTGTTCATGGTTAGGGTTAGGATAAGGTTTTAGGCTAGGTAGGGTTCAGGCTCAGGTGTGGGCTAGGTTTAGGGTTTCGGTTAGAGGGTTAGGGACAGGGTTACGGTCACAGTGTAGTAATGTTGGCTATTCACAATGAATGAGCTTCAATCACTGGACAATTTGGTGTGTAGCACTCAGAACTTACGACTCCAGACTAGGGAAATATTTAGAAATGTGCTTCACACAATAGGAATACATATTCCAGTAGACTGAATATCTGAACAGCACAATTTTGTCACTGGGAAATCTTGTTCAAGCAGCTGAGAAGCGAGTGTGACACTGTTTATATTTATTTTTCCTGTCAAAAGGAGTTTGTGTTTTCGGGAAAAGGTTTTGGTGAAACACTGAAAAACTCATTTTCCCAGAGCTATCGAACAGTATGAAAGTATTGAGAACACTATGAAATAAAAATGGTAGTTAGGCTAGGGTTCCAAGTAATGTTTTACTGTGCCTTTTAAAAGCCGGTATGACACCCGTGTTAAAATGAAAAGTCTCATTGCTCAAAACTACAGACCAGGGGAATGGCAGAGTGTCTCTAGAACTCCTGGAATACGTTTTAGAACCCGAACATCTCTACTGAATTTTGAAATACTGAGAATTTGTATCCATAGCGCTGTGAAAGGTAGGATAGACTGTCAAGTGGTAATAATGTTGAAAGTGCTGGTATATTTGTAAAAAAGGTTGTTTTACCAAATTAGAATTCACAATGAAAAAGCTTGAGACACTGGAAGAGAGAGACTCCAACTCGGGAAATTCACAATGATAACCGAGGTTAATATCTAAGAAAGTGCTTCAAACACTAGGAATACGTGAATAAAGGGCCTTAATATCTGTAACACATTGTTTCCTGACAAGGAAATCGTGTTCAAAGAGCAGAGAACCGAGTTGGATACTGGTTACATTTATTATTCTGGGACAATGAGTTGGCGATTTTGAAAGAAGCCTGGTTAGGCCATTAAACCGGATGTGATGACGTCACCAAGGCGGAGGGGCCACGGGGGCAGGCTTAATTGATCCCAGGTGATAATTATTTGGCCAGGGGACCAGCTGGGAGTGATGACGCCATCGAGATTAGTTCTGGTATTAGGGTTAGAGAATTGGAGCTCTGTTCATGGTTAGGGTTAGGATAAGGTTTTGGGCTAGGTAGGGTTCAGGCTTAGGTGTGGGCTAGGTTTAGGGTTTGGGTTAGAGGGTTAGGGACAGGGTTACGGTCACAGTGTAGTAATGTTGGCTATTCACAATGAATGAGCTTCAATCACTGGACAATTTGGTGTGTAGCACTCAGAACTTACGACTCCAGACTAGGGAAATATTTAGAAATGTGCTTCACACAATAGGAATACATATTCCAGTAGACTGAATATCTGAACAGCACAATTTTGTCACTGGGAAATCTTGTTCAAACAGCTGAGAAGCGAGTGTGACACTGTTTACATTTACTTTTCCCGTCAAAAGGAGTTGGTGTTTTCGGGAAAAGGTTTTGGTGAATCACTGAAAAACTCATTTTCCTAGAGCTATGGAACAGTATGAAAGTATTGAGAACACTATGAAATAAAAATGTTAGTTAGGCTAGGGTTCCAAGTAATGTTTTACTGTGCCTTTACAAAGCCGGTATGACACCCGTGTTAAAATGAAAAGTCTCATTGCTCATAATAACAGACCAGTGGAATGGCAGAGTGTCTCTAGAACTCCTGGAATACGTTCCAGAACCCGAACGTCTCTAATGAATTTTGAAATACTGAGAATTTGTATCCAAAGCGCTGTGAAAGGCAGGATAGACTTTCAAGTGGTAATAATGTTGAAAGTGCTGGTATATTTGTAAAAAAGGTTGTTTTACCAAATTAGAATTCACAATGAAAAAGCTTGAGACACTGGAAGAGAGAGACTCCAACTCGGGAAATTCACAATGATAACCTAGGTTAATATCTAAGAAAGTGCTTCAAACACTAGGAATACGTGAATAAAGGGCCTTAATACCTGTAACATATTGTTTCCTGACAAGGAAATCGTGTTCAAAGAGCAGAGAACCGAGTTGGATACTGGTTACATTTATTATTCCGGGACAATGAGTTGGCGATTTTTAAAGAAGCCTGGTTAGGCCATTAAACCGGATGTGATGACGTCACCAAGGCGGAGGAGCCACGGGGGCAGGCTTAATTGATCCCAGGTGATAATTATTTGGCCAGGGGACCAGCTGGGAGTGATGACGCCATCGAGATTAGTTCTGGTATTAGGGTTAGAGAATTGGGGCTCTGTTCATGGTTAGGGTTAGGATAAGGTTTTGGGCTAGGTAGGGTTCAGGCTCAGGTGTGGGCTAGGTTTAGGGTTTGGGTTAGAGGGTTAGGGACAGGGTTACGGTCACAGTGTAGTAATGTTGGCTATTCACAATGAATGAGCTTCAATCACTGGACAATTTGGTGTGTAGCACTCAGAACTTACGACTCCAGACTAGGGAAATATTTAGAAATGTGCTTCACACAATAGGAATACATATTCCAGTAGACTGAATATCTGAACAGCACAATTTTGACACTGGGAAATCTTGTTCAAGCAGCTGAGAATCGAGTGTGACACTGTTTACATTTATTTTTCCTGTCAAAAGGAGTTGGTGTTTTCGGGAAAAGGTTTTGGTGAAACACTGAAAAACTCATTTTCCTAGAGCTATCGAACAGTATGAAAGTATTGAGAACACTATGAAATAAAAATGTTAGTTAGGCTAGGGTTCCAAGTGATGTTTTGCTGTGCCTTTTAAAAGCCGGTATGACACCCGTGTTAAAATGAAAAGTCTCATTGCTCAAAATTACAGACCAGGGGAATGGCAGAGTGTCTCTAGAACTCCTGGAATACGTTTTAGAACCCGAACATCTCTACTGAATTTTGAAATACTGAGAATTTGTATCCAAAGCGCTGTGAAAGGTAAGATAGACTGTCAAGTGGTAATAATGTTGAAAGTGCTGGTATATTTGTGAAAAAGGTTGTTTTACCAAATTAGAATTCACAATGAAAAAGCTTGAGACACTGGAAGAGAGAGACTCCAACTCGGGAAATTCACAATGATAACCGAGGTTAATATCTAAGAAAGTGCTTCAAACACTAGGAATACGTGAATAAAGGGCCTTAATATCTGTAACACATTGTTTCCTGACAAGGAAATCGTGTTCAAAGAGCAGAGAACCGAGTTGGATACTGGTTACATTTATTATTCCGGGACAATGAGTTGGCGATTTTGAAAGAAGCCTGGTTAGGCCATTAAACCAGATGTGATGATGTCGCCAAGGTGGAGTGGCCACGTGGGGTTGCTTAATTGATTCCAGGTGATAATGATTTGGCCAGGGGACCAGTTGGGAGTGATGACGTCATCGAGATTAGTTCTGGTATTAGGGTTAGAGAATTGGGGCTCTGTTCATGGTTAGGGTTAGGATAAGGTTTTAGGCTAGGTAGGGTTCAGGCTCAGGTGTGGGCTAGGTTTAGGGTTTCGGTTAGAGGGTTAGGGACAGGGTTACGGTCACAGTGTAGTAATGTTGGCTATTCACAATGAATGAGCTTCAATCACTGGACAATTTGGTGTGTAGCACTCAGAACTTACGACTCCAGACTAGGGAAATATTTAGAAATGTGCTTCACACAATAGGAATACATATTCCAGTAGACTGAATATCTGAACAGCACAATTTTGTCACTGGGAAATCTTGTTCAAGCAGCTGAGAAGCGAGTGTGACACTGTTTATATTTATTTTTCCTGTCAAAAGGAGTTTGTGTTTTCGGGAAAAGGTTTTGGTGAAACACTGAAAAACTCATTTTCCCAGAGCTATCGAACAGTATGAAAGTATTGAGAACACTATGAAATAAAAATGGTAGTTAGGCTAGGGTTCCAAGTAATGTTTTACTGTGCCTTTTAAAAGCCGGTATGACACCCTTGTTAAAATGAAAAGTCTCATTGCTCAAAACTACAGACCAGGGGAATGGCAGAGTGTCTCTAGAACTCCTGGAATACGTTTTAGAACCCGAACATCTCTACTGAATTTTGAAATACTGAGAATTTGTATCCATAGCGCTGTGAAAGGTAGGATAGACTGTCAAGTGGTAATAATGTTGAAAGTGCTGGTATATTTGTAAAAAAGGTTGTTTTACCAAATTAGAATTCACAATGAAAAAGCTTGAGACACTGGAAGAGAGAGACTCCAACTCGGGAAATTCACAATGATAACCGAGGTTAATATCTAAGAAAGTGCTTCAAACACTAGGAATACGTGAATAAAGGGCCTTAATATCTGTAACACATTGTTTCCTGACAAGGAAATCGTGTTCAAAGAGCAGAGAACCGAGTTGGATACTGGTTACATTTATTATTCTGGGACAATGAGTTGGCGATTTTGAAAGAAGCCTGGTTAGGCCATTAAACCAGATGTGATGACGTCACCAAGGCGGAGGGGCCACGTGGGCAGGCTTAATTGATTCCAGGTGATAATGATTTGGCCAGGGGACCAGCTGGGAGTGATGACGCCATCGAGATTAGTTCTGGTATTAGGGTTAGAGAATTGGGGCTCTGTTCATGAATAGGGTTAGGATAATGTTTTGGGCTAGGTAGGGTTCAGGCTCAGGTGTGGGGTAGGTTTAGGGTTTGGGTTAGAGGGTTAGGGACAGGGTTACGGTCACGGTGTAGTAATGTTGGCTATTCACAATGAAGGAGCTAAAATAACTGGACAATTTGGTGTGTAGCACTCAGAACTTACGACTCCAGACTAGGGAAATATTTAGAAATGTGCTTCACACTATAGGAATACATATTCCAGTAGACTGAATATGTGAACAGCACAATTTTGTCACTTGGAAATCTTGTTCAAACAGCTGAGAAGTGAGTGTGACACTGTTTACATTTACTTTTCCCGTGAAAAGGAGTTGGTGTTTTCGGGAAAAGTTTTTGGTGAATCACTGAAAAACTCATTTTCCTAGAGCTATGGAACAGTATGAAAGTATTGAGAACACTATGAAATAAAAATGTTAGTTAGGCTAGGGTTCCAAGTAATGTTTTACTGTGCCTTTACAAAGCCGGTATGACACCCGTGTTAAAATGAAAAGTCTCATTGCTCATAATAACAGACCAGTGGAATGGCAGAGTGTCTCTAGAACTCCTGGAATACGTTCCAGATCCCGAACGTCTCTAATGAATTTTGAAATACTGAGAATTTGTATCCAAAGCGCTGTGAAAGGCAGGATAGACTTTCAAGTGGTAATAATGTTGAAAGTGCTGGTATATTTGTAAAAAAGGTTGTTTTACCAAATTAGAATTCACAATGAAAAAGCTTGAGACACTGGAAGAGAGAGACTCCAACTCGGGAAATTCACAATGATAACCTAGGTTAATATCTAAGAAAGTGCTTCAAACACTAGGAATACGTGAATAAAGGGCCTTAATACCTGTAACATTTGTTTCCTGACAAGGAAATCGTGTTCAAAGAGCAGAGAACCGAGTTGGATACTGGTTACATTTATTATTCCGGGACAATGAGTTGGCGATTTTGAAAGAAGCCTGGTTAGGCCATTAAACCGGATGTGATGACGTCACCAAGGCGGAGGGGCCACGGGGGCAGGCTTAATTGATCCCAGGTGATAATTATTTGGCCAGGGGACCAGCTGGGAGTGATGACGCCATCGAGATTAGTTCTGGTATTAGGGTTAGAGAATTGGGGCTCTGTTCATGGTTAGGGTTAGGATAAGGTTTTGGGCTAGGTAGGGTTCAGGCTCAGGTGTGGGCTAGGTTTAGGGTTTGGGTTAGAGGGTTAGGGACAGGCTTATGGTCACAGTGTAGTAATGTTGGCTATTCACAATGAATGAGCTTCAATCACTGGACAATTTGGTGTGTAGCACTCAGAACTTACGACTCCAGACTAGGGAAATATTTAGAAATGTGCTTCACACAATACGAATACATATTCCAATAGACTGAATATCTGAAGAGCACAATTTTGTCACTGGGAAATCCTGTTCAAACAGCTGAGAAGCGAGTGTGACACTGTTTACATTTATTTTTCCCGTCAAAAGGAGTTGGTGTTTTCGGGAAAAGGTTTTGGTGAAACACTGAAAAACTCATTTTCCTAGAGCTATCGAACAGTATGAAAGTATTGAGAACACTATGAAATAAAAATGTTAGTTAGGCTAGGGTTCCAAGTAATGTTTTACTGTGCCTTTAAAAAGCCAGTATGACACCTGTGTTAAAATGAAAAGTCTCATTGCTCAAAACTACAGACCAGGGGAATGGCAGAGTGTCTCTAGAACTCCTGGAATACGTTTTAGAACCCGAACATCTCTACTGAATTTTGAAATACTGAGAATTTGTATCCAAAGCGCTGTGAAAGGTAGGATAGACTGTCAAGTGGTAATAATGTTGAAAGTGCTGGTATATTTGTAAAAAAGGTTGTATTACCAAATTAGAATTCACTATGAAAAAGATTGAGACACTGGAAGAGAGAGACTCCAACTCGGGAAATTCACAATGATAACCTAGGTTAATATCTAAGAAAGTGATTCAAACACTAGGAATACGTGAATAAAGGGCCTTCATATCTGTAACACATTGTTTCCTGACAAGGAAATCGTGTTCAAAGAGCAGAGAACCGAGTTGGATACTGGTTACATTTATTATTCCGGGACAATGAGTTGGCGATTTTGAAAGAAGCCTGGTTAGGCCATTAAACCGGATGTGATGACGTCACCAAGGCGGAGGGGCCACGGGGGCAGGCTTAATTGATCCCAGGTGATAATTATTTGGCCAGGGGACCAGCTGGGAGTGATGACGCCATCGAGATTAGTTCTGGTATTAGGGTTAGAGAATTGGGGCTCTGTTCATGGTTAGGGTTAGGATAAGGTTTTGGGCTAGGTAGGGTTCAGGCTCAGGTGTGGGCTAGGTTTAGGGTTTGGGTTAGAGGGTTAGGGACAGGCTTATGGTCACAGTGTAGTAATGTTGGCTATTCACAATGAATGAGCTTCAATCACTGGACAATTTGGTGTGTAGCACTCAGAACTTACGACTCCAGACTAGGGAAATATTTAGAAATGTGCTTCACACAATACGAATACATATTCCAATAGACTGAATATCTGAAGAGCACAATTTTGTCACTGGGAAATCCTGTTCAAACAGCTGAGAAGCGAGTGTGACACTGTTTACATTTATTTTTCCCGTCAAAAGGAGTTGGTGTTTTCGGGAAAATGTTTTGGTGAAACACTGAAAAACTCATTTTCCTAGAGCTATCGAACAGTATGAAAGTATTGAGAACACTATGAAATAAAAATGTTAGTTAGGCTAGGGTTCCAAGTAATGTTTTACTGTGCCTTTAAAAAGCCAGTATGACACCTGTGTTAAAATGAAAAGTCTCATTGCTCAAAACTACAGACCAGGGGAATGGCAGAGTGTCTCTAGAACTCCTGGAATACGTTTTAGAACCCGAACATCTCTACTGAATTTTGAAATACTGAGAATTTGTATCCAAAGCGCTGTGAAAGGTAGGATAGACTGTCAAGTGGTAATAATGTTGAAAGTGCTGGTATATTTGTAAAAAAGGTTGTATTACCAAATTAGAATTCACTATGAAAAAGATTGAGACACTGGAAGAGAGAGACTCCAACTCGGGAAATTCACAATGATAACCTAGGTTAATATCTAAGAAAGTGATTCAAACACTAGGAATACGTGAATAAAGGGCCTTCATATCTGTAACACATTGTTTCCTGACAAGGAAATCGTGTTCAAAGAGCAGAGAACCGAGTTGGATACTGGTTACATTTATTATTCCGGGACAATGAGTTGGCGATTTTGAAAGAAGCCTGGTTAGGCCATTAAACCGGATGTGATGACGTCACCAAGGTGGAGGGGCCACGTGGGCAGGCTTAATTGATCCCAGGTGATAATGATTTGGCCCGGGGACCAGCTGGGAGTGATGACGTCATCGAGATTAGTTCTGGTATTAGGGTTAGAGAATTGGGGCTGTTCATGAATAGGGTTAGGATAAGGTTTTGGGCTAGGTAGGGTACAGGCTCAGGTGTGGTCTAGGTTTAGGGTTTGTGTTAGAGGGTTAGGGACAGGGTTAAGGTCACAGTATATTAATGTTGGCTATTCACAATGAATGAGCTTCAATCACTGGACAATTTGGTGTTTAGCACTCAGAACTTACGACTCCAGACTAGGGAAATATTTAGAAATGTGTTTCACACAATAGGAATACATATTCCAATAGACTGAATATCTGAACAGCATAATTTTGTCACTGGGAAATCTTGTTCAAACAGCTGAGAAGCCAGTGTGACACTGTTTACATTTATTTTTCCCGTCAAAAGGAGTTGGTGTTTTCGGGAAAAGGTTTTGGTGAAACACTGAAAAACTCATTTTCCTAGAGCTATCGAACAGTATGAAAGTATTGAGAACACTATGAAATAAAAATGTTAGTTAGGCTAGGGTTCCAAGTAATGTTTTACTGTGCCTTTACAAAGCCGGTATGACACCCGTGTTAAAATGAAAAGTCTCATTGCTCATAATAACAGACCAGTGGAATGGCAGAGTGTCTCTAGAACTCCTGGAATACGTTCCAGAACCCGAACGTCTCTAATGAATTTTGAAATACTGAGAATTTGTATCCAAAGCGCTGTGAAAGGCAGGATAGACTTTCAAGTGGTAATAATGTTGAAAGTGCTGGTATATTTGTAAAAAAGGTTGTTTTACCAAATTAGAATTCACAATGAAAAAGCTTGAGACACTGGAAGAGAGAGACTCCAACTCGGGAAATTCACAATGATAACCTAGGTTAATATCTAAGAAAGTGCTTCAAACACTAGGAATACGTGAATAAAGGGCCTTAATACCTGTAACATATTGTTTCCTGACAAGGAAATCGTGTTCAAAGAGCAGAGAACCGAGTTGGATACTGGTTACATTTATTATTCCGGGACAATGAGTTGGCGATTTTGAAAGAAGCCTGGTTAGGCCATTAAACCGGATGTGATGACGTCACCAAGGCGGAGGGGCCACGGGGGCAGGCTTAATTGATCCCAGGTGATAATTATTTGGCCAGGGGACCAGCTGGGAGTGATGACGCCATCGAGATTAGTTCTGGTATTAGGGTTAGAGAATTGGGGCTCTGTTCATGGTTAGGGTTAGGATAAGGTTTTGGGCTAGGTAGGGTTCAGGCTCAGGTGTGGGCTAGGTTTAGGGTTTGGGTTAGAGGGTTAGGGACAGGCTTATGGTCACAGTGTAGTAATGTTGGCTATTCACAATGAATGAGCTTCAATCACTGGACAATTTGGTGTGTAGCACTCAGAACTTACGACTCCAGACTAGGGAAATATTTAGAAATGTGCTTCACACAATACGAATACATATTCCAATAGACTGAATATCTGAAGAGCACAATTTTGTCACTGGGAAATCCTGTTCAAACAGCTGAGAAGCGAGTGTGACACTGTTTACATTTATTTTTCCCGTCAAAAGGAGTTGGTGTTTTCGGGAAAAGGTTTTGGTGAAACACTGAAAAACTCATTTTCCTAGAGCTATCGAACAGTATGAAAGTATTGAGAACACTATGAAATAAAAATGTTAGTTAGGCTAGGGTTCCAAGTAATGTTTTACTGTGCCTTTAAAAAGCCAGTATGACACCTGTGTTAAAATGAAAAGTCTCATTGCTCAAAACTACAGACCAGGGGAATGGCAGAGTGTCTCTAGAACTCCTGGAATACGTTTTAGAACCCGAACATCTCTACTGAATTTTGAAATACTGAGAATTTGTATCCAAAGCGCTGTGAAAGGTAGGATAGACTGTCAAGTGGTAATAATGTTGAAAGTGCTGGTATATTTGTAAAAAAGGTTGTATTACCAAATTAGAATTCACTATGAAAAAGATTGAGACACTGGAAGAGAGAGACTCCAACTCGGGAAATTCACAATGATAACCTAGGTTAATATCTAAGAAAGTGATTCAAACACTAGGAATACGTGAATAAAGGGCCTTCATATCTGTAACACATTGTTTCCTGACAAGGAAATCGTGTTCAAAGAGCAGAGAACCGAGTTGGATACTGGTTACATTTATTATTCCGGGACAATGAGTTGGCGATTTTGAAAGAAGCCTGGTTAGGGAATTAAACCGGATGTGATGACGTCACCAAGGTGGAGGGGCCACGTGGGCAGGCTTAATTGATCCCAGGTGATAATGATTTGGCCCGGGGACCAGCTGGGAGTGATGACGTCATCGAGATTAGTTCTGGTATTAGGGTTAGAGAATTGGGGCTGTTCATGAATAGGGTTAGGATAAGGTTTTGGGCTAGGTAGGGTACAGGCTCAGGTGTGGGCTAGGTTTAGGGTTTGTGTTAGAGGGTTAGGGACAGGGTTAAGGTCACAGTATATTAATGTTGGCTATTCACAATGAATGAGCTTCAATCACTGGACAATTTGGTGTTTAGCACTCAGAACTTACGACTCCAGACTAGGGAAATATTTAGAAATGTGTTTCACACAATAGGAATACATATTCCAATAGACTGAATATCTGAACAGCATAATTTTGTCACTGGGAAATCTTGTTCAAACAGCTGAGAAGCCAGTGTGACACTGTTTACATTTATTTTTCCCGTCAAAAGGAGTTGGTGTTTTCGGGAAAAGGTTTTGGTGAAACACTGAAAAACTCATTTTCCTAGAGCTATCGAACAGTATGAAAGTATTGAGAACACTATGAAATAAAAATGTTAGTTAGGCTAGGGTTCCAAGTAATGTTTTACTGTGCCTTTAAAAAGCCTGTATGACACCCGTGTTAAAATGAAAAGTCTCATTGCTCAAAACTACAGACCAGGGGAATGGCAGAGTGTCTCTAGAACTCCTTGAATACGTTTTAGAACCCGAACATATCTACTGAATTTTGAAATACTGAGAATTTGTATCCAAAGCGCTGTGAAAGGTAGGATAGACTGTCAAGTGGTAATAATGTTGAAAGTGCTGGTATATTTGTAAAAAAGGTTGTTTTACCAAATTAGAATTCACAATGAAAAAGCTTGAGACACTGGAAGAGAGAGACTCCAACTCGGGAAATTCACAATGATAACCTAGGTTAATATCTAAGAAAGTGCTTCAACCACGAGGAATACGTGAATAAAGGGCTTTAATATCTGTAACACATTGTTTCCTGACAAGGAAATCGTGTTCAAAGAGCAGAGAACCGAGTTGGATACTGGTTACATTTATTATTCCGAGACAATGAGTTGGCGATTTTGAAAGAAGCCTGGTTAGGCCATTATATCGGATGTGATGACATCACCAAGGCGGAGGGGCCACGTGGGCAGGCTTAATTGATCGCAGGTGATAATGATTTGGCCAGGGGACCAGCTGGTAGTGATGACGTCATCGAGATTAGTTCTGGTATTAGGGTTAGAGAATTGGGGCTCTGTTCATGAATAGGGTTAGGATAATGTTTTGGGCTAGGTAGGGTTCAGGCTCAGGTGTGGGGTAGGTTTAGGGTTTGGGTTAGAGGGTTAGGGACAGGGTTACGGTCACAGTGTAGTAATGTTGGCTATTCACAATGAAGGAGCTAAAATAACTGGACAATTTGGTGTGTAGCACTCAGAACTTACGACTCCAGACTAGGGAAATATTTAGAAATGTGCTTCACACAATAGGAATACATATTCCAGTAGACTGAATATCTGAACAGCACAATTTTGTCAATGGGAAATCTTGTTCAAACAGCTGAGAAGTGAGTGTGACACTGTTTACATTTACTTTTCCCGTCAAAAGGAGTTGGTGTTTTCGGGAAAAGGTTTTGGTGAATCACTGAAAAACTCATTTTCCTAGAGCTATGGAACAGTATGAAAGTATTGAGAACACTATGAAATAAAAATGTTAGTTAGGCTAGGGTTCCAAGTAATGTTTTACTGTGCCTTTACAAAGCCGGTATGACACCCGTGTTAAAATGAAAAGTCTCATTGCTCATAATAACAGACCAGTGGAATGGCAGAGTGTCTCTAGAACTCCTGGAATACGTTCCAGAACCCGAACGTCTCTAATGAATTTTGAAATACTGAGAATTTGTATCCAAAGCGCTGTGAAAGGCAGGATAGACTTTCAAGTGGTAATAATGTTGAAAGTGCTGGTATATTTGTAAAAAAGGTTGTTTTACCAAATTAGAATTCACAATGAAAAAGCTTGAGACACTGGAAGAGCTAGACTCCAACTCGGGAAATTCACAATGATAACCTAGGTTAATATCTAAGAAAGTGCTTCAAACACTAGGAATACGTGAATAAAGGGCCTTAATACCTGTAACATATTGTTTCCTGACAAGGAAATCGTGTTCAAAGAGCAGAGAACCGAGTTGGATACTGGTTACATTTATTATTCCGGGACAATGAGTTGGCGATTTTGAAAGAAGCCTGGTTAGGCCATTAAACCGGATGTGATGACGTCACCAAGGCGGAGGGGCCACGGGGGCAGGCTTAATTGATCCCAGGTGATAATTATTTGGCCAGGGGACCAGCTGGGAGTGATGACGCCATCGAGATTAGTTCTGGTATTAGGGTTAGAGAATTGGGGCTCTGTTCATGGTTAGGGTTAGGATAAGGTTTTGGGCTAGATAGGGTTCAGGCTCAGGTGTGGGCTAGGTTTAGGGTTTGGGTTAGAGGGTTAGGGACAGGGTTACGGTCACAGTGTAGTAATGTTGGCTATTCACAATGAATGAGCTTCAATCACTGGACAATTTGGTGTGTAGCACTCAGAACTTACGACTCCAGACTAGGGAAATATTTAGAAATGTGCTTCACACAATACGAATACATATTCCAATAGACTGAATATCTGAAGAGCACAATTTTGTCACTGGGAAATCCTGTTCAAACAGCTGAGAAGCGAGTGTGACACTGTTTACATTTATTTTTCCCGTCAAAAGGAGTTGGTGTTTTCGGGAAAAGGTTTTGGTGAAACACTGAAAAACTCATTTTCCTAGAGCTATCGAACAGTATGAAAGTATTGAGAACACTATGAAATAAAAATGTTAGTTAGGCTAGGGTTCCAAGTAATGTTTTACTGTGCCTTTAAAAAGCCAGTATGACACCTGTGTTAAAATGAAAAGTCTCATTGCTCAAAACTACAGACCAGGGGAATGGCAGAGTGTCTCTAGAACTCCTGGAATACGTTTTAGAACCCGAACATCTCTACTGAATTTTGAAATACTGAGAATTTGTATCCAAAGCGCTGTGAAAGGTAGGATAGACTGTCAAGTGGTAATAATGTTGAAAGTGCTGGTATATTTGTAAAAAAGGTTGTATTACCAAATTAGAATTCACTATGAAAAAGATTGAGACACTGGAAGAGAGAGACTCCAACTCGGGAAATTCACAATGATAACCTAGGTTAATATCTAAGAAAGTGATTCAAACACTAGGAATACGTGAATAAAGGGCCTTCATATCTGTAACACATTGTTTCCTGACAAGGAAATCGTGTTCAAAGAGCAGAGAACCGAGTTGGATACTGTTTACATTTATTATTCCGGGACAATGAGTTGGCGATTTTGAAAGAAGCCTGGTTAGGCCATTAAACCGGATGTGATGACGTCACCAAGGTGGAGGGGCCACGTGGGCAGGCTTAATTGATCCCAGGTGATAATGATTTGGCCCGGGGACCAGCTGGGAGTGATGACGTCATCGAGATTAGTTCTGGTATTAGGGTTAGAGAATTGGGGCTGTTCATGAATAGGGTTAGGATAAGGTTTTGGGCTAGGTAGGGTACAGGCTCAGGTGTGGGCTAGGTTTAGGGTTTGGGTTAGAGGGTTAGGGACAGGGTTACGGTCACAGTGTAGTAATGTTGGCTATTCACAATGAATGAGCTTCAATCACTGGACAATTTGGTGTGTAGCACTCAGAACTTACGACTCCAGACTAGGGAAATATTTAGAAATGTGCTTCACACAATAGGAATACATATTCCAATAGACTGAATATCTGAACAGCACAATTTTGTCACTGGGAAATCTTGTTCAAACAGCTGAGAAGCCAGTGTGACACTGTTTACATTTATTTTTCCCGTCAAAAGGAGTTGGTGTTTTCGGGAAAAGGTTTTGGTGAAACACTGAAAAACTCATTTTCCCAGAGCTATCGAACAGTATGAAAGTATTGAGAACACTATGAAATAAAAATGTTAGTTAGGCTAGGGTTCCAAGTGATGTTTTACTGTGCCTTTTAAAAGCCGGTATGACACCCGTGTTAAAATGAAAAGTCTCATTGCTCAAAACTACAGACCAGGGGAATGGCAGAGTGTCTCTAGAACTCCTGGAATACGTTTTAGAACCCGAACATCTCTACTGAATTTTGAAATACTGAGAATTTGTATCCAAAGCGCTGTGAAAGGCAGGATAGACTTTCAAGTGGTAATAATGTTGAAAGTGCTGGTATATTTGTAAAAAAGGTTGTTTTACCAAATTAGAATTCACAATGAAAAAGCTTGAGACACTGGAAGAGAGAGACTCCAACTCGGGAAATTCACAATGATAACCTAGGTTAATATCTAAGAAAGTGCTTCAAACACTAGGAATACGTGAATAAAGGGCCTTAATACCTGTAACATATTGTTTCCTGACAAGGAAATCGTGTTCAAAGAACATAGAACCGAGTTGGATACTGGTTACATTTATTATTCCGGGACAATGAGTTGGCGATTTTGAAAGAAGCCTGGTTAGGCCATTAAACCGGATGTGATGACGTCACCAAGGCGGAGGGGCCACGGGGGCAGGCTTAATTGATCCCAGGTGATAATTATTTGGCTAGGGGACCAGCTGGGAGTGATGACGCCATCGAGATTAGTTCTGGTATTAGGGTTAGAGAATTGGGGCTCTGTTCATGGTTAGGGTTAGGATAAGGTTTTGGGCTAGGTAGGGTTCAGGCTCAGGTGTGGGCTAGGTTTAGGGTTTGGGTTAGAGGGTTGGGGACAGGGTTACGGTCACAGTGTAGTAATGTTGGCTATTCACAATGAATGAGCTTCAATCACTGGACAATTTGGTGTGTAGCACTCAGAACTTACGACTCCAGACTAGGGAAATATTTAGAAATGTGCTTCACACAATAGGAATACATATTCAATAGACTGAATATCTGAACAGCACAATTTTGTCACTGGGAAATCTTGTTCAAACAGCTGAGAAGCGAGTGAGACACTGTTTACATTTATTTTTCCCGTCAAAAGGAGTTGGCGTTTTCGGGAAAAGGTTTTGGTGAAACACTGAAAAACTCATTTTCCTAGAGCTATGGAACAGTATGAAAGTATTGAGAACACTATGAAATAAAAATGTTAGTTAGGCTAGGGTTCCAAGTAATGTTTTACTGTGCCTTTATAAAGCCGGTATGACACCCGTGTTAAAATGAAAAGTCTCATTGCTCAAAACTACAGACCAGGGGAATGGCAGAGTGTCTCTAGAACTCCTGGAATACGTTTTAGAACCCGAACATCTCTACTGAATTTTGAAATACTGAGAATTTGTATCCAAAGCGCTGTGAAAGGTAGGATAGACTGTCAAGTGGTAATAATGTTGAAAGTGCTGGTATATTTGTAAAAAAGGTTGTTTTACCAAATTAGATTTCACAATGAAAAAGCTTGAGACACTGGAAGAGAGAGACTCCAACTCGGGAAATTCACAATGATAACCTAGGTTAATATCTAAGAAAGTGCTTCAAACACTAGGAATACGTGAATAAAGGGCCTTAATATCTGTCACACATTGTTTCCTGACAAGGAAATCGTGTTCAAAGTACATAGAACCGAGTTGGATACTGGTTACATTTATTATTCTGGGACAATGAGTCGGCGATTTTGAAAGATGCCTGGTTAGGCCATTAAACCGGATGTGATGACGTCACCAAGGGGGAGGGCCCACGTGGGCAGGCTTAATTGATCCCAGGTGATAATGATTTGGCCAGGGGACCAGCTGGGAGTGATGACGTCATCGAGATTAGTTCTGGTATTAGGGTAAGGAATTGGGGCTCTGTTCATGGTTAGGGTTAGGATAAGGTTTTGGGCTAGGTAGGGTTCAGGCTCAGGTGTGGGCTAGGTTTAGGGTTAGGGTTAGAGGGTTGGGGACAGGGTTACGGTCACAGTGTAGTAATGTTGGCTATTCACAATGAATGAGCTTCAATCACTGGACAATTTGGTGTGTAGCACTCAGAACTTACGACTCCAGACTAGGGAAATATTTAGAAATGTGCTTCACACAATAGGAATACATATTCCAATAGACTGAATATCTGAAAAGCATAATTTTGTCACTGGGAAATCTTGTTCAAACAGCTGAGAAGCGAGTGAGACACTGTTTACATTTATTTTTCCCGTCAAAAGGAGTTGGCGTTTTCGGGAAAAGGTTTTGGTGAAACACTGAAAAACTCATTTTCCTAGAGCTATCGAACAGTATGAAAGTATTGAGAACACTATGAAATAAAAATGTTAGTTAGGCTAGGGTTCCAAGTAATGTTTTACTGTGCCTTTACAAAGCCTGTATGACACCCGTGTTAAAATGAAAAGTCTCATTGCTCAAAACAACAGACCAGGTGAATGGCAGAGTGTCTCTAGAACTCCTGGAATACGTTTTAGAACCCGAACATCTCTACTGAATTTTGAAATACTGAGAATTTGTATCCAAAGCGCTGTGAAAGGTAGGATAGACTGTCAAGTGGTAATAATGTTGAAAGTGCTGGTATATTTGTAAAAATGGTTGTTTTACCAAATTAGATTTCACAATGAAAAAGCTTGAGACACTGGAAGAAAGAGACTCCAACTCGGGAAATTCACAATGATAACCTAGGTTAATATCTAAGAAAGTGCTTCAAACACTAGGAATACGTGAATAAAGGGCCTTTATATCTGTAACACATTGTTTCCTGACAAGGAAATCGTGTTCAAAGAACATAGAACCGAGTTGGATACTGTTTACATTTATTATTCCGGGAGAATGAGTTGGCGATTTTGAAAGAAGCCTGGTTAGGCCATTAAACTGGATATGATGATGTCACCAAGGGGGAGGGGCCACGTGGGCAGGCTTAATTGATCCCAGGTGATAATGATTTGGCCAGGGGACCAGCTGGGAGTGATGACGTCATTGAGATTATTTCTGGTATTAGGGTTAGGGAATTGGGGCTCTGTTCATGGTTAGGGTTAGGATAAGGTTTTGGGCTAGGTAGGTTTCAGGCTTAGGTGTGGGCTAGGATTAGGGTTTGGGTTAGAGGGTTGGGACAGGGTTATGGTCACAGTGTAGTAATGTTGGCTATTCACAATGAATGAGCTTCAATCACTGGACAATTTGGTGTGTAGCACTCAGAACTTACGACTCCAGACTAGGGAAATATTTAGAAATGTGCTTCACACAATAGGAATACATATTCCAGTAGACTAAATATCTGAACAGCACAATTTTGTCACTGGGAAATCTTGTTCAAGCAGCTGAGAAGCGAGTGTGACACTGTTTATATTTATTTTTCCTGTCAAAAGGAGTTGGTGTTTCCGGGAAAAGGTTTTGGTGAAACACTGAAAAACTCATTTTCCTAGAGCTATCGAACAGTATGAAAGTATTGAGAACACTATGAAATAAAAATGTTAGTTAGGCTAGGGTTCCAAGTAATGTTTTACTGTGCCTTTTAAAAGCCGGTATGACACCCGTGTTAAAATGAAAAGTCTCATTGCTCAAAACTACAGACCAGGGGAATGGCAGAGTGTCTCTAGAACTCCTGGAATACGTTTTAGAACCCGAACATCTCTACTGAATTTTGAAATACTGAGAATTTGTATCCAAAGCGCTGTGAAAGGTAGGATAGACTGTCAAGTGGTAATAATGTTGAAAGTGCTGGTATATTTGTAAAAAAGGTTGTTTTACCAAATTAGAATTCACAATGAAAAAGCTTGAGACACTGGAAGAGAGAGACTCCAACTCGGGAAATTCATAATGATAACCTAGGTTAATATCTAAGAAAGTGCTTCAAACACTAGGAATACGTGAATAAAGGGCCTTAATATCTGTAACACATTGTTTCCTGACAAGGAAATCGTGTTCAAAGAGCAGAGAACCGAGTTGGATACTGGTTACATTTATTATTCCGGGACAATGAGTTGGCGATTTTGAAAGAAGCCTGGTTAGGCCATTAAACCAGATGTGATGACGTCACCAAGGCGGAGGGGCCACGTGGGCAGGCTTAATTGATTCCAAGTGATAATGATTTGGCCAGGGGACCAGCTGGGAGTGATGACGTCATCGAGATTAGTTCTCGTATTAGGGTTAGAGTATTGGGGCTCTGTTCATGAATAGGGTTAGGATAATGTTTTGGGCTAGGTAGGGTTCAGGCTCAGGTGTGGGGTAGGTTTAGGGTTTGGGTTAGAGGGTTAGGGACAGGGTTACGGTCACAGTGTAGTAATGTTGGCTATTCACAATGAATGAGCTTCAATCACTGGACAATTTGGTGTGTAGCACTCAGAACTTACGACTCCAGACTAGGGAAATATTTAGAAATGTGCTTCACACAATAGGAATACATATTCCAGTAGACTGAATATGTGAACAGCACAATTTTGTCACTGGGAAATCTTGTTCAAACAGCTCAGAAGCGGGTGTGACACTGTTTACATTTACTTTTCCCGTCAAAAGGAGTTGGTGTTTTCGGGAAAAGGTTTTGGTGAATCACTGAAAAACTCATTTTCCTAGAGCTATGGAACAGTATGAAAGTATTGAGAACACTATGAAATAAAAATGTTAGTTAGGCTAGGGTTCCAAGTAATGTTTTACTGTGCCTTTACAAAGCCGGTATGACACCCGTGTTAAAATGAAAAGTCTCATTGCTCATAATAACAGACCAGTGGAATGGCAGAGTGTCTCTAGAACTCCTGGAATACGTTCCAGAACCCGAACGTCTCTAATGAATTTTGAAATACTGAGAATTTGTATCCAAAGCGCTGTGAAAGGCAGGATAGACTTTCAAGTGGTAATAATGTTGAAAGTGCTGGTATATTTGTAAAAAAGGTTGTTTTACCAAATTAGAATTCACAATGAAAAAGCTTGAGACACTGGAAGAGAGAGACTCCAACTCGGGAAATTCACAATGATAACCTAGGTTAATATCGAAGAAAGTGCTTCAAACACTAGGAATACGTGAATAAAGGGCCTTAATACCTGTAACATATTGTTTCCTGACAAGGAAATCGTGTTCAAAGAACATAGAACCGAGTTGGATACTGGTTACATTTATTATTCTGGGACAATGAGTTGGCGATTTTGAAAGAAGCCTGGTTAGGCCATTAAACCGGATGTGATGACGTCACCAAGGCAGAGGGGCCACGGGGGCAGGCTTAATTGATCCCAGGTGATAATTATTTGGCTAGGGGACCAGCTGGGAGTGATGACGCCATCGAGATTAGTTCTGGTATTAGGGTTAGAGAATTGGGGCTCTGTTCATGGTTAGGGTTAGGATAAGGTTTTGGGCTAGGTAGGGTTCAGGCTCAGGTGTGGGCTAGGTTTAGGGTTTGGGTTAGAGGGTTAGGGACAGGGTTACGGTCACAGTGTAGTAATGTTGGCTATTCACAATGAATGAGCTTCAATCACTGGACGATTTGGTGTGTAGCCCTCAGAACTTAGGACTCCAGACTAGGGAAATATTTAGAAATGTGCTTCACACAATAGGAATACATATTCCAATAGACTGAATATCTGAACAGCACAATTTTGTCACTGGGAAATCCTGTTCAAACAGCTGAGAAGCGAGTGTGACACTGTTTACATTTATTTTTCCCGTCAAAAGGAGTTGGTGTTTTCGGGAAAAGGTTTTGGTGAAACACTGAAAAACTCATTTTCCTAGAGCTATCGAACAGTATGAAAGTATTGAGAACACTATGAATAAAAATGTTAGTTAGGCTAGGGTTCCAAGTGATGTTTTACTGTGCCTTTACAAAGCCGGTATGACACCCGTGTTAAAATGAAAAGTCTCATTGCTCAAAACTATAGACCAGGGTAATGGCAGAGTGTCTCTAGAAATCCTGGAATACGTTTTAGAACCCGAACATCTCTACTGAATTTTGAAATACTGAGAATTAGTATCCAAAGCGCTGTGAAAGGTAGGATAGACTGTCAATTGGTAATAATGTTGAAAGTGCTGGTATATTTGTAAAAAAGGTTGTTTTACCAAATTAGAATTCACTATGATAAAGATTGAGACACTGGAAGAGAGAGACTCCAACTCGGGAAATTCACAATGATAACCTAGGTTAATATCTAAGAAAGTGCTTCAAACACTAGGAATACGTGAATAAAGGGCCTTAATATCTGTAACACATTGTTTACTGACAAGGAAATCGTGTTCAAAGAGCAGAGAACCGAGTTGGATACTGGTTACATTTATTATTCTGGGACAATGAGTTGGCGATTTTGAAAGAAGCCTGGTTAGGCCATTAAACCGGATGTGATGACGTCACCAAGGGGGAGGGCCCACGTGGGCAGGCTTAATTGATCCCAGGTGATAATGATTTGGCCAGGGGACCAGCTGGGAGTGATGACGTCATCGAGATTAGTTCTGGTATTAGGGTAAGGAATTGGGGCTCTGTTCATGGTTAGGGTTAGGATAAGGTTTTGGGCTAGGTAGGGTTCAGGCTCAGGTGTGGGCTAGGTTTAGGGTTTGGGTTAGAGGGTTGGGGACAGGGTTACGGTCACAGTGTAGTAATGTTGGCTATTCACAATGAATGAGCTTCAATCACTGGACAATTTGGTGTGTAGCACTCAGAACTTACGACTCCAGACTAGGGAAATATTTAGAAATGTGCTTCACACAATAGGAATACATATTCAATAGACTGAATATCTGAACAGCACAATTTTGTCACTGGGAAATCTTGTTCAAACAGCTGAGAAGCGAGTGAGACACTGTTTACATTTATTTTTCCCGTCAAAAGGAGTTGGCGTTTTCGGGAAAAGGTTTTGGTGAAACACTGAAAAACTCATTTTCCTAGAGCTATGGAACAGTATGAAAGTATTGAGAACACTATGAAATAAAAATGTTAGTTAGGCTAGGGTTCCAAGTAATGTTTTACTGTGCCTTTATAAAGCCGGTATGACACCCGTGTTAAAATGAAAAGTCTCATTGCTCAAAACTACAGACCAGGGGAATGGCAGAGTGTCTCTAGAACTCCTGGAATACGTTTTAGAACCCGAACATCTCTACTGAATTTTGAAATACTGAGAATTTGTATCCAAAGCGCTGTGAAAGGTAGGATAGACTGTCAAGTGGTAATAATGTTGAAAGTGCTGGTATATTTGTAAAAAAGGTTGTTTTACCAAATTAGATTTCACAATGAAAAAGCTTGAGACACTGGAAGAGAGAGACTCCAACTCGGGAAATTCACAATGATAACCTAGGTTAATATCTAAGAAAGTGCTTCAAACACTAGGAATACGTGAATAAAGGGCCTTAATATCTGTCACACATTGTTTCCTGACAAGGAAATCGTGTTCAAAGTACATAGAACCGAGTTGGATACTGGTTACATTTATTATTCTGGGACAATGAGTCGGCGATTTTGAAAGATGCCTGGTTAGGCCATTAAACCGGATGTGATGACGTCACCAAGGGGGAGGGCCCACGTGGGCAGGCTTAATTGATCCCAGGTGATAATGCTTTGGCCAGGGGACCAGCTGGGAGTGATGACGTCATCGAGATTAGTTCTGGTATTAGGGTAAGGAATTGGGGCTCTGTTCATGGTTAGGGTTAGGATAAGGTTTTGGGCTAGGTAGGGTTCAGGCTCAGGTGTGGGCTAGGTTTAGGGTTAGGGTTAGAGGGTTGGGGACAGGGTTACGGTCACAGTGTAGTAATGTTGGCTATTCACAATGAATGAGCTTCAATCACTGGACAATTTGGTGTGTAGCACTCAGAACTTACGACTCCAGACTAGGGAAATATTTAGAAATGTGCTTCACACAATAGGAATACATATTCCAATAGACTGAATATCTGAAAAGCATAATTTTGTCACTGGGAAATCTTGTTCAAACAGCTGAGAAGCGAGTGAGACACTGTTTACATTTATTTTTCCCGTCAAAAGGAGTTGGCGTTTTCGGGAAAAGGTTTTGGTGAAACACTGAAAAACTCATTTTCCTAGAGCTATCGAACAGTATGAAAGTATTGAGAACACTATGAAATAAAAATGTTAGTTAGGCTAGGGTTCCAAGTAATGTTTTACTGTGCCTTTACAAAGCCTGTATGACACCCGTGTTAAAATGAAAAGTCTCATTGCTCAAAACAACAGACCAGGTGAATGGCAGAGTGTCTCTAGAACTCCTGGAATACGTTTTAGAACCCGAACATCTCTACTGAATTTTGAAATACTGAGAATTTGTATCCAAAGCGCTGTGAAAGGCAGGATAGACTGTCAAGTGGTAATAATGTTGAAAGTGCTGGTATATTTGTAAAAATGGTTGTTTTACCAAATTAGATTTCACAATGAAAAAGCTTGAGACACTGTAAGAAAGAGACTCCAACTCGGGAAATTCACAATGATAACCTAGGTTAATATCTAAGAAAGTGCTTCAAACACTTGGAATACGTGAATGAAGGAGCTTAATATCTGTAACACATTGTTTCCTGACAAGGAAATCGTGTTCAAAGAACATAGAACCGAGTTGGATACTGGTTACATTTATTATTCCCGGACAATGAGTTGGCGATTTTGAAAGAAGCCTGGTTAGGCCATTAAACCGGATGTGATGACGTCACCAAGGGGGAGGGGCCACGTGGGCAGGCTTAATTGATCCCAGGTGATAATGATTTGGCCAGGGGACCAGCTGGGAGTGATGACGTCATCGAGATTAGTTCTGGTATTAGGGTTAGGGAATTGGGGCTCTGTTCATGGTTAGGGTTAGGATAAGGTTTTGGGCTAGGTAGGGTTCAGGCTCAGGTGTGGGCTAGGTTTAGGGTTTGGGTTAGAGGGTTAGGGACAGGGTTACGGTCACAGTGTAGTAATGTTGGCTATTCACAATGAATGAGCTTCAATCACTGGACAATTTGGTGTGTAGCACTCAGAACTTACGACTCCAGACTAGGGAAATATTTAGAAATGTGCTTCACACAGTAGGAATACATATTCCAATAGACTGAATATCTGAACAGCACAATTTTGTCACTGGGAAATCTTGTTCAAACAGCTGAGAAGCGAGTGTGACACTGTTTACATTTATTTTTCCCGTCAAAAGGAGTTGGCGTTTTCGGGAAAAGGTTTTGGTGAAACACTGAAAAACTCATTTTCCTAGAGCTATCAAACAGTATGAAAGTATTGAGAACACTATGAAATAAAAATGTTAGTTAGGCTAGGGTTCCAAGTAATGTTTTACTGTGCCTTTAAAAGGCCGGTATGACACCCGTGTTAAAATGAATAGTCTCATTGCTCAAAACAACAGACCAGGGGAATGGCAGAGTGTCTCTAGAACTCCTGGAATACGTTTTAGAACCCGAACATCTCTACTGAATTTTGAAATACTGAGAATTTGTATCCAAAGCGCTGTGAAAGGTAGGATAGACTTTCAAGTGGTAATAATGTTGAAAGTGCTGGTATATTTGTAAAAAAGGTTGTTTTACCAAATTAGAATTCACAATGAAAAAGCTTGAGACACTGGAAGAGAGCGACTCCAACTCGGGAAATTCACAATGATAACCTAGGTTAGTATCTAAGAAAGTGCTTCAAACACTAGGAATACGCAAATAAAGGGCCTTAATATCTGTAACACATTGTTTCCTGACAAGGAAATCGTGTTCAAAGAACATAGAACCGAGTTGGATACTGGTTACATTTATTATTCCGGGACAATGAGTTGGCGATTTTGAAAGAAGCCTGGTTAGGCAATTAAACCGGATGTGATGACGTCACCAAGGGGGAGGGGCCACGTGGGCAGGCTTAATTGATCCCAGGTGATAATGATTTGGCCAGGGGACCAGCTGGGAGTGATGACGTCATCGAGATTAGTTCTGGTATTAGGGTTAGGGAATTGGGGCTCTGTTCATGGTTAGGGTTAGGATAAGGTTTTGGGCTAGGTAGGGTTCAGGCTCAGGTGTGGGCTAGGTTTAGGATTTGGGTTAGAGGGTTAGGGACAGGGTTATGGTCACAGTGTAGTAATGTTGGCTATTCACAATGAATGAGCTTCAATCCCTGGACAATTTGGTGTGTAGCACTCAGAACTTACGACTCCAGACTAGGGAAATATTTAGAAATGTGCTTCACACAATAGGAATACATATTCCAATAGACTGAATATCTGAACAGCACAATTTTGTCACTGGGAAATCTTGTTCAAACAGCTGAGAAGCGAGTGTGACACTGTTTACATTTATTTTTCCCGTCAAAAGGAGTTGGCGTTTTCGGGAAAAGGTTTTGGTGAAACACTGAAAAACTCATTTTCCTAGAGCTATCGAACAGTATGAAAGTAATGAGAACACTATGAAATAAAAATGTTAGTTAGGCTAGGGTTCCAAGTAATGTTTTACTGTGCCTTTAAAAGGCCGGTATGACACCCGTGTTAAAATGAACAGTCTCATTGCTCAAAACAACAGACCAGGGGAATGGCAGAGTGTCTCTAGAACTCCTGGAATACGTTTTAGAACCCGAACATCTCTACTGAATTTTGAAATACTGAGAATTTGTATCCAAAGCGCTGAGAAAGGTAGGATAGACTTTCAAGTGGTAATAATGTTGAAAGTGCTGGTATATTTGTAAAAAAGGTTGTTTTACCAAATTAGAATTCACAATGAAAAAGCTTGAGACACTGGAAGAGAGAGACTCCAACTCGGGAAATTCACAATGATAACCTAGGTTAGTATCTAAGAAAGTGCTTCAAACACTAGGAATATGCAAATAAAGGGCCTTAATATCTGTAACACATTGTTTCCTGACAAGGAAATCGTGTTCAAAGAACATAGAACCGAGTTGGATACTGGTTACATTTATTATTCCGGGACAATGAGTTGGCGATTTTGAAAGTAGCCTGGTTAGGCAATTAAACTGGATGTGATGACGTCACCAAGGGGGAGGGGCCACGTGGGCAGGCTTAATTGATCCCAGGTGATAATGATTTGGCCAGGGGACCAGCTGGGAGTGATGACGTCATCGAGATTAGTTCTGGTATTAGGGTTAGGGAATTGGGGCTCTGTTCATGGTTAGGGTTAGGATAAGGTTTTGGGCTAGGTGGGTTCAGGCTCAGGTGTGGGCTAGGTTTAGGGTTTGGGTTAGAGGGTTAGGGACAGGGTTACGGTCACAGTGTAGTAATGTTGGCTATTCACAATGAATGAGCTTCAATCACTGGACAATTTGGTGTGTAGCACTCAGAACTTACGACTCCAGACTAGGGAAATATTTAGAAATGTGCTTCACACAATAGGAATACATATCCCAATAGACTGAATATCTGAACAGCACAATTTTGTCACTGGGAAATCTTGTTCAAACAGCTGAGAAGCGAGTGTGACACTGTTTACATTTATTTTTCCCGTCAAAAGGAGTTGGCGTTTTCGGGAAAAGGTTTTGGTGAAACACTGAAAAACTCATTTTCCTAGAGCTATCGAACAGTATGAAAGTATTCAGAACACTATGAAATAAAAATGTTAGTTAGGCTAGGGTTCCAAGTAATGTTTTACTGTGCCTTTAAAAGGCCGGTATGACACCCGTGTTAAAATGAATAGTCTCATTGCTCAAAACAACAGACCAGGGGAATGGCAGAGTGTCTCTAGAACTCCTGGAATACGTTTTAGAACCCGAACATCTCTACTGAATTTTGAAATACTGAGAATTTGTATCCAAAGCGCTGAGAAAGGTAGGATAGACTTTCAAGTGGTAATAATGTTGAAAGTGCTGGTATATTTGTAAAAAAGGTTGTTTTACCAAATTAGAATTCACAATGAAAAAGCTTGAGACACTGGAAGAGAGAGACTCCAACTCGGGAAATTCACAATGATAACCTAGGTTAGTATCTAAGAAAGTGCTTCAAACACTAGGAATACGCAAATAAAGGGCCTTAATATCTGTAACACATTGTTTCCTGACAAGGAAATCGTGTTCAAAGAACAGAGAACCGAGTTGGATACTGGTTACATTTATTATTCCCGGACAATGAGTTGGCGATTTTGAAAGAAGCCTGGTTAGGCCATTAAACCGGATGTGATGACGTCACCAAGGGGGAGGGGCCACGTGGGCAGGCTTAATTGATCCCAGGTGATAATGATTTGGCCAGGGGACCAGCTGGGAGTGATGACGTCATCGAGATTAGTTCTGGTATTAGGGTTAGAGAATTGGGGCTCTGTTCATGGTTAGGGTTAGGATAAGGTTTTGGGCTAGGTAGCGTTCAGGCTCAGGTGTGGGCTAGGTTTAGGGTTTGGGTTAGAGGGTTAGAGACAGGGTTACGGTCACAGTGTAGTAATGTTGGCTATTCACAATGAATGAGCTTCAATCACTGGACAATTTGGTGTGTAGCACTCAGAACTTACGACTCCAGACTAGGGAAATATTTAGTATTGTGCTTCACACAATAGGAATACATATTCCAATAGACTGAATATCTGAACAGCACTATTTTGTCACTGGGAAATCTTGTTCAAACAGCTGAGAAGCGAGTGTGACACTGTTTACATTTATTTTTCCCTCCAAAAGGAGTTGGCGTTTTCGGGAATAGGTTTTGGTGAAACATTGAAATACTCATTTTCCTAGAGCTATCGAACAGTATGAAAGTATTGAGAACACTATGAAATAAAAATGTTAGTTAGGCTAGGGTTCCAAGTAATGTTTTACTGTGCCTTTAAAAAGCCGGTATGACACCCGTGTTAAAATGAAAAGTCTCATTGCTCAAAACAACAGACCAGGGGAATGGCAGAGTGTCTCTAGAACTCCAGGAATACGTTTTAGAACCCGAACATCTCTACTGAATTTTGAAATACTGAGAATTTGTATCCAAAGTGCTGTGAAAGGTAGGATAGACTGTGAAGTGGTAATAATGTTGAAAGTGCTGGTATATTTGTAAAAAAGGTTGTTTTACCAAATTAGAATTCACAATGAAAAAGCTTGAGACACTGGAAGAGAGAGACTCCAACTCGGGAAATTCACAATGATAACCTAGGTTAATATCTAAGAAAGTGCTTCAAACACTAGGAATACGTGAATAAAGGGCCTTAATATCTGTAACACATTGTTTCCTGACAAGGAAATCGTGTTCAAAGAACATAGAACCGAGTTGTATACTGGTTACATTTATTATTCCGGGACAATGAGTTGGCGATTTTGAAAGAAGCCTGGTTAGGCCATTAAACTGGATGTGATGACGTCACCATGGGGGGGGCCACGTGGGCAGGCTTAATTGATCCCAGGTGATAATGATTTGGCCAGGGGACCAGCTGGGAGTGATGAGGTCATCGAGATTAGTTCTGGTATTTGGTTAGAGAATTGGGGCTCTGTTCATGGTTAGGGTTAGGATAAGGTTTTGGGCTAGGTAGCGTTCAGGCTCAGGTGTGGGCTAGGTTTAGGGTTTGGGTTAGAGGGTTAGGGACAGGGTTACGGTCACAGTGTAGTAATGTTGGCTATTCACAATGAATGAGCTTCAATCACTGGACATTTTGGTGTGTAGCACTCAGAACTTACAACTCCAGACTAGGGAAATATTTAGAAATGTGCTTCACACCATAGGAATACATATTCCAATAGACTGAATATCTGAACAGCACAATTTTGTCACTGGGAAATCTTGTTCAAACAGCTGAGAAGCGAGTGTGACACTGTTTACATTTATTTTTCCCGCCAAAAGGAGTTGGCGTTTTCGGGAAAAGGTTTTGGTGATACACTGAAAAACTCATTTTCCTAGAGCTATCGAACAGTATGAAAGTATTGAGAACACTATGAAATAAAAATGTTAGTTAGGCTAGGGTTCCAAGTAATGTTTTACTGTGCCTTTAAAAAGCCTGTATGACACCCGTGTTAAAATAAAAAGTCTCATAGCTCAAAACAACAGACCAGGGGAATAGCAGAGTGTCTCTAGAACTCCTGGAATACGTTTTAGAACCCGAACATCTCTACTGAATTTTGAAATACTGAGAATTTGTATCCAAAGCGCTGTGAAAGGTAGGATAGACTGTCAAGTGGTAATAATGTTGAAAGTGCTGGTATATTTGTAAAAAAGGTTGTTTTACCAAATTAGAATTCACAATGAAAAAGCTTGAGACACTGGAAGAGAGAGACTCCTACTCGGGAAATTCACAATGATAACCTAGGTTAATATCTAAGACAGTGCTTCAAACACTAGGAAAACGTGAATAAAGGGCCTTATTCAAACACTAGGAATACGTGAATAAAGGGGGTAAAGGGGGAGATCAAACAAAGGACTTGCGTGCAGGCATATGAGCCTAACCAGCGGTTAAGGACAACAGGGGGGTGGGGGCATGTGTGGGGAGAGGTGTGGGATGGTAATGGGGGGACGAGGGCAAATATGTGATACCTTAATCAATAAAGAAATTTAAAAAAAGAAAGTATTGGGGCTCTGTTCAGGGTTAGGGTTAGGATAAGGTTTCGGGCTAGGTAGGGTTCAGGCTCAGGTTAGGGCTTGGTTTAGGGTTTCGGTTAGAGGGTTAGGGACAGGGTTTCGGTCACAGTGTAGTAATGTTGGCTGTTCACAATGAATGAGCTTCAATCACTGGACAATTTGGTGTGTAGCACTCAGAACTTACGACTCCAGACTAGGAAAATATTTAGAAATGTGCTTCACACAATAGGAATACATATTCCAATAGACTGAATATCTGAACAGCATAATTTTGTCACTGGGAAATCTTGTTCAAACAGCTGAGAACCGAGTGTGACACTGTTTACATTTATTTTTCCCGGCAAAAGGAGTTGGCGTTTTCGGGAATAGGTTTTGGTGAAACACTGAAAAACTCATTTTCCTAGAGCTATAGAACAGTATGAAAGTATTGAGAACACTATGAAATAAAAATGTTTGTTAGGCTAGGGTTCCGAGTAATGTTTTAATGTGCCTTTAAAAAGCCGGTATGACACCCATGTTAAAATGAAAAGTCTCATAGCTCAAAACAACAGACCAGGGGAATGGCAGAGTGTCTCTAGAACTCCTGGAATACGTTTTAGAACCCGAACATCTCTACTGAATTTTGAAATGCTGAGAATTTGTATCATAAACGCTGTGAAAGGTAGGATATACTTTAAGTGGTAATAATGTTGAAAGTGCTGGTGTATTTGTAAAAAAGGTTGTTTTACCAAATTAGAATTCACAATGAAAAACCGTGAGACACTGGAAGAGAGAGACTCCAAATCGGGAAATTCACAATGATAACCTAGGTTAATATCTAAGAAAGTGATTGAAACATTAGGAATACGTGAATAAAGGGCCTTAATATCTGTAACACATTGTTTCCTGACAAGGAAATCCTGTTCAAAGAACATAGAACCGAGTTGGATACTGGTTACATTTATTATTCAGGGACAATGAGTTGGCGATTTTGAAAGAAGCCTGGTTAGGCCATTAAACCGGGAGTGATGACGTCACCAAGAGGGAGAGGCCATGTGGGCAGGCTGAATTGATCCCAGGTGATAATGATTTGGTCAGGGGACCAGCTGGGAGCGATGACGTTATCGAGATTAGTTCTGGTATTAGGGTTAGAGAATTGGGGCTCTGTTCAGGGTTAGGGTTTGGATAAGGTTTTGGGCTAGGTAGGGTTTAGGTTCAGGTTAGGGCTAGGTTTAGGGTTTGGGTTGGAGGGTTAGGGACAGGGTTATGGTCACAGTGTAGTAATGTTGGCTATTCACAATGAATGACCTTCAATCACTGGACAATTTGGTGTGTAGCACTCAGAACTTACGACTCCAGACTAGGGAAATATTTAGAAATGTGCTTCACACAATAGGAATACATATTCCAATAGACTGAATATCTGAACAGCACAATTTTGTCACTGGGAAATGTTGTTCAAACAGCTGAGGATCGAGTGTGAGACTGTTTACATTTATTTTTCCCGTCAAAAGGAGTTGGCGTTTTCGGGAAAAGGTTTTGGTGAAACACTGAAAAACTCATTTTCCTAGAGCTATCGAACATTATGAAAGTATTGAGAACACTATGAAATAAAAATGTTAGTTAGGCTAGGGTTCCAAGTAATGTTTTACTGTGCCTTTAAAAAGCCGGTATGACACCCGTGTTAAAATGAAAAGTCTCATTGCTCAAAACAACAGACCAGGGGAATGGCAGAGTGTCTCTAGAACTCCTGGAATACGTTTTAGAACCCGAACATCTCTACTGAATTTTGAAATACTGAGAATTTGTATCCAAAGCGCTGTGAAAGGTAGGATAGACTGTCAAGTGGTAATAATGTTGAAAGTGCTGGTATATTTGTAAAAAAGGTTGTTTTACCAAATTAGAATTCACAATGAAAAAGCTTGAGACACTGGAAGAGAGAGACTCCAACTCGAGAAATTCACAATGATAACCTAGGTTAATATCTAAGAAAGTGCTTCAAACACTAGGAATTCGTGAATAAAGGGCCTTAATATCTGTAACACATTGTTTCCTGACAAGGAAATCGTGTTCAAAGAACATAGAACCGAGTTGGATACTGGTTACATTCATTATTCCGGGACAATGAGTTGGCGATTTTGAAAGAAGCCTGGTTAGGCCATGAAACCGGATGTGATGACGTCACCAAGGGGGAGGGGCCACGTGGGCAGGCTTAATTGATCCCAGGTGATAATGATTTGGCCAGGGGACCAGCTGGGAGTGATGACGTCATCGAGATTAGTTCTGGTATTAGGGTTAGAGAATTGGGGCTCTGTTCATGGTTAGGGTAGGATAAGGTTTCGGGCTAGGTAGGGTTCAGGCTGAGGTGTGGGCTAGGTTTAGGGTTTGGGTTAGAGAGTTAGGGACAGGCTTATGGTCACAGTGTAGTAATGTTGGCTATTCACAATGAATGAGCTTCAATCACTCGACAATTTGGTGTGTAGAACTCAGAACTTACGACTCCAGACTAGGGAAATATTTAGAAATGTGCTTCACACAATAGGAATACATATTCCAGTAGACTGAATATCTGAACAGCACAATTTTCTCACTGGGAAATCTTGTTCCAACAGCTGAGAACCGAGTGTGACACCGTTTACATTTATTTTTCCCGTCAAAAGGAGTTGGCGTTTTCGGGAAAAGTTTTGGTGAAACACTGAAAAACTCATTTTCCTAGAGCTATAGAATAGTATGAAAGTATTGAGAACACTATGAAATAAAAATGTTAGTTAGGCTAGGGTTCCAAGTAATGTTTTACTGTGCCTTTAAAAAGCCTGTATGATACCCGTGTTAAAATGAAAAGTCTCATTGCTCAAAACAACAGACCAGGGGAATGGCAGAGTGTCTCTAGAACTCCTGGAATACGTTTTAGAACCCGAACATCTCTACTGAATTTTGAAATACTGAGAATTTGTATCCAAAGCGCTGTGAAAGGTAGGATAGACTGTCAAGTGGTAATAATGTTGAAAGTGCTGGTATATTTGTAAAAAAGGTTGTTTTACCAAATTAGAATTCACAATGAAAAAGCTTGAGACACTGGAAGAGAGAGACTCCAACTCGGGAAATTCACAATGATAACCTACGTTAATATCTAAGAAAGTGCTTCAAACACTAGGAATATGTGAATAAAGGGCCTTAATATCTGTAACACATTGTTTCCTGACAAGGAAATCGTGTTCAAAAAACATAGAACCGAGTTGGATACTGGTTACATTTATTATTCCGGGACAATGAATTGGCGATTTTGAAAGAAGCCTGGTTAGGCCATTAAACCGGATGTGATGACGTCACCAAGGGGGAGGGGTCACGTGGGCAGGCTTAATTGATCCCACGTGAGAATGATTTGGCCAGGGGACCAGCTGGGAGTGATGACTTCATCGAGATTAGTTCTGGTATTAGGGTTAGAGAATTGGGGCTCTTTTCATGGTTAGGGTTAGGATAAGGTTTTGGGCTAGGTAGCGTTCAGGCTCAGGTGTGGGCTAGGTTTAGGGTTTGGGACAGGGTTACGGTCACAGTGTAGTAATGTTGGCTATTCACAATGAATGAGCTTCAATCACTGGACAATTTGGTGTGTAGCACTCAGAACTTACGACTCCAGACTAGGGAAATATTTAGAAATGTGCTTCACACAATAGGAATACATATTCCAATAGACTGAATATCTGAACAGCACTATTTTGTCACTGGGAAATCTTGTTCAAACAGCTGAGAAGCGAGTGTGACACTGTTTACATTTATTTTTCCCTCCAAAAGGAGTTGGCGTTTTCGGGAATAGGTTTTGGTGAAACATTGAAATACTCATTTTCCTAGAGCTATCGAACAGTATGAAAGTATTGAGAACACTATGAAATAAAAATGTTAGTTAGGCTAGGGTTCCAAGTAATGTTTTACTGTGCCTTTAAAAAGCCGGTATGACACCCGTGTTAAAATGAAAAGTCTCATTGCTCAAAACAACAGACCAGGGGAATGGCAGAGTGTCTCTAGAACTCCTGGAATACGTTTTAGAACCCGAACATCTCTACTGAATTTTGAAATACTGAGAATTTGTATCCAAAGCGCGGTGAAAGGTAGGATAGACTGTCAAGTGGTAATAATGTTGAAAGTGCTGGTATATTTGTAAAAAAGGTTGTTTTACCAAATTAGAATTCACAATGAAAAAGCTTGAGACACTGGAAGAGAGAGACTCCAACTCGGGAAATTCACAATGATAACCTAGGTTAATATCTAAGAAAGTGCTTCAAACACTAGGAATACGTGAATAAAGGGCCTTAATATCTTAACACATTGTTTCCTGACAAGGAAATCGTGTTCAAAAAACATAGAACCGAGTTGGATACTGGTTACAATTATTATTCCGGGACAATGAGTTGGCGATTTTGAAAGAAGCCTGGTTAGGCCATTAAACTGGATGTGATGACGTCACCAAGGGGGAGGGGTCAAGTGGGCAGGCTGAATTGATCCCAGGTGATAATGATTTGGCCAGGGGACCAGCTGGGAGTGATGACATCATAGAGATTAGTTCTGGTATTAGGGTTAGAGAATTGGGGCTCTGTTCATGGTTAGGGTTAGGATAATGTTTTGGGCTAGGTAGCGTTCAGGCTCAGGTGTGGGCTAGGTTTAGGGTTTGGGTTAGAGGGTTAGGGACAGGGTTACGGTCACAGTGTAGTAATGTTGGCTATTCACAATGAATGAGCTTCAATCACTGGACAATTTGGTGTGTAGCACTCAGAACTTACGACTCCAGACTAGGGAAATATTTAGAAATGTGCTTCACACCATAGGAATACATATTCCAATAGACTGAATATCTGAACAGCACAATTTTGTCACTGGGAAATCTTGTTCAAACAGCTGAGAAGCGAGTGTGACACTGTTTACATTTATTTTTCCCGCCAAAAGGAGTTGGCGTTTTCGGGAAAAGGTTTTGGTGATACACTGAAAAACTCATTTTCCTAGAGCTATCGAACAGTATGAAAGTATTGAGAACACTATGAAATAAAAATGTTAGTTAGGCTAGGGTTCCAAGTAATGTTTTACTGTGCCTTTAAAAAGCCTGTATGACACCCGTGTTAAAATGAAAAGTCTCATAGCTCAAAACAACAGACCAGGGGAATGGCAGAGTGTCTCTAGAACTCCTGGAATACGTTTTAGAACCCGAACATCTCTACTGAATTTTGAAATACTGAGAATTTGTATCCAAAGCGCTGTGAAAGGTAGGATAGACTGTCAAGTGGTAATAATGTTGAAAGTGCTGGTATATTTGTAAAAAAGGTTGTTTTACCAAATTAGAATTCACAATGAAAAAGCTTGAGACACTGGAAGAGAGAGATTCCAACTCGGGAAATTCACAATGATAACCTACGTTAATATCTAAGAAAGTGCTTCAAACACTAGGAATATGTGAATAAAGGACCTTAATATCTGTAACACATTGTTTCCTGACAAGGAAATCGTGTTCAAAAAACATAGAACCGAGTTGGATACTGGTTACATTTATTATTCCGGGACAATGAGTTGGCGATTTTGAAAGAAGCCTGGTTAGGCCATTAAACCGGATGTGATGACGTCACCAAGGGGGAGGGGTCACGTGGGCAGGCTTAATTGATCCCACATGAGAATGATTTGGCCAGGGGACCAGCTGGGAGTGATGATTTCAGCGAGATTAGTTCTGGTATTAGGGTTAGAGAATTGGGGCTCTGTTCATGGTTAGGGTTAGGATAAGGTTTTGGGCTAGGTAGCGTTCAGGCTCAGGTGTGGGCTAGGTTTAGGGTTTGGGTTAGAGGGTTAGGGACAGGGTTACGGTCACAGTGTAGTAATGTTGGCTATTCACAATGAATGAGCTTCAATCACTGGACAATTTGGTGTGTAGCACTCAGAACTTACGACTCCAGACTAGGGAAATATTTAGAAATGTGCTTCACACCATAGGAATACATATTCCAATAGACTGAATATCTGAACAGCACAATTTTGTCACTGGGAAATCTTGTTCAAACAGCTGAGAAGCGAGTGTGACACTGTTTACATTTATTTTTCCCGCCAAAAGGAGTTGGCGTTTTCGGGAAAACGTTTTGGTGAAACACTGAAAAACTCATTTTCCTAGAGCTATCAAACAGTATGAAAGTATTGAGAACACTATGAAATAAAAATGTTAGTTAGGCTAGGGTTCCAAGTAATGTTTTACTGTGCCTTTAAAAAGCCTGTATGACACCCGTGTTAAAATGAAAAGTCTCATAGCTCAAAACAACAGACCAGGGGAATGGCAGAGTGTCTCTAGAACTCCTGGAATACGTTTTAGAACCCGAACATCTCTACTGAATTTTGAAATACTGAGAATTTGTATCCAAAGCGCTGTGAAAGGTAGGATAGACTGTCAAGTGGTAATAATGTTGAAAGTGCTGGTATATTTGTAAAAAAGGTTGTTTTACCAAATTAGAATTCACAATGAAAAAGCTTGAGACACTGGAAGAGAGAGACTCCAACTCGGGAAATTCACAATGATAACCTACGTTAATATCTAAGAAAGTGCTTCAAACACTAGGAATATGTGAATAAAGGGCCTTAATATCTGTAACACATTGTTTCCTGACAAGGAAATCGTGTTCAAAAAACATAGAACCGAGTTGGATACTGGTTACATTTATTATTCCGGGACAATGAGTTGGCGATTTTGAAAGAAGCCTGGTTAGGCCATTAAACCGGATGTGATGACGTCACCAAGGGGGAGGGGTCACGTGGGCAGGCTTAATTGATCCCACGTGAGAATGATTTGGCCAGGGGACCAGCTGGGAGTGATGACTTCATCGAGATTAGTTCTGGTATTAGGGTTAGAGAATTGGGGCTCTTTTCATGGTTAGGGTTAGGATAAGGTTTTGGGCTAGGTAGCGTTCAGGCTCAGGTGTGGACTAGGTTTAGGGTTTGGGACAGGGTTACGGTCACAGTGTAGTAATGTTGGCTATTCACAATGAATGAGCTTCAATCACTGGACAATTTGGTGTGTAGCACTCAGAACTTACGACTCCAGACTAGGGAAATATTTAGAAATGTGCTTCACACAATAGGAATACATATTCCAATAGACTGAATATCTGAACAGCACTATTTTGTCACTGGGAAATCTTGTTCAAACAGCTGAGAAGCGAGTGTGACACTGTTTACATTTATTTTTCCCTCCAAAAGGAGTTGGCGTTTTCGGGAAAACGTTTTGGTGAAACATTGAAATACTCATTTTCCTAGAGCTATCGAACAGTATGAAAGTATTGAGAACACTATGAAATAAAAATGTTAGTTAGGCTAGGGTTCCAAGTAATGTTTTACTGTGCCTTTAAAAAGCCGGTATGACACCCATGTTAAAATGAAAAGTCTCATTGCTCAAAACAACAGACCAGGGGAATGGCAGAGTGTCTCTAGAACTCCTGGAATACGTTTTAGAACCCGAACATCTCTACTGAATTTTGAAATACTGAGAATTTGTATCCAAAGCGCGGTGAAAGGTAGGATAGACTGTCAAGTGGTAATAATGTTGAAAGTGCTGGTATATTTGTAAAAAAGGTTGTTTTACCAAATTAGAATTCACAATGAAAAAGCTTGAGACACTGGAAGAGAGAGACTCCAACTCGGGAAATTCACAATGATAACCTACGTTAATATCTAAGAAAGTGCTTCAAACACTAGGAATATGTGAATAAAGGGCCTTAATATCTGTAACACATTGTTTCCTGACAAGGAAATCGTGTTCAAAAAACATAGAACCGAGTTGGATACTGGTTACATTTATTATTCCGGGACAATGAGTTGGCGATTTTGAAAGAAGCCTGGTTAGGCCATTAAACCGGATGTGATGACGTCACCAAGGGGGAGGGGTCACGTGGGCAGGCTTAATTGATCCCACGTGAGAATGATTTGGCCAGGGGACCAGCTGGGAGTGCTGAAGTCATCGAGATTAGTTTTGGTATTAGGGTTAGAGAATTGGGGCTCTGTTCATGGTTAGGGTTAGGATAATGTTTTGGGCTAGGTAGCGTTCAGGCTCAGGTGTGGGCTAGGTTTAGGGTTTGGGTTAGAGGGTTAGGGACAGGGTTACGGTCACAGTGTAGTAATGTTGGCTATTCACAATGAATGAGCTTCAATCACTGGACAATTTGGTGTGTAGCACTCAGAACTTAGGACTCCAGACTAGGGAAATATTTAGAAATGTGCTTCACACCATAGGAATACATATTCCAATAGACTGAATATCTGAACAGCACAATTTTGTCACTGGGAAATCTTGTTCAAACAGCTGAGAAGCGAGTGTGACACTGTTTACATTTATTTTTCCCGCCAAAAGGAGTTGGCGTTTTCGGGAAAACGTTTTGGTGAAACACTGAAAAACTCATTTTCCTAGAGCTATCGAACAGTATGAAAGTATTGAGAACACTATGAAATAAAAATGTTAGTTAGGCTAGGGTTCCAAGTAATGTTTTACTGTGCCTTTAAAAAGCCTGTATGACACCCGTGTTAAAATGAAAAGTCTCATAGCTCAAAACAACAGACCAGGGGAATGGCAGAGTGTCTCTAGAACTCCTGGAATACGTTTTAGAACCCGAACATCTCTACTGAATTTTGAAATACTGAGAATTTGTATCCAAAGCGCTGTGAAAGGTAGGATAGACTGTCAAGTGGTAATAATGTTGAAAGTGCTGGTATATTTATAAAAAAGGTTGTTTTACCAAATTAGAATTCACAATGAAAAAGCTTGAGACACTGGAAGAGAGAGACTCCAACTCGGGAAATTCACAATGATAACCTACGTTAATATCTAAGAAAGTGCTTCAAACACTAGGAATATGTGAATAAAGGGCCTTAATATCTGTAACACATTGTTTCCTGACAAGGAAATCGTGTTCAAAAAACATAGAACCGAGTTGGATACTGGTTACATTTATTATTCCGGGACAATGAATTGGCGATTTTGAAAGAAGCCTGGTTAGGCCATTAAACCGGATGTGATGACGTCACCAAGGGGGAGGGGTCACGTGGGCAGGCTTAATTGATCCCACCTGAGAATGATTTGGCCAGGGGACCAGCTGGGAGTGATGACTTCATCGAGATTAGTTCTGGTATTAGGGTTAGAGAATTGGGGCTCTGTTCATGGTTAGGGTTAGGATAAGGTTTTGGGCTAGGTAGCGTTCAGGCTCAGGTGTGGGCTAGGTTTAGGGTTTGGGACAGGGTTACGGTCACAGTGTAGTAATGTTGGCTATTCACAATGAATGAGCTTCAATCACTGGACAATTTGGTGTGTAGCACTCAGAACTTACAACTCCAGACTAGGGAAATATTTAGAAATGTGCTTCACACCATAGGAATACATATTCCAATAGACTGAATATTTGAACAGCACTATTTTGTCACTGGGAAATCTTGTTCAAACAGCTGAGAAGCGAGTGTGACACTGTTTACATTTATTTTTCCCGCCAAAAGGAGTTGGCGTTTTCGGGAATAGGTTTTGGTGAAACATTGAAATACTCATTTTCCTAGAGCTATCGAACAGTATGAAAGTATTGAGAACAGTATGAAATAAAAATGTTAGTTAGGCTAGGGGTCCAAGTAATGTTTTACTGTGCCTTTAAAAAGCCTGTATGACACCCGTGTTAAAATGAAAAGTCTCATTGCTCAAAACAACAGACCAGGGGAATGGCAGAGTGTCTCTAGAACTCCTGGAATACGTTTTAGAACCCGAACATCTCTACTGAATTTTGAAATACTGAGAATTTGTATCCAAAGCGCTGTGAAAGGTAGGATAGACTGTCAAGTGGTAATAATGTTGAAAGTGCTGGTATATTTGTAAAAAAGGTTGTTTTACCAAATTAGAATTCACAATGAAAAAGCTTGAGACACTGGAAGAGAGAGACTCCAACTCGGGAAATTCACAATGATAACCTAGGTTAATATCTAAGAAAGTGCTTCAAACACTAGGAATACGTGAATAAAGGGCCTTAATATCTGTAACACATTGTTTCCTGACAAGGAAATCGTGTTAAAAGAACATAGAACCGAGTTGGATACTGGTTACATTTATTATTCCGGGACAATGAGTTGGCGATTTTGAAAGAAGCCTGGTTAGGCCATTAAACCGGTTGTTAAGACATCACCAAGGGGGAGGGGCCACGTGGGCAGGCTTAATTGATCCCAGGTGATAATGATTTGGCCAGGGGACCAGCTGGGAGTGATGAGGTCATCGAGATTAGTTCTGGTATTAGGGTTAGAGAATTGGGGCTCTGTTTATGGTTAGGGTTAGGATAATGTTTTGGGCTAGGTAGCATTCAGGCTCAGGTGTGGGCTAGGTTTAGGGTTTGGGTTAGAGGGTTAGGGACAGGGTTACGGTCACAGTGTAGTAATGTTGGCTATTCACAATGAATGAGCTTCAATCACTGGACAATTTGGTGTGTAGCACTCAGAACTTACGACTCTAGACTAGGGAAATATTTAGAAATGTGCTTCACACAATAGGAATACATATTCCAATAGACTGAATATCTGAACAGCACTATTTTGTCACTGGGAAATCTTGTTCAAACAGCTGAGAAGCGAGTGTGACACTCTTTACATTTATTTTTCCCTCCAAAAGGAGTTGGCGTTTTCGGGAATAGGTTTTGGTGAAACACTGAAAAACTCATTTTCCTAGAGCTATACAACAGTATGAAAGTATTGAGAACACTATGAAATAAAAATGTTACTTAGGCTAGGGTTCCAAGTAATGTTTTAATATGCCTTTAAAAAGCCGGTATGACACCCGTTTTAAAATGAAAAGTCTCATAGCTCAAAACAACAGACCAGGGGAATGTCAGAGTGTCTCTAGAACTCCTGGAATACGTTTCAGAACCCGAACGTCTCTACTGAATTTTGAAATACTGAGAATTTGTATCCAAAGCGCTTTGAAAGGTAGGATAGACTTTCAAGTGGTAATAATGTTGTAAGTGTTGGTATATTTGTAAAAAAGGTTGTTATACCAAATTAGAAGTCGCAATGAAAGAGCTTGAGACACTGGAAGAGAGAGACTCCTACTCGGGAAATTCACAATGATAACCTAGGTTAATATCTAAAACAGTGCTTCAAACACTAAGAATACGTGAATTAAGGGCCTTAATATCTGTAACACATTGTTTCCTGACCAGGAAATCGTGTTCAAAGAACATAGAACCGAGTTGGATACTGGTTACATTTATTATTCAGGGACAATGAGTTGGCGATTTTGAAAGAAGCCTGGTTAGGCCATTAAACCGGGAGTGATGACGTCACCAAGAGGGAGAGGCCATGTGGGCAGGCTTAATTGATCCCAGGTGATAATGATTTGGTCAGGGGACCAGCTGGGAGTGATGACGTCCTCGAGATTAGTTCTGGTATTAGGGTTAGAGAATTGGGGCTCTGTTCAGGGTTAGGGTTTGGATAAGGTTTTGGGCTAGGTAGGGTTTAGGTTCAGGTTAGGGCTAGGTTTAGGGTTTGGGTTGGAGGGTTAGGGACAGGGTTATGGTCACAGTGTAGTAATGTTGGCTGTTCACAATGAATGACCTTCAATCACTGGACAATTTGGTGTGTAGCACTCAGAACTTACGACTCCAGACTAGGGAAATATATAGAAATGTGCTTCACACCATAGGAATACATATTCCAATAGACTAAATATCTGAACAGCACAATTTTGTCACTGGGAAATCTTGTTCAAACAGCTGAGAACCCAGTGTGACACTGTTTACATTTATTTTTCCCGTGAAAAGGAGTTGGCTTTTTCGGGAAAAGGTTTTGGTGAAACACTGAAAAACTCATTTCCCTAGAGCTATAGAATAGTATGAAAGTATTGAGAACACTATGAAATAAAAATGTTACTTAGGCTAGGGTTCCAAGTAATTTTTTAATGTGCCTTTAAAAAGCCGGTATGACACCTATGTTAAAATGAAAAGTCTCATAGCTCAAACAACAGACCAGGGGAATGGCAGAGTGTCTCTAGAACTCCTGGTATACGTTTTAGAACCCGAACATCTCTATTGAATTTTGAAATACTGAGAATTTGTATCCAAAGCGCTTTGAAAGGTAGGATAGACTGTCAAGTGGTAATAATGTTGAAAGTGCTGGTATATTTGTAAAAAAGGTTGTTTTACCAAATTAGAATTCACAATGAAAAAGCTTGAGACACTGGAAGAGAGAGACTCCTACTCGGGAAATTCACAATGATAACCTAGGTTAATATCTAAGACAGTGCTTCAAACACTAGGAATACGTGAATAAAGGGCCTTATTCAAACACTAGGAATACGTGAATAAAGGGGGTAAAGGGGGACATCAAACAAAGGACTTGCGTGCAGGCATATGAGCCTAACCAGCGGTTAAGGACAACAGGGGGGTGGGGACATATGTGGGGAGGGGTGTGGGATGGTAATGGGGGGATGAGGGCAAATATGTGATACCTTAATCAATAAAGAAATTTAAAAAAAAAACGAATTGGGGCTCTGTTCAGGGTTAGGGTTAGGATAAGGTTTCGGGCAAGGTAGGGTTCAGGCTCAGGTTAGGGCTTGGTTTACGGTTAGGGTTAGAGGGTTAGGGACAGAGTTCAGGTCACCATGTAGTAACCTTGGCTATTCTCAATGAATGAGATTCAATCACTAATGATTTCTAGCTGTGTCTTATAATGTGCCATCTGCTCTATTTGTGGGACTTCACCACATGTACAAACAACTTTATACACTCTTCTCTGAACTGGAGAAGCTATATAAACTTGTCTTTCAACTGTTTTACAGTTGTATACTACTTTTCAGTGAATTATGGTGGATTCAAACACTGGTTTCATGTGAACTATCTCTATTTCAAGGATTTCTGCAGTGTACAACATCCTTTATATTCTAGACACTTACATTTTGATGGTTTTCCAGTTGTTCTAACACAATTCTATGATATTTATTAGTATTTGCTCTGAATTACTATGCTTTCTTGCAGTGTCCTTTAATGGGCCTTCTGCTCTACTTGTGGGACTTCACCACTTGTAGCAACATCTTTATACATTCTTCTCTGAACTTGAGAAGCTATATACACTTGTTTCCCAACTGTTTTACAGTTGAATACTACTTTTCAGTGAATTCTGGTGGTTTCAAACACTGGTTTCATGTGATCTAACTCTATTTCAAGGATTTCCGCAGTGTACAACATCCTTTCTAGATGAGACACTTACATTTTGATGGTTTTCTACTTGTTCTCACACAATTAAATGATATTCATTAATATTAGCTTTGTGTTACTACAGATTTCTAGCTGTGTCCTATAATGGCCCTTCTGCTCTACTTGTGGACTTCACCACATGTAAAAACAACTTCATACACTCTTCTCTGAATTTGACAAACTATACACACTTGTCTCTCAACTGTTGTACTGTTGAATGCTACTTTTCAGTGAATTCTAGTGGGTTGAATCACTGGTTTCTTGTGAACTAACTCTATTTCAAAGATTTCTGCAGTGTACAACATTCTTTCTAGAATATACACTTATATTTTGATGGTTTTCCACTTGTTCTCACACAATCTATGATATTCATTAGTATTTGCTCTGAAATACTAGTGATTTCTAGCTATGTCTTATACTGGGCCTGCTGCTCAATTTGTGGGACTTCACCAAATGTACAAACAATTTTATACACTCTTCTCTGAACTAGAGAAGCTATATACACTTGTCTTTCAATAGTTTTACAGTTGAATGCTAATTTTCAGTGAATTCTGGTGGTTTCAAAAAGTGGTTTCATGTGAACTAACTCTATTTCAAGGATTTCCGCAGTGTACAACATCCTTTCTAGACTAGACACTTACATTTTGATGGTTTTCTACTTGTTATCACACAATTCCAAGCTATTCATTAATATTTGCTCTGAATTACTACAGATTTCTAGCTGTGTCCTGTAATGGGCCCTCTGGTCTACTTGTGGGACTTCACCACAAGGAAAAACAACTTCATACACTCTTCTCAGAACTTGAGAAGCTATATACACTTGTCTTTCAACAGTTTTACAGTTCAATGCTAAATTTCATTGTATTCTAGGGGTTTCAAATACTGGTTTCATGTGAACTAACTCTATTTCAAGGATTTGTGCAGTGTACAACATACTTTCTAGACTAGACACTTACATTTTGATGTCTTTTCCACTTGGTCTCTCACAATTCTGTGATACTCATTAGTATTTGCTCTGAATTAGTACTGCTTTCTTGCAGTGTCCTATAATGGACCTTCTGCTCTACTTGTGGCACTTCACCACTTGTAGAAACAAATTTATACATTCTTATCTGAATTAGAGAAGCTTTATACACTTGTCCTTCAACTGTTTTCCTGTGGAATACTAATTTTCAGTTAATTCTGATGGTTTCAAACACTGGTTTCATGTGAACTAACTCTATTTCAAGGATTTCTGCAGTGTACAACATCCTTTCTAGACTAGACACTTACATTTTGATGTCTTTTTTATTTGGTCTCTCACAATTCTTGATACTCATTAGTATTTGCTCTGAATTACTACTGCTTTCTTGCAGTGTCCTATAATAGCTCTTCTGCTCTACTTGTGGGACTTCACCACTTGTAGAAACAACTTCATACACTCTTCTCTGAACTTGAGCAGCTATATACACTTGTCTTTCAACTGTTTTACAGATGAAAACTACTTTTCAGAGACTTCTGGTGGTTTCAAACACTGGTTTCATGTGAACTAACTCTATTTCATGGATTTCCGCAGTGTACAACATCCTTTCTAGACTAGACACATTTTGATTTTTTTCCACTTGTTCTCACACAATTCTATGACATTCATTAGTATTTGCTCTGAATTACTACTGCTTTCTTGCAGTGTCCTATAATAGCTCTTCTGCTCTACTTGTGGGACTTCACCACATGTAGAAACAACTTCATATACTCTTCTCTGAACTTGAGAAGCTATATATACTTGTCTTTCAAGTGTTTTACAGTTGAATACTACTTTTCAGTGACTTCTGGTGGTTTCAAAAACTGGTTTCATGTGAAGGACCTCTATTTCAAGGATTTCTGCAGTGTACAACATCCATTCTAGAGTAGACATTACATTTTGATGGATTTCCACTTGCTCTCACACAATTCTGTGATATTCATTAGTATTTGCTCTGAATTACTATTGATTTCTAGCTGTGTCCTATAATGGGACTTCTTCTCTACTTGTGGGACTTCAACACATGTAAAAACAACTTCATACACTCTTATCTGAACTTGAGAAGGTATATACACTTGACTTTCAACAATTTTACAGTTAAATGCTAATTTTCATTGTATTCTAGGGGTTTCAAACACTGGTTCCATGTAAACTAACTCTATTTCCAATATTTCTGCAGTGTACAACATCCTTTCTAGACTAGACATGTACATTTTGATGTCTTTTCCACTTGGTCTCTCACAATTCTGTGATACTCATTAGTATTTGCTCTGAATTACTACTGCTTTCTTGCAGTGTCCTATAATAGCCCTTCTGCTCTACTTGTGGGACTTCACCACATGTAGAAACAACTTCATACACACTTCTCTGAACTTGAGAAGCTATATACACTTGTCTTTCAACAGTTTTACAGTTGAATGCTAATTTTAATTGTATTCTAGGGGTTTCAAACACTCCTTTCATGTAAACTAACTCTATTTGCACGATTTCTGCTGTGTACAACATCCTTTCTAGACTAGACACTTACATTTTGATGTCTTTTTCACCTGGTCTCTCACAATTCTGTGATACTCATTAGTATTTGCTCTGAATTACTACTGCTTTCTTGCAGTGTCCTATAATGGACCTTCTGCTCTACTTGTGGGACTTCACCACTTGTAGAAACAATTTTATACACTCTTCTCTGAACTTGAGAAGCTATATATACTTGTTTCCCAACAGTTTTTCAGTTGAATACTACTTTTCAGTGAATACTGATGGTTTCAAGCACTGGTTTCATGTGAACTAACTCTATTTCAAGGATTTCCGCAGTGTACAACATCCTTTATACACTAGACACTTACATTTTGATGGTTTTCTACTTGTTCTCACACAATTCCATGCTATTCATTAATATATGCTCTGAATTACTACAGATTTCTAGCTGTGTCCTGTAATGGGCCCTCTGCTCTACTTATAGGACATCACCACATGTAGAAACAACTTCATACACTCTTCTCTGACCTTGAGAAGCTATATACACTTGTCTTTCAACAGTTTTACAGTTGAATGCTAATTTTCATTGTATTCTAGGGGTTTCAAGCACTAGTTTCATGTGAACTAACTCTATTTCCAGGATTTGTGCAGTGTACAACATCCTTTCTAGACTAGACACTTACATTTTGATGTCTTTTCCACCTGGTCTCTCACAATTCTGTGATACTCATTAGTATTTGCTCTGAATTACTACTGCTTTCTTGCAGTGTCCTATAATGGAACTTCTGCTCTACTTGTGGGACTTCACCACTTGTAGAAAAAACTTTATACATTCTTATTTGAATTAGAGAAGCTATATACACTTGTCCTTCAACTGTTTTCCTGTTGAATACTACTTTTCAGCGAATTCTGATGGTTTCAAACACTGGTTTCATGTGAACTAACTCTATTTCAAGGATTTCTGCAGTGTACAACATCCTTTCTAGACTAGACACTTACATTTTGATGTCTTTTCCACTTGGTCTCTCCCAATTCTGTGATACTCATTAGTATTGGCTCTGAATTACTACTACTTTCATGCAGTGTCCTATAAGAGCCCTTCTGCTCTACTTGTGGGACATCACCACATGTAGAAACAACTTCATACACTCTTCTCTGAACTTGAGAAGCTATATACACTTGTCTTTCAACAGTTTTACAGTTGAATGCTAATTTTCATTATATTCTAGGGGTTTCAAGCACTAGTTTCATGTGAACTAACTCTATTTCCAGGATTTGTGCAGTGTACAACATCCTTTCTAGACTAGACACTTACATTTTGATGTCTTTTCCACCTGGTCTCTCACAATTCTTGATACTCATTAGTATTTGCTCTGAATTACTACTGCTTTCTTGCAGTGTCCTATAATGGAACTTCTGCTCTACTTGTGGGATTCACCACTTGTAGAAACAACTTTATACATTCTTATTTGAATTAGAGAAGCTATATACAGTTGTCCTTCAACTGTTTTCCTGTTGAATACTACTTTTCAGCGAATTCTGATGGTTTCAAACACTGGTTTCATGTGAACTAACTCTATTTCAAGGATTTCCGCAGTGTACAACATCCTTTCTAGACTAGACACATTTTGATTTTTTCCCCCTTGTTCTCACACAATTCTATGATATTCATTAGTATTTGCTCTGAATTACTACTGATTTCTAGCTGTGTCCTCTAATGGGCCTTCTGCTCTACTTGTGGGACTTCACCACATGTAGAAACAACTTTATACACTCTTCTCTGAACTTGAGAAGCTATATACACTTGTCTTTCTACTGTTTTACAGTTGAATACTACTTTTCAGTGAATTCTGTTGTTTTCAAACACTGGTTTCATGTGAACTAACTCTATTTCAAGGATTTCTGGAGTGGACAACATCCTTTCTAGACTAGACACTTACATTTTGATGTCGTTTTTACTTGGTCTCTCACAATTCTGTGATACTCATTAGTATTTGCTCTGAATTACTACTGCTTTCATGCAGTGCCCTATAATAGCCCTTCTGCTCTACTTGTGGGACTTCACCACATGTAGAAACTACTTCATACACTCTTCTCTGAACTTGAGAAGCTATATACACTTATCTTTCAACTGTTTTACAGTTGAAAACTACTTTTCAGTGACTTCTGGTGGTTTCAAACACTGGTTTCATGTGAACTAACTCTATTTCAAGGATATCTGCAGTGTACAACATCCCTTCTAGACTAGACACTTACATTTTGATTGTTTTCCACTTGTTCTCACAGAATTCTATGATATTCATTAGTATTTGCTCTGAATTACTACTGATTTCTAGCTGTGTCCTATAATGGGACTTCTGCTCTACTTGTGGGACTTCACCACATGTAGAAACAACTTCATACACTCTTATCTGAACTTGAGAAGCTATATACACTTGTCTCTCAACTGTTTTACAGTTGAATACTACTTTTCAGTGGATTCTGTTGGTTAATACACTGGTTTCTTGTGAACTAACTCTATTTCAAGGATTTCAGCAGTGTACAACATGCTTTCTAGACTAGAGACTTACATTTTAATGTCTTTTACACTTGTTCTCTCACTATTCTGTGATATTCATTAGTATTTGCTCTGAATTACTACTGATTTCTAGCTGTGTCCTCTAATGGGCCTTCTGCTCTACTTGTGGGACTTCACCACATTTAGAAACAACTTTATACACTCTTCTCTGAACTTGAGAAGCTATATACACTTCTCTTTCTACTGTTTTACAGTTGAATACTACTTTTCAGTGAATTCTGTTGTTTTCAAACACTGGTTTCATGTGAACTAACTCTATTTCAAGGATTTGTGCAGTGTACAACATACTTTCTAGACTAGACACTTACATTTTGATGTCTTTTTTACATGGTCTCTCACAATTCTTGATACTCATTAGTATTTGCTCTGAATTACTACTGCTTTCTTGCAGTGTCCTATAATAGCTCTTCTGCTCTACTTGTGGGACTTCACCACTTGTAGAAACAACTTCATACACTCTTCTCTGAACTTGAGCAGCTATATACACTTGTCTTTCAACTGTTTTACAGTTGAAAACTACTTTTCAGTGACTTCTGGTGGTTTCAAACACTGGTTTCATGTGAACTAACTCTATTTCATGGATTTCCGCAGTGTACAACATCCTTTCTAGACTAGACACATTTTGATTTTTTTCCACTTGTTCTCACACAATTCTATGACATTCATTAGTATTTGCTCTGAATTACTACTGCTTTCTTGCAGTGTCCTATAATAGCTCTTCTGCTCTACTTGTGGGACTTCACCACATGTAGAAACAACTTCATATACTCTTCTCTGAACTTGAGAAGCTATATATACTTGTCTTTCAAGTGTTTTACAGTTGAATACTACTTTTCAGTGACTTCTGGTGGTTTCAAAAACTGGTTTCATGTGAAGGACCTCTATTTCAAGGATTTCTGCAGTGTACAACATCCCTTCTAGAGTAGACACTTACATTTTGATGGATTTCCACTTGCTCTCACACAATTCTGTGATATTCATTAGTATTTGCTCTGAATTACTATTGATTTCTAGCTGTGTCCTATAATGGGACTTCTTCTCTACTTGTGGGACTTCAACACATGTAAAAACAACTTCATACACTCTTATCTGAACTTGAGAAGGTATATACACTTGACTTTCAACAATTTTACAGTTAAATGCTAATTTTCATTGTATTCTAGGGGTTTCAAACACTGGTTACATGTAAACTAACTCTATTTCTAATATTTCTGCAGTGTACAACATCCTTTCTAGACTAGACATGTACATTTTGATGTCTTTTCCACTTGGTCTCTCACAATTCTGTGATACTCATTAGTATTTGCTCTGAATTACTACTGCTTTCTTGCAGTGTCCTATAATAGCCCTTCTGCTCTAATTGTGGGACTTCACCACATGTAGAAACAACTTCATACACACTTCTCTGAACTTGAGAAGCTATATACACTTGTCTTTCAACAGTTTTACAGTTGCATGCTAATTTTAATTGTATTCTAGGGGTTTCAAACACTCCTTTCATGTAAACTAACTCTATTTGCACGATTTCTGCTGTGTACAACATCCTTTCTAGACTAGACACTTACATTTTGATGTCTTTTTCACCTGGTCTCTCACAATTCTGTGATACTCATTAGTATTTGCTCTGAATTACTACTGCTTTCTTGCAGTGTCCTATAATGGACCTTCTGCTCTACTTGTGGGACTTCACCACTTGTAGAAACAATTTTATACACTCTTCTCTGAACTTGAGAAGCTATATATACTTGTTTCCCAACAGTTTTTCAGTTGAATACTACTTTTCAGTGAATTCTGATGGTTTCAAACACTGGTTTCATGTGAACTAACTCTATTTCAAGGATTTCCGCAGTGTACAACATCCTTTATACACTAGACACTTACATTTTGATGGTTTTCTACTTGTTCTCACACAATTCCATGCTATTCATTAATATATGCTCTGAATTACTACAGATTTCTAGCTGTGTCCTGTAATGGGCCCTCTGCTCTACTTATAGGACATCACCACATGTAGAAACAACTTCATACACTCTTCTCTGACCTTGAGAAGCTATATACACTTGTCTTTCAACAGTTTTACAGTTTAATGCTAATTTTCATTGTATTCTAGGGGTTTCAAGCACTAGTTTCATGTGAACTAACTCTATTTCCAGGATTTGTGCAGTGTACAACATCCTTTCTAGACTAGACACTTACATTTTGATATCTTTTCCACCTGGTCTCTCACAATTCTGTGATACTCATTAGTATTTGCTCTGAATTACTACTGCTTTCTTGCAGTGTCCTATAATGGAACTTCTGCTCTACTTGTGGGACTTCACCACTTGTAGAAAAAACTTTATACATTCTTATTTGAATTAGAGAAGCTATATACACTTGTCCTTCAACTGTTTTCCTGTTGAATACTACTTTTCAGCGAATTCTGATGGTTTCAAACACTGGTTTCATGTGAACTAACTCTATTTCAAGGATTTCTGCAGTGTACAACATCCTTTCTAGACTAGACACTTACATTTTGATGTCTTTTCCACTTGGTCTCTCCCAATTCTGTGATACTCATTAGTATTTGCTCTGAATTACTACTACTTTCATGCAGTGTCCTATAAGAGCCCTTCTGCTCTACTTGTGGGACATCACCACATGTAGAAACAACTTCATACACTCTTCTCTGAACTTGAGAAGCTATATACACTTGTCTTTCAACAGTTTTACAGTTGAATGCTAATTTTCATTATATTCTAGGGGTTTCAAGCACTAGTTTCATGTGAACTAACTCTATTTCCAGGATTTGTGCAGTGTACAACATCCTTTCTAGACTAGACACTTACATTTTGATGTCTTTTCCACCTGGTCTCTCACAATTCTGTGATACTCATTAGTATTTGCTCTGAATTACTACTGCTTTCTTGCAGTGTCCTATAATGGAACTTCTGCTCTACTTGTGGGACTTCAGCACTTGTAGAAACAACTTTATACATTCTTATTTGAATTAGAGAAGCTATATACACTTGTCCTTCAACTGTTTTCCTGTTGAATACTACTTTTCAGCGAATTCTGATGGTTTCAAACACTGGTTTCATGTGAACTAACTCTATTTCAAGGATTTCTGCAGTGTACAACATCCTTTCTAGACTAGACACTTACATTTTGATGTCTTTTCCACTTGGTCTCTCCCAATTCTGTGATACTCATTAGTATTTGCTCTGAATTACTACTGCTTTCATGCAGTGTCCTATAAGAGCCCTTCTGCTCTACTTGTGGGACATCACCACATGAAGAAACAAATTCATACACTCTTCTCTGAACTTGAGAAGCTATATACACTTGTCTTTCAACAGTTTTACAGTTGAATGCTAATTTTCATTATATTCTAGGGGTTTCAAGCACTAGTTTCATGTGAACTAACTCTATTTCCAGGATTTGTGCAGTGTACAACATCCTTTCTAGACTAGACACTTACATTTTGATGTCTTTTCCACCTGGTCTCTCACAATTCTGTGATACTCATTAGTATTTGCTCTGAATTACTACTGCTTTCTTGCAGTGTCCTATAATGGAACTTCTGCTCTACTTGTGGGATTCACCACTTGTAGAAACAACTTTATACATTCTTATTTGAATTAGAGAAGCTATATACACTTGTCCTTCAACTGTTTTCCTGTTGAATACTACTTTTCAGCGAATTCTGATGGTTTCAAACACTGGTTTCATGTGAACTAACTCTATTTCAAGGATTTCCGCAGTGTACAACATCCTTTCTAGACTAGACACATTTTGATTTTTTCCCCCTTGTTCTCACACAATTCTATGATATTCATTAGTATTTGCTCTGAATTACTACTGATTTCTAGCTGTGTCCTCTAATGGGCCTTCTGCTCTACTTGTGGGACTTCACCACATGTAGAAACAACTTTATACACTCTTCTCTGAACTTGAGAAGCTATATACACTTGTCTTTCTACTGTTTTACAGTTGAATACTACTTTTCAGTGAATTCTGTTGTTTTCAAACACTGGTTTCATGTGAACTAACTCTATTTCAAGGATTTCTGGAGTGGACAACATCCTTTCTAGACTAGACACTTACATTTTGATGTCGTTTTTACTTGGTCTCTCACAATTCTGTGATACTCATTAGTATTTGCTCTGAATTACTACTGCTTTCATGCAGTGCCCTATAATAGCCCTTCTGCTCTACTTGTGGGACTTCACCACATGTAGAAACTACTTCATACACTCTTCTCTGAACTTGAGAAGCTATATACACTTATCTTTCAACTGTTTTACAGTTGAAAACTACTTTTCAGTGACTTCTGGTGGTTTCAAACACTGGTTTCATGTGAACTAACTCTATTTCAAGGATATCTGCAGTGTACAACATCCCTTCTAGACTAGACACTTACATTTTGATTGTTTTCCACTTGTTCTCACAGAATTCTATGATATTCATTAGTATTTGCTCTGAATTACTACTGATTTCTAGCTGTGTCCTATAATGGGACTTCTGCTCTACTTGTGGGACTTCACCACATGTAGAAACAACTTCATACACTCTTATCTGAACTTGAGAAGCTATATACACTTGTCTCTCAACTGTTTTACAGTTGAATACTACTTTTCAGTGGATTCTGTTGGTTAATACACTGGTTTCTTGTGAACTAACTCTATTTCAAGGATTTCAGCAGTGTACAACATGCTTTCTAGACTAGAGACTTACATTTTAATGTCTTTTACACTTGTTCTCTCACTATTCTGTGATATTCATTAGTATTTGCTCTGAATTACTACTGATTTCTAGCTGTGTCCTCTAATGGGCCTTCTGCTCTACTTGTGGGACTTCACCACATTTAGAAACAACTTTATACACGCTTCTCTGAACTTGAGAAGCTATATACACTTCTCTTTCTACTGTTTTACAGTTGAATACTACTTTTCAGTGAATTCTGTTGTTTTCAAACACTGGTTTCATGTGAACTAACTCTATTTCAAGGATTTCCGCAGTGTACAACATCCTTTATAAACTAGACACTTACATTTTGATGGTTTTCCACTTGTTCTCACACAATTCCATGCTATTCATTAATATATGCTCTGAATTACTACAGATTTCTAGCTGTGTCCTGTAATGGGCCCTCTGCTCTACTTGTGGGACTTCACCACAAGGAAAAACAACTTCATTCACTCTTCTCAGAACTTCAGAAGCTATATACACTTATCTTTCAACAGTTTTACAGTTCAATGCTAAATTTCATTGTATTCTAGGGGTTTCAAACACTGGTTTCATGTGAACTAACTCTATTTCAAGGATTTGTGCAGTGTACAACATACTTTCTAGACTAGACACTTACATTTTGATGTCTTTTTTACTTGGTCTCTCACAATTCTTGATACTCATTAGTATTTGCTCTGAATTACTACTGCTTTCTTGCAGTGTCCTATAATAGCTCTTCTGCTCTACTTGTGGGACTTCACCACTTGTAGAAACAACTTCATACACTCTTCTCTGAACTTGAGCAGCTATATACACTTGTCTTTCAACTGTTTTACAGTTGAAAACTACTTTTCAGTGACTTCTGGTGGTTTCAAACACTGGTTTCATGTGAACTAACTCTATTTCATGGATTTCCGCAGTGTACAACATCCTTTCTAGACTAGACACATTTTGATTTTTTTCCACTTGTTCTCACACAATTCTATGACATTCATTAGTATTTGCTCTGAATTACTACTGCTTTCTTGCAGTGTCCTATAATAGCTCTTCTGCTCTACTTGTGGGACTTCACCACATGTAGAAACAACTTCATATACTCTTCTCTGAACTTGAGAAGCTATATATACTTGTCTTTCAAGTGTTTTACAGTTGAATACTACTTTTCAGTGACTTCTGGTGGTTTCAAAAACTGGTTTCATGTGAAAGACCTCTATTTCAAGGATTTCGGCAGTGTACAACATCCCTTCTAGAGTAGACACTTACATTTTGATGGATTTCCACTTGCTCTCACACAATTCTGTGATATTCATTAGTATTTGCTCTGAATTACTATTGATTTCTAGCTGTGTCCTATAATGGGACTTCTTCTCTACTTGTGGGACTTCAACACATGTAAAAACAACTTCATACACTCTTATCTGAACTTCAGAAGCTATATACACTTGTCTTTCAACCGTTTTACAGTTCAATGCTAAATTTCATTGTATTCTAGGGGTTTCAAACACTGGTTTCATGTGAACTAACTCTATTTCAAGGATTTGTGCAGTGTACAACATACTTTCTAGACTAGACACTTACATTTTGATGTCTTTTTTACATGGTCTCTCACAATTCTTGATACTCATTAGTATTTGCTCTGAATTACTACTGCTTTCTTGCAGTGTCCTATAATAGCTCTTCTGCTCTACTTGTGGGATTCACCACTTGTAGAAACAACTTTATACATTCTTATTTGAATTAGAGAAGCTATATACACTTGTCCTTCAACTGTTTTCCTGTTGAATACTACTTTTCAGCGAATTCTGATGGTTTCAAACACTGGTTTCATGTGAACTAACTCTATTTCAAGGATTTCCGCAGTGTACAACATCCTTTCTAGACTAGACACATTTTGATTTTTTCCCCCTTGTTCTCACACAATTCTATGATATTCATTAGTATTTGCTCTGAATTACTACTGATTTCTAGCTGTGTCCTCTAATGGGCCTTCTGCTCTACTTGTGGGACTACACCACATGTAGAAACAACTTTATACACTCTTCTCTGAACTTGAGAAGCTATATACACTTGTCTTTCTACTGTTTTACAGTTGAATACTACTTTTCAGTGAATTCTGTTGTTTTCAAACACTGGTTTCATGTGAACTAACTCTATTTCAAGGATTTCTGGAGTGGACAACATCCTTTCTAGACTAGACACTTACATTTTGATGTCGTTTTTACTTGGTCTCTCACAATTCTGTGATACTCATTAGTATTTGCTCTGAATTACTACTGCTTTCATGCAGTGCCCTATAATAGCCCTTCTGCTCTACTTGTGGGACTTCACCACATGTAGAAACTACTTCATACACTCTTCTCTGAACTTGAGAAGCTATATACACTTATCTTTCAACTGTTTTACAGTTGAAAACTACTTTTCAGTGACTTCTGGTGGTTTCAAACACTGGTTTCATGTGAACTAACTCTATTTCAAGGATATCTGCAGTGTACAACATCCCTTCTAGACTAGACACTTACATTTTGATTGTTTTCCACTTGTTCTCACAGAATTCTATGATATTCATTAGTATTTGCTCTGAATTACTACTGATTTCTAGCTGTGTCCTATAATGGGACTTCTGCTCTACTTGTGGGACTTCACCACATGTAGAAACAACTTCATACACTCTTATCTGAACTTGAGAAGCTATATACACTTGTCTCTCAACTGTTTTACAGTTGAATACTACTTTTCAGTGGATTCTGTTGGTTAATACACTGGTTTCTTGTGAACTAACTCTATTTCAAGGATTTCAGCAGTGTACAACATGCTTTCTAGACTAGAGACTTACATTTTAATGTCTTTTACACTTGTTCTCTCACTATTCTGTGATATTCATTAGTATTTGCTCTGAATTACTACTGATTTCTAGCTGTGTCCTCTAATGGGCCTTCTGCTCTACTTGTGGGACTTCACCACATTTAGAAACAACTTTATACACGCTTCTCTGAACTTGAGAAGCTATATACACTTCTCTTTCTACTGTTTTACAGTTGAATACTACTTTTCAGTGAATTCTGTTGTTTTCAAACACTGGTTTCATGTGAACTAACTCTATTTCAAGGATTTCCGCAGTGTACAACATCCTTTATAAACTAGACACTTACATTTTGATGGTTTTCCACTTGTTCTCACACAATTCCATGCTATTCATTAATATATGCTCTGAATTACTACAGATTTCTAGCTGTGTCCTGTAATGGGCCCTCTGCTCTACTTGTGGGACTTCACCACAAGGAAAAACAACTTCATTCACTCTTCTCAGAACTTCAGAAGCTATATACACTTATCTTTCAACAGTTTTACAGTTCAATGCTAAATTTCATTGTATTCTAGGGGTTTCAAACACTGGTTTCATGTGAACTAACTCTATTTCAAGGATTTGTGCAGTGTACAACATACTTTCTAGACTAGACACTTACATTTTGATGTCTTTTTTACTTGGTCTCTCACAATTCTTGATACTCATTAGTATTTGCTCTGAATTACTACTGCTTTCTTGCAGTGTCCTATAATAGCTCTTCTGCTCTACTTGTGGGACTTCACCACTTGTAGAAACAACTTCATACACTCTTCTCTGAACTTGAGCAGCTATATACACTTGTCTTTCAACTGTTTTACAGTTGAAAACTACTTTTCAGTGACTTCTGGTGGTTTCAAACACTGGTTTCATGTGAACTAACTCTATTTCATGGATTTCCGCAGTGTACAACATCCTTTCTAGACTAGACACATTTTGATTTTTTTCCACTTGTTCTCACACAATTCTATGACATTCATTAGTATTTGCTCTGAATTACTACTGCTTTCTTGCAGTGTCCTATAATAGCTCTTCTGCTCTACTTGTGGGACTTCACCACATGTAGAAACAACTTCATATACTCTTCTCTGAACTTGAGAAGCTATATATACTTGTCTTTCAAGTGTTTTACAGTTGAATACTACTTTTCAGTGACTTCTGGTGGTTTCAAAAACTGGTTTCATGTGAAAGACCTCTATTTCAAGGATTTCTGCAGTGTACAACATCCCTTCTAGAGTAGACACTTACATTTTGATGGATTTCCACTTGCTCTCACACAATTCTGTGATATTCATTAGTATTTGCTCTGAATTACTATTGATTTCTAGCTGTGTCCTATAATGGGACTTCTTCTCTACTTGTGGGACTTCAACACATGTAAAAACAACTTCATACACTCTTATCTGAACTTCAGAAGCTATATACACTTGTCTTTCAACAGTTTTACAGTTCAATGCTAAATTTCATTGTATTCTAGGGGTTTCAAACACTGGTTTCATGTGAACTAACTCTATTTCAAGGATTTGTGCAGTGTACAACATACTTTCTAGACTAGACACTTACATTTTGATGTCTTTTTTACATGGTCTCTCACAATTCTTGATACTCATTAGTATTTGCTCTGAATTACTACTGCTTTCTTGCAGTGTCCTATAATAGCTCTTCTGCTCTACTTGTGGGACTTCACCACTTGTAGAAACAACTTCATACACTCTTCTCTGAACTTGAGCAGCTATATACACTTGTCTTTCAACTTTTTACAGTTGAAAACTTCTTTTCAGTGACTTCTGGTGGTTTCAAACACTGGTTTCATGTGAACTAACTCTATTTCATGGATTTCCGCAGTGTACAACATCCTTTCTAGACTAGACACATTTTGATTTTTTTCCACTTGTTCTCACACAATTCTATGACATTCATTAGTATTTGCTCTGAATTACTACTGCTTTCTTGCAGTGTCCTATAATAGCTCTTCTGCTCTACTTGTGGGACTTCACCACATGTAGAAACAACTTCATATACTCTTCTCTGAACTTGAGAAGCTATATATACTTGTCTTTCAAGTGTTTTACAGTTGAATACTACTTTTCAGTGACTTCTGGTGGTTTCAAAAACTGGTTTCATGTGAAGGACCTCTATTTCAAGGATTTCTGCAGTGTACAACATCCCTTCTAGAGTAGACACTTACATTTTGATGGATTTCCACTTGCTCTCACACAATTCTGTGATATTCATTAGTATTTGCTCTGAATTACTATTGATTTCTAGCTGTGTCCTATAATGGGACTTCTTCTCTACTTGTGGGACTTCAACACATGAAAAAACAACTTCATACACTCTTATCTGAACTTGAGAAGGTATATACACTTGACTTTCAACAATTTTACAGTTAAATGCTAATTTTCATTGTATTCTAGGGGTTTCAAACACTGGTTACATGTAAACTAACTCTATTTCTAATATTTCTGCAGTGTACAACATCCTTTCTAGACTAGACATGTACATTTTGATGTCTTTTCCACTTGGTCTCTCACAATTCTGTGATACTCATTAGTATTTGCTCTGAATTACTACTGCTTTCTTGCAGTGTCCTATAATAGCCCTTCTGCTCTACTTGTGGGATTTCACCACATGTAGAAACAACTTCATACACACTTCTCTGAACTTGAGAAGCTATATACACTTGTCTTTCAACAGTTTTACAGTTGAATGCTAATTTTAATTGTATTCTAGGGGTTTCAAACACTCCTTTCATGTAAACTAACTCTATTTGCACGATTTCTGCTGTGTACAACATCCTTTCTAGACTAGACACTTACATTTTGATGTCTTTTTCACCTGGTCTCTCACAATTCTGTGATACTCATTAGTATTTGCTCTGAATTACTACTGCTTTCTTGCAGTGTCCTATAATGGACCTTCTGCTCTACTTGTGGGACTTCACCACTTGTAGAAACAATTTTATACACTCTTCTCTGAACTTGAGAAGCTATATATACTTGTTTCCCAACAGTTTTTCAGTTGAATACTACTTTTCAGTGAAATCTGATGGTTTCAAACACTGGTTTCATGTGAACTAACTCTATTTCAAGGATTTCCGCAGTGTACAACATCCTTTATACACTAGACACTTACATTTTGATGGTTTTCTACTTGTTCTCACACAATTCCATGCTATTCATTAATATATGCTCTGAATTACTACAGATTTCTAGCTGTGTCCTGTAATGGGCCCTCTGCTCTACTTATAGGACATCACCACATGTAGAAACAACTTCATACACTCTTCTCTGACCTTGAGAAGCTATATACACTTGTCTTTCAACAGTTTTACAGTTGAATGCTAATTTTCATTGTATTCTAGGGGTTTCAAGCACTAGTTTCATGTGAACTAACTCTATTTCCAGGATTTGTGCAGTGTACAACATCCTTTCTAGACTAGACACTTACATTTTGATGTCTTTTCCACCTGGTCTCTCACAATTCTGTGATACTCATTAGTATTTGCTCTGAATTACTACTGCTTTCTTGCAGTGTCCTATAATAGCTCTTCTGCTCTACTTGTGGGACTTCACCACTTGTAGAAACAACTTCATACACTCTTCTCTGAACTTGAGCAGCTATATACACTTGTCTTTCAACTGTTTTACAGTTGAAAACTACTTTTCAGTGACTTCTGGTGGTTTCAAACACTGGTTTCATGTGAACTAACTCTATTTCATGGATTTCCGCAGTGTACAACATCCTTTCTAGACTAGACACATTTTGATTTTTTTCCACTTGTTCTCACACAATTCTATGACATTCATTAGTATTTGCTCTGAATTACTACTGCTTTCTTGCAGTGTCCTATAATAGCTCTTCTGCTCTACTTGTGGGACTTCACCACATGTAGAAACAACTTCATATACTCTTCTCTGAACTTGAGAAGCTATATATACTTGTCTTTCAAGTGTTTTACAGTTGAATACTACTTTTCAGTGACTTCTGGTGGTTTCAAAAACTGGTTTCATGTGAAGGACCTCTATTTCAAGGATTTCTGCAGTGTACAACATCCCTTCTAGAGTAGACACTTACATTTTGATGGATTTCCACTTGCTCTCACACAATTCTGTGATATTCATTAGTATTTGCTCTGAATTACTATTGATTTCTAGCTGTGTCCTATAATGGGACTTCTTCTCTACTTGTGGGACTTCAACACATGTAAAAACAACTTCATACACTCTTATCTGAACTTGAGAAGGTATATACACTTGACTTTAAACAATTTTACAGTTAAATGCTAATTTTCATTGTATTCTAGGGGTTTCAAACACTGGTTACATGTAAACTAACTCTATTTCTAATATTTCTGCAGTGTACAACATCCTTTCTAGACTAGACATGTACATTTTGATGTCTTTTCCACTTGGTCTCTCACAATTCTGTGATACTCATTAGTATTTGCTCTGAATTACTACTGCTTTCTTGCAGTGTCCTATAATAGCCCTTCTGCTCTACTTGTGGGATTTCTCCACATGTAGAAACAACTTCATACACACTTCTCTGAACTTGAGAAGCTATATACACTTGTCTTTCAACAGTTTTACAGTTGAATGCTAATTTTAATTGTATTCTAGGGGTTTCAAACACTCCTTTCATGTAAACTAACTCTATTTGCACGATTTCTGCTGTGTACAACATCCTTTCTAGACTAGACACTTACATTTTGATGTCTTTTTCACCTGGTCTCTCACAATTCTGTGATACTCATTAGTATTTGCTCTGAATTACTACTGCTTTCTTGCAGTGTCCTATAATGGACCTTCTGCTCTACTTGTGGGACTTCACCACTTGTAGAAACAATTTTATACACTCTTCTCTGAACTTGAGAAGCTATATATACTTGTTTCCCAACAGTTTTTCAGTTGAATACTACTTTTCAGTGAATTCTGATGGTTTCAAACACTGGTTTCATGTGAACTAACTCTATTTCAAGGATTTCCGCAGTGTACAACATCCTTTATACACTAGACACTTACATTTTGATGGTTTTCTACTTGTTCTCACACAATTCCATGCTATTCATTAATATATGCTCTGAATTACTACAGATTTCTAGCTGTGTCCTGTAATGGGCCCTCTGCTCTACTTATAGGACATCACCACATGTAGAAACAACTTCATACACTCTTCTCTGACCTTGAGAAGCTATATACACTTGTCTTTCAACAGTTTTACAGTTGAATGCTAATTTTCATTGTATTCTAGGGGTTTCAAGCACTAGTTTCATGTGAACTAACTCTATTTCCAGGATTTGTGCAGTGTACAACATCCTTTCTAGACTAGACACTTACATTTTGATGTCTTTTCCACCTGGTCTCTCACAATTCTGTGATACTCATTAGTATTTGCTCTGAATTACTACTGCTTTCTTGCAGTGTCCTATAATGGAACTTCTGCTCTACTTGTGGGACTTCACCACTTGTAGAAACAACTTTATACATTCTTATTTGAATTAGAGAAGCTATATACACTTGTCCTTCAACTGTTTTCCTGTTGAATACTACTTTTCAGCGAATTCTGATGGTTTCAAACACTGGTTTCATGTGAACTAACTCTATTTCAAGGATTTCTGCAGTGTACAACATCCTTTCTAGACTAGACACTTACATTTTGATGTCTTTTCCACTTGGTCTCTCCCAATTCTGTGATACTCATTAGTATTTGCTCTGAATTACTACTGCTTTCATGCAGTGTCCTATAAGAGCCCTTCTGCTCTACTTGTGGGACATCACCACATGAAGAAACAAATTCATACACTCTTCTCTGAACTTGAGAAGCTATATACACTTGTCTTTCAACAGTTTTACAGTTGAATGCTAATTTTCATTATATTCTAGGGGTTTCAAGCACTAGTTTCATGTGAACTAACTCTATTTCCAGGATTTGTGCAGTGTACAACATCCTTTCTAGACTAGACACTTACATTTTGATGTCTTTTCCACGTGGTCTCTCACAATTCTGTGATACTCATTAGTATTTGCTCTGAATTACTACTGCTTTCTTGCAGTGTCCTATAATGGAACTTCTGCTCTACTTGTGGGATTCACCACTTGTAGAAACAACTTTATACATTCTTATTTGAATTAGAGAAGCTATATACACTTGTCCTTCAACTGTTTTCCTGTTGAATACTACTTTTCAGCGAATTCTGATGGTTTCAAACACTGGTTTCATGTGAACTAACTCTATTTCAAGGATTTCCGCAGTGTACAACATCCTTTCTAGACTAGACACATTTTGATTTTTTCCCCCTTGTTCTCACACAATTCTATGATATTCATTAGTATTTGCTCTGAATTACTACTGATTTCTAGCTGTGTCCTCTAATGGGCCTTCTGCTCTACTTGTGGGACTTCACCACATGTAGAAACAACTTTATACACTCTTCTCTGAACTTGAGAAGCTATATACACTTGTCTTTCTACTGTTTTACAGTTGAATACTACTTTTCAGTGAATTCTGTTGTTTTCAAACACTGGTTTCATGTGAACTAACTCTATTTCAAGGATTTCTGGAGTGGACAACATCCTTTCTAGACTAGACACTTACATTTTGATGTCGTTTTTACTTGGTCTCTCACAATTCTGTGATACTCATTAGTATTTGCTCTGAATTACTACTGCTTTCATGCAGTGCCCTATAATAGCCCTTCTGCTCTACTTGTGGGACTTCACCACATGTAGAAACTACTTCATACACTCTTCTCTGAACTTGAGAAGCTATATACACTTATCTTTCAACTGTTTTACAGTTGAAAACTACTTTTCAGTGACTTCTGGTGGTTTCAAACACTGGTTTCATGTGAACTAACTCTATTTTAAGGATATCTGCAGTGTACAACATCCCTTCTAGACTAGACACTTACATTTTGATTGTTTTCCACTTGTTCTCACAGAATTCTATGATATTCATTAGTATTTGCTCTGAATTACTACTGATTTCTAGCTGTGTCCTATAATGGGACTTCTGCTCTACTTGTGGGACTTCACCACATGTAGAAACAACTTCATACACTCTTATCTGAACTTGAGAAGCTATATACACTTGTCTCTCAACTGTTTTACAGTTGAATACTACTTTTCAGTGGATTCTGTTGGTTAATACACTGGTTTCTTGTGAACTAACTCTATTTCAAGGATTTCAGCAGTGTACAACATGCTTTCTAGACTAGAGACTTACATTTTAATGTCTTTTACACTTGTTCTCTCACTATTCTGTGATATTCATTAGTATTTGCTCTGAATTACTACTGATTTCTAGCTGTGTCCTCTAATGGGCCTTCTGCTCTACTTGTGGGACTTCACCACATTTAGAAACAACTTTATACACGCTTCTCTGAACTTGAGAAGCTATATACACTTCTCTTTCTACTGTTTTACAGTTGAATACTACTTTTCAGTGAATTCTGTTGTTTTCAAACACTGGTTTCATGTGAACTAACTCTATTTCAAGGATTTGTGCAGTGTACAACATCCTTTCTAGACTAGACACTTACATTTTGATGTCTTTTCCACCTGGTCTCTCACAATTCTGTGATACTCATTAGTATTTGCTCTGAATTACTACTGCTTTCTTGCAGTGTCCTATAATGGAACTTCTGCTCTACTTGTGGGACTTCACCACTTGTAGAAACAACTTTATACATTCTTATTTGAATTAGAGAAGCTATATACACTTGTCCTTCAACTGTTTTCCTGTTGAATACTACTTTTCAGCGAATTCTGATGGTTTCAAACACTGGTTTCATGTGAACTAACTCTATTTCAAGGATTTCTGCAGTGTACAACATCCTTTCTAGACTAGACACTTACATTTTGATGTCTTTTCCACTTGGTCTCTCCCAATTCTGTGATACTCATTAGTATTTGCTCTGAATTACTACTGCTTTCATGCAGTGTCCTATAAGAGCCCTTCTGCTCTACTTGTGGGACATCACCACATGAAGAAACAAATTCATACACTCTTCTCTGAACTTGAGAAGCTATATACACTTGTCTTTCAACAGTTTTACAGTTGAATGCTAATTTTCATTATATTCTAGGGGTTTCAAGCACTAGTTTCATGTGAACTAACTCTATTTCCAGGATTTGTGCAGTGTACAACATCCTTTCTAGACTAGACACTTACATTTTGATGTCTTTTCCACGTGGTCTCTCACAATTCTGTGATACTCATTAGTATTTGCTCTGAATTACTACTGCTTTCTTGCAGTGTCCTATAATGGAACTTCTGCTCTACTTGTGGGATTCACCACTTGTAGAAACAACTTTATACATTCTTATTTGAATTAGAGAAGCTATATACACTTGTCCTTCAACTGTTTTCCTGTTGAATACTACTTTTCAGCGAATTCTGATGGTTTCAAACACTGGTTTCATGTGAACTCACTCTATTTCAAGGATTTCCGCAGTGTACAACATCCTTTCTAGACTAGACACATTTTGATTTTTTCCCCCTTGTTCTCACACAATTCTATGATATTCATTAGTATTTGCTCTGAATTACTACTGATTTCTAGCTGTGTCCTCTAATGGGCCTTCTGCTCTACTTGTGGGACTTCACCACATGTAGAAACAACTTTATACACTCTTCTCTGAACTTGAGAAGCTATATACACTTGTCTTTCTACTGTTTTACAGTTGAATACTACTTTTCAGTGAATTCTGTTGTTTTCAAACACTGGTTTCATGTGAACTAACTCTATTTCAAGGATTTCTGGAGTGGACAACATCCTTTCTAGACTAGACACTTACATTTTGATGTCGTTTTTACTTGGTCTCTCACAATTCTGTGATACTCATTAGTATTTGCTCTGAATTACTACTGCTTTCATGCAGTGCCCTATAATAGCCCTTCTGCTCTACTTGTGGGACTTCACCACATGTAGAAACTACTTCATACACTCTTCTCTGAACTTGAGAAGCTATATACACTTATCTTTCAACTGTTTTACAGTTGAAAACTACTTTTCAGTGACTTCTGGTGGTTTCAAACACTGGTTTCATGTGAACTAACTCTATTTCAAGGATATCTGCAGTGTACAACATCCCTTCTAGACTAGACACTTACATTTTGATTGTTTTCCACTTGTTCTCACAGAATTCTATGATATTCATTAGTATTTGCTCTGAATTACTACTGATTTCTAGCTGTGTCCTATAATGGGACTTCTGCTCTACTTGTGGGACTTCACCACATGTAGAAACAACTTCATACACTCTTATCTGAACTTGAGAAGCTATATACACTTGTCTCTCAACTGTTTTACAGTTGAATACTACTTTTCAGTGGATTCTGTTGGTTAATACACTGGTTTCTTGTGAACTAACTCTATTTCAAGGATTTCAGCAGTGTACAACATGCTTTCTAGACTAGAGACTTACATTTTAATGTCTTTTACACTTGTTCTCTCACTATTCTGTGATATTCATTAGTATTTGCTCTGAATTACTACTGATTTCTAGCTGTGTCCTCTAATGGGCCTTCTGCTCTACTTGTGGGACTTCACCACATTTAGAAACAACTTTATACACGCTTCTCTGAACTTGAGAAGCTATATACACTTCTCTTTCTACTGTTTTACAGTTGAATACTACTTTTCAGTGAATTCTGTTGTTTTCAAACACTGGTTTCATGTGAACTAACTCTATTTCAAGGATTTCCGCAGTGTACAACATCCTTTATAAACTAGACACTTACATTTTGATGGTTTTCCACTTGTTCTCACACAATTCCATGCTATTCATTAATATATGCTCTGAATTACTACAGATTTCTAGCTGTGTCCTGTAATGGGCCCTCTGCTCTACTTGTGGGACTTCACCACAAGGAAAAACAACTTCATTCACTCTTCTCAGAACTTCAGAAGCTATATACACTTATCTTTCAACAGTTTTACAGTTCAATGCTAAATTTCATTGTATTCTAGGGGTTTCAAACACTGGTTTCATGTGAACTAACTCTATTTCAAGGATTTGTGCAGTGTACAACATACTTTCTAGACTAGACACTTACATTTTGATGTCTTTTTTACTTGGTCTCTCACAATTCTTGATACTCATTAGTATTTGCTCTGAATTACTACTGCTTTCTTGCAGTGTCCTATAATAGCTCTTCTGCTCTACTTGTGGGACTTCACCACTTGTAGAAACAACTTCATACACTCTTCTCTGAACTTGAGCAGCTATATACACTTGTCTTTCAACTGTTTTACAGTTGAAAACTACTTTTCAGTGACTTCTGGTGGTTTCAAACACTGGTTTCATGTGAACTAACTCTATTTCATGGATTTCCGCAGTGTACAACATCCTTTCTAGACTAGACACATTTTTATTTTTTTCCACTTGTTCTCACACAATTCTATGACATTCATTAGTATTTGCTCTGAATTACTACTGCTTTCTTGCAGTGTCCTATAATAGCTCTTCTGCTCTACTTGTGGGACTTCACCACATGTAGAAACAACTTCATATACTCTTCTCTGAACTTGAGAAGCTATATATACTTGTCTTTCAAGTGTTTTACAGTTGAATACTACTTTTCAGTGACTTCTGGTGGTTTCAAAAACTGGTTTCATGTGAAAGACCTCTATTTCAAGGATTTCTGCAGTGTACAACATCCCTTCTAGAGTAGACACTTACATTTTGATGGATTTCCACTTGCTCTCACACAATTCTGTGATATTCATTAGTATTTGCTCTGAATTACTATTGATTTCTAGCTGTGTCCTATAATGGGACTTCTTCTCTACTTGTGGGACTTCAACACATGTAAAAACAACTTCATACACTCTTATCTGAACTTCAGAAGCTATATACACTTGTCTTTCAACAGTTTTACAGTTCAATGCTAAATTTCATTGTATTCTAGGGGTTTCAAACACTGGTTTCATGTGAACTAACTCTATTTCAAGGATTTGTGCAGTGTACAACATACTTTCTAGACTAGACACTTACATTTTGATGTCTTTTTTACATGGTCTCTCACAATTCTTGATACTCATTAGTATTTGCTCTGAATTACTACTGCTTTCTTGCAGTGTCCTATAATAGCTCTTCTGCTCTACTTGTGGGACTTCACCACTTGTAGAAACAACTTCATACACTCTTCTCTGAACTTGAGCAGCTATATACACTTGTCTTTCAACTTTTTACAGTTGAAAACTTCTTTTCAGTGACTTCTGGTGGTTTCAAACACTGGTTTCATGTGAACTAACTCTATTTCATGGATTTCCGCAGTGTACAACATCCTTTCTAGACTAGACACATTTTGATTTTTTTCCACTTGTTCTCACACAATTCTATGACATTCATTAGTATTTGCTCTGAATTACTACTGCTTTCTTGCAGTGTCCTATAATAGCTCTTCTGCTCTACTTGTGGGACTTCACCACATGTAGAAACAACTTCATATACTCTTCTCTGAACTTGAGAAGCTATATATACTTGTCTTTCAAGTGTTTTACAGTTGAATACTACTTTTCAGTGACTTCTGGTGGTTTCAAAAACTGGTTTCATGTGAAGGACCTCTATTTCAAGGATTTCTGCAGTGTACAACATCCCTTCTAGAGTAGACACTTACATTTTGATGGATTTCCACTTGCTCTCACACAATTCTGTGATATTCATTAGTATTTGCTCTGAATTACTATTGATTTCTAGCTGTGTCCTATAATGGGACTTCTTCTCTACTTGTGGGACTTCAACACATGAAAAAACAACTTCATACACTCTTATCTGAACTTGAGAAGGTATATACACTTGACTTTCAACAATTTTACAGTTAAATGCTAATTTTCATTGTATTCTAGGGGTTTCAAACACTGGTTACATGTAAACTAACTCTATTTCTAATATTTCTGCAGTGTACAACATCCTTTCTAGACTAGACATGTACATTTTGATGTCTTTTCCACTTGGTCTCTCACAATTCTGTGATACTCATTAGTATTTGCTCTGAATTACTACTGCTTTCTTGCAGTGTCCTATAATAGCCCTTCTGCTCTACTTGTGGGATTTCACCACATGTAGAAACAACTTCATACACACTTCTCTGAACTTGAGAAGCTATATACACTTGTCTTTCAACAGTTTTACAGTTGAATGCTAATTTTAATTGTATTCTAGGGGTTTCAAACACTCCTTTCATGTAAACTAACTCTATTTGCACGATTTCTGCTGTGTACAACATCCTTTCTAGACTAGACACTTACATTTTGATGTCTTTTTCACCTGGTCTCTCACAATTCTGTGATACTCATTAGTATTTGCTCTGAATTACTACTGCTTTCTTGCAGTGTCCTATAATGGACCTTCTGCTCTACTTGTGGGACTTCACCACTTGTAGAAACAATTTTATACACTCTTCTCTGAACTTGAGAAGCTATATATACTTGTTTCCCAACAGTTTTTCAGTTGAATACTACTTTTCAGTGAAATCTGATGGTTTCAAACACTGGTTTCATGTGAACTAACTCTATTTCAAGGATTTCCGCAGTGTACAACATCCTTTATACACTAGACACTTACATTTTGATGGTTTTCTACTTGTTCTCACACAATTCCATGCTATTCATTAATATATGCTCTGAATTACTACAGATTTCTAGCTGTGTCCTGTAATGGGCCCTCTGCTCTACTTATAGGACATCACCACATGTAGAAACAACTTCATACACTCTTCTCTGACCTTGAGAAGCTATATACACTTGTCTTTCAACAGTTTTACAGTTGAATGCTAATTTTCATTGTATTCTAGGGGTTTCAAGCACTAGTTTCATGTGAACTAACTCTATTTCCAGGATTTGTGCAGTGTACAACATCCTTTCTAGACTAGACACTTACATTTTGATGTCTTTTCCACCTGGTCTCTCACAATTCTGTGATACTCATTAGTATTTGCTCTGAATTACTACTGCTTTCTTGCAGTGTCCTATAATAGCTCTTCTGCTCTACTTGTGGGACTTCACCACTTGTAGAAACAACTTCATACACTCTTCTCTGAACTTGAGCAGCTATATACACTTGTCTTTCAACTGTTTTACAGTTGAAAACTACTTTTCAGTGACTTCTGGTGGTTTCAAACACTGGTTTCATGTGAACTAACTCTATTTCATGGATTTCCGCAGTGTACAACATCCTTTCTAGACTAGACACATTTTGATTTTTTTCCACTTGTTCTCACACAATTCTATGACATTCATTAGTATTTGCTCTGAATTACTACTGCTTTCTTGCAGTGTCCTATAATAGCTCTTCTGCTCTACTTGTGGGACTTCACCACATGTAGAAACAACTTCATATACTCTTCTCTGAACTTGAGAAGCTATATATACTTGTCTTTCAAGTGTTTTACAGTTGAATACTACTTTTCAGTGACTTCTGGTGGTTTCAAAAACTGGTTTCATGTGAAGGACCTCTATTTCAAGGATTTCTGCAGTGTACAACATCCCTTCTAGAGTAGACACTTACATTTTGATGGATTTCCACTTGCTCTCACACAATTCTGTGATATTCATTAGTATTTGCTCTGAATTACTATTGATTTCTAGCTGTGTCCTATAATGGGACTTCTTCTCTACTTGTGGGACTTCAACACATGTAAAAACAACTTCATACACTCTTATCTGAACTTGAGAAGGTATATACACTTGACTTTAAACAATTTTACAGTTAAATGCTAATTTTCATTGTATTCTAGGGGTTTCAAACACTGGTTACATGTAAACTAACTCTATTTCTAATATTTCTGCAGTGTACAACATCCTTTCTAGACTAGACATGTACATTTTGATGTCTTTTCCACTTGGTCTCTCACAATTCTGTGATACTCATTAGTATTTGCTCTGAATTACTACTGCTTTCTTGCAGTGTCCTATAATAGCCCTTCTGCTCTACTTGTGGGATTTCTCCACATGTAGAAACAACTTCATACACACTTCTCTGAACTTGAGAAGCTATATACACTTGTCTTTCAACAGTTTTACAGTTGAATGCTAATTTTAATTGTATTCTAGGGGTTTCAAACACTCCTTTCATGTAAACTAACTCTATTTGCACGATTTCTGCTGTGTACAACATCCTTTCTAGACTAGACACTTACATTTTGATGTCTTTTTCACCTGGTCTCTCACAATTCTGTGATACTCATTAGTATTTGCTCTGAATTACTACTGCTTTCTTGCAGTGTCCTATAATGGACCTTCTGCTCTACTTGTGGGACTTCACCACTTGTAGAAACAATTTTATACACTCTTCTCTGAACTTGAGAAGCTATATATACTTGTTTCCCAACAGTTTTTCAGTTGAATACTACTTTTCAGTGAATTCTGATGGTTTCAAACACTGGTTTCATGTGAACTAACTCTATTTCAAGGATTTCCGCAGTGTACAACATCCTTTATACACTAGACACTTACATTTTGATGGTTTTCTACTTGTTCTCACACAATTCCATGCTATTCATTAATATATGCTCTGAATTACTACAGATTTCTAGCTGTGTCCTGTAATGGGCCCTCTGCTCTACTTATAGGACATCACCACATGTAGAAACAACTTCATACACTCTTCTCTGACCTTGAGAAGCTATATACACTTGTCTTTCAACAGTTTTACAGTTGAATGCTAATTTTCATTGTATTCTAGGGGTTTCAAGCACTAGTTTCATGTGAACTAACTCTATTTCCAGGATTTGTGCAGTGTACAACATCCTTTCTAGACTAGACACTTACATTTTGATGTCTTTTCCACCTGGTCTCTCACAATTCTGTGATACTCATTAGTATTTGCTCTGAATTACTACTGCTTTCTTGCAGTGTCCTATAATGGAACTTCTGCTCTACTTGTGGGACTTCACCACTTGTAGAAACAACTTTATACATTCTTATTTGAATTAGAGAAGCTATATACACTTGTCCTTCAACTGTTTTCCTGTTGAATACTACTTTTCAGCGAATTCTGATGGTTTCAAACACTGGTTTCATGTGAACTAACTCTATTTCAAGGATTTCTGCAGTGTACAACATCCTTTCTAGACTAGACACTTACATTTTGATGTCTTTTCCACTTGGTCTCTCCCAATTCTGTGATACTCATTAGTATTTGCTCTGAATTACTACTGCTTTCATGCAGTGTCCTATAAGAGCCCTTCTGCTCTACTTGTGGGACATCACCACATGAAGAAACAAATTCATACACTCTTCTCTGAACTTGAGAAGCTATATACACTTGTCTTTCAACAGTTTTACAGTTGAATGCTAATTTTCATTATATTCTAGGGGTTTCAAGCACTAGTTTCATGTGAACTAACTCTATTTCCAGGATTTGTGCAGTGTACAACATCCTTTCTAGACTAGACACTTACATTTTGATGTCTTTTCCACGTGGTCTCTCACAATTCTGTGATACTCATTAGTATTTGCTCTGAATTACTACTGCTTTCTTGCAGTGTCCTATAATGGAACTTCTGCTCTACTTGTGGGATTCACCACTTGTAGAAACAACTTTATACATTCTTATTTGAATTAGAGAAGCTATATACACTTGTCCTTCAACTGTTTTCCTGTTGAATACTACTTTTCAGCGAATTCTGATGGTTTCAAACACTGGTTTCATGTGAACTAACTCTATTTCAAGGATTTCCGCAGTGTACAACATCCTTTCTAGACTAGACACATTTTGATTTTTTCCCCCTTTTTCTCACACAATTCTATGATATTCATTAGTATTTGCTCTGAATTACTACTGATTTCTAGCTGTGTCCTCTAATGGGCCTTCTGCTCTACTTGTGGGACTTCACCACATGTAGAAACAACTTTATACACTCTTCTCTGAACTTGAGAAGCTATATACACTTGTCTTTCTACTGTTTTACAGTTGAATACTACTTTTCAGTGAATTCTGTTGTTTTCAAACACTGGTTTCATGTGAACTAACTCTATTTCAAGGATTTCTGGAGTGGACAACATCCTTTCTAGACTAGACACTTACATTTTGATGTCGTTTTTACTTGGTCTCTCACAATTCTGTGATACTCATTAGTATTTGCTCTGAATTACTACTGCTTTCATGCAGTGCCCTATAATAGCCCTTCTGCTCTACTTGTGGGACTTCACCACATGTAGAAACTACTTCATACACTCTTCTCTGAACTTGAGAAGCTATATACACTTATCTTTCAACTGTTTTACAGTTGAAAACTACTTTTCAGTGACTTCTGGTGGTTTCAAACACTGGTTTCATGTGAACTAACTCTATTTTAAGGATATCTGCAGTGTACAACATCCCTTCTAGACTAGACACTTACATTTTGATTGTTTTCCACTTGTTCTCACAGAATTCTATGATATTCATTAGTATTTGCTCTGAATTACTACTGATTTCTAGCTGTGTCCTATAATGGGACTTCTGCTCTACTTGTGGGACTTCACCACATGTAGAAACAACTTCATACACTCTTATCTGAACTTGAGAAGCTATATACACTTGTCTCTCAACTGTTTTACAGTTGAATACTACTTTTCAGTGGATTCTGTTGGTTAATACACTGGTTTCTTGTGAACTAACTCTATTTCAAGGATTTCAGCAGTGTACAACATGCTTTCTAGACTAGAGACTTACATTTTAATGTCTTTTACACTTGTTCTCTCACTATTCTGTGATATTCATTAGTATTTGCTCTGAATTACTACTGATTTCTAGCTGTGTCCTCTAATGGGCCTTCTGCTCTACTTGTGGGACTTCACCACATTTAGAAACAACTTTATACACGCTTCTCTGAACTTGAGAAGCTATATACACTTCTCTTTCTACTGTTTTACAGTTGAATACTACTTTTCAGTGAATTCTGTTGTTTTCAAACACTGGTTTCATGTGAACTAACTCTATTTCAAGGATTTGTGCAGTGTACAACATCCTTTCTAGACTAGACACTTACATTTTGATGTCTTTTCCACCTGGTCTCTCACAATTCTGTGATACTCATTAGTATTTGCTCTGAATTACTACTGCTTTCTTGCAGTGTCCTATAATGGAACTTCTGCTCTACTTGTGGGACTTCACCACTTGTAGAAACAACTTTATACATTCTTATTTGAATTAGAGAAGCTATATACACTTGTCCTTCAACTGTTTTCCTGTTGAATACTACTTTTCAGCGAATTCTGATGGTTTCAAACACTGGTTTCATGTGAACTAACTCTATTTCAAGGATTTCTGCAGTGTACAACATCCTTTCTAGACTAGACACTTACATTTTGATGTCTTTTCCACTTGGTCTCTCCCAATTCTGTGATACTCATTAGTATTTGCTCTGAATTACTACTGCTTTCATGCAGTGTCCTATAAGAGCCCTTCTGCTCTACTTGTGGGACATCACCACATGAAGAAACAAATTCATACACTCTTCTCTGAACTTGAGAAGCTATATACACTTGTCTTTCAACAGTTTTACAGTTGAATGCTAATTTTCATTATATTCTAGGGGTTTCAAGCACTAGTTTCATGTGAACTAACTCTATTTCCAGGATTTGTGCAGTGTACAACATCCTTTCTAGACTAGACACTTACATTTTGATGTCTTTTCCACGTGGTCTCTCACAATTCTGTGATACTCATTAGTATTTGCTCTGAATTACTACTGCTTTCTTGCAGTGTCCTATAATGGAACTTCTGCTCTACTTGTGGGATTCACCACTTGTAGAAACAACTTTATACATTCTTATTTGAATTAGAGAAGCTATATACACTTGTCCTTCAACTGTTTTCCTGTTGAATACTACTTTTCAGCGAATTCTGATGGTTTCAAACACTGGTTTCATGTGAACTCACTCTATTTCAAGGATTTCCGCAGTGTACAACATCCTTTCTAGACTAGACACATTTTGATTTTTTCCCCCTTGTTCTCACACAATTCTATGATATTCATTAGTATTTGCTCTGAATTACTACTGATTTCTAGCTGTGTCCTCTAATGGGCCTTCTGCTCTACTTGTGGGACTTCACCACATGTAGAAACAACTTTATACACTCTTCTCTGAACTTGAGAAGCTATATACACTTGTCTTTCTACTGTTTTACAGTTGAATACTACTTTTCAGTGAATTCTGTTGTTTTCAAACACTGGTTTCATGTGAACTAACTCTATTTCAAGGATTTCTGGAGTGGACAACATCCTTTCTAGACTAGACACTTACATTTTGATGTCGTTTTTACTTGGTCTCTCACAATTCTGTGATACTCATTAGTATTTGCTCTGAATTACTACTGCTTTCATGCAGTGCCCTATAATAGCCCTTCTGCTCTACTTGTGGGACTTCACCACATGTAGAAACTACTTCATACACTCTTCTCTGAACTTGAGAAGCTATATACACTTATCTTTCAACTGTTTTACAGTTGAAAACTACTTTTCAGTGACTTCTGGTGGTTTCAAACACTGGTTTCATGTGAACTAACTCTATTTCAAGGATATCTGCAGTGTACAACATCCCTTCTAGACTAGACACTTACATTTTGATTGTTTTCCACTTGTTCTCACAGAATTCTATGATATTCATTAGTATTTGCTCTGAATTACTACTGATTTCTAGCTGTGTCCTATAATGGGACTTCTGCTCTACTTGTGGGACTTCACCACATGTAGAAACAACTTCATACACTCTTATCTGAACTTGAGAAGCTATATACACTTGTCTCTCAACTGTTTTACAGTTGAATACTACTTTTCAGTGGATTCTGTTGGTTAATACACTGGTTTCTTGTGAACTAACTCTATTTCAAGGATTTCAGCAGTGTACAACATGCTTTCTAGACTAGAGACTTACATTTTAATGTCTTTTACACTTGTTCTCTCACTATTCTGTGATATTCATTAGTATTTGCTCTGAATTACTACTGATTTCTAGCTGTGTCCTCTAATGGGCCTTCTGCTCTACTTGTGGGACTTCACCACATTTAGAAACAACTTTATACACGCTTCTCTGAACTTGAGAAGCTATATACACTTCTCTTTCTACTGTTTTACAGTTGAATACTACTTTTCAGTGAATTCTGTTGTTTTCAAACACTGGTTTCATGTGAACTAACTCTATTTCAAGGATTTCCGCAGTGTACAACATCCTTTATAAACTAGACACTTACATTTTGATGGTTTTCCACTTGTTCTCACACAATTCCATGCTATTCATTAATATATGCTCTGAATTACTACAGATTTCTAGCTGTGTCCTGTAATGGGCCCTCTGCTCTACTTGTGGGACTTCACCACAAGGAAAAACAACTTCATACACTCTTCTCAGAACTTCAGAAGCTATATACACTTGTCTTTCAACAGTTTTACAGTTCAATGCTAAATTTCATTGTATTCTAGGGGTTTCAAACACTGGTTTCATGTGAACTAACTCTATTTCAAGGATTTGTGCAGTGTACAACATACTTTCTAGACTAGACACTTACATTTTGATGTCTTTTTTACTTGGTCTCTCACAATTCTTGATACTCATTAGTATTTGCTCTGAATTACTACTGCTTTCTTGCAGTGTCCTATAATAGCTCTTCTGCTCTACTTGTGGGACTTCACCACTTGTAGAAACAACTTCATACACTCTTCTCTGAACTTGAGCAGCTATATACACTTGTCTTTCAACTGTTTTACAGTTGAAAACTACTTTTCAGTGACTTCTGGTGGTTTCAAACACTGGTTTCATGTGAACTAACTCTATTTCATGGATTTCTGCAGTGTACAACATCCTTTCTAGACTAGACACATTTTGATTTTTTTCCACTTGTTCTCACACAATTCTATGACATTCATTAGTATTTGCTCTGAATTACTACTGCTTTCTTGCAGTGTCCTATAATAGCTCTTCTGCTCTACTTGTGGGACTTCACCACATGTAGAAACAACTTCATATACTCTTCTCTGAACTTGAGAAGCTATATATACTTGTCTTTCAAGTGTTTTACAGTTGAATACTACTTTTCAGTGACTTCTGGTGGTTTCAAAAACTGGTTTCATGTGAAAGACCTCTATTTCAAGGATTTCTGCAGTGTACAACATCCCTTCTAGAGTAGACACTTACATTTTGATGGATTTCCACTTGCTCTCACACAATTCTGTGATATTCATTAGTATTTGCTCTGAATTACTATTGATTTCTAGCTGTGTCCTATAATGGGACTTCTTCTCTACTTGTGGGACTTCAACACATGTAAAAACAACTTCATACACTCTTATCTGAACTTCAGAAGCTATATACACTTGTCTTTCAACAGTTTTACAGTTCAATGCTAAATTTCATTGTATTCTAGGGGTTTCAAACACTGGTTTCATGTGAACTAACTCTATTTCAAGGATTTGTGCAGTGTACAACATACTTTCTAGACTAGACACTTACATTTTGATGTCTTTTTTACATGGTCTCTCACAATTCTTGATACTCATTAGTATTTGCTCTGAATTACTACTGCTTTCATGCAGTGTCCTATAATAGCCCTTCTGCTCTACTTTTGGGACTTCACCACATGTAGAAACAACTTCATACACACTTCTCTGAACTTGAGAAGCTATATACACTTGTCTTTCAACAGTTTTACAGTTGAATGCTACTTTTAATTGAATTCTGGTTGTTTCAAACACTGGTTTCATGTGAACGTACTCTATTTCAAGGATTTCCTCAGTGTACAACATCCTTTCTAGACTAGACACTTACATTTTGATGGTTTTCCACTTGTTCTCACACAATTCTATGATATTCATTAGTATGTGCTCTGAAATACTAATGCTTTCTAGCTGTATCTTATAATCGGCATTCTGCTCTATATGTGGGACTTCACCACATGTAAAAAACAACTTTATACACTGTTCTCTGAACTTGAGAAGCTATATACACTTGTTTCCCAACTGTTTTACAGTTGAATACTACTTTTCAGTGAATTCTGGTGGTTTAAAACACTGGTTTCATGTGAACTAACTCTATTTCAAGGATACTTGCAGTGTATAACAACCTTTCTACACTAGACACTTACATTTTGATGGTTTTCTACTTGTTCTCTAAAAAAATTCCCTGCCATTCATTAATATTTGCTCTGAATTACTACACATTTCTAGATGTGTCCTGTAATGAGCCCTCTGCTCTACTTGTGAGACTTCACCACATGTAGAAACAACTTTATACACTCTTCTCTGAACCTGAGTAGCTATATAAACTTTTCTTTCAACTGTTTTACAGTAGAATACTACTTTTAATTGAATTCTGGTTGTTTCAAACACTGGTTTCATGTGAACGTACTCTATTTCAAGGATTTCCTCAGTGTACAACATCCCTTCTAGACTAGACACTTACATTTTGATGGTTTTCCACTTGTTCTCACACAATTCTATGATATTCATTAGTATTTGCTCTGAATTACTACTGATTTCTAGCTGTGTCCTATAATGGGACTTATGCTCTACTTGTGGGACTTCACCACTTGTAGAAACAACTTTATACATTCTTCTCTGAATTAGAGAAGCTATATACACTTGTCTTTCAACTCTTTTATTGTTGAATACTACTTTTCAGTGAATTCTGATTGTTTCAAACACTGGTTTCATGTGAACTAAATCTATTTCAAGGATTTCTGCAGTGTACAACATCCTTTCTAGACTAGACACATTTTGATTTTTTTCCCCTTGTTCTCACACAATTCTATGACATTCATTAGTATTTGCTCTGAATTACTACTGATTTCTAGCTGTGTACTCTAATGGGCCTTCTCCTCTACTTGTGGGACTTCACCACATGTAGAAACAACTTTATACACTCTTCTCTGAACTTGAGAAGCTATATACACTTGTTTCCCAACTGTTTTACAGTTGAATACTACTTTTTAGTTAATTCTGGTGGTTTCAAACACTGGTTTCATGTGAACTAACTCTATTTCAAGGATTTCCGCAGTGTACAACATCCTTTCTAGACTAGACACTTACATTTTGATGGTTTTCTACTTATTCTCACACAATTCCATGCTATTCATTAATATTTGCTCTGAATTACTACAGATTTCTAGCTGTGTCCTGTAATTGGCCCTCTGCTCTCCTTGTGGGACTTCACCACACGTAAAACAACTTCATACACTCTTCTCTGAACTTGAGAAGCTATATGCACTTGTCTTTCAACAGTTTTACAGTTGAATGCTAATTTTCATTGTATTCTAGGGGTTTCAAACACTGGTTTCATGTGAACTAATTCTATTCCCAGGATTTCTGCAGTGTACAACATCCTTTCTAGACTAGACACTTACATTTTAATGGTTTTCCACTTGTTCTCACACAATTCTATGATATTCATTAATATTTGCTCTGAAATACTACTGATTTCTAGCTGTGTCTTATAATAGGCCTTCTGCTCTATTTGTGGGACTTCACCACATGTAGAAACAACTTTATACACTCTTCTCTGAACTTGAGAAGCTATATACACTTGTTTCCCAACTGTTTTACAGTTGAATACTACTTTTCAGTGAATTCTGGTAATTTCAAACACTGGTTTCATGTGAACTAACTCTATTTCAAGGATTTCCGCAGTGTACAACAATCTTTCTAGACTAGACACTTACATTTTGATGTCTTTTCCACTTGGTCTCTCACAATTCTGTGATACTCATTAGTATTTTCTCTGAATTATTACTGCTTTCTTACAGTGTCCTATAATAGCCCTTCTGCTCTACTTGTGGGACTTCACCACATGTAGAAACAACTGTAAACTCTCTTCTCTGAACTTGGGAAGCTATATACACTTGTCTTTCAACTGTTTTACAGTTGAATACTACTTTTCAGTGACTTCTGGTGGTTTCAAACACTGGTTTCATGTGAAGTAACTCTATTTCAAGGATTTCTGCAGTGTACAACATCCCTTCTAGACTAGACACTTACATTTCTATGATTTTCCACTTGTTCTCACACAATTCTATGATATTCATGAGTATTTGCTCTAAATTACTACTGATTTCTAGCTGTGTCCTATAATGGGCCCTCTGCTCTACTTGTGGGACTTCACCACATGTAAAAACAACTTCATACACTCTTCTCAGAACTTCAGAAGCTATATACACTTGTCTTTCAACAGTTTTACAGTTCAATGCTAAATTTCATTGTATTCTAGGGGTTTCAAACACTGGTTTCATGTGAACTAACTCTATTTCAAGGATTTGTGCAGTGTACAACATACTTTCTAGACTAGACACTTACATTTTGATGTCTTTTTTACTTGGTCTCTCACAATTCTTGATACTCATTAGTATTTGCTCTGAATTACTACTGCTTTCTTGCAGTGTCCTATAATAGCTCTTCTGCTCTACTTGTGGGACTTCACCACTTGTAGAAACAACTTCATACACTCTTCTCTGAACTTGAGCAGCTATATACACTTGTCTTTCAACTGTTTTACAGTTGAAAACTACTTTTCAGTGACTTCTGGTGGTATCAAACACTGGTTTCATGTGAACTAACTCTATTTCATGGATTTCCGCAGTGTACAACATCCTTTCTAGACTAGACACATTTTGATTTTTTTCCACTTGTTCTCACACAATTCTATGACATTCATTAGTATTTGCTCTGAATTACTACTGCTTTCTTGCAGTGTCCTATAATAGCTCTTCTGCTCTACTTGTGGGACTTCACCACATGTAGAAACAACTTCATATACTCTTCTCTGAACTTGAGAAGCTATATATACTTGTCTTTCAAGTGTTTTACAGTTGAATACTACTTTTCAGTGACTTCTGGTGGTTTCAAAAACTGGTTTCATGTGAAAGACCTCTATTTCAAGGATTTCTGCAGTGTACAACATCCCTTCTAGAGTAGACACTTACATTTTGATGGATTTCCACTTGCTCTCACACAATTCTGTGATATTCATTAGTATTTGCTCTGAATTACTATTGATTTCTAGCTGTGTCCTATAATGGGACTTCTTCTCTACTTGTGGGACTTCAACACATGTAAAAACAACTTCATACACTCTTATCTGAACTTGAGAAGGTATATACACTTGACTTTCAACAATTTTACAGTTAAATGCTAATTTTCATTGTATTCTAGGGGTTTCAAACACTGGGTACATGTAAACTAACTCTATTTCTAATATTTCTGCAGTGTACCACATTCTTTCTAGACTAGACATGTCCATTTTGATGTCTTTTCCACTTGGTCTCTCACAATTCTGTGATACTCATTAGTATTTGCTCTGAATTACTACTGCTTTCTTGCAGTGTCCTATAATAGCCCTTCTGCTCTACTTTTGGGACTTCACCACATGTAGAAACAACTTCATACACACTTCTCTGAACTTGAGAAGCTATATACACTTGTCTTTCAACAGTTTTACAGTTGAATGCTACTTTTAATTGAATTCTGGTTGTTTCAAACACTGGTTTCATGTGAACGTACTCTATTTCAAGGATTTCCTCAGTGTACAACATCCTTTCTAGACTAGACACTTACATTTTGATGGTTTTCCACTTGTTCTCACACAATTCTATGATATTCATTAGTATGTGCTCTGAAATACTACTGCTTTCTAGCTGTATCTTATAATCGGCATTCTGCTCTATATGTGGGACTTCACCACATGTACAAACAACTTTATACACTGTTCTCTGAACTTGAGAAGCTATATACACTTGTTTCCCAACTGTTTTACAGTTGAATACTACTTTTCAGTGAATTCTGGTGGTTTAAAACACTGGTTTCATGTGAACTAACTCTATTTCAAGGATACTTGCAGTGTATAACAACCTTTCTACACTAGACACTTACATTTTGATGGTTTTCTACTTGTTCTCTAAAAAAATTCCCTGCCATTCATTAATATTTGCTCTGAATTACTACACATTTCTAGATGTGTCCTGTAATGAGCCCTCTGCTCTACTTGTGAGACTTCACCACATGTAGAAACAACTTTATACACTCTTCTCTGAACCTGAGTAGCTATATAAACTTTTCTTTCAACTGTTTTACAGTAGAATACTACTTTTAATTGAATTCTGGTTGTTTCAAACACTGGTTTCATGTGAACGTACTCTATTTCAAGGATTTCCTCAGTGTACAACATCCCTTCTAGACTAGACACTTACATTTTGATGGTTTTCCACTTGTTCTCACACAATTCTATGATATTCATTAGTATTTGCTCTGAATTACTACTGATTTCTAGCTGTGTCCTATAATGGGACTTATGCTCTACTTGTGGGACTTCACCACTTGTAGAAACAACTTTATACATTCTTCTCTGAATTAGAGAAGCTATATACACTTGTCTTTCAACTCTTTTATTGTTGAATACTACTTTTCAGTGAATTCTGATTGTTTCAAACACTGGTTTCATGTGAACTAAATCTATTTCAAGGATTTCTGCAGTGTACAACATCCTTTCTAGACTAGACACATTTTGATTTTTTTCCCCTTGTTCTCACACAATTCTATGACATTCATTAGTATTTGCTCTGAATTACTACTGATTTCTAGCTGTGTACTCTAATGGGCCTTCTCCTCTACTTGTGGGACTTCACCACATGTAGAAACAACTTTATACACTCTTCTCTGAACTTGAGAAGCTATATACACTTGTTTCCCAACTGTTTTACAGTTGAATACTACTTTTTAGTTAATTCTGGTGGTTTCAAACACTGGTTTCATGTGAACTAACTCTATTTCAAGGATTTCCGCAGTGTACAACATCCTTTCTAGACTAGACACTTACATTTTGATGGTTTTCTACTTATTCTCACACAATTCCATGCTATTCATTAATATTTGCTCTGAATTACTACAGATTTCTAGCTGTGTCCTGTAATTGGCCCTCTGCTCTCCTTGTGGGACTTCACCACACGTAAAACAACTTCATACACTCTTCTCTGAACTTGAGAAGCTATATGCACTTGTCTTTCAACAGTTTTACAGTTGAATGCTAATTTTCATTGTATTCTAGGGGTTTCAAACACTGGTTTCATGTGAACTAATTCTATTCCCAGGATTTCTGCAGTGTACAACATCCCTTCTAGACTAGACACTTACATTTTGATGGTTTTCTACTTGTTCTCACACAATTCCATGATATTCATTAACATTTGCTCTGAATTACTACTGATTTCTAGCTGTGTCCTGTAATGGGCCTTCTGCTCTATTTGTGGGACTTCACCACATGTAGAAACAACTTTATACACTCTTCTCTGAACTTGAGAAGCTATATACACTTGTTTCCCAACTGTTTTACAGTTGAATACTACTTTTCAGTGAATTCTGGTAATTTCAAACACTGGTTTCATGTGAACTAACTCTATTTCAAGGATTTCCGCAGTGTACAACAATCTTTCTAGACTAGACACTTACATTTTGATGTCTTTTCCACTTGGTCTCTCACAATTCTGTGATACTCATTAGTATTTTCTCTGAATTATTACTGCTTTCTTACAGTGTCCTATAATAGCCCTTCTGCTCTACTTGTGGGACTTCACCACATGTAGAAACAACTGTAAACTCTCTTCTCTGAACTTGGGAAGCTATATACACTTGTCTTTCAACTGTTTTACAGTTGAATACTACTTTTCAGTGACTTCTGGTGGTTTCAAACACTGGTTTCATGTGAAGTAACTCTATTTCAAGGATTTCTGCAGTGTACAACATCCCTTCTAGACTAGACACTTACATTTCTATGATTTTCCACTTGTTCTCACACAATTCTATGATATTCATGAGTATTTGCTCTAAATTACTACTGATTTCTAGCTGTGTCCTATAATGGGCCCTCTGCTCTACTTGTGGGACTTCACCACATGTAAAAACAACTTCATACACTCTTATGTGAACTTGAGAAGCTATATACACTTGTCCTTCAACTGTTTTCCTGTTGAATACTACTTTTCAGTGAATTCTGATGGTTTCAAACACTAGTTTCATGTGAACTAACTCTATTTCAAGGATTTCTACAGTGTACAACATCCCTTCTAGACTAGACACTTACATTTTGATGGTTTTCTACTTGTTCTCACACAATTCCATGATATTCATTAACATTTGCTCTGAATTACTACTGATTTCTAGCTGTGTCCTGTAATGGGCCTTCTGCTCTACTTGTGGGACTTCTCCACAAGTACAAACAGTATTATACACTCTTTTCTGAACTTTGGAAGCTATATAAACTTGTCTTTCAACTGTTTTACAGTTGAAAACTACTTTTCAGTGACTTCTGGTGGTTTCAAACACTGGTTTCATGTGAGCTAACTCTATTTCAAGGATTTCCGCAGTGTACAACATGCTTTCTACACTAGACACTTACATTTAGATGTCTTTTCCACTTGGTCTCTCACAATTCTGTGATACTCATTAGTATTTGCTCTGAATTACTACTGCTTTCTTGCAGTGTCCTATAATGGACCTTCTGCTCTACTTGTGGGACTTCACCACTTGTAGAAACAAATTTATACATTCTTATCTGAATTAGAGAAGCTATATTCACTTGTCCTTCAACTGTTTTACTGTTGAATACTACTTTTCAGTGAATTCTGATGGTTTCAAACACTGGTTTTATGTGAACTAACTCTATTTCAAAGATTTCTGCAGTGTACAACATCCTTTCTAGACTAGATACATTTTGATTATTTTCCACTGGTTCTCACACAATTCTATGATATTCATTAGTATTTGCTCTGAATTACTACTGATTTCTAGCTGTATCCTAAAATGGGCCTTCTGCTCTACTTGTGGGACTTCACCACATGTAGAAACAACTTTAAAAACTCTTCTCTGAACTTGAGAAGCTATATTAACTTGTGTTTCAACTGTTTTACAGTTGAATACTACTTTTCAGTGACTTCTGGTGGTTTCAAACACTGGTTTCATGTGAACTAACTCTATTTCAAGGATTTCTGCAGTGTACAACATCCTTTCTAGACTAGACACATTTTGATTATTTTCCACTGGTTCTCACACAATTCTATGATATTCATTCTTATTTGCTCTGAATTACTACTGATTTCTAGCTGTATCCTATAATGGGCCTTCTGCTCTACTTGTGGGACTTCACCACATGTAGAAACAACTTTAAAAACTCTTCTCTGAGCTTGAGAATCTATATACACTTGTCTTTCAACTCTTTTACAGTTGAATACTAATTTTCAGTGAATTCTGGTGGTTTCAAACACTGGTTTCATGTGAACTAACTCTATTTCAAGGATTTTCGCAGTGTACAACATCCTTTCTAGACTAGACACTTACGTTTTGATGTCTTTTCCACTTGGTCTCTCACAATTCTGTGATACTCCTTAGTATTTTCTCTGAATTATTACTGCTTTCTTGCAGTGTCCTATAATAGCCCTTCTGCTCTACTTGTGGGACTTCACCACATGTATAAACAACTTTAAACACTCTTCTCTGAACTTGAGAAGCTATATACACTTGTCTTTCAACTGTTTTACAGTTGAATACTACTTTTCAGTGACTTCTGGTGGTTTCAAACACTGGTTTCATGTGAAGTAACACTATTTCAAGGATTTCTGCAGAGTACAGAATCCCTTCTAGGCTAGACACTTACATTTCTATAGTTTTCCACTTATTCTCACACAATTCTATGATATTCATGAGTATTTGCTCTGAATTACTACTGATTTCTAGCTGTGTCCTATAATGGGCCTTCTGCTCTACTTGTGGGACTTCACCACATGTAAAAACAACTTCATACACTCTTATGTGAACTTGAGAAGCTATATACACTTGTCCTTCAACTGTTTTCCGGTTGAATACTACTTTTCAGTGAATTCTGATGGTTTCAAACACTGGTTTCATGTGAACTAACTCTATTTCAAGGATTTCTACAGTGTACAACATCCCTTCTAGACTAGACACTTACATTTTGATGGTTTTGTACTTGTTCTCACACAATTCCATGATATTCATTAATATTTGCTCTGAATTACTACTGATTTCTAGCTGTGTCCTGTAATGGGCCTTCTGCTCTACTTGTGGGACTTCTCCACAAGTACAAACAATATTATACACTCTTTTCTGAACTTTGGAAGCTATATACACTTGTCTTTCAACTGTTTTACAGTTGAAAAGTACTTTTCAGTGACTTCTGGTGGTTTCAAACACTGGTTTCATGTGAGCTAACTCTATTTCAAGGATTTCCCCATTGTACAACATGCTTTCTACACTAGACACCTACATTATGATGTCTTTTCCACTTGGTGTCTCACAATTCTGTGATACTCATTAGTATTTGCTCTGAATTACTACTGCTTTCTTGCAGTGTCTAAAATAGCCCTTCTGCTCTACTTGTTGGACTTCACCACATGTAAAAACAACTTCATACACTCTTCTCAGAACTTGAGAAGCAATATACACTTGTCTTTCAACTGTTTTACACTTGTATACTACTTTTCAGTGACTTCTGGTGGTTTCAAACTCTGGTTTCATGTGAAGTAACTATATTTCAAGGATTTCTGCAGTGTACAATATCCCTTCTAGACTAGACACTTACATTTTGATGTCTTTTCCACCTGGTCTCTCACAATTCTGTGATACTCATTAGTATTTGCTCTGAATTACTACTGCTTTCTTGCAGTGTCCTATAATAGCTCTTCTGCTCTACTTGTGGGACTTCACCACTTGTAGAAACAACTTTAAACACTCTTCTCTGAACTTGAGAAGCTATATTAACTTGTGTTTCAAATGTTTTACAGTTGAATACTAGTTTTCAGTGACTTCTGGTGGTTTCAAACACTGGTTTCATGTGAACTAACTCTATTTCAAGGATTTCCTCAGTGTACAACATCCTTTCTAGACTAGACAAACTTACATTTTGATTGTTTTCCACTTGTTCTCACACAATTCTATGATATTTATTAGTATTTGCTCTGAATTACTACTGCTTTCTTGCAGTGTCCTATAATAGCCCTTCTGCTCTACTTGTGGGACTTCACCACATGTAGAAACAACTTTATACACTCTTCTCTGAACTTGAGTAGCTATATAAACTTGTCTTTCAACTGTTTTACAGTAGAATACTACATTTCATTGAATTCTGGTTGTTTCAAACACTGGTTTCATGTGAACTAACTCTATTTCAAGGATTATTCAGTGTACAACATCCTTTCTAGACTAGACACTTACATTTTGATGGATTTCCACTTGTTCTCACACAATTCTATGATATTCATTAATATTTGCTCTGAAATACTACTGATTTCTAGCTGTGTCTTATAATAGGTCTTCTGCTCTATTTGTGGGACTTCACCACATGTAGAAACAACTTTATACACTCTTCTCTGAACTTGAGAAGCTATATACACTTGTTTCCCAACTGTTTTACAGTTGAATACTACTTTTCAGTGAATTCTGGTGGTTTCAAACACTGGTTTCATGTGAACTAACTCTATTTCAAGGATTTCCGCAGTGTACAACATCCTTTCTAGACTAGACACTTACGTTTTGATGTCTTTTCCACTTGGTCTCTCACAATTCTGTGATACTCATTAGTATTTTCTCTGAATTACTACTGCTTTCTGGCAGTGTCTTATAATAGCCCTTCTGCTCTACTTGTGGGACTTCACCACATGTAGAAACAACTTTAAACACTCTTCTCTGAACTTGAGAAGCTATATACACTTGTCTTTCAACAGTTTTACAGTTGAATACTACTTTTCAGTGACTTCTGGTGGTTTCAAACACTGGTTTCATGTGAAGTAACTATATTTCAAGGATTTCTGCAGTGTATAACATCCCTTCTAGACTAGACACTTACATTTCTATAGTTTTCCACTTGTTCTCACACAATTCTATGATATTCATGAGTATCTGTTCTGAATTACTACTGATTTCTAGCTGTGTCCTATAATGGGCCTTCTGCTCTACTTGTGGGACTTCACCACATGTAAAAACAACTTCATACACTCTTATGTGAACTTGAGAAGCTATATACACTTGTCCTTCAACTGTTTTCCGGTTGAATACTACTTTTCAGTGAATTCTGATGGTTTCAAACACTGGTTTCATGTGAACTAACTCTATTTCAAGGATTTCTACAGTGTACAACATCCCTTCTAGAATAGACACTTACATTTTGATGGTTTTCTACTTGTTCTCACACAATTCCATGATATTCATTAATATTTGCTCTGAATTACTACTGATTTCTAGCTGTGTCCTGTAATGGGCCTTCTGCTCCACTTGTGGGACTTCTCCACAAGTACAAACAATATTATACACTCTTTTCTGAATTTTGGAAGCTATATACACTTGTCTTTCAACTGTTTTACAGTTGAAAACTACTTTTCAGTGACTTCTGGTGGTTTCAAACACTGGTTTCATGTGAGCTAACTCTATTTCAAGGATTTCCGCAGTGTACAACATGCTTTCTACACTAGACACTTACATTTTATGGTTTTCCACTTGTTCTCACACAATTCTATGACATTCATTAGTATTTGCTCTGAATTACTACTGCTTTCTAGCTGTTTCCTATAATGGACTTCTGCTCTACTTGTGGGACTTCACCACTTGTAGAAACAACTTTGTACATTCTTCTCTGAATTAGAGAAGCTATATACACTTGTCTTTCAACTGTTTTATTGTTGAATACTACTTTTCAGTGAATTCTGATGGTTTCAAACACTGGTTTCATGTGAACTAACTCTATTTCAAGGATTTCTGCAGTGTACAACATCCTTTCTAGACTAGACACATTTTGATTTTTTTCCACTTGTTCTCACACAATTCTATGACATTCATTAGTATTTGCTCTGAATTACTAAAGATTTCTAGCTGTGTCCTGTAATGGGCCCTCTGCTCTACTTGTGGGACTTCACCACATGTAAAAACAACTTCATACACTCTTCTCTGAACTTGAGAAGCTATATACACTTGTCTTTCAACAGTTTTACAGTTGAATGCTAATTTTCATTGTATTCTAGGGGTTTCAAACACTGTTTTCATGTGAACTAACTCTATATCCAGAATTTCTGCAGTGTACTACATCCTTTCTGGACCAGACACTTACATTTTGATGTCTTTTCCACCTGGTCTCTCACAATTCTGTGATAATCGTTAGTATTTGCTCTGAATTACTACTGCTTGCTTGCAGTGTCCTATAATGGACCTTCTGCTCTACTTGTGGGACTTCACCACTTGTAGAAACAAATTTATACATTCTTATCTGAATTAGAGAAGCTTTATACACTTGTCCTTCAACTGTTTTCCTGTTGAATACTACTTTTCAGTGAATTCTGATGGTTTCAAACACTGGTTTCATGTGAACTAACTCTATTTGAAGGATTTCTGCAGTGTACCACATCCCTTCTCGACTAGACACTTCCATTTTGATGGTTTTCCACTTGTTCTCACACAATTCTATCATAGTCATTAGTATTTGCTATGAATTACTACTGATTTCTAGCTGTGTCCTATTTTGGGCTTTCTACTCTACTTGTTGATCTTCTCCACAAGTACAAACTATATTATACACTCTTCTCTGAGCTTGAGAATCTATATACACTTGTCTTTCAACTGTTTTACTGTTGAATACTACTTTTCAGTGAATTCTGATGGTTTCAAACACTGGTTTAATGTGAACTAACTCTATTTCAAGGATTTCTGCAGTGTACAACATCCTTTCTAGAGTAGACACATTTTGATTATTTTCCACTAGTTCTCACACAATTTTCTGATATTCATTAGTATTTGCTCTGAATTACTACTTATTTCTAGCTGTATCGTATAATGGGCCTTCTGCTCTACTTGTGGGACTTCACCACATGTAGAAACAACTTTAAACACTCTTCTCTGAACTTGAGAAGCTATATTAACTTGTGTTTCAACTGTTTTACAGTTGAATACTACTTTTCAGTGACTTCTGGTGGTTTCAAACACTGGTTTCATGTGAACTAACTCTATTTCAAGGATTTCCTCAGTGTACAACATCCTTTCTAGTCTAGACACACTTACATTTTGATTGTTTTCCACTTGTTCTCACACAATTCTATGATATTTATTAGTATTTGCTCTGAATTACTACTGATTTCTAGCTGTGTCCTATTTTGGGCTTTCAACTCTACTTGTTGGACTTCTCCACAAGTACAAACTACATTATACACTCTTCTCTGAGCTTGAGAATCTATATACACTTGTCTTTCAACTGTTTTACAGTTGAATACTATTATTCAGTGAATTCTGGTTGTTTCAAACACTGGTTTCATGTGAACTAACTCTATTTCAAGGATTTCTGCAGTGTACAACATACTTTCTAGACTAGACACTTACATTTTATGGTTTTCCACTTGTTCTCACACAATTCTATGACATTCATTAGTATTTGCTCTGAATTACTACTGCTTTCTAGCTGTTTACTATAATGGACTTCTGCTCTACTTGTGGGACTACACCACTTGTAGAAACAACTTTATACATTCTTCTCTGAATTAGAGAAGCTATATACACTTGTCTTTCAACTGTTTTATTGTTGAATACTACTTTTCAGTAAATTCTGATGGTTTCAAACACTGGTTTCATGTGAACTAACTCTATTTCAAGGATTTCTGCAGTGTACAATATCCTTTCTAGACTAGACACATTTTGATTTTTTTCCACTTGTTCTCACACAAGTGAGAGAACATTCATTAGTATTTGCTCTGAATTACTACAGATTTCTAGCTGTGTCCTGTAATGGGCCCTCTGCTCTACTTGTGGGACTTCACCACATGTAAAAACAACTTCATACACACTTCTCTGAACTTGAGAAGCTATATACACTTGTCTTTCAACTGTTTTACAGTTGAATACTATTATTCAGTGAATTCTGGTTGTTTCAAACACTGGTTTCATGTGAACTAACTCCATTTCAAGGATTTCTGCAGTGTACAACATACTTTCTAGACTAGACACTTACATTTTATGGTTTTCCACTTGTTCTCTCACAATTCTATGACATTCATTAGTATTTGCTCTGAATTACTACTGCTTTCTAGCTCTTTCCTATAATGGACTTCTGCTCTACTTGTGGGACTTCACCACTTGTAGAAACAACTTTATACATTCTTCTCTGAATTAGAGAATCTATATACATACACTTGTCTTTCAACTGTTTTATTGTTGAATACTACTTTTCAGTGAATTCTGATGGTTTCAAACACTGGTTTCATGTGAACTAACACTATTTCAAGGATTTCTGCAGTGTACAACATCCTTTCTAGACTAGACACATTTTGATTATTTTCCACTAGTTCTCACACAATTTTCTGATATTCATTAGTATTTGCTCTGAATTACTACTGATTTCTTGCTGTATCCTATAATGGGCCTTCTGCTCTACTTGTGGGACTTCACCACATGTAGAAACAACTTTAAACACTCTTCTCTGAACTTGAAAAGCTATATTAACTTGTGTTTCAACTGTTTTACAGTTGAATACTACTTTTCAGTGACTTCTAGTGGTTTCAAACACTGGTTTCATGTGAACTAACTCTATTTCAAGGATTTCCTCAGTGTAAAACATCCTTTCTAGTCTAGACACACTTACATTTTGATTGTTTTCCACTTGTTCTCACACAATTCTATGATATTTATTAGTATTTGCTCTGAATTACTACTGATTTCTAGCTGTGTCCTATTTTGGGCTTTCAACTCTACTTGTTGGACTTCTCCACAAGTACAAACTACATTATACACTCTTCTCTGAGCTTGAGAATCTATATACACTTGTCTTTCAACTGTTTTACAGTTGAATACTATTATTCAGTGAATTCTGGTTGTTTCAAACACTGGTTTCATGTGAACTAACTCTATTTCAAGGATTTCTGCAGTGTACAACATACTTTCTAGACTAGACACTTACATTTTATGGTTTTCCACTTGTTCTCACACAATTCTATGACATTCATTAGTATTTGCTCTGAATTACTACTGCTTTCTAGCTGTTTACTATAATGGACTTCTGCTCTACTTGTGGGACTACACCACTTGTAGAAACAACTTTATACATTCTTCTCTGAATTAGAGAAGCTATATACACTTGTCTTTCAACTGTTTTATTGTTGAATACTACTTTTCAGTAAATTCTGATGGTTTCAAACACTGGTTTCATGTGAACTAACTCTATTTCAAGGATTTCTGCAGTGTACAATATCCTTTCTAGACTAGACACATTTTGATTTTTTTCCACTTGTTCTCACACAATTCTATGACATTCATTAGTATTTGCTCTGAATTACTACAGATTTCTAGCTGTGTCCTGTAATGGGCCCTCTGCTCTACTTGTGGGACTTCACCACATGTAAAAGCAACTTCATACACACTTCTCTGAACTTGAGAAGCTATATACACTTGTCTTTCAACTGTTTTACAGTTGAATACTATTATTCAGTGAATTCTGGTTGTTTCAAACACTGGTTTCATGTGAACTAACTCTATTTCAAGGATTTCTGCAGTGTACAACATACTTTCTAGACTAGACACTTACATTTTATGGTTTTCCACTTGTTCTCTCACAATTCTATGACATTCATTAGTATTTGCTCTGAATTACTACTGCTTTCTAGCTCTTTCCTATAATGGACTTCTGTTCTACTTGTGGGACTTCACCACTTGTAGAAACAACTTTATACATTCTTCTCTGAATTAGAGAATCTAAATACATACACTTGTCTTTCAACTGTTTTATTGTTGAATACTACTTTTCAGTGAATTCTGAAGGTTTCAAACACTGGTTTCATGTGAACTAACTCTATTTCAAGGATTTCTGCAGTGTACAACATCCTTTCTAGACTAGACACATTTTGATTATTTTCCACTAGTTCTCACACAATTTTCTGATATTCATTAGTATTTGCTCTGAATTACTACTGATTTCTTGCTGTATCCTATAATGGGCCTTCTGCTCTACTTGTGGGACTTCACCACATGTAGAAACAACTTTAAACACTCTTCTCTGAACTTGAGAAGCTATATTAACTTGTGTTTCAACTGTTTTACAGTTGAATACTACTTTTCAGTGACTTCTGGTGGTTTCAAACACTGGTTTCATGTGAACTAACTCTATTTCAAGGATTTCTACAGTGTACAACATCCCTTCTAGAATAGACACTTACATTTTGATGGTTTTCTACTTGTTCTCACACAATTCCATGATATTCATTAATATTTGCTCTGAATTACTACTGATTTCTAGCTGTGTCCTGTAATGGGCCTTCTGCTCCACTTGTGGGACTTCTCCACAAGTACAAACAATATTATACACTCTTTTCTGAATTTTGGAAGCTATATACACTTGTCTTTCAACTGTTTTACAGTTGAAAACTACTTTTCAGTGACTTCTGGTGGTTTCAAACACTGGTTTCATGTGAGCTAACTCTATTTCAAGGATTTCCGCAGTGTACAACATGCTTTCTACACTAGACACTTACATTTTATGGTTTTCCACTTGTTCTCACACAATTCTATGACATTCATTAGTATTTGCTCTGAATTACTACTGCTTTCTAGCTGTTTCCTATAATGGACTTCTGCTCTACTTGTGGGACTTCACCACTTGTAGAAACAACTTTGTACATTCTTCTCTGAATTAGAGAAGCTATATACACTTGTCTTTCAACTGTTTTATTGTTGAATACTACTTTTCAGTGAATTCTGATGGTTTCAAACACTGGTTTCATGTGAACTAACTCTATTTCAAGGATTTCTGCAGTGTACAACATCCTTTCTAGACTAGACACATTTTGATTTTTTTCCACTTGTTCTCACACAATTCTATGACATTCATTAGTATTTGCTCTGAATTACTAAAGATTTCTAGCTGTGTCCTGTAATGGGCCCTCTGCTCTACTTGTGGGACTTCACCACATGTAAAAACAACTTCATACACTCTTCTCTGAACTTGAGAAGCTATATACACTTGTCTTTCAACAGTTTTACAGTTGAATGCTAATTTTCATTGTATTCTAGGGGTTTCAAACACTGTTTTCATGTGAACTAACTCTATATCCAGAATTTCTGCAGTGTACTACATCCTTTCTGGACCAGACACTTACATTTTGATGTCTTTTCCACCTGGTCTCTCACAATTCTGTGATAATCGTTAGTATTTGCTCTGAATTACTACTGCTTGCTTGCAGTGTCCTATAATGGACCTTCTGCTCTACTTGTGGGACTTCACCACTTGTAGAAACAAATTTATACATTCTTATCTGAATTAGAGAAGCTTTATACACTTGTCCTTCAACTGTTTTCCTGTTGAATACTACTTTTCAGTGAATTCTGATGGTTTCAAACACTGGTTTCATGTGAACTAACTCTATTTGAAGGATTTCTGCAGTGTACCACATCCCTTCTCGACTAGACACTTCCATTTTGATGGTTTTCCACTTGTTCTCACACAATTCTATCATAGTCATTAGTATTTGCTATGAATTACTACTGATTTCTAGCTGTGTCCTATTTTGGGCTTTCTACTCTACTTGTTGATCTTCTCCACAAGTACAAACTATATTATACACTCTTCTCTGAGCTTGAGAATCTATATACACTTGTCTTTCAACTGTTTTACTGTTGAATACTACTTTTCAGTGAATTCTGATGGTTTCAAACACTGGTTTAATGTGAACTAACTCTATTTCAAGGATTTCTGCAGTGTACAACATCCTTTCTAGAGTAGACACATTTTGATTATTTTCCACTAGTTCTCACACAATTTTCTGATATTCATTAGTATTTGCTCTGAATTACTACTTATTTCTAGCTGTATCGTATAATGGGCCTTCTGCTCTACTTGTGGGACTTCACCACATGTAGAAACAACTTTAAACACTCTTCTCTGAACTTGAGAAGCTATATTAACTTGTGTTTCAACTGTTTTACAGTTGAATACTACTTTTCAGTGACTTCTGGTGGTTTCAAACACTGGTTTCATGTGAACTAACTCTATTTCAAGGATTTCCTCAGTGTACAACATCCTTTCTAGTCTAGACACACTTACATTTTGATTGTTTTCCACTTGTTCTCACACAATTCTATGATATTTATTAGTATTTGCTCTGAATTACTACTGATTTCTAGCTGTGTCCTATTTTGGGCTTTCAACTCTACTTGTTGGACTTCTCCACAAGTACAAACTACATTATACACTCTTCTCTGAGCTTGAGAATCTATATACACTTGTCTTTCAACTGTTTTACAGTTGAATACTATTATTCAGTGAATTCTGGTTGTTTCAAACACTGGTTTCATGTGAACTAACTCTATTTCAAGGATTTCTGCAGTGTACAACATACTTTCTAGACTAGACACTTACATTTTATGGTTTTCCACTTGTTCTCACACAATTCTATGACATTCATTAGTATTTGCTCTGAATTACTACTGCTTTCTAGCTGTTTACTATAATGGACTTCTGCTCTACTTGTGGGACTACACCACTTGTAGAAACAACTTTATACATTCTTCTCTGAATTAGAGAAGCTATATACACTTGTCTTTCAACTGTTTTATTGTTGAATACTACTTTTCAGTAAATTCTGATGGTTTCAAACACTGGTTTCATGTGAACTAACTCTATTTCAAGGATTTCTGCAGTGTACAATATCCTTTCTAGACTAGACACATTTTGATTTTTTTCCACTTGTTCTCACACAAGTGAGAGAACATTCATTAGTATTTGCTCTGAATTACTACAGATTTCTAGCTGTGTCCTGTAATGGGCCCTCTGCTCTACTTGTGGGACTTCACCACATGTAAAAACAACTTCATACACACTTCTCTGAACTTGAGAAGCTATATACACTTGTCTTTCAACTGTTTTACAGTTGAATACTATTATTCAGTGAATTCTGGTTGTTTCAAACACTGGTTTCATGTGAACTAACTCTATTTCAAGGATTTCTGCAGTGTACAACATACTTTCTAGACTAGACACTTACATTTTATGGTTTTCCACTTGTTCTCTCACAATTCTATGACATTCATTAGTATTTGCTCTGAATTACTACTGCTTTCTAGCTCTTTCCTATAATGGACTTCTGCTCTACTTGTGGGACTTCACCACTTGTAGAAACAACTTTATACATTCTTCTCTGAATTAGAGAATCTATATACATACACTTGTCTTTCAACTGTTTTATTGTTGAATACTACTTTGCAGTGAATTCTGATGGTTTCAAACACTGGTTTCATGTGAACTAACACTATTTCAAGGATTTCTGCAGTGTACAACATCCTTTCTAGACTAGACACATTTTGATTATTTTCCACTAGTTCTCACACAATTTTCTGATATTCATTAGTATTTGCTCTGAATTACTACTGATTTCTTGCTGTATCCTATAATGGGCCTTCTGCTCTACTTGTGGGACTTCACCACATGTAGAAACAACTTTAAACACTCTTCTCTGAACTTGAGAAGCTATATTAACTTGTGTTTCAACTGTTTTACAGTTGAATACTACTTTTCAGTGACTTCTAGTGGTTTCAAACACTGGTTTCATGTGAACTAACTCTATTTCAAGGATTTCCTCAGTGTAAAACATCCTTTCTAGTCTAGACACACTTACATTTTGATTGTTTTCCACTTGTTCTCACACAATTCTATGATATTTATTAGTATTTGCTCTGAATTACTACAGATTTCTAGCTGTGTCCTATTTTGGGCTTTCAACTCTACTTGTTGGACTTCTCCACAAGTACAAACTACATTATACACTCTTCTCTGAGCTTGAGAATCTATATACACTTGTCTTTCAACTGTTTTACAGTTGAATACTATTATTCAGTGAATTCTGGTTGTTTCAAACACTGGTTTCATGTGAACTAACTCTATTTCAAGGATTTCTGCAGTGTACAACATACTTTCTAGACTAGACACTTACATTTTATGGTTTTCCACTTGTTCTCACACAATTCTATGACATTCATTAGTATTTGCTCTGAATTACTACTGCTTTCTAGCTGTTTACTATAATGGACTTCTGCTCTACTTGTGGGACTACACCACTTGTAGAAACAACTTTATACATTCTTCTCTGAATTAGAGAAGCTATATACACTTGTCTTTCAACTGTTTTATTGTTGAATACTACTTTTCAGTAAATTCTGATGGTTTCAAACACTGGTTTCATGTGAACTAACTCTATTTCAAGGATTTCTGCAGTGTACAATATCCTTTCTAGACTAGACACATTTTGATTTTTTTCCACTTGTTCTCACACAATTCTATGACATTCATTAGTATTTGCTCTGAATTACTACAGATTTCTAGCTGTGTCCTGTAATGGGCCCTCTGCTCTACTTGTGGGACTTCACCACATGTAAAAGCAACTTCATACACACTTCTCTGAACTTGAGAAGCTATATACACTTGTCTTTCAACTGTTTTACAGTTGAATACTATTATTCAGTGAATTCTGGTTGTTTCAAACACTGGTTTCATGTGAACTAACTCTATTTCAAGGATTTCTGCAGTGTACAACATACTTTCTAGACTAGACACTTACATTTTATGGTTTTCCACTTGTTCTCTCACAATTCTATGACATTCATTAGTATTTGCTCTGAATTACTACTGCTTTCTAGCTCTTTCCTATAATGGACTTCTGTTCTACTTGTGGGACTTCACCACTTGTAGAAACAACTTTATACATTCTTCTCTGAATTAGAGAATCTAAATACATACACTTGTCTTTCAACTGTTTTATTGTTGAATACTACTTTTCAGTGAATTCTGATGGTTTCAAACACTGGTTTCATGTGAACTAACTCTATTTCAAGGATTTCTGCAGTGTACAACATCCTTTCTAGACTAGACACATTTTGATTATTTTCCACTAGTTCTCACACAATTTTCTGATATTCATTAGTATTCGCTCTGAATTACTACTGATTTCTTGCTGTATCCTATAATGGGCCTTCTGCTCTACTTGTGGGACTTCACCACATGTAGAAACAACTTTAAACACTCTTCTCTGAACTTGAGAAGCTATATTAACTTGTGTTTCAACTGTTTTACAGTTGAATACTACTTTTCAGTGACTTCTAGTGGTTTCAAACACTGGTTTCATGTGAACTAACTCTATTTCAAGGATTTCCTCAGTGTACAACATCCTTTCTAGACTAGACACACTTACATTTTGATTGTTTTCCACTTGTTCTCACACAATTCTATGATATTTATTAGTATTTGCTCTGAATTACTACTGATTTCTAGCTGTGTCCTATTTTGGGCTTTCTACTCTACTTGTTGGACTTCTCCACATTTACAAACTACATTATACACTCTTCTCTGAGCTTCACAATCTATATACACTTGTCTTTCAACTGTTTTACAGTTGAATACTATTATTCAGTGAATTCTGGTTGTTTCAAACACTGGTTTCATGTGAACTAACTCTATTTCAAGGATTTCTGCAGTGTACAACATACTTTCTAGACTAGACACTTACATTTTATGGTTTTCCACTTGTTCTCACACAATTCTATGACATTCATTAGTATTTGCTCTGAATTACTATTGCTTTCTAGCTGTTTCCTATAATGGACTTCTGCTCTACTTGTGGGACTTCACCACTTGTAGAAACAACTTTATACATTCTTCTCTGAATTAGAGAAGCTATATACACTTGTCTTTCAACTGTTTTATTGTTGAATACTACTTTTCAGTGAATTCTGATGGTTTCAAACACTGGTTTCATGTGAACTAACTCTATTTCAAGGATTTCTGCAGTGTACAACATCCTTTCTAGACTAGACACATTTTGATTTTTTTCCACTTGTTCTCACACAATTCTATGACATTCATTAGTATTTGCTCTGAATTACTAAAGATTTCTAGCTGTGTCCTGTAATGGGCCCTCTGCTCTACTTGTGGGACTTCACCACATGTAAAAACAACTTCATACACTCTTCTCTGAACTTGAGAAGCTATATACACTTGTCTTTCAACAGTTTTACAGTTGAATGCTAATTTTCATTGTATTCTAGGGGTTTCAAACACTGTTTTCATGTGAACTAACTCTATATCCAGGATTTCTGCAGTGTACTACATCCTTTCTGGACCAGACACTTACATTTTGATGTCTTTTCCACCTGGTCTCTCACAATTCTGTGATACTCATTAGTATTTGCTCTGAATTACTACTGCTTTCTTGCACTGTCCTATAATGGACCTTCTGCTCTACTTGTGGGACTTCACCACTTGTAGAAACAACTTTATACATTCTTATCTGAATTAGAGAAGCTTTATACACTTGTCCTTCAACTGTTTTCCTGTGGAATACTAATTTTCAGTTAATTCTGATGGTTTCAAACACTGGTTTCATGTGAACTAACTCTATTTCAAGGATTTCTGCAGTGTACAACATCCTTTCTAGACTAAACACTTACATTTTGATGTCTTTTTTACTTGGTCTCTCACAATTCTTGATACTCATTAGTATTTGCTCTGAATTACTACTGCTTTCATGCAGTGCCCTATAATAGCCCTTCTGCTCTACTTGTGGGACTTCACCACATGTAGAAACAACTTCATACACTCTTCTCTGAACTTGAGAAGCTATATACACTTGTCTTTCAACTGTTTTACAGTTGAAAACTACTTTTCAGTGACTTCTGGTGGTTTCAAACACTGGTTTCATGTGAACTAACTCTATTTGAAGGATTTCTGCAGTGTACAACATCCCTTCTAGACTAGACACTTCCATTATGATGGTTTTCCACTTGTTCTCACACAATTCTATGATATTCATTAGTATTTGCTCTGAATTACTACTGATTTCTAGCTGTGTCTTATTTTGGCCTTTCTACTCTACTTGTTGATCTTCTCCACAAGTACAAACTATATTATACACTCTTCTCTGAGCTTGAGAATCTATATACACTTGTCTTTCAACTGTTTTATTGTTGAATACTACTTTTCAGTGAATTCTGATGGTTTCAAACACTGGTTTCATGTGAACTAACTCTATTTCAAGGATTACTGCAGTGTACAACATCCTTTCTAGACTAGACACTTACATTTTGATGTCTTTTTTACTTGGTCTCTCACAATTCTGTGATACTCATTAGTATTTGTCTGAATTACTACTGCTTTCATGCAGTGCCCTATAATAGCCCTTCTGCTCTACTTGTGGGACTTCACCACATGTAGAAACAACTTCATACACTCTTCTCTGAACTTGAGAAGCTATATACACTTGTCTTTCAACTGTTTTACAGTTGAAAACTACTTTTCAGTGATTTCTGGTGGTTTCAAACACTGGTTTCATGTGAACTAACTCTATTTGAAGGATTTCTGCAGTGTACAACTTCCCTTCTAGACTACACATTTACATTTTGATGGTTTTCCACTTGTTCTCACACAATTCTATGATATTCATTAGTATTTGCTCTGAATTACTACTGATTTCTAACTGTATCCTATAATGGGCCTTCTGCTCTACTTGTGGGACTTCACCACATGTAGAAACAACTTTAAACACTCTTCTCTGAACTTGAGAAGCTATATTAACTTGTGTTTCAACTGTTTTACAGTTGAATACTACTTTTCAGTGACTTCTGGTGGTTTCAAACACTGGTTTCATGTGAACTAACTCTATTTCAAGGATTTCCTCAGTGTACAACATCCTTTCTAGACTAGACACACTTACATTTTGATTGTTTTCCACTTGTTCTCACACAATTCTATGATATTTATTAGTATTTGCTCTGAATTACTACTGATTTCTAGCTGTGTCCTATTTTGGGCTTTCTACTCTACTTGTTGGACTTCTCCACAAGTACAAACTACATTGTACACTCTTCTCTGAGCTTGAGAATCTATATACACTTGTCTTTCAACTGTTTTACAGTTGAATACTATTATTCAGTGAATTCTGGTTGTTTCAAACACTGGTTTCATGTGTACTAACTCTATTTCAAGGATTTCTGCAGTGTACAACATCCTTTCTAGACTAGACACTTACATTTTATGGTTTTCCACTTGTTCTCACACAATTCTATGATATTCATTAGTATTTGCTCTGAATTACTACTGCTTTCTTGCAGTGTCCTATAATAGCCCTTCTGCTCTATTGTGTGACTTCACCACATGTAGAAACAACTTTATACACTCTTCTCTGAACCTGAGTAGCTATATAAACTTGTCTTTCAACTGTTTTACAGTAGAATACTACTTTTCATTGAATTCTGTTGTTTTCAAACACTGGTTTCATGTGAACTAACTCTATTTCAAGGATTTCTGCAGTGTACAACATCCTTTATGAACTAGACACTTACATTTTGATGGTTTTCCACTTGTTCTCACACAATTCTATGATATTCATTAGTATTTGCTCTCAATTACTGCTAATTTCTATCTGTGTCATATAATGGGCCTTCTGCTCTACTTGTGGGACTTCTCCACAACTACAAACAACATTATACACTCTTCTCTGAACTTGAGAAGCTATATAGACTTGTCTTTCAACTGTTTTACAGTTGAAAACTTTCTTTTTTGTGACTTCTGGTGGTTTTAAACACTGGTTTCATGTGAACTAACTCTATTTCAAGGATTTCTGCAGTGTACAACATCCCTTCTAGATTAGACACTTACATTTTGATGGTTTTCCACTTGTTCTCACACAATTCTGTGATACTCATTAGTATTTGCTCTGAATTAATACTGCTTTCTTTTTTTTTAAATTCTTTATTGATTAAGGTGTCACATATTTGTCCTCATCCCCCCATTCCCATCCCACACCCCTCCCCATGGATGCCCCAACCCCCTGTTGAACTTAACCATTGGTTAGGCTCATATGCATGCACACAAGACCTTTGGTTGATCTCTCCCCCCTCCCCCCACCCTCCCCTCTCCTCCCTCTGAGGCCCGATAGTCCGATCGATGCCTCCTTGTTTCTGGTTCTTTTCTTGTTCATCAGTCTATGTTGTTCATCATTTCCCCTAGATGAGCGAAATCATGTGTCACTAGAGATATACTTATAAGAATTGAATGTGAGATGAGCAATAATAGTTATGCTCACAGGCAAATGAATCAGCCTGTAGTGAGTTTCTTTCTGGACCAATAGTTCTTTTGAGACCCAATATCAATGTCCACCAGTTCCTTATGAGTACATATGGGCACTGACCCCTCAGCTCTGGATGGTGGAGAAATTGTGGTAATGCAGGTCTGACTCCCTCTGGTTTGGTCTCGGCCGGACCCAGGGGCACGGCTTCACCCGGATCCAGCGGCCCACGGCCTCACCCGGACCCGGGACCCAGTCTCACCCGGATCCAGGTGCACACGGCCTCGCCCAGACCCAGGATTCAGCTTCACCCGGACCCAGGGGCGCATGGCCTCACCCGGACCCAGGGACGCGTGGCTTCTCCCCGGCCCGGGACTCAGCCTCACCCGGATCCAGGGGCACACGGCCTCGTCCGGACCCGGGATCTAGCTTCCCCCGGACCCAGGGGCACGTGGCCTCACCCGGACCCAGGGGCGCGTAGCCTCTCCCAGACCCAGGGTCGCGTGACCTCACCCGGATCCAGGGGCCCACGGCCTCACGCGGACCTGGGACCCAGGCTCACCCGGATGCAGGGGCCCACGGCTTCACCCGGACCCGGGACCCAGCCTCACCCGGATCCAGGGGCACACGGCCTCGCCCAGACCCAGGATTCAGCTTTACCTGGACCCAGGGGCACATGGCCTCACCCGGACCCAGGGGTGCGTGGCCTCTCCTGGCCCTGGGACCCAGCCTCACCCGGATCCAGGGGCACACGGCCTCGCCCGGACCCGGGATCTAGCTTCCCCCGGACCCAGGGGCATGTGGCCTCACCCGGACCCAGGGGCGCGTGCCCTCTCCCAGACCCAGGGTCGCGTGGCCTCACCCGGATCCAGGGGCCCACGGCCTCACGTGGACCTGGGACCCAGGCTCACCCGGATGCAGGGGCCCACGGCTTCACCCAGACCCGGGACCCAGCCTCACCCGGATCCAGGGGCACACGGCCTCGCCCAGACCCAGGATTCAGTTTAACCTAGGTTAATATCTAAGAAAGTGTTTCAAACACTAGAAATACGTGAATAACGGGCCTTAATATCTGTCACACATTGTTTCCTGACAAGCAAATCGTGTTCAAAGAACATAGAACCGAGTTGGATGCTGTTTACATTTATAATTAAGAGACAATGAGTTGGCGTTTTTGAAAGAGGCCCGGTTAGGCCATTAAACAGGAAGTGATGACGTCACCAAGGGGAGGGGCCACGAGGGCAGGTTTAATTGATACCAGGAGATAATGATTTAGCCGGGGGCCCAGCTGGGTGTGATGACGACATTGAAGTTAGTTCTGGTGTTAGGGTTAGAGAATTGGGGTTCTGGCTAGGGTTAGGGTTAGGATAAGGGTTCGGGCTAGGTAGGGTTCAGGCTCAGAATAGGGCTAGGTTTAGGCTTAGGGTTAGAGGGTTAGGGACAGGGTTATTGTCACAGTGTAGTAAGGTTGGGTATTCACGATGAATGAGCTTCAACCACTGGACAAATTGCAGTGTAGCACTGAGCATTTACAACTCCAGACTAGGGAAATATTTAGAAATGTGCTTCACACAATAGGAATACATATTCCAATAGACTGAAAATCTGAACAGCACAATTTTGTCATTGGGAAATCTTGTTCAAACCGCTGAGAACCGAGTGTGACACTGTTTACATTTATTTTTCCCGTCAAAAGGAGTTGGCGTTTTCGGGAAAAGGAGTTGGTGAAACACTGAAAAATTCATTTTCCTAGAGCTATAGAATAGTATGAAAGTATTGAGAACACTATGAAATAAAAATGTTAGTTAGGCTAGGGTTCCAAATAGTGTTTTAAAATACCTTTTAAAAGCTGTTATGACACCCGTGTTAAAATGAAAACTCTCAGAGCTCAAAACAACAGAACAGGGAGATGTCTCAGAGTGTCTCTAGAACTCTTGGAATACGTTTTAGAACATAAACATCTCTACTGAATTTTGAAATACTAAGAATTTGTATCCAAAGCGCTGTAAAAAGTAGGGTAGACTTTCAAGTGGTAATAATGGTTAAAGTATGGTATATTTGTAAAAAACGCTGTTTCACCAATTTGGAATTCACAATGAAGGAGCTTGAGACACTGGAAGAGAGAGACTCCAACTCGGGCAATTCAGAATGAAAACCTAGGTTAATATCTAAGACAGTGTTTCAAACACTAGAAATACGTGAATAAAGGGCCTTAATATCTGTCACACATTGTTTCCTGACAAGCAAATCATGTTCAAAGAAGATAGACCCGAGTTGGAAGCTATTTACATTTATAATTAAGAGACAATGAGTTGGCGTTTTTGAAAGAGGCCTGGTTATTCCATTAAACAGGAAATGGTGTTGTCACCAAGGGGTGGGGCCAAGAGGGCAGGTTTAATTGATACCAGGAGATAATGATTTAGCCTGGGGCCCTGCTGGGAGTGAAGATGTCATTGAGGTTAGTTCTGGTGTTAGGGTTAGAGAATTGGGGTTCTGGCTAGGGTTAGGGATAAGATAAGGGTTCGGGCTAGATAGGGTTCATGCTCAGGATAGGGCTAGGTTTAGGCTTAGGGTTAGAGGGTTAGGGAAAGGGTTTCGGTCACAGTGCTGTAAGGTTGGGTATTCACAATGAATGAGCTTCAACCACTGGACAAATTGGAGTGTAGCACTGAGAATTTACAACTCCAGACTAGGGAAATATTTACAAATGTGCTTCACACAATAGGAATACATATTCCAATAGACTGAATATCTGAACAGCACAATTTTGTCACTGGGAAATCTTGTTAAAACCGCTGAGAACCGAGTGTGACACTGTTTACATTTATTGTTCCCGTCAAAAGGAGTTGGCGTTTTCGGGAAAAGCAGTTGGTGAAACACTGAAAAATTCATTTTCCTAGAACTATAGAATAGTATGAAAGTATTGAGAACACTATGAAATCAAAATGTTAGTTAGGCTAGGGTTCCAAGTAGTGTTTTAAAGTACCTTTAAAAATCCGGTATGACACCCGTGTTAAAATGAAAACTCTCAGAGCTCAAAACAACAGAACAGGGGGATGTCTCAGAGTGTCTCTAGAACTCTTGGAATACGTTTTAGAAAACGAACATCTCTACTGAATTTTGAAATACTGAGAATTTGTATCCAAAGCGCTGTGAAAAGTAGGGTAGACTATCAAGTGGTAATAATGGTTAAAGTTCTGGTATATTTGTAAAAAACGCTGTTTCAGCAAATTGGAACTCACAATGAAGGAGCTTGAGACACTGGAAGAGAGAGACTCCAACTTGGGCAATTCACAATGAAAACCTAGGTTAATAACTAAGACAGTGTTTCAAACACTAGAAATACGTGAATAAAGGGCCTTAATATCTGTCACACATTGTTTCCTGACAAGCAAATCGTGTTCAAAGAACATAGAACCGAGTTGGAAGCTGTTTACATTTATAATTAAGAGACAATGAGTTGGCCTTTTTGAAAGAGGCCTGGTTAGGCCATTAAACAGGAAGTGATGACTTCACCAAGGGGGAGGGGCCACGAGGGCAGGTTTAATTGATACCAGGAGATAATGATTTAGCCTGGGGCCCAGCTGGGAGTGCTGATGTCATCGAGGTTAGTTCTGGTGTTAGGGTTAGAGAATTGGGGTCTAGACAGGGTTAGGGATAGGATAAGGGTTCGGGGTAGGTAGGGTTCAGGCTCAGGTTAGGGCTAGGTTTAGGGTTAGGGTTAGAGTGTTAGGGACAGGGTTAAGGTCACGGTGCTGTAAGGGTGGGTATTCACAATGAATGAGCTTCAACCACTGGACAAATTGGAGTGTAGCACTGAGAATTTACAACTCTAGGGAAATATTTAGAAATGTGCTTCACACACTTGGAATACATATTACAATAGACTAAATATCTGAACAGCACAATTTTGTCACTGGGAAATCTTGTTCAAACCGCTGAGAACCGAGTGTGACACTGTTTACATTTATTTTTCCCGTCAAAAGGAGTTGGCGTTTTCGGGAAAAGGAGTTGGTGAAACACTGAAAAATTCATTTTCCTAGAACTATAGAATAGTATGAAAGTATTGAGAACACTATGAAATCAAAATGTTAGTTAGGCTAGGGTTCCAAGTAGTGTTTTAAAGTACCTTTAAAAAGCCGGTATGACACCCGTGTTAAAATGAAAACTCTCAGAGCTCAAAACAACAGAACAGGGGGATGTCTCAGAGTGTCTCTAGAACTCTTGGAATACGTTTTACAAAACAAACATCTCTACTGAATTTTGAAATACTGAGAATTTGTATCCAAAGCGCTGTGAAAAGTAGGGTAGACTATCAAGTGGTAATAATGGTTAAAGTACTGGTATATTTGTAAAAAATGCTGTTTCAGCAAATTGGAACTCACAATGAAGGAGCTTGAGACACTGGAAGAGAGAGACTCCAACTCGGGAAATTCACAATGAAAACCTAGGTTAATCTCTAAGAAAGTGTTTCAAACACTAGAAATACGTGAATAAAGGGCCTTAATATCTGTCACAGATTGTTTCCTGACAAGCAAATCCTGTTCAAAGAACATAGAACTGAGTTGGATGCTATTTACATTGGTAATTAAGAGACAATGAGTTGGCCTTTTGAAACAGGCCTGGTTAGGCCATTAAACAGGAAGTGATGACGTCACCAAGGGGGAGGGGCCATGAGGGCAGGTTTAATTGATCCCAGGAGATAATGATTTAGCAGGGGGCCCAGCTAGGGGTGATGACGTCATCGAGGTTAGTTCTGGTGTTAAGGTTAGAGAATTGGGGTTCTGGCTAGGGTTAGGGTTAGGATAAGGGTTCGGGCTAGGTAGGGTTCAGGCTCAGGTTAGGGCTAGGTTTAGGCTTAGGGTTAGAGGGTTAGGGACAGGGTTAAGGTCACGGTGCAGTAAGGTTGGGTATTCACAATGAATGAGCTTCAACCACTGGACAAATTGGAGGGTAGCACTGTTATAGTAATATTGATAAGAATAATATAGAATAAGTATCAAAATGTGGAATTACAGTGTGATATTAAAATATGATGTTAAAAATATTGAATGTAATGTAAATAGGTTGATTAAACACCCCTGAGTGGCCTGTATGTAGAAAAAAAAAAGTAAAGTTATCTGTTCTTTATATGTAAAACCAGATATGCAAGGCTCCTGTGACCCGCTGATAAGACACACTGAAGACGCCCATCTAGGCACATAAAAATAGGAAGCACCTGAGGAAGATTAGAGAGGCTTGCTCTGCTCCTCCACAGACGGTCACTCTCCACCCCCCTTTCTGCATCTGCCCAAGCTCTGCTGTGGACCGTGAGTCCAAACAGTGAGCCGGAAAGTGAGGCCTCAAGCAAGACGCTGAGCCGCAGCTGCAATATCCAATGTCCAGTGTGTGTGTCTGTCTGCGCGGATCCCCGGATGGCCTGCCGAGGTCTGGAAACCACCAGGACTCTGGTAAATAAACCGTGTGTGATTCTTGCATTGCATGTCTGTCTCCTGTGTAATTAATGCTCGGTCAATATTAAGTAAGTACCTTGGGTTGTACGTGTCAGTTTAGAGACTGGCTGAGGCACCCTTGGTCACCTGTGCTTACGTCCCTGAAGGAGAAATTGGGACAATTGGTGTAGTCGGCAGTTGCTAAATTAAAATTGGACATTAAGGGGGTAAGTGAAACCAAATTTCCTAAATTATTTTTTCTAAATTGCTCCCGGCACAGCGGAGATCAATTTGAATAAGAGAGAAAAGGGGCCGAAACCGGTTTGGCTCAGTGGACAGAGCGTCGGCCTGCGGACTGAAAGGTCCCGGGTTCGATTCCGGTCAAGGGCATGTACCTTGGTTGCGGGCACATCCCCAGTGGGGGGTGTGCGGGAGGCAGCTGATCGATGTTTCTCTCTCATCGATATTTCTAACTCTCTATCCCTCTCTCTTCCTCTCTGTAAAAAATCAATAAAATATATTTAAAAAAAAAAAAAAAAAAAAAAAAAAAAAAAAAAAAAAGAGAGAAAAGGGGAAGCTTCTAGCCAAATCTGACGTCAAGTGTTGGGCCTGCTAAGAGCAGATAATGTCGTCCACCCAAACCCGAAAGTAATCAGGCATAGAGAACCGATCGGTGTCACTTCTGAAAAACCTTGAGCTTGCTTCAAACTAAAAGTTGTCCACCGTAAGGGCACGCCCAGGAGAGGCTGACTCCCAAAGGCAAACGCCGGAGGGTCCTAGCAGTTTCTCTGCCCAAGCGGAGCCGTGCAGAAGGGTTATATCTGCCAACCGTTTACGCAAGCAAGTGGCTGTGGAGGCAGCCAAGAGGAAGGACACGCGAAAGGGGAAACTAGGCTTGAGAAATCGGTGGAGGGACCCAAGTTGGCGGGTTATACCAACCGACAGCTTACGTAGGCAGCACAACCGTGGCATAAACGGGACGGAGGAATTGTGGCTGGAAGGAATAATTCTCTCATTGCAAATTACGGAAAGAAAGAGGAATATATATATAAATATAGATTTTATAAATGAATGGCAGAGCATAAATTACAAAACAGGATCCTGAATTTCTTAAGAAAGGCTCACAATTATCTCTTTCTTTGCAATATATACCTGACTGAAGTCCAGAGGGAAACTTCCCCTTGTGCCATCTATCCCTTTGGGAGAGCAGGTCCTAAAATAATAATTTGTCTGGACTGCCTTCAAGATAGGAAGGAAGATTAAAATGGAATAACTCAGAAGCTTCTAGCAGAAACTAAGGAGGAATAAAGAACGACTAGCTAACATACCGGCCGAAAGTAAATGGTGCACCCTAGAGGACAGCCTCAGGGAGAAATGCAAGGTCAGATACACTCCCAGATTGGGAGAGAAAGTAATCAATAACCCTGATACATTAATACCAGTAATTCAAAGGGCTTCACCTGAAGAGGTGATCCCAATACTTCTACATACAATTCATAATCTTCAGGAAGATAATGATAAAGGCAAAAGATTAGCACAAAAGGTGATAGGACAATATTCTAGCAAGCCAGCCATAGTAAGAAAAAAGGTGGTGAGGAAGGAAGGAACAGAAGGTGAAGGAGAGACAGTAGAATTTTCCTCCTTCACCACACAAGAAATGAATTAACTTAGAGGCCTATTAATAAAGGGAGAACTGACAGACATTGATTGGTTACTACATCTGTATGAGAAGAGAGGCCACACCGTTATGATCAGTGCAGATGAATTATCACAAGTAATTGATGCAATAGAACACCCAAAACTAAGAGAACAACTACTAAAAGACATAGAACAGCAAGGAAGACAGGCACTGGCGTCTATATGGCACTGGGTGTCTAAGGCTTGGAAAAAGTCTTTTCCCCATATAGATTTCTCCTCATCACAATTTTCAAAACCATGGAATAATATAGGCCAGCTCCAACATCAATTGAGGAAATTAACTATCCTTAATGGAATATACCATGGAGATAATCCCTGGGAAGCCACTAATGTGGATGGCATCATAAGCTGTCTAATTAAAAATGCACCCGAGGGATATAAAATACAAATGCAAAATTTATTAGCAGGGTCAAGAACCCCAAATGAGATTAAGGAAAAAATCACCCTCCATCAGGACATGATTACAGATAAAAAATTCACCTTTGTAGCAAAGGAGGAGAGAACACAAAATTACTCTTTAAAAAATAAATAAATAAATAAATAAATAAATAAATAAATAAATAAATAAATAAATAATAAAATAAAATAAAATAAAATAAGGAAGGAAATAAGGGGACCCCAGAATATGTATAGAAATAATAATAATTTCCAGAACAAGGGAAGAAATTGGACACAACCAAAGCCATGCCTAGCACAGCAAAAACCTTACTGGAAGGTGAATAACCCTTTCTTTAAAAGGGGACCCCCACAAAACCCATTTACAAAAAATCAATCTGGAAATTCATTCAATAAAACCCAATCCAGAAACCCCTTCCCCACTTACCAATCTAAGAATAACCCATTTCAACAACAACCCAGAAATAATCCATTCAGACAACAGGGAAACTACCAAGGCCCCCGCCCCCAATGGAAGGGCAACCAAGGGGGCATAAGAAGAAACTAACCTCTCTTGCTCTAGCAGACGAGTTTTATAGGGAAAATGATAAGAGGCCATATATTACTTTGAATATAAAACCCCAAGATGATTTAATCTTACCTAAAACATTTTTAATATACACTGGATCCCAAATCTCTTTAATGGCCATAGATAATATACCCACAAAATCCTGTGAAAACACAGGATTTCTATTGAAAGAATCACAGGAAATATTATTAAGGCAAATCCAATACACTGTAAAATACTGTACAGAAATAGACAGATTAAAGAATACATTGGGATTCTACAGGAAGAACAGTACCAAATAAGGTCATCAATAAATTAGACTCACTTAAAAGCCCCACATCAAAAAAGGAAGCACAACAAGTTGTGGGATTATTTATGATTTGGAAACAACACATACCATATCTGTCAGACATAGCAAAACCTATATACAAAGTAACTAGAAAAGCAGTAAACTTCCAATGGAATAAAGAACAGAAAGAAGCTTTCCAACAATTAAAACACTACATCCACCTCTTTTCTCAACTACAAAATATACAACCAGGTGACAAGGTAGTTCTAGATATTGCTTTTATATCAGAACATGGTAATTGGGGACTATATAAAAAAGGGAAAGATGACCATAAGCTAATGCCAGTAGGATTCTGGTCCAAGAAATTTCCATACTCTCATTTTAAATACTCATATTTTGAGAAATTGATTTGGACTTTATATGCAGCACTGCTACACACAGAACCTCTGACAGGACAACAGCCAATAACAGTCAGGAGCACCCTGCCTCTTAAGGCATGGTTAAATATGTCAGCGGAAGAGTTGGCAGGTAACCAAATTGAAGAAAAGGTACTCGCGTGGAAGTGGTACATAAACACGCGTTGTATCAGCGGCTCCGGAGAACCAGCCCTCCTCACCGAGGAGGTAAACAAACTTGAGGTGGAGCCACCCACCTGTGCCAACAAGTTTGAACCTATAGAGACATCTATAGGTGTACAGGGGCCAAAATACACCCCTGTCTTTAAAAATGCCTGGTTTACAGACGGATCAGCCCCCGTATCCGGTGACCACAACACCGGGAGGGCAGCAGCCTTCATTCCCGCGACACAACAAGCTCTCACTGTGTCTGGTGAGTCCAATTCTGCACAACATGCAGAACTTATAGCCGCATATATGGCTATACAGGAAGCAGTGCGGACACAAAAACAAAATATATATATTTACAGACTCTTGGGCAGTATATAATGGCATTATATTATGGTCAGGAAAATGGAAACAAACTAATTGGCAAATTAATGGCAAAGATTTATGGTCTAGAGAATATTGGGAAGAGATATATATTTTATCACAAAAGATAAAAATATATGTAACACACGTCAATGCACATGCTAGTGACAGCTCTAAAACAACACTATACAACAAAATAGTAGATCAACTAGCAAAAGGACTAACACCAGGAAATAACCTCACTATCACTGACAAATCTAAATCTTTAGCAATAACATTAGCATTAAAAAAGGAAGATAACAATTCTTACTCCTTGCCACCAATTCCATCAATTAAATTAAAAAAGGAAGATGGAAAATACAAAATACAACCTCCAGAATTAGAAATGAAATTGACCATACCATTTATCACACAAATACATCAAACATTAGGACACATAGGACAATCAGCACTTATAAACTGGTTTCTAAAAAGAAACATAAAAGCCCCAATCAGAGACATTAAATCAGCCATAAATGCATGCACTGTTTGCAAAGGAACACACATGTTCCGCACACTTCAGCCACCTAGAATGAATAAACCATATATACCCAACCAACTCTTACAGATAGATTTTATTGGACCTTTAAAAGTACCATATTCACAAAAATATGCATGCACATTAGTGGATGTAAATACAGGAATCCTTGCTGCCACAGCATCGTCACATCCAGATGCAAATACAACATTACGCTCCCTAAATACCTGGATGATGCATTTTGGCCCGCCACAAATCATAGATCAAGGATCACACTTTACTGCCACATCTGTACAAAAGTTGGCAGCAGAATATGACATAGATTGGAACTTTCACTTATCATACAACCCAACAGCAGCAGGAACAATTGAAAGGCACAATGGACTCCTCAAACATAAAATGCAAACATTATTGATGGATAATAAATATCCATCTTTACAAGTTCTTTTAAATAAAGCATGCCTTTTATTGAATTCTAGACCTAGACAGAACAGACCCTCCCCCCTAGAACAACTATATCTTCCACACATTGAAAATATCAATGAATACCAATTCATCCCTCCACCTAGAACAAATAGGAAAATTCCTTACAAAATCTTAACAAAAAACTCTAAAGATAACTCCTTGTCCTTGCAGGAAATCATAGCTGACAGCGGAGCCTCACTTTACTGGACAGTAAATGATAAGGGAGAACTACAACAAACCAAAATCCAAAACACACAACCAAGATTTTAAATGAACATTATATTATTTATTTATTGTCTTATCTCAGCCATAATCACTCTTACACTCCTCCTGCCACTCATATCATACATTGAACAGAATGTACACAAGAATATTTGCCAGGAGAAACAGCTGTACGTTTTCATGCTCTACTCAGAGACTATATTGCCATAGGAGAACAAGCAATCTATTCTGCTTACAGATACCCAAGCTCACTTCCACCATTAACAACCCCAAATGAATTATTCAATATAATTTGCATATGAGACTTAAATGCAGAATATTTGACACCACCTTGGAACTATATCCCTGCAATCTCTCAGAGAGAACTTGAAGACAGAGAAAGATGGGAACATATGATGGAACTAGATGGCCCAGAGGAATTTTCCACTGGACATTGATTTTACTCTTTACTAATATTCTTGTTAATGATGTTATTTCTAGTGCTTCTAGCACTACAACTACTTTTAGTACTTCTACTAATGCTGATATTACTCCTGAAGTGCCTGCTACTGCTTTACCTATTACTACTTTTCCTACTACTATTACTACTACTAATACTGGCAAGCCAGATACCATAAAACCAGCTATAGCCCATAAATTATCCATACAACTAACTAAACCAAACAAACATTATGTTTTCCACCACCCAGTCACACTTACAGCAAATAACTCAATCTTTTCACTAACTATAGGTGATTTTTCTTTCAATACTTCTTTACAATATTACTCCACATACAAGATGTGTCCATCATATTACCACCCAGATTTTTGCCAACTTAAAATATTGAATTATGTACAAAATTCTATGAGAACATATGGTCACACTCAATTGAAAGAATGCATTTCCCAACAATGGTTTCAGGACTCTCTGTCTCTGAGATCAGTTTCCATTATAGATGTCCAATCAAGAGATCCTCCCACAACAACTTATCATATAACTACTGATACCCTTATAACTCTCAATTCCAAATTTATAAACATAGTTCAAAATGTAGATCCATATTTAAATATAGAAAATAATTCATGCATTCAGAGAGCACTAATTAATGTAGTTCCATTTCAAGAACATCTCATGCATTTTTGGTATACAGGAGAACTAGGAGATGAATTTGAGGATTATGATGAATATGATAAATATGAGGAGATGATGAACACAACAGAGGCATCCATACCTACACTCACAACAGAAACACCCATATCAACCTATTTTAACAGACAACCATTCTTTTCACCACCCACCACAAACCCAACCCTACCAGAAGGCTTTCCTATCTCACCATATTATAACATGACACACATTGTAAAAGAAAATGACATAACTTATTATCAATATTATTTAACAGGCTTTCCAAATTTTCCAACATTTGGCAACTTTTGTGTAGGCATTAAATGTCACATGTCAAAGTCTGAATATGGCCCTGTGATGATAACCTTTTTAACTGATGCCATCACACCAGAAGAATATTTAGCTCATGATAACAACTACTGGCCATTTAGACACATACCTCAGATGATGATAGACCTCATTAGTCCTGTCAATTTTGACTCTGGTGAAACTATGCATAAACTTTGGAATTCACCTATGTTTGGCACCATATATCAAATTTGCTTTCCAGCAGCTATATCTAATAATTCCCTCCATATTAATACCACTGGGACAAACTTTACTCATTTTTATACCAAACTAGAACCAGCTATATATTGTGTTGACCCCAACAAGAAATTGGCCAAATCTGTTCTAAATCTATTACAAAGACTAACCCCCAATATGCTATATCCAAATTCTTACAAACTAAGATCACAGCAATTTCTAGGATTCTGGAATATAAATTATACCACCCTTTACTACCCAGATATAATTACACATACCTTTACAGAAATCCCACAAGGAGAACAATTTGTCATGAATTCAACCCACATTTGTTCTAATACCATAGCCATTGGTAAAATTAACCCATCAATTATGCCCTCCTATAACTGCTCTATATTATCCACAAAAAATGACAATGTCTATAACGGATTGGTTGCAGTCTAAAAGATACATACTAGAACAAGCTAATTCCTTAGCAAATTTAACTATGTTTTTCTCTAACTACACACAGAATTTTTTTCCTTTATTCATGTTTAATTCCTCTACAACATCATATCTATTAGATTGCTCCCCAAGTGTCACAGAAATGCTCACCTATGCAATTATTCCTAAACATGATCAACAAGCACGACAACCTACATTTTTAAACCACCCATACTCATATGGACCATTCCCCATTATAAGCTATAGAAATTTTACATTTAGCTACACCTCTACAAACATTCTTTCAAATCTTACCACAGGCCAACAACACCAAACAACCTATACAGTTCTTTATCCCAACTCAACATTAAGACCTACGCCTATACCACTAAATCACTCACATTTTGCTTGCAGAGGATATGACCCACTCATTAGTTTACATTATAATATTTCTTATGGACTAAAACCTACTTCTTGGTTTACAACCTTTGGAGCCTATATTAATCCCTCAAAAGCAAAACGTATAGCTGGATCCTTCACTACTGGTTTTCAATCATATATGCTACATTACTTAGACGGCGGATGGAAAAAATTATTCCTCCACCACCATTCACCCATGACTAATCATTCTCTTCTACTCTTCACTGATTTCTACTATATACCTAATATTGCTGATAAATGTTATAATAACCTATTAGAACCATGCAAAGAGGTTGCTACAATTCTACGACATGCTTAAGAACCTTACATTTCTCACCTGTCTATTCTTATGGCATTACAAAACCTGCACCTAAACTTCTTGAGGCCCAATCAGTAATTACACAAATCAATAACCCAGGTAGACTAATTTTCCAACCACAGATTCAGAGAACTACCATATACTTCTCACCAGATGATTTTCTAGCCTCCTCATTAGTCAAAGCTTGTGCAGATGTAGAACCCCCAATTCCAATCAGAAATGCACCATTCCCTCAAAAATTTAGACAACATTCAGGAAGGAAACTCTTACAACTAGACGCAGCTTCCTTTGCATTGGCATCAATCGCAGCATCTGTATCTATAGCAAATTCAGTTAAAATTAATCAATTAACTAATGCTTTAAATAAATACTTCCACCATACAACCGAATTTGAAACTAAAACATTAGAACTCATCTCTAAATCATTTGACAGTGCCTATCAACTGGCAGCACAAACCCATCAGCTAGTTATGCTCTTATCAGACATAGTTAAGGAACAGGATCACTATATGCACACATTACATCAAGACATAGAGGACATTAATCAAAGATTCCAAAAATACCAATTTAGACAACAATGTCAACTTATACAAAATTCCCTAACACAAGCCCAACGAGACCTTTTGTCTCTCATTGTCAGGGGACAAGGACTGAACCCATTGTGGAATGATGCAATAGCTGCAATTGACTTTACAAAACCTATAGGATGCTCCTACTCAGACTGTGAACTTTCAATACTCACAGCAGTAGGAGGAGAAAACTTAGTGGCATATCCTACATTGAATATACCAATACACATGAACAATAATGAATATGCAATGCCTAATGGAGACATGCCATATGTGGAACCTTATTTCTTCTTAAAATCTTCACTAATACAATTCACTCCAAATATCTTCATTGCATTCCAACCACTATCTGTAGATACATTTCCTGTATCACTTCTTCCACATGACCCAAGACCACTCATGTATAATATAGGCAGACACAACTTTGTCGCCTGCTTTACAAATATCTCTGTATATGATCACACAATAAGGAAGAATGTGAACAACTCCTTCCCTAATTCTTGTCACTTAATCACTAATGCTATGAACATCACCTTTAATAATAAAATATATTATTCATTCTTTGACACCAAAACCTCTCTATACTTCTCACCCTCTTTACCCTTATACCAACGCTTGCAAGAAAAACATTATACTGCACCTCCTACTCTTAATGAATCTTTTAACAAGCTTAGCTCTTTAGAACCCCTTGTAAAAGATACTATGAAGACCTTGAAGTCACAAGCTGAACAACTACATCACTTAGCCTACATCCCAAACGCCGAAACCATCACAACCTTGGAAGACTTGAAAAAACTACACCGTAATTGCAAGACAGCGGACACTCTCCTATCCTTATGGAGGACCGTCCCCTGCACTCCTGATTGGAATTTCATCAACCCCATCGCATGGATTCAGCATGGACTCTCTTCATTTGAAGCTACATGGACTTTAATTAAGGAGATATTATTTGCATTGGCTATTATTTTCCTCTTTTGTTTATTTGTTAAGATTGCTAAAATCATTATATGCCTTATCCCCAATAAAATAAAAAATAATTGATTCCCTTAGGGTAAACCCTTCAGGAATCACCGGGTGGAATGTTATAGTAATAGTGATAAGAATAATATAAAATAAGTATCAAAATGTGGAATTACAGTGTGATATTGAAATATGATGTTAAAAAGTATTGAATGTAATGAAAACAGGTTGATTAAACACCCCTGAGTGGCCTGTATGTAGAAAAAAAAGTAAAGTGATCTGTTCCCCATATGTAAATCCAGATATGCAAGGCTCCTGGCACCCGCTGATAAGACAAACACTGAAGAAGCCCATCTAGGCACATAAAAAGAGGAAGCACCAGAGGAAGATCAGAGAGGCCTGCTCTGCTCCTCCACAGACGGTCACTCTCCACCCTGCTTTCTGCATCTGCTCAAGCTCTGCCGTGGACCATGAGTCCAAACAATGAGCCTGAAAGTGAGGCCTCAAGCAAGACTCTGAGCCGCAGCTGCAACGTCCAACGTCCAGTGTGTGTGTCTGTCGGCGCGAATCCCCGGGTGGCCTGCCGAGGTCTGGAAATCACCAGGACTCTGGTAAATAAACCGTGTGTGATTCGAGCATTGCATGTCTGTCTCCTGTGTAATTTATGCTCGGTCAATATTAAGTAAGTACCTTGGGTCGTACATGTCAGTTTAGAGACAGGCTGAGGCACCCTTGGTCACCTGTGCTTACATCCCTGAAGGAGAAATTGGGACAAGCACTGAGAATTTACAACTCCAGACTGGGGAAATATTTAGAAATATGCTTCACACAATAGGAATACATATTCCAATAGACTGAATATATGAACAGCACAATTTTGTCACTGGGAAATCTTGCTCAAACCGCTGAGAACCGAGTGTGACACTGTTTACATTTATTTTTCCCATCTAAAGGAATTGGCGTTTTCGGGAAAAGGAGTTGGTGAAACACTGAAAAATTCATTTTCCTAGAACTATAGAATAGTATGAAAGTATTGAGAACACTATGAAATAAAAATGTTAGTTAGGCTAGGGTTCCAAGTAGTGTTTTAAAGTACCTTTAAAAAGCCGGTATGACACCCCTGTTAAAATGAATACTCTCAGAGCTCAATATAACAGAACAGGGGGATATCTCAGAGTGTCTCTAGAACTCTTGGAATACGTTTTAGAACACGAACATCTCTACTGAATTTTGAAATACTGAGAATTTGTAACTAAAGCGCTGTGAAAAGTAGGGTAGACTTTCAAGTGGTAATAATGTTTAAAGTACTGGTATATTTGTAAAAAACTCTGTTTCAGCAAATTGGAATTCACAATGAAGGAGCTTCAGACACTGGAAGAGAGATACTCCAACTCGGGCAATTCAAAATGAAAACCTAGGTTAATATCTAAGAAAGTGTTTCAAACACTAGAAATACGTGAATAAAGGGCCTTAATATCTGTCACACATTGTTTCCTGACAAGTAAACCGTGTTCAAAGAACATAGAACCGAGATGGATGCTATTTACATTGATAATTAAGAGACAATGAGTTGGCGTTTTTGAAAGAGGCCTAGTTAGGCCATTAAACAGGAGGTGATGATGTCACCAAGAGGGAGGGGCCACGTGGGCAGGCTTAATTGATCCCAGGTGATAATGATTTGGCCAGGGGACCAGCTGGGAATGATGACGTCATCGAGATTAGTTCTGGTATTAGGGTTAGAAAATTGGGGCTCTGTTCATGGTTAGGGTTAGGATAAGGTTTTGGGCTAGGTAGGGTTCAGGCTCAGGTGTGGGCTAGGTTTAGGGTTTGGGTTAGAGGGTTAGGGACAGGGTTACGGTCTCAGTGTAGTCATGTTGGCTATTCACAAAGAATGAGCTTCAATCACTGGACAATTTGGTGTGTAGCACTCAGAACTTACGACTCCAGACTAGGGAAATATTTAGAAATGTGCTTCACACAATAGGAATACATATTCCAATAGACTGAATATCTGAACCGCACAATTTTGTCACTGGGAAATCTTGTTCAAACAGCTGAGAAGCGAGTGTGACACTGTTTACATTTATTTTTCCCGTCAAAAGGAGTTGGCGTTTTCGGGAAAAGGTTTTGGTGAAACACTGAAAAACTCATTTTCCTAAAGCTATCGAACAGTATGAAAGTATTGAGAACACTATGAAATAAAAATGTTAGTTAGGCTAGGGTTCCAAGTAATGTTTTACTGTGCCTTTAAAAAGCCTGTATGACACCCGTGTTAAAATGAAAATCTCATTGATCAAAACAACAGACCAGGGGAATGGCAGAGTGTCTCTAGAACTCCTGGAATACGTTTTAGAACCCGAACATCTCTACTGAATTTTGAAATACTGAGAATTTGTATGCAAAGCGCTGTGAAAGGTAGGATAGACTGTCAAGTGGTAATAATGTTGAAAGTGCTGGTATATTTGTAAAAAAGGTTGTTTTACCAAATTAGAATTCACAATGAAAAAGCTTGAGACACTGGAAGAGAGAGACTCCAACTCGGGAAATTCACAATGATAACCTAGGTTAATATCTAAGAAAGTGCTTCAAACACTAGGAATACGTGAATAAAGGGCCTTAATATCTGTAACACATTGTTTCCTGACAAGGAAATCGTGTTCAAAGAACATAGAACCGAGTTGAATACTGGTTACATTTATTATTCGGGACAATGAGTTGGCGATTTTGAAAGAAGCCTGGTTAAGCCATTAAACCGGATGTGATGACGTCACCAAGGGGGAGGGGCCACGTGGGCAGGCTTAATTGATCCCAGGTGATAATGATTTGGCCAGGGGACCAGCTGGGAGTGATGACGTCATCGAGATTAGTTCTGGTATTAGGGTTAGAGAATTGGGGCTCTGTTCATGGTTAGGGTTAGGATAAGGTTTTGGGCAAGGTAGGGTTCAGGCTCAGGTGTGGGCTAGGTTTAGGGTTTGGGTTAGAGGGTTAGGGACAGGGTTACGGTCACAGTGTAGTAATCTTGGCTATTCACAATGAATGAGCTTCAATCACTCGACAATTTGGTGTGCAGCACTCAGAACTTAGGACTCCAGACTAGGGAAATATTTAGAAATGTGCTTCACACAATAGGAATACATATTCCAGTAGACTGAATATCTGAACAGCACAATTTTGTCACGGGGAAATCTTGTTCAAACAGCTGAGAAGCGAGTGTGACACTGTTTACATTTATTTTTCCCGTCAAAAGGAGTTGGCGTTTTCGGGAAAAGGTTTTGGTGAAACACTGAAAAACTCATTTTCCTAGAGCTATTGAACAGTATGAAAGTATTGAGAACACGATGAAATAAAAATGTTAGTTAGGCTAGGGTTCCAAGTAATGTTTTACTGTGCCTTTAAGAAGCCGGTATGACACCCGTGTTAAAATGAAAAGTCTCATTGCTCAAAACAACAGGCCAGGGTAATGGCAGAGTGTCTCTAGAACTCCTGGAATACGTTTTAGAACCCGAACATCTCTACTGAATTTTGAAATACTGAGAATTTGTATCCAAAGCGCTGTGAAAGGTAGGATAGACTGTCAAGTGGTAATAATGTTGAAAGTGCTGGTATATTTGTAAAAAAGGTTGTTTTACCAAATTAGAATTCACAATGAAAAAGCTTGAGACACTGGAAGAGAGAGACTCCAACTCGGGAAATTCACAATGATAACCTAGGTTAATATCTAAGAAAGTGCTTCAAACACTGGGAATACGTGAATAAAAGGCCTTAATATCTGTAACACATTGTTTCCTGACAAGGAAATCGTGTTCAAAGAACATAGAACCGAGTTGGATACTGGTTACATTTATAATTCCGGGACAATGAGTTGGCGATTTTGAAAGAAGCCTGGTTAGGCCATTAAACCGGATGTGATGACGTCACCAAGGGGAAGGGGCCACGTGGGCAGGCTTAATTGATCCCAGGTGATAATGATTTGGCCAGGGGACCAGCTGGGAGTGATGATGTCATCGAGATTAGTTCTGGTATTAGGGTTAGAGAATTGGGGCTCTGTTCATGGTTAGGGTTAGGATAAGGTTTTGGGCAAGGTAGGGTTCAGGCTCAGGTGTGGGCTAGGTTTAGGGTTTGGGTTAGAGGGTTAGGGACAGGGTTACGGTCACAGTGTAGTAATGTTGGCTATTCTCAATGAATGAGCTTCAATCACTCGACAATTTGGTGTGCAGCACTCAGAACTTAGGACTCCAGACTAGGGAAATATTTAGAAATGTGCTTCACACAATAGGAATACATATTCCAGTAGACTGAATATCTGAACAGCCCAATTTTGTCACGGGGAAATCTTGTTCAAACAGCTGAGAAGCGAGTGTGACACTGTTTACATTTATTTTTCCCGTCAAAAGGAGTTGGCGTTTTCGGGAAAAGGTTTTGGTGAAACACTGAAAAACTCATTTTCCTAGAGCTATCGAACAGTATGAAAGTATTGAGAACACTATGAAATAAAAATGTTAGTTAGGCTAGGGTTCCAAGTAATGTTTTACTGTGCCTTTAAAAAGCCGGTATGACACCCGTGTTAAAATGAAAATTCTCATTGCTCAAAACAACAGACCAGGGGAATGGCAGAGTGTCTCTAGAACTCCTGGAATACGTTTTAGAACCCGAACATCTCTACTGAATTTTGAAATACTGAGAATTTGTATCCAAAGCGCTGTAAAAGGTAGGATAGACTGTCAAGTGGTAATAATGTTGAAAGTGCTGGTATATTTGTAAAAAAGGTTGTTTTACCAAATTAGAATTCACAATGAAAAAGCTTGAGACACTGGAAGAGAGAGACTCCAGCTCGGGAAATTCACAATGATAACCTAGGTTAATGTCTAAGAAAGTGCTTCAAACACTAGGAATACGTGAATAAAGGGCCTTAATATCTATAACACATTGTTTCCTGACAAGGAAATCGTGTTCAAAGAACATAGAAGCGAGTTGGATACTGGTTACATTTATTATTCCGGGACAATGAGTTGGCGATTTTGAAAGAAGCCTGGTTAGGCCATGAAACCGGATGTGATGACGTCACCAAGGGGGAGGGGCCACGTGGGCAGGCTTAATTGATCCCAGGTGATAATGATTTGGCCAGGGGACCAGCTGGGAGTGATGACGTTATCGAGATTAGTTCTGGTATTCGGGTTAGAGAATTGGGGCTCTGTTCATGGTTAGGGTTAGGATAAGGTTTTGGGCTAGGTAGGGTTCAGGCTCAGGTGTGGGCTAGGTTTAGGGTTTGGGTTAGAGGGTTAGGGACAGGGTTACGGTCACAGTGTAGTAATGTTGGCTATTCTCAATGAATGAGCTTCAATCACTCGACAATTTGGTGTGCAGCACTCAGAACTTAGGACTCCAGACTAGGGAAATATTTAGAAATGTGCTTCACACAATAGGAATACATATTCCAGTAGACTGAATATCTGAACAGCCCAATTTTGTCACGGGGAAATCTTGTTCAAACAGCTGAGAAGCGAGTGTGACACTGTTTACATTTATTTTTCCCGTCAAAAGGAGTTGGCGTTTTCGGGAAAAGGTTTTGGTGAAACACTGAAAAACTCATTTTCCTAGAGCTATCGAACAGTATGAAAGTATTGAGAACACTATGAAATAAAAATGTTAGTTAGGCTAGGGTTCCAAGTAATGTTTTACTGTGCCTTTAAAAAGCCGGTATGACACCCGTGTTAAAATGAAAAGTCTCATTGCTCAAAACAACAGACCAGGGGAATGGCAGAGTGTCTCTAGAACTCCTGGAATACGTTTTAGAACCCGAACATCTCTACTGAATTTTGAAATACTGAGAATTTGTATCCAAAGCGCTGTAAAAGGTAGGATACACTGTCAAGTGGTAATAATGTTGAAAGTGCTGGTATATTTGTAAAAAAGGTTGTTTTACCAAATTAGAATTCACAATGAAAAAGCTTGAGACACTGGAAGAGAGAGACTCCAGCTCGGGAAATTCACAATGATAACCTAGGTTAATATCTAAGAAAGTGCTTCAAACACTAGGAATACCTGAATAAAGGGCCTTAATATCTATAACACATTGTTTCCTGACAAGGAAATCGTGTTCAAAGAACATAGAAGCGAGTTGGATACTGGTTACATTTATTATTCCGGGACAATGAGTTGGCGATTTTGAAAGAAGCCTGGTTAGGCCATTAAACCGGATGTGATGACATCACCAAGGGGGAGGGGCCACGTTGGCAGGCTTAATTGACCCCAGGTGATAATGATTTGGCCAGGGGACCAGCTGGGAGTGATGACTTCATCGAGATTAGTTCTGGTATTAGGGTTAGAGAATTGGGGCTCTGTTCATGGTTAGGGTTAGGATAACGTTTTGGGATAGGTAGAGTTCAGGCTCAGGTGTGGGCTAGGTTTAGGGTTTGGGTTAGAGGGATAGCGACAGGCTTAGGGTCACAGTGTAGTAATGTTGGCTATTCACAATGAATGAGCTTCAATCACTGGACAATTGGTTGTGTAGCACTCAGAACTTATGACTCCAGACTAGGGAAATATTTAGAAATGTGCTTCACACAATAGGAATACATATTCCAGTAGACCGAATATCTGAACAGCACAATTTTGTCACTGGGAAATCTTGTTCAAACAGGTGAGAAGCGAGTGTGACACTGTTTACATTTATTTTTCCCGTCAAAAGGAGTTGGCGTTTTCGGGAAAAGGTTTTGGTGAAACACTGAAAAACTCATTTTCCTAGAGCTATCGAACAGTATGAAAGTATTGAGAACACTATGAAATAAAAATGTTAGTTAAGCTAGGGTTCCAAGTAATGTTTTACTGTGCCTTTAAAAAGCCGGTATGACACCCGTGTTAAAATGAAAAGTCTCATTGCTCAAAACAACAGACCAGGGGAATGGCAGAGTGTCTCTAGAACTCCTGGAATACGTTTCAGAACCCGAACATCTCTACTGAATTTTGAAATACTGAGAATTTGTATCCAAAGCGCTGTGAAAGGTAGGATAGACTGTCAAGTGGTAATAATGTTGAAAGTGCTGGTATATTTGTAAAAAAGGTTGTTTTACCAAATTAGAATTCACAATGAAAAAGCTTGAGACACTGGAAGAGAGAGACTCCAGCTCGGGAAATTCACAATGATAACCTAGGTTAATATCTAAGAAAGTGCTTCAAACACTAGGAATACGTGAATAAAGGGCCTTAATATCTATAACACATTGTTTCCTGATAAGGAAATCGTGTTCAAAGAACATAGAACCGAGATGGATACTGATTACATTTATTATTCCGCGACAATGAGTTGGCGATTTTGAAAGAAGCCTGGTTAGGCCATGAAACCGGATGTGATGACGTCACCAAGGGGGAGGGGCCACGTGGGCAGGCTTAATTGATCCCAGGTGATAATGATTTGGCCAGGGGACCAGCTGGGAGTGATGACGTTATCGAGATTAGTTCTGGTATTAGGGTTAGAGAATTGGGGCTCTGTTCATGGTTAGGGTTAGGATAAGATTTTGGGCTAGGTAGGGTTCAGGCTCAGGTGTGGGCTAGGTTTAGGGTTTGGGTTAGAGGGTTAGGGACAGGGTTATGGTCACAGTGTAGTAATGTTGGCTATTCACAATGAATGAGCTTCAATCTCTCGACAATTTGGTGTGCAGCACTCAGAACTTAGGACTCCAGACTAGGGAAATATTTAGAAATGTGCTTCACGCAATAGGAATACATATTCCAGTAGACTGAATATCTGAACAGCACAATTTTGTCACTGGGAAATCTTGTTCAAACAGCTGAGAAGCTAGTGTGACACTGTTTACATTTATTTTTCCCGTCAAAAGGAGTTGGCGTTTTTGGGAAAAGGTTTTGGTGAAACACTGAAAAACTCATTTTCCTAGAGCTATCGAACAGTATGAAAGTATTGAGAACACTATGAAATAAAAATGTTAGTTAGGCCAGGGTTCCAAGTAATGTTTTACTGTGCCTTTAAAAAGCCGGTATGACACCCGTGTTAAAATGAAAAGTCTCATTGCTCAAAACAACAGACCAGGGGAATGGCAGAGTGTCTCTAGAACTCCTGGAATACGTTTCAGAACCCGAACATCTCTATTGAATTTGGAAATACTAAGAATTTGTATCCAAAGCGCTGTGAAAGGTAGGATAGACTGCCAAGTGGTAATAATGTTGAAAGTGCTGGTATATTTGTAAAAAAGGTTGTTTTACCAAATTAGAATTCACAATGAAAAAGCTTGAGACACTGGAAGAGAGACACTCCAACTCGGGAAATTCACAAGGATAACCTAGGTTAATATCTAAGAAAGTGCTTCAAACACTAGGAATACGTGAATAAAGGGCCTTAATATCTGTAACACATTGTTTCCTGACAAGGAAATCGTGTTCAAAGAACATAGAAGCGAGTTGGATACTGGTTACATTTATTATTCCGGGACAATGTGTTGGGGATATTGAAAGAAGCCTGGTTAGGCCATTAAACCGGATGTGATGACATCACCAAGGGGGAGGGGCCACGTGGGCAGGCTTAATTGACCCCAGGTGATAATGATTTGGCCAGGGGACCAGCTGGGAGTGATGACTTCATAGAGATTAGTTCTGGTATTAGGGTTAGAGAATTGGGGCTCTGTTCATGGTTAGGGTTAGGATAACATTTTGGGGTAGGTAGAGTTCAGGCTCAGGTGTGGGCTAGGTTTAAGGTTTGGGTTAGAGGGTTAGGGACAGGGTTACGGTCACAGTGCAGTAATGTTGGCTATTCACAATGAATGAGCTTCAATCACTGGACAATATGGTCTGTAGCACTCAGACCTTACGACTCCAGACTAGGGAAATATTTAGAAATGTGATTCACACAATAGGAATACATATTCCAATAGACTGAATATCTGAACAGCACAATTTTGTCACTGGGAAATCTTGTTCAAACAGCGGAGAAGCGAGTGTGACACTGTTTACATTTATTTTTCCCGTCAAAAGGAGTTGGCGTTATCGGCAAAAGGTTTTGGTGAAACAGTGAAAAACTCATTTTCCTAGAGCTATCGAACATTATGAAAGTATTGAGAACACTATGAAATAAAAATGTTAGTTAGGCTAGGGTTCCAAGTAATGTTTTACTGTGCCTTTAAAAAGCCTGTATGACACCCGTGTTAAAATGAAAATCTCATTGATCAAAACAACAGACCAGGGGAATGGCAGAGTGTCTCTAGAACTCCTGGAATACGTTTTAGAACCCGAACATCTCTACTGAATTTTGAAATACTGAGAATTTGTATGCAAAGCGCTGTGAAAGGTAGGATAGACTGTCAAGTGGTAATAATGTTGAAAGTGCTGGTATATTTGTAAAAAAGGTTGTTTTACCAAATTAGAATTCACAATGAAAAAGCTTGAGACACTGGAAGAGAGAGACTCCAACTCTGGAAATTCACAATGATAACCTAGGTTAATATCTAAGAAAGTGCTTCAAACACTAGGAATACGTGAATAAAGGGCCTTAATATCTGTAACACATTGTTTCCTGACAAGGAAATCGTGTTCAAAGAACAAAGAACCGAGTTGAATACTGGTTACATTTATTATTCGGGACAATGAGTTGGCGATTTTGAAAGAAGCCTGGTTAAGCCATTAAACCGGATGTGATGACGTCACCAAGGGGGAGGGGCCACGTGGGCAGGCTTAATTGATCCCAGGTGATAATGATTTGGCCAGGGGACCAGCTGGGAGTGATGACGTCATCGAGATTAGTTCTGGTATTAGGGTTAGAGAATTGGGGCTCTGTTCATGGTTAGGGTTAGGATAAGGTTTTGGGCAAGGTAGGGTTCAGGCTCAGGTGTGGGCTAGGTTTAGGGTTTGGGTTAGAGGGTTAGGGACAGGGTTACGGTCACAGTGTAGTAATCTTGGCTATTCACAATGAATGAGCTTCAATCACTCGACAATTTGGTGTGCAGCACTCAGAACTTAGGACTCCAGACTAGGGAAATATTTAGAAATGTGCTTCACACAATAGGAATACATATTCCAGTAGACTGAATATCTGAACAGCCCAATTTTGTCACGGGGAAATCTTGTTCAAACAGCTGAGAAGTGAGTGTGACACTGTTTACATTTATTTTTCCGGTCAAAAGGAGTTGGCGTTTTCGGGAAAAGGTTTTGGTGAAACACTGAAAAACTCATTTTCCTAGAGCTATCGAACAGTATGAAAGTATTGAGAACACTATGAAATAAAAATGTTAGTTAGGCTAGGGTTCCAAGTAATGTTTTACTGTGCCTTTAAAAAGCCGGTATGACACCCGTGTTAAAATGAAAAGTCTCATTGCTCAAAACAACAGACCAGGGGAATGGCAGAGTGTCTCTAGAACTCCTGGAATACGTTTTAGAACCCGAACATCTCTACTGAATTTTGAAATACTGAGAATTTGTATCCAAAGCGCTGTAAAAGGTAGGATACACTGTCCAGTGGTAATAATGTTGAAAGTGCTGGTATATTTGTAAAAAAGGTTGTTTTACCAAATTAGAATTCACAATGAAAAAGCTTGAGACACTGGAAGAGAGAGACTCCAGCTCGGGAAATTCACAATGATAACCTAGGTTAATATCTAAGAAAGTGCTTCAAACACTAGGAATACCTGAATAAAGGGCCTTAATATCTATAACACATTGTTTCCTGACAAGGAAATCGTGTTCAAAGAACATAGAAGCGAGTTGGATACTGGTTACATTTATTATTCCGGGACAATGAGTTGGCGATTTTGAAAGAAGCCTGGTTAGGCCATTAAACCGGATGTGATGACATCACCAAGGGGGAGGGGCCACGTTGGCAGGCTTAATTGACCCCAGGTGATAATGATTTGGCCAGGGGACCAGCTGGGAGTGATGACTTCATCGAGATTGGTTCTGGTATTAGGGTTAGAGAATTGGGGCTCTGTTCATGGTTAGGGTTAGGATAACGTTTTAGGATAGGTAGAGTTCAGGCTCAGGTGTGGGCTAGGTTTAGGGTTTGGGTTAGAGGGATAGCGACAGGCTTAGGGTCACAGTGTAGTAATGTTGGCTATTCACAATGAATGAGCTTCAATCACTGGACAATTGGTTGTGTAGCACTCAGAACTTATGACTCCAGACTAGGGAAATATTTAGAAATGTGCTTCACACAATAGGAATACATATTCCAGTAGACCGAATATCTGAACAGCACAATTTTGTCACTGGGAAATCTTGTTCAAACAGCTGAGAAGCGAGTGTGACACTGTTTACATTTATTTTTCCCGTCAAAAGGAGTTGGCGTTTTCGGGAAAAGGTTTTGGTGAAACACTGAAAAACTCATTTTCCTAGAGCTATCGAACAGTATGAAAGTATTGAGAACACTATGAAATAAAAATGTTAGTTAAGCTAGGGTTCCAAGTAATGTTTTACTGTGCCTTTAAAAAGCCGGTATGACACCCGTGTTAAAATGAAAAGTCTCATTGCTCAAAACAACAGACCAGGGGAATGGCAGAGTGTCTCTAGAACTCCTGGAATACGTTTCAGAACCCGAACATCTCTACTGAATTTTGAAATACTGAGAATTTGTATCCAAAGCGCTGTGAAAGGTAGGATAGACTGTCAAGTGGTAATAATGTTGAAAGTGCTGGTATATTTGTAAAAAAGGTTGTTTTACCAAATTAGAATTCACAATGAAAAAGCTTGAGACACTGGAAGAGAGAGACTCCAGCTCGGGAAATTCACAATGATAACCTAGGTTAATATCTAAGAAAGTGCTTCAAACACTAGGAATACTTGAATAAAGGGCCTTAATATCTATAACACATTGTTTCCTGATAAGGAAATCGTGTTCAAAGAACATAGAACCGAGATGGATACTGATTACATTTATTATTCCGCGACAATGAGTTGGCGATTTTGAAAGAAGCCTGGTTAGGCCATGAAACTGGATGTGATGACGTCACCAAGGGGGAGGGGCCACGTGGGCAGGCTTAATTGATCCCAGGTGATAATGATTTGGCCCGGGGACCAGCTGGGAGTGATGACGTTATCGAGATTAGTTCTGGTATTCGGGTTAGAGAATTGGGGCTCTGTTCATGGTTAGGGTTAGGATAAGATTTTGGGCTAGGTAGGGTTCAGGCTCAGGTGTGGGCTAGGTTTAGGGTTTGGGTTAGAGGGTTAGGGACAGGGTTATGGTCACAGTGTAGTAATGTTGGCTATTCACAATGAATGAGCTTCAATCTCTCGACAATTTGGTGTGCAGCACTCAGAACTTAGGACTCCAGACTAGGGAAATATTTAGAAATGTGCTTCACGCAATAGGAATACATATTCCAGTAGACTGAATATCTGAACAGCACAATTTTGTCACTGGGAAATCTTGTTCAAACAGCTGAGAAGCTAGTGTGACACTGTTTACATTTATTTTTCCCGTCAAAAGGAGTTGGCGTTTTTGGGAAAAGGTTTTGGTGAAACACTGAAAAACTCATTTTCCTAGAGCTATCGAACAGTATGAAAGTATTGAGAACACTATGAAATAAAAATGTTAGTTAGGCCAGGGTTCCAAGTAATGTTTTACTGTGCCTTTAAAAAGCCGGTATGACACCCGTGTTAAAATGAAAAGTCTCATTGCTCAAAACAACAGACCAGGGGAATGGCAGAGTGTCTCTAGAACTCCTGGAATACGTTTCAGAACCCGAACATCTCTATTGAATTTGGAAATACTAAGAATTTGTATCCAAAGCGCTGTGAAAGGTAGGATAGACTGCCAAGTGGTAATAATGTTGAAAGTGCTGGTATATTTGTAAAAAAGGTTGTTTTACCAAATTAGAATTCACAATGAAAAAGCTTGAGACACTGGAAGAGAGACACTCCAACTCGGGAAATTCACAAGGATAACCTAGGTTAATATCTAAGAAAGTGCTTCAAACACTAGGAATACGTGAATAAAGGGCCTTAATATCTGTAACACATTGTTTCCTGACAAGGAAATCGTGTTCAAAGAACATAGAAGCGAGTTGGATACTGGTTACATTTATTATTCCGGGACAATGTGTTGGGGATATTGAAAGAAGCCTGGTTAGGCCATTAAACCGGATGTGATGACATCACCAAGGGGGAGGGGCCACGTGGGCAGGCTTAATTGACCCCAGGTGATAATGATTTGGCCAGGGGACCAGCTGGGAGTGATGACTTCATAGAGATTAGTTCTGGTATTAGGGTTAGAGAATTGGGGCTCTGTTCATGGTTAGGGTTAGGATAACATTTTGGGGTAGGTAGAGTTCAGGCTCAGGTGTGGGCTAGGTTTAGGGTTTGGGTTAGAGGGTTAGGGACAGGGTTACGGTCACAGTGCAGTAATGTTGGCTATTCACAATGAATGAGCTTCAATCACTGGACAATATGGTCTGTAGCACTCAGACCTTACGACTCCAGACTAGGGAAATATTTAGAAATGTGCTTCACACAATAGGAATACATATTCCAATAGACTGAATATCTGAACAGCACAATTTTGTCACGGGGAAATCTTGTTCAAACAGCGGAGAAGCGAGTGTGACACTGTTTACATTTATTTTTCCCGTCAAAAGGAGTTGGCGTTATCGGGAAAAGGTTTTGGTGAAACAGTGAAAAACTCATTTGCCTAGAGCTATCGAACATTATGAAAGTATTGAGAACACTATGAAATAAAAATGTTAGTTAGGCTAGGGTTCCAAGTAATGTTTTACTGTGCCTTTAAAAAGCCTGTATGACACCCGTGTTAAAATGAAAATCTCATTGATCAAAACAACAGACCAGGGGAATGGCAGAGTGTCTCTAGAACTCCTGGAATACGTTTTAGAACCCGAACATCTCTACTGAATTTTGAAATACTGAGAATTTGTATGCAAAGCGCTGTGAAAGGTAGGATAGACTGTCAAGTGGTAATAATGTTGAAAGTGCTGGTATATTTGTAAAAAAGGTTGTTTTACCAAATTAGAATTCACAATGAAAAAGCTTGAGACACTGGAAGAGAGAGACTCCAACTCGGGAAATTCACAATGATAACCTAGGTTAATATCTAAGAAAGTGCTTCAAACACTAGGAATACGTGAATAAAGGGCCTTAATATCTGTAACACATTGTTTCCTGACAAGGAAATCGTGTTCAAAGAACATAGAACCGAGTTGAATACTGGTTACATTTATTATTCGGGACAATGAGTTGGCGATTTTGAAAGAAGCCTGGTTAAGCCATTAAACCGGATGTGATGACGTCACCAAGGGGGAGGGGCCACGTGGGCAGGCTTAATTGATCCCAGGTGATAATGATTTGGCCAGGGGACCAGCTGGGAGTGATGACGTCATCGAGATTAGTTCTGGTATTAGGGTTAGAGAATTGGGGCTCTGTTCATGGTTAGGGTTAGGATAAGGTTTTGGGCAAGGTAGGGTTCAGGCTCAGGTGTGGGCTAGGTTTAGGGTTTGGGTTAGAGGGTTAGGGACAGGGTTACGGTCACAGTGTAGTAATCTTGGCTATTCACAATGAATGAGCTTCAATCACTCGACAATTTGGTGTGCAGCACTCAGAACTTAGGACTCCAGACTAGGGAAATATTTAGAAATGTGCTTCACACAATAGGAATACATATTCCAGTAGACTGAATATCTGAACAGCACAATTTTGTCACGGGGAAATCTTGTTCAAACAGCTGAGAAGCGAGTGTGACACTATTTACATTTATTTTTCCCGTCAAAAGGAGTTGGCGTTTTCGGGAAAAGGTTTTGGTGAAACACTGAAAAACTCATTTTCCTAGAGCTATTGAACAGTATGAAAGTATTGAGAACACGATGAAATAAAAATGTTAGTTAGGCTAGGGTTCCAAGTAATGTTTTACTGTGCCTTTAAGAAGCCGGTATGACACCCGTGTTAAAATGAAAAGTCTCATTGCTCAAAACAACAGGCCAGGGTAATGGCAGAGTGTCTCTAGAACTCCTGGAATACGTTTTAGAACCCGAACATCTCTACTGAATTTTGAAATACTGAGAATTTGTATCCAAAGCGCTGTGTAAGGTAGGATAGACTGTCAAGTGGTAATAATGTTGAAAGTGCTGGTATATTTGTAAAAAAGGTTGTTTTACCAAATTAGAATTCACAATGAAAAAGCTTGAGACACTGGAAGAGAGAGACTCCAACTCGGGAAATTCACAATGATAACCTAGGTTAATATCTAAGAAAGTGCTTCAAACACTGGGAATACGTGAATAAAAGGCCTTAATATCTGTAACACATTGTTTCCTGACAAGGAAATCGTGTTCAAAGAACATAGAACCGAGTTGGATACTGGTTACATTTATAATTCCGGGACAATGAGTTGGCGATTTTGAAAGAAGCCTGGTTAGGCCATTAAACCGGATGTGATGACGTCACCAAGGGGAAGGGGCCACGTGGGCAGGCTTAATTGATCCCAGGTGATAATGATTTGGCCAGGGGACCAGCTGGGAGTGATGATGTCATCGAGATTAGTTCTGGTATTAGGGTTAGAGAATTGGGGCTCTGTTCATGGTTAGGGTTAGGATAAGGTTTTGGGCAAGGTAGGGTTCAGGCTCAGGTGTGGGCTAGGTTTAGGGTTTGGGTTAGAGGGTTAGGGACAGGGTTACGGTCACAGTGTAGTATTGTTGGCTATTCTCAATGAATGAGCTTCAATCACTCGACAATTTGGTGTGCAGCACTCAGAACTTAGGACTCCAGACTAGGGAAATATTTAGAAATGTGCTTCACACAATAGGAATACATATTCCAGTAGACTGAATATCTGAACAGCCCAATTTTGTCACGGGGAAATCTTGTTCAAACAGCTGAGAAGTGAGTGTGACACTGTTTACATTTATTTTTCCGGTCAAAAGGAGTTGGCGTTTTCGGGAAAAGGTTTTGGTGAAACACTGAAAAACTCATTTTCCTAGAGCTATCGAACAGTATGAAAGTATTGAGAACACTATGAAATAAAAATGTTAGTTAGGCTAGGGTTCCAAGTAATGTTTTACTGTGCCTTTAAAAAGCCGGTATGACACCCGTGTTAAAATGAAAAGTCTCATTGCTCAAAACAACAGACCAGGGGAATGGCAGAGTGTCTCTAGAACTCCTGGAATACGTTTTAGAACCCGAACATCTCTACTGAATTTTGAAATACTGAGAATTTGTATCCAAAGCGCTGTAAAAGGTAGGATACACTGTCCAGTGGTAATAATGTTGAAAGTGCTGGTATATTTGTAAAAAAGGTTGTTTTACCAAATTAGAATTCACAATGAAAAAGCTTGAGACACTGGAAGAGAGAGACTCCAGCTCGGGAAATTCACAATGATAACCTAGGTTAATATCTAAGAAAGTGCTTCAAACACTAGGAATACCTGAATAAAGGGCCTTAATATCTATAACACATTGTTTCCTGACAAGGAAATCGTGTTCAAAGAACATAGAAGCGAGTTGGATACTGGTTACATTTATTATTCCGGGACAATGAGTTGGCGATTTTGAAAGAAGCCTGGTTAGGCCATTAAACCGGATGTGATGACATCACCAAGGGGGAGGGGCCACGTTGGCAGGCTTAATTGACCCCAGGTGATAATGATTTGGCCAGGGGACCAGCTGGGAGTGATGACTTCATCGAGATTAGTTCTGGTATTAGGGTTAGAGAATTGGGGCTCTGTTCATGGTTAGGGTTAGGATAACGTTTTGGGATAGGTAGAGTTCAGGCTCAGGTGTGGGCTAGGTTTAGGGTTTGGGTTAGAGGGATAGCGACAGGCTTAGGGTCACAGTGTAGTAATGTTGGCTATTCACAATGAATGAGCTTCAATCACTGGACAATTGGTTGTGTAGCACTCAGAACTTATGACTCCAGACTAGGGAAATATTTAGAAATGTGCTTCACACAATAGGAATACATATTCCAGTAGACCGAATATCTGAACAGCACAATTTTGTCACTGGGAAATCTTGTTCAAACAGGTGAGAAGCGAGTGTGACACTGTTTACATTTATTTTTCCCGTCAAAAGGAGTTGGCGTTTTCGGGAAAAGGTTTTGGTGAAACACTGAAAAACTCATTTTCCTAGAGCTATCGAACAGTATGAAAGTATTGAGAACACTATGAAATAAAAATGTTAGTTAAGCTAGGGTTCCAAGTAATGTTTTACTGTGCCTTTAAAAAGCCGGTATGACACCCGTGTTAAAATGAAAAGTCTCATTGCTCAAAACAACAGACCAGGGGAATGGCAGAGTGTCTCTAGAACTCCTGGAATACGTTTCAGAACCCGAACATCTCTACTGAATTTTGAAATACTGAGAATTTGTATCCAAAGCGCTGTGAAAGGTAGGATAGACTGTCAAGTGGTAATAATGTTGAAAGTGCTGGTATATTTGTAAAAAAGGTTGTTTTACCAAATTAGAATTCACAATGAAAAAGCTTGAGACACTGGAAGAGAGAGACTCCAGCTCGGGAAATTCACAATGATAACCTAGGTTAATATCTAAGAAAGTGCTTCAAACACTAGGAATACGTAAATAAAGGGCCTTAATATCTATAACACATTGTTTCCTGATAAGGAAATCGTGTTCAAAGAACATAGAACCGAGATGGATACTGATTACATTTATTATTCCGGGACAATGAGTTGGCGATTTTGAAAGAAGCCTGGTTAGGCCATGAAACCGGATGTGATGACGTCACCAAGGGGGAGGGGCCACGTGGGCAGGCTTAATTGATCCCAGGTGATAATGATTTGGCCAGGGGACCAGCTGGGAGTGATGATGTCATCGAGATTAGTTCTGGTATTAGGGTTAGAGAATTGGGGCTCTGTTCATGGTTAGGGTTAGGATAAGGTTTTGGGCAAGGTAGGGTTCAGGCTCAGGTGTGGGCTAGGTTTAGGGTTTGGGTTAGAGGGTTAGGGACAGGCTTATGGTCACAGTGTAGTAATGTTGGCTATTCTCAATGAATGAGCTTCAATCACTCGACAATTTGGTGTGCAGCACTCAGAACTTAGGACTCCAGACTAGGGAAATATTTAGAAATGTGCTTCACACAATAGGAATACATATTCCAGTAGACTGAATATCTGAACAGCCCAATTTTGTCACGGGGAAATATTGTTCAAACAGCTGAGAAGCGAGTGTGACACTGTTCACATTTATTTATCCCGTCAAAAGGAGTTGGCGTTTTCGGGAAAAGGTTTTGGTGAAACACTGAAAAACTCATTTTCCTAGAGCTATCGAACAGTATGAAAGTATTGAGAACACTATGAAATAAAAATGTTAGTTAGGCTAGGGTTCCAAGTAATGTTTTACTGTGCCTTTAAAAAGCCGGTATGACACCCGTGTTAAAATGAAAAGTCTCATTGCTCAAAACAACAGACCAGGGGAATGGCAGAGTGTCTCTAGAACTCCTGGAATACGTTTTAGAACCCGAACATCTCTACTGAATTTTGAAATACTGAGAATTTGTATCCAAAGCGCTGTAAAAGGTAGGATACACTGTCAAGTGGTAATAATGTTGAAAGTGCTGGTATATTTGTAAAAAAGGTTGTTTTACCAAATTAAAATTCACAATGAAAAAGCTTGAGACACTGGAAGAGAGAGACTCCAGCTCGGGAAATTCACAATGATAACCTAGGTTAATATCTAAGAAAGTGCTTCAAACACTAGGAATACCTGAATAAAGGGCCTTAATATCTATAACACATTGTTTCCTGACAAGGAAATCGTGTTCAAAGAACATAGAAGCGAGTTGGATACTGGTTACATTTATTATTCCGGGACAATGAGTTGGCGATTTCGAAAGAAGCCTGGTTAGGCCATTAAACCGGATGTGATGACATCACCAAGGGGGAGGGGCCACGTTGGCAGGCTTAATTGACCCCAGGTGATAATGATTTGGCCAGGGGACCAGCTGGGAGTGATGACTTCATCGAGATTAGTTCTGGTATTAGGGTTAGAGAATTGGGGCTCTGTTCATGGTTAGGGTTAGGATAACGTTTTGGGGTAGGTAGAGTTCAGGCTCAGGTGTGGGCTAGGTTTAGGGTTTGGGTTAGAGGGTTAGGGACAGGGTTACGGTCACAGTGTAGTAATGTTGGCTATTCACAATGAATGAGCTTCAATCACTGGACAATATGGTCTGTAGCACTCAGACCTTACGACTCCAGACTAGGGAAATATTTAGAAATGTGCTTCACACAATAGGAATACATATTCCAATAGACTGAATATCTGAACAGCACAATTTTGTCACTGGGAAATCTTGTTCAAACAGCGGAGAAGCGAGTGTGACACTGTTTACATTTATTTTTCCCGTCAAAAGGAGTTGGCGTTATCGGGAAAAGGTTTTGGTGAAACAGTGAAAAACTCATTTTCCTAGAGCTATCGAACATTATGAAAGTATTGAGAACACTATGAAATAAAAATGTTAGTTAGGCTAGGGTTCCAAGTAATGTTTTACTGTGCCTTTAAAAAGCCTGTATGACACCCGTGTTAAAATGAAAATCTCATTGATCAAAACAACAGACCAGGGGAATGGCAGAGTGTCTCTAGAACTCCTGGAATACGTTTTAGAACCCGAACATCTCTACTGAATTTTGAAATACTGAGAATTTGTATGCAAAGCGCTGTGAAAGGTAGGATAGACTGTCAAGTGGTAATAATGTTGAAAGTGCTGGTATATTTGTAAAAAAGGTTGTTTTACCAAATTAGAATTCACAATGAAAAAGCTTGAGACACTGGAAGAGAGAGACTCCAACTCGGGAAATTCACAATGATAACCTAGGTTAATATCTAAGAAAGTGCTTCAAACACTAGGAATACGTGAATAAAGGGCCTTAATATCTGTAACACATTGTTTCCTGACAAGGAAATCGTGTTCAAAGAACATAGAACCGAGTTGAATACTGGTTACATTTATTATTCGGGACAATGAGTTGGCGATTTTGAAAGAAGCCTGGTTAAGCCATTAAACCGGATGTGATGACGTCACCAAGGGGGAGGGGCCACGTGGGCAGGCTTAATTGATCCCAGGTGATAATGATTTGGCCAGGGGACCAGCTGGGAGTGATGACGTCATCGAGATTAGTTCTGGTATTAGGGTTAGAGAATTGGGGCTCTGTTCATGGTTAGGGTTAGGATAAGGTTTTGGGCAAGGTAGGGTTCAGGCTCAGGTGTGGGCTAGGTTTAGGGTTTGGGTTAGAGGGTTAGGGACAGGGTTACGGTCACAGTGTAGTAATCTTGGCTATTCACAATGAATGAGCTTCAATCACTCGACAATTTGGTGTGCAGCACTCAGAACTTAGGACTCCAGACTAGGGAAATATTTAGAAATGTGCTTCACACAATAGGAATACATATTCCAGTAGACTGAATATCTGAACAGCACAATTTTGTCACGGGGAAATCTTGTTCAAACAGCTGAGAAGCGAGTGTGACACTATTTACATTTATTTTTCCCGTCAAAAGGAGTTGGCGTTTTCGGGAAAAGGTTTTGGTGAAACACTGAAAAACTCATTTTCCTAGAGCTATTGAACAGTATGAAAGTATTGAGAACACGATGAAATAAAAATGTTAGTTAGGCTAGGGTTCCAAGTAATGTTTTACTGTGCCTTTAAGAAGCCGGTATGACACCCGTGTTAAAATGAAAAGTCTCATTGCTCAAAACAACAGGCCAGGGTAATGGCAGAGTGTCTCTAGAACTCCTGGAATACGTTTCAGAACCCGAACATCTCTACTGAATTTTGAAATACTGAGAATTTGTATCCAAAGCGCTGTGTAAGGTAGGATAGACTGTCAAGTGGTAATAATGTTGAAAGTGCTGGTATATTTGTAAAAAAGGTTGTTTTACCAAATTAGAATTCACAATGAAAAAGCTTGAGACACTGGAAGAGAGAGACTCCAACTCGGGAAATTCACAATGATAACCTAGGTTAATATCTAAGAAAGTGCTTCAAACACTGGGAATACGTGAATAAAAGGCCTTAATATCTGTAACACATTGTTTCCTGACAAGGAAATCGTGTTCAAAGAACATAGAACCGAGTTGGATACTGGTTACATTTATAATTCCGGGACAATGAGTTGGCGATTTTGAAAGAAGCCTGGTTAGGCCATTAAACCGGATGTGATGACGTCACCAAGGGGAAGGGGCCACGTGGGCAGGCTTAATTGATCCCAGGTGATAATGATTTGGCCAGGGGACCAGCTGGGAGTGATGACTTCATCGAGATTAGTTCTGGTATTAGGGTTAGAGAATTGGGGCTCTGTTCATGGTTAGGGTTAGGATAACGTTTTGGGATAGGTAGAGTTCAGGCTCAGGTGTGGGCTAGGTTTAGGGTTTGGGTTAGAGGGATAGCGACAGGCTTAGGGTCACAGTGTAGTAATGTTGGCTATTCACAATGAATGAGCTTCAATCACTGGACAATTGGTTGTGTAGCACTCAGAACTTATGACTCCAGACTAGGGAAATATTTAGAAATGTGCTTCACACAATAGGAATACATATTCCAGTAGACCGAATATCTGAACAGCACAATTTTGTCACTGGGAAATCTTGTTCAAACAGGTGAGAAGCGAGTGTGACACTGTTTACATTTATTTTTCCCGTCAAAAGGAGTTGGCGTTTTCGGGAAAAGGTTTTGGTGAAACACTGAAAAACTCATTTTCCTAGAGCTATCGAACAGTATGAAAGTATTGAGAACACTATGAAATAAAAATGTTAGTTAAGCTAGGGTTCCAAGTAATGTTTTACTGTGCCTTTAAAAAGCCGGTATGACACCCGTGTTAAAATGAAAAGTCTCATTGCTCAAAACAACAGACCAGGGGAATGGCAGAGTGTCTCTAGAACTCCTGGAATACGTTTCAGAACCCGAACATCTCTACTGAATTTTGAAATACTGAGAATTTGTATCCAAAGCGCTGTGAAAGGTAGGATAGACTGTCAAGTGGTAATAATGTTGAAAGTGCTGGTATATTTGTAAAAAAGGTTGTTTTACCAAATTAGAATTCACAATGAAAAAGCTTGAGACACTGGAAGAGAGAGACTCCAGCTCGGGAAATTCACAATGATAACCTAGGTTAATATCTAAGAAAGTGCTTCAAACACTAGGAATACGTGAATAAAGGGCCTTAATATCTATAACACATTGTTTCCTGATAAGGAAATCGTGTTCAAAGAACATAGAACCGAGATGGATACTGATTACATTTATTATTCCGGGACAATGAGTTGGCGATTTTGAAAGAAGCCTGGTTAGGCCATGAAACCGGATGTGATGACGTCACCAAGGGGGAGGGGCCACGTGGGCAGGCTTAATTGATCCCAGGTGATAATGATTTGGCCAGGGGACCAGCTGGGAGTGATGATGTCATCGAGATTAGTTCTGGTATTAGGGTTAGAGAATTGGGGCTCTGTTCATGGTTAGGGTTAGGATAAGGTTTTGGGCAAGGTAGGGTTCAGGCTCAGGTGTGGGCTAGGTTTAGGGTTTGGGTTAGAGGGTTAGGGACAGGCTTATGGTCACAGTGTAGTAATGTTGGCTATTCTCAATGAATGAGCTTCAATCACTCGACAATTTGGTGTGCAGCACTCAGAACTTAGGACTCCAGACTAGGGAAATATTTAGAAATGTGCTTCACACAATAGGAATACATATTCCAGTAGACTGAATATCTGAACAGCCCAATTTTGTCACGGGGAAATATTGTTCAAACAGCTGAGAAGCGAGTGTGACACTGTTTACATTTATTTTTCCCGTCAAAAGGAGTTGGCGTTTTCGGGAAAAGGTTTTGGTGAAACACTGAAAAACTCATTTTCCTAGAGCTATCGAACAGTATGAAAGTATTGAGAACACTATGAAATAAAAATGTTAGTTAGGCTAGGGTTCCAAGTAATGTTTTACTGTGATTTTAAAAAGCCAGTATGACACCCGTGTTAAAATGAAAAGTCTCATTGCTCAAAACAACAGACCAGGGGAATGGCAGAGTGTCTCTAGAACTCCTGGAATACGTTTTAGAACCCGAACATCTCTACTGAATTTTGAAATACTGAGAATTTGTATCCAAAGCGCTGTAAAAGGTAGGATACACTGTCAAGTGGTAATAATGTTGAAAGTGCTGGTATATTTGTAAAAAAGGTTGTTTTACCAAATTAGAATTCACAATGAAAAAGATTGAGACACTGGAAGAGAGAGACTCCAGCTCGGGAAATTCACAATGATAACCTAGGTTAATATCTAAGAAAGTGCTTCAAACACTAGGAATACCTGAATAAAGGGCCTTAATATCTATAACACATTGTTTCCTGACAAGGAAATCGTGTTCAAAGAAAATAGAAGCGAGTTGGATACTGGTTACATTTATTATTCCGGGACAATGAGTTGGCGATTTTGAAAGAAGCCTGGTTAGGCCATTAAACCGGATGTGATGACATCACCAAGGGGGAGGGGCCACGTTGGCAGGCTTAATTGACCCCAGGTGATAATGATTTGGCCAGGGGACCAGCTGGGAGTGATGACTTCATCGAGATTAGTACTGGTATTAGGGTTAGAGAATTGGGGCTCTGTTCATGGTTAGGGTTAGGATAACGTTTTGGGGTAGGTAGAGTTCAGGCTCAGGTGTGGGCTAGGTTTAGGGTTTGGGTTAGAGGGTTAGGGACAGGGTTACGGTCACAGTGTAGTAATGTTGGCTATTCACAATGAATGAGCTTCAATCACTGGACAATATGGTCTGTAGCACTCAGACCTTACGACTCCATACTAGGGAAATATTTAGAAATGTGCTTCACACAATAGGAGTACATATTCCAATAGACTGAATATCTGAACAGCACAATTTTGTCACTGGGAAATCTTGTTCAAACAGCGGAGAAGCGAGTGTGACACTGTTTACATTTATTTTTCCCGTCAAAAGGAGTTGGCGTTATCGGGAAAAGGTTTTGGTGAAACAGTGAAAAACTCATTTTCCTAGAGCTATCGAACATTATGAAAGTATTGAGAACACTATGAAATAAAAATGTTAGTTAGGCTAGGGTTCCAAGTAATGTTTTACTGTGCCTTTAAAAAGCCTGTATGACACCCGTGTTAAAATGAAAATCTCATTGATCAAAACAACAGACCAGGGGAATGGCAGAGTGTCTCTAGAACTCCTGGAATACGTTTTAGAACCCGAACATCTCTACTGAATTTTGAAATACTGAGAATTTGTATCCAAAGCGCTGTAAAAGGTAGGATACACTGTCAAGTGGTAATAATGTTGAAAGTGCTGGTATATTTGTAAAAAAGGTTGTTTTACCAAATTAGAATTCACAATGAAAAAGCTTGAGACACTGGAAGAGAGAGACTCCAGCTCGGGAAATTCACAATGATAACCTAGGTTAATATCTAAGAAAGTGCTTCAAACACTAGGGATACCTGAATAAAGGGCCTTAATATCTATAACACATTGTTTCCTGACAAGGAAATCGTGTTCAAAGAACATAGAAGCGAGTTGGATACTGGTTACATTTATTATTCCGGGACAATGAGTTGGCGATTTTGAAAGAAGCCTGGTTAGGCCATTAAACCGGATGTGATGACATCACCAAGGGGGAGGGGCCACGTTGGCAGGCTTAATTGACCCCAGGTGATAATGATTTGGCCAGGGGACCAGCTGGGAGTGATGACTTCATCGAGATTAGTTCTGGTATTAGGGTTAGAGAATTGGGGCTCTGTTCATGGTTAGGGTTAGGATAACGTTTTGGGATAGGTAGAGTTCAGGCTCAGGTGTGGGCTAGGTTTAGGGTTTGGGTTAGAGGGATAGCGACAGGCTTAGGGTCACAGTGTAGTAATGTTGGCTATTCACAATGAATGAGCTTCAATCACTGGACAATTGGTTGTGTAGCACTCAGAACTTATGACTCCAGACTAGGGAAATATTTAGAAATGTGCTTCACACAATAGGAATACATATTCCAGTAGACCGAATATCTGAACAGCACAATTTTGTCACTGGGAAATCTTGTTCAAACAGGTGAGAAGCGAGTGTGACACTGTTTACATTTATTTTTCCCGTCAAAAGGAGTTGGCGTTTTCGGGAAAAGGTTTTGGTGAAACACTGAAAAACTCATTTTCCTAGAGCTATCGAACAGTATGAAAGTATTGAGAACACTATGAAATAAAAATGTTAGTTAAGCTAGGGTTCCAAGTAATGTTTTACTGTGCCTTTAAAAAGCCGGTATGACACCCGTGTTAAAATGAAAAGTCTCATTGCTCAAAACAACAGACCAGGGGAATGGCAGAGTGTCTCTAGAACTCCTGGAATACGTTTCAGAACCCGAACATCTCTACTGAATTTTGAAATACTGAGAATTTGTATCCAAAGCGCTGTGAAAGGTAGGATAGACTGTCAAGTGGTAATAATGTTGAAAGTGCTGGTATATTTGTAAAAAAGGTTGTTTTACCAAATTAGAATTCACAATGAAAAAGCTTGAGACACTGGAAGAGAGAGACTCCAGCTCGGGAAATTCACAATGATAACCTAGGTTAATATCTAAGAAAGTGCTTCAAACACTAGGAATACGTGAATAAAGGGCCTTAATATCTATAACACATTGTTTCCTGATAAGGAAATCGTGTTCAAAGAACATAGAACCGAGATGGATACTGATTACATTTATTATTCCGGGACAATGAGTTGGCGATTTTGAAAGAAGCCTGGTTAGGCCATGAAACCGGATGTGATGACGTCACCAAGGGGGAGGGGCCACGTGGGCAGGCTTAATTGATCCCAGGTGATAATGATTTGGCCAGGGGACCAGCTGGGAGTGATGACGTTATCGAGATTAGTTCTGGTATTCGGGTTAGAGAATTGGGGCTCTGTTCATGGTTAGGGTTAGGATAAGGTTTTGGGCTAGGTAGGGTTCAGGCTCAGGTGTGGGCTAGGTTTAGGGTTTGGGTTAGAGGGTTAGGGACAGACTGACGGTCACAGTGTAGTAATGTTGGCTATTCACAATGAATGAGCTTCAATCACTCGACAATTTGGTGTGTAGCACTCAGAACTTACGACTCCAGACTAGGGAAATATTTAGAAATGTGCTTCACACAATAGGAATACATATTACAATAGACTGAATATCTGAACAGCACAATTTTGTCACTGGGAAATCTTGTTCAAACAGCTGAGAAGCGAGTGTGACACTGTTTACATTTATATTTCCTGTCAAAAGGAGTTGGCGTTATCGGGAAAAGGTTTTGGTGAAACACTGAAAAACTCATTTTTCTAGAGCAATCGAACAGTATGAAAGTATTGAGAACACTATGAAATAAAAATGTTAGTTGGGCTAGGGTTCCAAGTAATGTTTTACTGTGCCTTTAAAAAGCCGGTATGACACCCGTGTTAAAATGAAAAGACTCATTGCTCAAAACAACAGACCAGGGGAATGGCAGAGTGTCTCTAGAACTCCTGGAATACGTTTTAGAACCCGAATATCTCTACTGAATTTTGAAATACTGAGAATTTGTATCCAAAGCACTGTGAAAGGTAGGATAGACTGTCAAGTGGTAATAATGTTGAAAGTGCTGGTATATTTGTAAAAAAGGTTGTTTTACCAAATTAGAATTCACAATGAAAAAGCTTGAGACACTGGAAGAGAGAGACTCCAACTCGGGAAATTCAAAATGATAACCTAGGTTAATATCTAAGAAAGTGCTTCAAACACTAGGAATACGTGAATAAAGGGCCTTAATATCTGTAACACATTGTTTCCTGACAAAGAAATCGTGTTCAAAGAACATAGAACCCAGTTGGATACTGGTTACATTTATTATTCCGGGACAATGAGTTGGCGATTTTGAAAGAAGCCTGGTTAGGTCATTAAACCGGATGTGATGACGTCACCAAGGGGGAGGGGCTACGTGGGCAGGCTTAATTGATCCCAGGTGATAATGATTTGGCCAGGGTACCAGCTTGGAGTGATGACGTCATCGAGATTAGTTCTGGTATTAGGGTTAGAGAATTGGGGCTCTGTTCATGGTTAGGGTTAGGATAAGGTTTTGGGCTAGGTAGGGTTCAGGCTCAGGTGTGGGCTAGGTTTAGGGTTTGGGTTAGAGGGTTTGGGACAGGCTGACAGTCACAGTGTAGTAATGTTGGCTATTCACAATGAATGAGTTTCAATCACTCGACAATTGGGTTTGTAGCACTCAGAACGTACGACTCCAGACTAGGGAAATATTTAGAAATGTGCTTCACACAATAGTAATACATATTCCAGAAGACTGAATATCTGAACAGCACAATTTTGTCACTGGGAAATCTTGTTCAAACAGCTGAGAAGCGAGTGTGACACTGTTTACATTTATTTTTCCCGTCAAAAGGAGTTGGCGTTTTCGGGAAAAGGTTTTGGTGAAACACTGAAAAACTCATTTTCCTAGAGCTATCGAACAGTATGAAAGTACTGAGAACACTATGAAATAAAAATGTTAGTTAGGCTAGGGTTCCAAGTAATGTTTTACTGTGCCTTTAAAAAGCCGGTATGACACCCGTGTTAAAATGAAAAGTCTCATTGCTCAAAACAACAGACCAGGGGAATGGCAGAGTGTCTCTGGAACTCCTGGAATACGTTTTAGAACCCGAACATCTCTACTGAATTTTGAAATACTGAGAATTTGTATCCAAAGCGCTGTGAAAGGTAGGATAGACTGTCAAGTGGTAATAATGTTGAAAGTGCTGGTATATTTGTAAAAAAGGTTGTTTTACCAAATTAGAATTCACAATGAAAAAGCTTGAGACACTGGAAGAGAGAGACTCCAACTCGGGAAATTCACAATGATAACCTAGGTTAATATCTAAGAAAGTGCTTCAAACACTAGGAATACGTGAATAAAGGGCCTTAATATCTATAACACATTGTTTCCTGACAAGGAAATCGTGTTCAAAGAACATAGAACCGAGTTGGATACTGGTTACATTTATTATTCCGGGACAATGAGTTGGCGATTTTGAAAGAAGCCTGGTTAGGCCATTAAACCGGATGTGATGACGTCACCAAGGGGGAGGGGCCACGTGGGCAGGCTTAATTGATCCCAGGTGATAATGATTTAGCCAGGGGACCAGCTGGGAGTGATGACGTCATCGAGATTAGTTCTGGTATTAGGGTTAGAGAATTGGGGCTCTGTTCATGGTTAGGGTTAGGATAAGGTTTTGGGCTAGGTAGGGTTCAGGCTCAGGTGTGGGCTAGGTTTAGGGTTTGGGTTAGAGGGTTAGGGACAGGGTTAAGGTCACAGTGTAGTAATGTTGGCTATTCACAATGAATGAGCTTCAATCTCTCGACAATTTGGTGTGCAGCACTCAGAACTTAGGACTCCAGACTAGGGAAATATTTAGAAATGTGCTTCACGCAATAGGAATACATATTCAAGTAGACTGAATATCTGAACAGCACAATTTTGTCACTGGGAAATCTTGTTCAAACAGGTGAGAAGCGAGTGTGACACTGTTTACATTTATTTTTCCCGTCAAAAGGAGTTGGCGTTTCGGGAAAAGGTTTTGGTGAAACACTGAAAAACTCATTTTCCTAGAGCTATCGAACAGTATGAAAGTATTGAGAACACTATGATATAAAAATGTTAGTTAGGCTCGGGTTCCAAGTAATGTTTTACTGTGCATTTAAAAAGCCGGTATGACACCCGTGTTAAAATGAAAAGTCTCATTGCTCAAAACAACAGACCAGGGGAATGGCAGAGTGTCTCTAGAACTCCTGCAATACGTTTTAGAACCCGAACATCTCTACTGAATTTTGAAATACTGAGAATTTGTATCCAAAGCGCTGTGAAAGGTAGGATAGACTGTCAAGTATTAATAATGTTGAAAGTTCTGGTATATTTGTAAAAAAGGTTGTTTTACCAAATTAGAATTCACAATGAAAAAGCTTGAGACACTGGAAGAGAGAAACTCCAACTCGGGAAATTCATAATGATAACCTAGGTTAATATCTAAGAACGTGCTTCAAACACTAGGAATACGTGAATAAAGGGCCTTAATATCTGTAACACATTGTTTCCTGACAAGGAAATCGTGTTCAAAGAACATAGAACCGAGTTGGATACTGGTTACATTTATTATTCCAGGACAATGATTTGGCGATTTTGAAAGAAGCCTGGTTAAGCCATTAAACCGGATGTGATGACGTCACCAAGGGGGAGGGACCACGTGGGCAGGCTTAATTGATCCCAGGTGATAATGATTTGGCCAGGGGACCAGCTGGGAGTGATGACGTCATTGAGATTAGTTCTGGTATTAGGGTTAGAGAATTGGGGCTCTGTTCATGGTTAGGGTTAGGATAAGGTTTTGGGCTAGGTAGGGTTCAGGCTCAGGTGTGGGCTAGGTTTAGGGTTTGGGTTAGAGGGTTAGGGACAGGGTTATGGTCACAGTGTAGTAATGTTGGCTATTCACAATGAATGAGCTTCAATCACTCGACAATTTAGTGTGTAGCACTCAGAACTTACGACTCCAGACTAGGGAAATATTTAGAAATTTGCTTCACACAATAGGAATACATATTCCAGTAGACTGAATATCTGAACAGCACAATTTTGTCACTGGGAAATCTTGTTCAAACAGCTGAGAAGCGAGTGTGACACTGTTTACATTTATTTTTCCCGTCAAAAGGAGTTGGCGTTTTCGGGAAAAGGTTTTGGTGAAACACTGAAAAACTCATTTTCCTAGAGCTATCGAACAGTATGAAAGTATTGAGAACACTATGAAATAAAAATGTTAGTTAGGACAGGGTTCCAAGTAATGTTTTACTGTGCCTTTAAAAAGCCAGTATGACACCCGTGTTAAAATGAAAAGTCTCATTGCTCAAAACAATAGACCAGGGGAATGGCAGAGTGTCTCTAGAACTCCTGGAATACGTTTTAGAACCCGAACATCTCTACTGAATTTTGAAATACTGAGAATTTGTATCCAAAGCGCTGTGAAAGGTAGGATAGACTGTCAAGTGGTAATAATGTTGAAAGTGCTGGTATATTTGTAAAAAAGGTTGTTTTATCAAATTAGAATTCACAATGAAAAAGCTTGAGACACTGGAAGAGAGAGATTCCAACTCGGGAAATTCACAATGATAACCTAGGTTAATATCTAAGAAAGTGCTTCAAACACTCGGAATACGTGAATAAAGGGCCTTAATATCTGTAACACATTGTTTCCTGACAAGGAAATCGTGTTCAAAGAACATAGAACCGAGTTGGATACTGGTTACATTTATTATTCCAGGACAATGAGTTGTCGATTTTGAAAGAAGCCTGGTTAGGCCATTAAACGGGATGTGATGACGTCACCAAGGGGGAGGGGCCACGTGGGCAGGCTTAATTGATCCCAGGTGATAATGATTTGGCCAGGGGACCAGCTGGGAGTGATGACGTCATCGAGATTAGTTCTGGTATTAGGGTTAGAGAATTGGGGCTCTGTTCATGGTGAGGGTTAGGATAAGGTTTTGGGCTAGGTAGGGTTCAGGCTCAGGTGTGGGCTAAGTTTAGGGTTTGGGTTAGAGGGTTAGGGACAGGCTGACGGTCACAGTGTAGTAATGTTGGCTATTCACAATGAATGAGCTTCAATCACTCGACAATTTGGTGTGTAGCACTCAGAACTTACGACTCCAGACTAGGGAAATATTTAGAAATGTGCTTCACACAATAGGAATACATATTACAATAGACTGAATATCTGAACAGCACAATTTTGTCACTGGGAAATCTTGTTCAAACAGCTGAGAAGCAAGTGTGACACTGTTTACATTTATATTTCCTGTCAAAAGGAGTTGGCGTTATCGGGAAAAGGTTTTGGTGAAACACTGAAAAACTCATTTTTCTAGAGCAATCGAACAGTATGAAAGTATTGAGAACACTATGAAATAAAAATGTTAGTTGGGCTAGGGTTCCAAGTAATGTTTTACTGTGCCTTTAAAAAGCCGGTATGACACCCGTGTTAAAATGAAAAGACTCATTGCTCAAAACAACAGACCAGGGGAATGGCAGAGTGTCTCTAGAACTCCTGGAATACGTTTTAGAACCCGAATATCTCTACTGAATTTTGAAATACTGAGAATTTGTATCCAAAGCACTGTGAAAGGTAGGATAGACTGTCAAGTGGTAATAATGTTGAAAGTGCTGGTATATTTGTAAAAAAGGTTGTTTTACCAAATTAGAATTCACAATGAAAAAGCTTGAGACACTGGAAGAGAGAGACTCCAACTCGGGAAATTCAAAATGATAACCTAGGTTAATATCTAAGAAAGTGCTTCAAACACTAGGAATACGTGAATAAAGGGCCTTAATATCTGTAACACATTGTTTCCTGACAAAGAAATCGTGTTCAAAGAACATAGAACCCAGTTGGATACTGGTTACATTTATTATTCCGGGACAATGAGTTGGCGATTTTGAAAGAAGCCTGGTTAGGCCATTAAACCGGATGTGATGACGTCACCAAGGGGGAGGGGCTACGTGGGCAGGCTTAATTGATCCCAGGTGATAATGATTTGGCCAGGGTACCAGCAGGGAGTGATGACGTCATCGAGATTAGTTCTGGTATTAGGGTTAGAGAATTGGGGCTCTGTTCATGGTTAGGGTTAGGGTAAGGTTTTGGGCTAGGTAGGGTTCAGGCTTAGGTGTGGGCTAGGTTTAGGGTGTGGGTTAGAGGGTTAGGGACAGTGTTACGGTCACAGTGTAGTAATGTTGGCTATTCACAATGAATGAGCTTCAATCACTGGACAATTTGGTGTGTAGCACTCAGAACTTACGACTCCAGACTAGGGAAATATTTAGAAATGTGCTTCACACAATAGGAATACATATTCCAGTAGACTGAATATCTGAACAGCACAATTTTGTCACTGGGAAATCTTGTTCAAACAGCTGAGAAGCGAGTGTGACACTGTTTACATTTATTTTTCCCGTCAAAAGGAGTTGGCGTTTTCGGGAAAAGGTTTTGGTGAAACACTGAAAAACTCATTTTCCTAGAGCTATCGAACAGTATGATAGTATTGAGAACACTATGAAATAAAAATTTTAGTTAGGCTAGGGTTCCAAGTAATGTTTTACTGTGCCTTTAAAAAGCCGGTATGACACCCGTGTTAAAATGAAAAGTCTCATTGCTCAAAACAACAGACCAGGGGAATGGCAGAGTGTGTCTAGAACTCCTGGAATACATTTTAGAACCCGAACATCTCTACTGAATTTTGAAATACTGAGAATTTGTATCCAAAGCGCTGTGAAAGGTAGGATAGACTGTCAAGTGGTAATAATGTTGAAAGTGCTGGTATATTTGTAAAAAAGGTTGTTTTACCAAATTAGAATTCACAATGAAAAAGCTTGAGACACTGGAAGAGAGAGACTCCAACTCGGGAAATTCACAATGATAACCTGGGTTAATATCTAAGAAAGTGCTTCAAACACTAGGAATACGTGAATAAAGGGACTTAATATCTGTAACACATTGTTTCCTGACAAGGAAATCGTGTTCAAAGAACATAGAACCGAGTTGGATACTGGTTACATTTATTATTCCGGGACAATGAGTTGGCGATTTTGAAAGAAGCCTGGTTAGGCCATTAAACCAGATGTGATGACGTCACCAAGGGGAAGGGGCCATGTGGGCAGGCTTAATTGATCCCAGGTGATAATGATTTGGCCAGGGGACCAGCTGGGAGTGATGACGTCATCGAGATTAGTTCTGGTATTAGAGTTAGAGAATTGGGGCTCTGTTCATGGTGAGGGTTAGGATAAGGTTTTGGGCTAGGTAGGGTTCAGGCTCAGGTGTGGGCTAGGTTTAGGGTTTGGGTTAGAGGGTTAGGGACAGGCTGATGGTCACAGTGTAGTAATGTTGGCTATTCACAATGAATGAGCTTCAATCACTCGACAATTTGGTGTGCAGCACTCAGAACGTAGGACTCCAGACTAGGGAAATATTTAGAAATGTGCTTCACGCAATAGGAATACATATTCCAGTAGACTGAATATCTGAACAGCACAATTTTGTCACTGGGAAATCTTGTTCAAACAGCTGAGAACCGAGTTTGACACTGTTTACATTTATTTTTCCCGTCAAAAGGAGTTGGCGTTTTCGGGAAAAGGTTTTGGTGAAACACTGAAAAACTCATTTTCCTAGAGCTATCGAACAGTATGAAAGTACTGAGAACACTATGAAATAAAAATGTTAGTTAGGCTAGGGTTACATGTAATGTTTTACTGTGCCTTTAAAAAGCCGGTATGACACCCGTGTTAAAATGAAAAGTCTCATTGCTCAAAACAACAGACCAGGGGAATGGCAGAGTGTCTCTGGAACTCCTGGAATACGTTTTAGAACCCGAACATCTCTACTGAATTTTGAAATACTGAGAATTTGTATCAAAAGCGCTGTGAAAGGTAGGATAGACTGTCAAGTGGTAATAATGTTGAAAGTGCTGGTATATTTGTAAAAAAGGTTGTTTTACCAAATTAGAATTCACAATGAAAAAGCTTGAGACACTGGAAGAGAGAGACTCCAACTCGGGAAATTCACAATGATAACCTAGGTTAATATCTAAGAAAGTGCTTCAAACACTAGGAATACGTGAATAAAGGGCCTTAATATCTGTAACACATTGTTTCCTGACAAGGAAATCGTGTTCAAAGAACATAGAACCGAGTTGAATACTGGTTACATTTATTATTCCGGGACAATGAGTTGGCGATTTTGAAAGAAGCCTGGTTAGGCCATTAAACCAGATGTGATGACGTCACCAAGGGGAAGGGGCCATGTGGGCAGGCTTAATTGATCCCAGGTGATAATGATTTGGCCAGGGGACCAGCTGGGAGTGATGACGTCATCGAGATTAGTTCTGGTATTAGGGTTAGAGAATTGGGGCTCTGTTCATGGTGATGGTTAGGATAAGGTTTTGGGCTAGGTAGGGTTCAGGCTCAGGTGTGGGCTAGGTTTAGGGTTTGAGTTAGAGGGTTAGGGACAGGCTGACGGTCACAGTGTAGTAATGTTGGCTATTCACAATGAATGAGCTTCAATCACTGGACAATTTGGTGTGCAGCACTCAGAACTTAGGACTCCAGACTAGGGAAATATTTAGAAATGTGCTTCACACAATAGGAATACATATTCCAGTAGACTGAATATCTGAACAGCACAATTTTGTCACTGGGAAATCTTGTTCAAACAGCTAAGAAGCGAGTGTGACACTGTTTACATTTATTTTTCCCGTCGAAAGGATTTGGCGTTTTCGGGAAAAGGTTTTGGTGAAACACTGAAAAACTCATTTTCCTAGAGCTATCGAACAGTATGAAAGTACTGAGAACACTATGAAATAAAAATGTTAGTTAGGCTAGGGTTCCAAGTAATGTTTTACTGTGCCTTTAAAAAGCCGGTATGACACCCGTGTTAAAATGAAGAGTCTCATTGCTCAAAACAACAGACCAGGTGAATGGCAGAGTCTCTCTGGAACTCCTGGAATACGTTTTAGAACCCGAACATCTCTACTGAATTTTGAAATACTGAGAATTTGTATCCAAAGCGCTGTGAAAGGTAGGATAGACTGTCAAGTGGTAATAATGTTGAAAGTGCTGGTATATTTGTAAAAAAGGTTGTTTTACCAAATTAGAATTCACAATGAAAAAGCTTGAGACACTGGAAGAGAGAGACTCCAACTCGGGAAATTCACAATGATAACCTAGGTTAATATCTAAGAAAGTGCTTCAAACACTAGGAATACGTGAATAAAGGGCCTTAATATCTGTAACACATTGTTTCCTGACAAGGAAATCGTGTTCAAAGAACATAGAACCGAGTTGAATACTGGTTACATTTATTATTCCGGGACAATGAGTTGGCGATTTTGAAAGAAGCCTGGTTAGGCCATTAAACCAGATGTGATGACGTCACCAAGAGGAAGGGGCCACGTGGGCAGGCTTAATTGATCCCAGGTGATAATGATTTGGCCAGGGGACCAGCTGGGAGTGATGACGTCATCGAGATTAGTTCTGGTATTAGGGTTAGAGAATTGGGGCTCTGTTCATGGTTAGGGTTAGGATAAGGTTTTGGGCTCGGTAGGGTTCAGGCTCAGGTGTGGGCTTGGTTTACGGTGTGGGTTAGAGGGTTAGGGACAGTGTTATGGTCACAGTGTAGTAATGTTGGCTATTCACAATGAATGAGCTTCAATCACTCGACAATTTGGTGTGCAGCACTCAGAACTTACGACTCCAGACTAGGGAAATATTTAGAAATGTGCTTCACCCAATAGGAATACATATTCCAATAGACTGAATATCTGAACAGCACAATTTTCTCACTGGGAAATCTTGTTCAAACAGCTGAGAAGCGAGTGTGACACTGTTTATATTTATTTTTCCCGCCAAATGGAGTTGGCGTTTTCGGGAAAAGATTTTGGTGAAACACTGAAAAACTCATTTTCCTAGAGCTATCGAACAGTATGAAAGTATTGAGAACACTATGAAATAAAAATGTTAGTTAGGCTAGGGTTCCAAGTAATGTTTTACTGTGCCTTTAAAAAGCCGGTATGACACCCTTGTTAAAATGAAAAGTCTCATTGCTCTAAACAACAGACCAGGAGAATGGCAGTGTGTCTCTAGAACTCCTGGAATACGTTTTAGAACCCAAACATCTCTACTGAATTTTGAAATACTGAGAATTTGTATCCAAAGCACTGTGAAAGGTAGGATAGACTGTCAAGTGGTAATAATGTTGAAAGTGCTGGTATATTTGTAAAAAAGGTTGTTTTACCAAATTAGAATTCGTAATGAAAAAGCTTGAGACACTGGAAGGGAGTTACTCCAACTAGGGAAATTCACAATGATAACCTAGGTTAATATCTAAGAAAGTGCTTCAAACACTAGGAATACGTGAATAAAGGGCCTTAATATCTGTAACACATTGTTTCCTGACAAGGAAATCGTGTTCAAAGAACATAGAACCGAGTTGGATACTGGTTACATTTATTATTCCAGGACAATGAGTTGGCGATTTTGAAAGAAGCCTGGTTAGGCCATTAAACCGGATGTGATGACGTCACCAAGGGGAAGGGGCCACGTGGGCAGGATTAATTAAACCCAGGTGATAATGATTTGGCCAGGGGACCAGCTGGGAGTGATGACTTCATCGAGATTAGTTCTGGTATTAGGGTTAGAGAATTGGGGCTCTGTTCATGGTGAGGGTTAGGATAAGGTTTTGGGCTAGGTAGGGTTCAGGCTCAGGTGTGGGGTAGGTTTAGGGTTTGGGTTAGAGGATTAGGGACAGGCTGACGGACACAGTGTAGTAATGTTGGCTATTCACAATGAATGAGCTTCAATCACTGGACAATTTGGTGTGCAGCACTCAGAACTTAGGACTCCAGACTAGGGAAATATTTAGAAATGTGCTTCACACAATAGGAATACATATTCCAGTAGACTGAATATCTGAACAGCACAATTTTGTCACTGGGAAATCTTGTTCAAACAGCTGAGAAGCTAGTGTGACACTGTTTACATTTTTTTTTCCCGTCAAAAGGAGTTGGCGTTTTCGGGAAAAGGTTTTGGTGAAACACTGAAAAACTCATTTTCCTAGAGCTATCGAACAGTATGAAAGTATTGAGAACACTATAAAATAAAAATGTTAGTTAGGCTAGGGTTCCAAGTAATGTTTTACTGTGCATTTAAAAAGCCGGTATGACACCCGTGTTAAAATGAAAATCTCATTGCTTAAAACAACAGACCAGGGGAATGGCAGAGTGTGTCTAGAACTCCTGGAATACGTTTTAGAACCCGAACATCTCTAATGAATTTTGAAATACTGAGAATTTGAATCCAAAGCACTGTGAAAGGTAGGATAGACTGTCAAGTGGTAATAATGTTGAAAGTGCTGGTATATTTGTAAAAAAGGTTGTTTTACCAAATTAGAATTCACAATGAAAAAGCTTGAGACACTGGAAGAGAGAAACTCCAACTCGGGAAATTCATAATGATAACCTAGGTTAATATCTAAGAACGTGCTTCAAACACTAGGAATACGTGAATAAAGGGCCTTAATATCTGTAACACATTGTTTCCTGACAAGGAAATCGTGTTCAAAGAACATAGAACCGAGTTGGATACTGGTTACATTTATTATTCCAGGACAATGATTTGGCGATTTTGAAAGAAGCCTGGTTAAGCCATTAAACCGGATGTGATGACGTCACCAAGGGGGAGGGACCACGTGGGCAGGCTTAATTGATCCCAGGTGATAATGATTTGGCCAGGGGACCAGCTGGGAGTGATGACGTCATTGAGATTAGTTCTGGTATTAGGGTTAGAGAATTGGGGCTCTGTTCATGGTTAGGGTTAGGATAAGGTTTTGGGCTAGGTAGGGTTCAGGCTCAGGTGTGGGCTAGGTTTAGGGTTTGGGTTAGAGGGTTAGGGACAGGGTTACGGTCACAGTGTAGTAATGTTGGCTATTCACAATGAATGAGCTTCAATCACTCGACAATTTAGTGTGTAGCACTCAGAACTTACGACTCCAGACTAGGGAAATATTTAGAAATTTGCTTCACACAATAGGAATACATATTCCAGTAGACTGAATATCTGAACAGCACAATTTTGTCACTGGGAAATCTTGTTCAAACAGCTGAGAAGCGAGTGTGACACTGTTTACATTTATTTTTCCCGTCAAAAGGAGTTGGCGTTTTCGGGAAAAGGTTTTGGTGAAACACTGAAAAACTCATTTTCCTAGAGCTATCGAACAGTATGAAAGTATTGAGAACACTATGAAATAAAAATGTTAGTTAGGCCAGGGTTCCAAGTAATGTTTTACTGTGCCTTTAAAAAGCCAGTATGACACCCGTGTTAAAATGAAAAGTCTCATTGCTCAAAACAATAGACCAGGGGAATGGCAGAGTGTCTCTAGAACTCCTGGAATACGTTTTAGAACCCGAACATCTCTACTGAATTTTGAAATACTGAGAATTTGTATCCAAAGCGCTGTGAAAGGTAGGATAGACTGTCAAGTGGTAATAATGTTGAAAGTGCTGGTATATTTGTAAAAAAGGTTGTTTTATCAAATTAGAATTCACAATGAAAAAGCTTGAGACACTGGAAGAGAGAGATTCCAACTCGGGAAATTCACAATGATAACCTAGGTTAATATCTAAGAAAGTGCTTCAAACACTCGGAATACGTGAATAAAGGGCCTTAATATCTGTAACACATTGTTTCCTGACAAGGAAATCGTGTTCAAAGAACATAGAACCGAGTTGGATACTGGTTACATTTATTATTCCAGGACAATGAGTTGTCGATTTTGAAAGAAGCCTGGTTAGGCCATTAAACGGGATGTGATGACGTCACCAAGGGGGAGGGGCCACGTGGGCAGGCTTAATTGATCCCAGGTGATAATGATTTGGCCAGGGGACCAGCTGGGAGTGATGACGTCATCGAGATTAGTTCTGGTATTAGGGTTAGAGAATTGGGGCTCTGTTCATGGTGAGGGTTAGGATAAGGTTTTGGGCTAGGTAGGGTTCAGGCTCAGGTGTGGGCTAAGTTTAGGGTTTGGGTTAGAGGGTTAGGGACAGGCTGACGGTCACAGTGTAGTAATGTTGGCTATTCACAATGAATGAGCTTCAATCACTCGACAATTTGGTGTGTAGCACTCAGAACTTACGACTCCAGACTAGGGAAATATTTAGAAATGTGCTTCACACAATAGGAATACATATTACAATAGACTGAATATCTGAACAGCACAATTTTGTCACTGGGAAATCTTGTTCAAACAGCTGAGAAGCGAGTGTGACACTGTTTACATTTATATTTCCTGTCAAAAGGAGTTGGCGTTATCGGGAAAAGGTTTTGGTGAAACACTGAAAAACTCATTTTTCTAGAGCAATCGAACAGTATGAAAGTATTGAGAACACTATGAAATAAAAATGTTAGTTGGGCTAGGGTTCCAAGTAATGTTTTACTGTGCCTTTAAAAAGCCGGTATGACACCCGTGTTAAAATGAAAAGACTCATTGCTCAAAACAACAGACCAGGGGAATGGCAGAGTGTCTCTAGAACTCCTGGAATACGTTTTAGAACCCGAATATCTCTACTGAATTTTGAAATACTGAGAATTTGTATCCAAAGCACTGTGAAAGGTAGGATAGACTGTCAAGTGGTAATAATGTTGAAAGTGCTGGTATATTTGTAAAAAAGGTTGTTTTACCAAATTAGAATTCACAATGAAAAAGCTTGAGACACTGGAAGAGAGAGACTCCAACTCGGGAAATTCAAAATGATAACCTAGGTTAATATCTAAGAAAGTGCTTCAAACACTAGGAATACGTGAATAAAGGGCCTTAATATCTGTAACACATTGTTTCCTGACAAAGAAATCGTGTTCAAAGAACATAGAACCCAGTTGGATACTGGTTACATTTATTATTCCGGGACAATGAGTTGGCGATTTTGAAAGAAGCCTGGTTAGGCCATTAAACCGGATGTGATGACGTCACCAAGGGGGAGGGGCTACGTGGGCAGGCTTAATTGATCCCAGGTGATAATGATTTGGCCAGGGTACCAGCTGGGAGTGATGACGTCATCGAGATTAGTTCTGGTATTAGGGTTAGAGAATTGGGGCTCTGTTCATGGTTAGGGTTAGGGTAAGGTTTTGGGCTAGGTAGGGTTCAGGCTTAGGTGTGGGCTAGGTTTAGGGTGTGGGTTAGAGGGTTAGGGACAGTGTTACGGTCACAGTGTAGTAATGTTGGCTATTCACAATGAATGAGCTTCAATCACTGGACAATTTGGTGTGTAGCACTCAGAACTTACGACTCCAGACTAGGGAAATATTTAGAAATGTGCTTCACCCAATAGGAATACATATTCCAATAGACTGAATATCTGAACAGCACAATTTTTTCACTGGGAAATCTTGTTCAAACAGCTGAGAAGCGAGTGTGACACTGTTTACATTTATTTTTCCCGTCAAAAGGAGTTGGCGTTTTCGGGAAAAGGTTTTGGTGAAACACTGAAAAACTCATTTTCCTAGAGCTATCGAACAGTATGATAGTATTGAGAACACTATGAAATAAAAATTTTAGTTAGGCTAGGGTTCCAAGTAATGTTTTACTGTGCCTTTAAAAAGCCGGTATGACACCCGTGTTAAAATGAAAAGTCTCATTGCTCAAAACAACAGACCAGGGGAATGGCAGAGTGTGTCTAGAACTCCTGGAATACATTTTAGAACCCGAACATCTCTACTGAATTTTGAAATACTGAGAATTTGTATCCAAAGCGCTGTGAAAGGTAGGATAGACTGTCAAGTGGTAATAATGTTGAAAGTGCTGGTATATTTGTAAAAAAGGTTGTTTTACCAAATTAGAATTCACAATGAAAAAGCTTGAGACACTGGAAGAGAGAGACTCCAACTCGGGAAATTCACAATGATAACCTGGGTTAATATCTAAGAAAGTGCTTCAAACACTAGGAATACGTGAATAAAGGGACTTAATATCTGTAACACATTGTTTCCTGACAAGGAAATCGTGTTCAAAGAACATAGAACCGAGTTGGATACTGGTTACATTTATTATTCCGGGACAATGAGTTGGCGATTTTGAAAGAAGCCTGGTTAGGCCATTAAACCAGATGTGATGACGTCACCAAGGGGAAGGGGCCATGTGGGCAGGCTTAATTGATCCCAGGTGATAATGATTTGGCCAGGGGACCAGCTGGGAGTGATGACGTCATCGAGATTAGTTCTGGTATTAGAGTTAGAGAATTGGGGCTCTGTTCATGGTGAGGGTTAGGATAAGGTTTTGGGCTAGGTAGGGTTCAGGCTCAGGTGTGGCCTAGGTTTAGGGTTTGGGTTAGAGGGTTAGGGACAGGCTGATGGTCACAGTGTAGTAATGTTGGCTATTCACAATGAATGAGCTTCAATCACTCGACAATTTGGTGTGCAGCACTCAGAACGTAGGACTCCAGACTAGGGAAATATTTAGAAATGTGCTTCACGCAATAGGAATACATATTCCAGTAGACTGAATATCTGAACAGCACAATTTTGTCACTGGGAAATCTTGTTCAAACAGCTGAGAACCGAGTTTGACACTGTTTACATTTATTTTTCCCGTCAAAAGGAGTTGGCGTTTTCGGGAAAAGGTTTTGGTGAAACACTGAAAAACTCATTTTCCTAGAGCTATCGAACAGTATGAAAGTACTGAGAACACTATGAAATAAAAATGTTAGTTAGGCTAGGGTTACATGTAATGTTTTACTGTGCCTTTAAAAAGCCGGTATGACACCCGTGTTAAAATGAAAAGTCTCATTGCTCAAAACAACAGACCAGGGGAATGGCAGAGTGTCTCTGGAACTCCTGGAATACGTTTTAGAACCCGAACATCTCTACTGAATTTTGAAATACTGAGAATTTGTATCAAAAGCGCTGTGAAAGGTAGGATAGACTGTCAAGTGGTAATAATGTTGAAAGTGCTGGTATATTTGTAAAAAAGGTTGTTTTACCAAATTAGAATTCACAATGAAAAAGCTTGAGACACTGGAAGAGAGAGACTCCAACTCGGGAAATTCACAATGATAACCTAGGTTAATATCTAAGAAAGTGCTTCAAACACTAGGAATACGTGAATAAAGGGCCTTAATATCTGTAACACATTGTTTCCTGACAAGGAAATCGTGTTCAAAGAACATAGAACCGAGTTGAATACTGGTTACATTTATTATTCCGGGACAATGAGTTGGCGATTTTGAAAGAAGCCTGGTTAGGCCATTAAACCAGATGTGATGACGTCACCAAGGGGAAGGGGCCATGTGGGCAGGCTTAATTGATCCCAGGTGATAATGATTTGGCCAGGGGACCAGCTGGGAGTGATGACGTCATCGAGATTAGTTCTGGTATTAGAGTTAGAGAATTGGGGCTCTGTTCATGGTGAGGGTTAGGATAAGGTTTTGGGCTAGGTAGGGTTCAGGCTCAGGTGTGGGCTAGGTTTAGGGTTTGGGTTAGAGGGTTAGGGACAGGCTGATGGTCACAGTGTAGTAATGTTGGCTATTCACAATGAATGAGCTTCAATCACTCGACAATTTGGTGTGTAGCACTCAGAACTTATGACTCCAGACTAGGGAAATATTTAGAAATGTGCTTCACACAATAGGAATACATATTACAATAGACTGAATATCTGAACAGCACAATTTTGTCACTGGGAAATCTTGTTCAAACAGCTGAGAAGCGAGTGTGACACTGTTTACATTTATTTTTCCTGTCAAAAGGAGTTGGCGTTTTCGGCAAAAGGTTTTGGTGAAACACAGAAAAACTCATTTTTCTAGAGCTATCGAACAGTATGAAAGTATTGAGAACACTATGAAATAAAAATGTTAGTTAGGCTAGGGTTCCAAGTAATGTTTTACTGTGCCTTTAAAAAGCCAGTATGACACCCGTGTTAAAATGAAAAGTCTCATTGCTCAAAACAACAGACCAGGGGAATGGCAGAGTGTGTCTAGAACTCCTGGAATACGTTTTAGAACCCGAACATCTCTACTGAATTTTGAAATACTGAGAATTTGTATCCAAAGCGCTATGAAAGGTAGGATAGACTGTCAAGTGGTAATAATGTTGAAAGTGCTGGTATATTTGTGAAAATGGTTGTTTTACCAAATTAGAATTCAGAATGAAAAAGCTTGAGACACTGGAAGAGAGTTACTCCAACTAGGGAAATTCACAATGATAACCTAGGATAATATCTAAGAAAGTGCTTCAAACACTAGGAATACGTGAATAAAGGGCCTTAATATCTGTAACACATTGTTTCCTGACAAGGAAATCGTGTTCAAAGAACATAGAACCGAGTTGGATACTGGTTACATTTATTATTCCAGGACAATGAGTTGGCGATTTCGAAAGAAGCCTGGTTAGGCCATTAAACCGGATGTGATGACGTCACCAAGGGGGAGGGGCCACGTGGGCAGGCTTAAATAAACCCAGGTGATAATGATTTGGCCAGGGGACCAGCTGGGAGTGATGACGTCATCGAGATTAGTTCTGGTATTAGGGTTAGAGAATTGGGGCTCTGTTCATGGTGATGGTTAGGATAAGGTTTTGGGCTAGGTAGGGTTCAGGCTCAGGTGTGGGCTAGGTTTAGGGTTTGAGTTAGAGGGTTAGGGACAGGCTGACGGTCACAGTGTAGTAATGTTGGCTATTCACAATGAATGAGCTTCAATCACTGGACAATTTGGTGTGCAGCACTCAGAACTTAGGACTCCAGACTAGGGAAATATTTAGAAATGTGCTTCACACAATAGGAATACATATTCCAGTAGACTGAATATCTGAACAGCACAATTTTGTCACTGGGAAATCTTGTTCAAACAGCTAAGAAGCGAGTGTGACACTGTTTACATTTATTTTTCCCGTCGAAAGGATTTGGCGTTTTCGGGAAAAGGTTTTGGTGAAACACTGAAAAACTCATTTTCCTAGAGCTATCGAACAGTATGAAAGTACTGAGAACACTATGAAATAAAAATGTTAGTTAGGCTAGGGTTCCAAGTAATGTTTTACTGTGCCTTTAAAAAGCCGGTATGACACCCGTGTTAAAATGAAGAGTCTCATTGCTCAAAACAACAGACCAGGTGAATGGCAGAGTCTCTCTGGAACTCCTGGAATACGTTTTAGAACCCGAACATCTCTACTGAATTTTGAAATACTGAGAATTTGTATCCAAAGCGCTGTGAAAGGTAGGATAGACTGTCAAGTGGTAATAATGTTGAAAGTGCTGGTATATTTGTAAAAAAGGTTGTTTTACCAAATTAGAATTCACAATGAAAAAGCTTGAGACACTGGAAGAGAGAGACTCCAACTCGGGAAATTCACAATGATAACCTAGGTTAATATCTAAGAAAGTGCTTCAAACACTAGGAATACGTGAATAAAGGGCCTTAATATCTGTAACACATTGTTTCCTGACAAGGAAATCGTGTTCAAAGAACATAGAACCGAGTTGAATACTGGTTACATTTATTATTCCGGGACAATGAGTTGGCGATTTTGAAAGAAGCCTGGTTAGGCCATTAAACCAGATGTGATGACGTCACCAAGAGGAAGGGGCCACGTGGGCAGGCTTAATTGATCCCAGGTGATAATGATTTGGCCAGGGGACCAGCTGGGAGTGATGACGTCATCGAGATTAGTTCTGGTATTAGGGTTAGAGAATTGGGGCTCTGTTCATGGTTAGGGTTAGGATAAGGTTTTGGGCTCGGTAGGGTTCAGGCTCAGGTGTGGGCTTGGTTTACGGTGTGGGTTAGAGGGTTAGGGACAGTGTTATGGTCACAGTGTAGTAATGTTGGCTATTCACAATGAATGAGCTTCAATCACTCGACAATTTGGTGTGCAGCACTCAGAACTTACGACTCCAGACTAGGGAAATATTTAGAAATGTGCTTCACCCAATAGGAATACATATTCCAATAGACTGAATATCTGAACAGCACAATTTTCTCACTGGGAAATCTTGTTCAAACAGCTGAGAAGCGAGTGTGACACTGTTTATATTTATTTTTCCCGCCAAATGGAGTTGGCGTTTTCGGGAAAAGATTTTGGTGAAACACTGAAAAACTCATTTTCCTAGAGCTATCGAACAGTATGAAAGTATTGAGAACACTATGAAATAAAAATGTTAGTTAGGCTAGGGTTCCAAGTAATGTTTTACTGTGCATTTAAAAAGCCGGTATGACACCCGTGTTAAAATGAAAATCTCATTGCTTAAAACAACAGACCAGGGGAATGGCAGAGTGTGTCTAGAACTCCTGGAATACGTTTTAGAACCCGAACATCTCTAATGAATTTTGAAATACTGAGAATTTGAATCCAAAGCACTGTGAAAGGTAGGATAGACTGTCAAGTGGTAATAATGTTGAAAGTGCTGGTATATTTGTAAAAAAGGTTGTTTTACCAAATTAGAATTCACAATGAAAAAGCTTGAGACACTGGAAGAGAGAGACTCCAACTCGGGAAATTCACAATGATAACCTAGGTTAATATCTAAGAAAGTGCTTCAAACACTAGGAATACGTGAATAAAGGGCCTTAATATCTGTAACACATTGTTTCCTGACAAGGAAATCGTGTTCAAAGAACATAGAACCCAGTTGGATACTGGTTACATTTATTATTCCGGGACAATGAGTTGGCGATTTTGAAAGAAGCCTGGTTAGGCCATTAAACGGGATGTGATGACGTCACCAAGGGGGAGGGACCACGTGGGCAGACTTAATTGATCCCAGGTGATAATGATTTGGCCAGGGGACCAGCTGGGAGTGATGACGTCATCGAGATTAGTTCTGGTATTAGGGTTAGAGAATTGGGGCTCTCTTCATGGTGAGGGTTAGGATAAGGTTTTGGGCTATGTAGGGTTCAGGCTCAGGTGTGGGCTAGGTTTAGGGTTTGGGTTACAGGGTTAGGGACAGGCTGACGGTCACAGTGTAGTAATGTTGGCTATTCACAATGAATGAGCTTCAATCACTCGACAATTTGGTGTGTAGCACTCAGAACTTACGACTCCAGACTAGGGAAATATTTAGAAATGTGCTTCACACAATAGGAATACATATTCCAATAGACTGAATATCTGAACAGCACAATTTTGTCACTGGGAAATCTTGTTCAAACAGCTGAGAAGCGAGTGTGACACTGTTTACATTTATTTTTCCCGTCAAAAGGAGTTGGCGTTTTCGGGAAAAGGTTTTGGTGAAACACTGAAAAACTCATTTTCCTAGAGCTATCGAATAGTATGAAAGTATTGAGAACACTATGAAATAAAAATGTTAGTTAGGCTAGGGTTCCAAGTAATGTTTTACTGTGCCTTTAAAAAGCCTGTATGACACCCGTGTTAAAATGAAAAGTCTCATTGCTCAAAACAACAGACCAGGGTAATGGCAGAGTGTCTCTAGAACTCCTGGAATACGTTTTAGAACCCGAACATCTCTACTGAATTTTGAAATACTGAGAATTTGTATCCAAAGCGCTGTGAAAGGTAGGATAGACTGTCAAGTATTAATAATGTTGAAAGTTCTGGTATATTTGTAAAAAAGGTTGTTTTAACAAATTAGAATTCACAATGAAAAAGCTTGAGACACTGGAAGAGAGAGACTCCAACTCGGGAAATTCATAATGATAACCTAGGTTAATATCTAAGAAAGTGCTTCAAACACTAGGGATACGTGAATAAAGGGCCTTAATATCTGTAACACATTGTTTCCTGACAAGGAAATCGTGTTCAAAGAACATAGAACCCAGTTGGATACTGGTTACATTTATTATTCCGGGACAATGAGTTGGCGATTTTGAAAGAAGCCTGGTTAGGCCATTAAACCGGATGTGATGACGTCACCAAGGGGGAGGGGCTACGTGGGCAGGCTTAATTGATCCCAGGTGATAATGATTTGGCCAGGGGACCAGCTGGGAGTGATGACGTCATCGAGATTAGTTCTGGTATTAGGGTTAGAGAATTGGGGCTCTGTTCATGGTTAGGGTTAGGATAAGGTTTTGGGCTAGGTAGGGTTCAGGCTCAGGTGTGGGCTAGGTTTAGGGTTTGGGTTAGAGGGTTTGGGACAGGCTGACGGTCACAGTGTAGTAATGTTGGCTATTCACAATGAATGAGCTTCAATCACTGGACAATTTGGTGTGCAGCACTCAGAACTTAGGACTCCAGACTAGGGAAATATTTAGAAATGTGCTTCACACAATAGGAATACATATTCCAGTAGACTGAATATCTGAACAGCACAATTTTGTCACTGGGAAATCTTGTTCAAACAGCTGAGAAGCTAGTGTGACACTGTTTACATTTTTTTTTTCCCGTCAAAAGGAGTTGGCGTTTTCGGGAAAAGGTTTTGGTGAAACACTGAAAAACTCATTTTCCTAGAGCTATCGAACAGTATGAAAGTATTGAGAACACTATAAAATAAAAATGTTAGTTAGGCTAGGGTTCCAAGTAATGTTTTACTGTGCATTTAAAAAGCCGGTATGACACCCGTGTTAAAATGAAAATCTCATTGCTTAAAACAACAGACCAGGGGAATGGCAGAGTGTGTCTAGAACTCCTGGAATACGTTTTAGAACCCGAACATCTCTAATGAATTTTGAAATACTGAGAATTTGAATCCAAAGCACTGTGAAAGGTAGGATAGACTGTCAAGTGGTAATAATGTTGAAAGTGCTGGTATATTTGTAAAAAAGGTTGTTTTACCAAATTAGAATTCACAATGAAAAAGCTTGAGACACTGGAAGAGAGAGACTCCAACTCGGGAAATTCACAATGATAACCTAGGTTAATATCTAAGAAAGTGCTTCAAACACTAGGAATACGTGAATAAAGGGCCTTAATATCTGTAACACATTGTTTCCTGACAAGGAAATCGTGTTCAAAGAACATAGAACCCAGTTGGATACTGGTTACATTTATTATTCCGGGACAATGAGTTGGCGATTTTGAAAGAAGCCTGGTTAGGCCATTAAACGGGATGTGATGACGTCACCAAGGGGGAGGGACCACGTGGGCAGACTTAATTGATCCCAGGTGATAATGATTTGGCCAGGGGACCAGCTGGGAGTGATGACGTCATCGAGATTAGTTCTGGTATTAGGGTTAGAGAATTGGGGCTCTCTTCATGGTGAGGGTTAGGATAAGGTTTTGGGCTATGTAGGGTTCAGGCTCAGGTGTGGGCTAGGTTTAGGGTTTGGGTTACAGGGTTAGGGACAGGCTGACGGTCACAGTGTAGTAATGTTGGCTATTCACAATGAATGAGCTTCAATCACTCGACAATTTGGTGTGTAGCACTCAGAACTTACGACTCCAGACTAGGGAAATATTTAGAAATGTGCTTCACACAATAGGAATACATATTCCAATAGACTGAATATCTGAACAGCACAATTTTGTCACTGGGAAATCTTGTTCAAACAGCTGAGAAGCGAGTGTGACACTGTTTACATTTATTTTTCCCGTCAAAAGGAGTTGGCGTTTTCGGGAAAAGGTTTTGGTGAAACACTGAAAAACTCATTTTCCTAGAGCTATCGAATAGTATGAAAGTATTGAGAACACTATGAAATAAAAATGTTAGTTAGGCTAGGGTTCCAAGTAATGTTTTACTGTGCCTTTAAAAAGCCTGTATGACACCCGTGTTAAAATGAAAAGTCTCATTGCTCAAAACAACAGACCAGGGTAATGGCAGAGTGTCTCTAGAACTCCTGGAATACGTTTTAGAACCCGAACATCTCTACTGAATTTTGAAATACTGAGAATTTGTATCCAAAGCGCTGTGAAAGGTAGGATAGACTGTCAAGTATTAATAATGTTGAAAGTTCTGGTATATTTGTAAAAAAGGTTGTTTTAACAAATTAGAATTCACAATGAAAAAGCTTGAGACACTGGAAGAGAGAGACTCCAACTCGGGAAATTCATAATGATAACCTAGGTTAATATCTAAGAAAGTGCTTCAAACACTAGGGATACGTGAATAAAGGGCCTTAATATCTGTAACACATTGTTTCCTGACAAGGAAATCGTGTTCAAAGAACATAGAACCCAGTTGGATACTGGTTACATTTATTATTCCGGGACAATGAGTTGGCGATTTTGAAAGAAGCCTGGTTAGGCCATTAAACCGGATGTGATGACGTCACCAAGGGGGAGGGGCTACGTGGGCAGGCTTAATTGATCCCAGGTGATAATGATTTGGCCAGGGGACCAGCTGGGAGTGATGACGTCATCGAGATTAGTTCTGGTATTAGGGTTAGAGAATTGGGGCTCTGTTCATGGTTAGGGTTAGGATAAGGTTTTGGGCTAGGTAGGGTTCAGGCTCAGGTGTGGGCTAGGTTTAGGGTTTGGGTTAGAGGGTTTGGGACAGGCTGACGGTCACAGTGTAGTAATGTTGGCTATTCACAATGAATGAGCTTCAATCACTCGACAATTTGGTGTGTAGCACTCAGAACTTACGACTCCAGACTAGGGAAATGTTTAGAACTGTGCTTTGCACAATAGGAATACATATTCCAGTAGACTGAATATCTGAACAGCACAATTTTGTCACTGGGAAATCTTGTTCAAACAGCTGAGAAGCGAGTGTGACACTGTTTACATTTATTTTTCCCTTCTAAAGGAGTTGGCGTTTTCGGGAAAAGGTTTTGGTGAAACACTGAAAAACTCATTTTCCTAGAGCTATCGAACAGTATGAAAGTATTGAGAACACTATGAAATAAAAATGTTAGTTAGGCTAGGGTTCCAAGTAATGTTTTACTGTGCCTTTAAAAATCCGGTATGCCACCCCTGTTAAAATGAAAAGTCTCATTGCTCAAAACAACAGACTAGGGGAATGGCAGAGTGTCTCTAGAACTCCTGGAATACGTTTTAGAATCCGAACATCTCTACTGAATTTTGAAATACTGAAAATTTGTATCCAAAGCGCTGTGAAAGGTAGGATAGACTGTCAAGTGGTAATAATGTTGAAAGTGCTGGTATATTTGTAAAAAAGGTTGTTTTACCAAATTAGAATTCACAATGAAAAAGCTTGAGACACGGGAACAGAGAGACTCCAACTCGGGAAATTCACAATGATAACCTAGGTTAATATCTAAGAAAGTGCTTCAAACACTAGGAATACGTGAATAAAGGGCCTTAATATCTGTAACACATTGTTTCCTGACAAGGAAATCGTGTTCAAAGAACATAGAAGCGAGTTGGATACTGGTTACATTTATTATTCCGGGACAATGAGTTGGCGATTTTGAAAGAAGCCTGGTTAGGCCATTAAACCGGATGTGATGACGTCACCAAGGGGGAGGGACCACGTGGGCAGGCTTAATTGATCCCAGGTGATAATGATTTGGCCAGGGGACCAGCTGGGAGTGATGACGTCATCGAGATTAGTTCTGGTATTAGGGTTAGAGAATGGGGCTCTGTTCATGGTTAGGGTTAGGATAAGGTTTTGGGCTAGGTAGGGTTCAGGCTCAGGTGTGGGCTGGGTTTAGGGTTTGGGTTAGAGGGTTAGGGACAGGGTTACTGTCACAGTGTAGTAATGTTGGCTATTCACAATGAATGAGTTTCAATCACTCGACAATTTGGTGTGCAGCACTCAGAACTTAGGACTCCAGACTAGGGAAATATTTAGAAATGTGCTTCACACAATAGGAATACATATTCCAATAGACTGAATATCTGAACAGCACAATTTTGTCACTGGGAAATCTTGTTCAAACAGCTGAGAAGCGAGTGTGACACTGTTTACATTTATTTTTCCCGTCTAAAGGAGTTGGCGTTTTCGGGAAAAGGTTTTGGTGAAGCACTGAAAAATTCATTTTCCTAGAGCTATCGAACAGTATGAAAGTATTGAGAACAGTATGAAATAAAAATGTTAGTTAGGCTAGGGTTCCAAGTAATGTTTTACTGTGCCTTTAAAAAGCCTGTATGACACCCGTGTTAAAATGAAAAGTCTCATTGCTCAAAACAACAGACCAGGGGAATGGCAGAGTGTCTCTAGAACTCCTGGAATACGTTTTAGAACCCGAACATCTCTACTGAATTTTGAAATACTGAGAATTTGTATCCAAAGCACTGTGAAAGGTAGAATAGACTGTCAAGTGGTAATAATGTTGAAAGTGCTGGTATATTTGTAAAAAAGGTTGTTTTACCAAATTAGAATTCACAATGAAAAAGCTTGAGACACTGGAAGAGAGAGACTCCAACTCGGGAAATTCACAATGATAACCTAGGTTAATATCTAAGAACGTGCTTCAAACACTAGGAATACGTGAATAAAGGGCCTTAATATCTGTAACACATTGTTTCCTGACAAGGAAATCGTGTTCAAAGAACATAGAAGCGAGTTGGATACTGGTTACATTTATTATTCCGGGACAATGAGTTGGCGATTTTGAAAGAAGCCTGGTTAGGCCATTAAACCGGATGTGATGACGTCACCAAAAGGGGGGAGTCCACGTGGGCAGGCTTAATTGATCCCAGGTGATAATCATTTGGCCAGGGGACCAGCTGGGAGTGATGACGTCATCGAGTTTAGTTCTGGTATTAGGGTTAGAGAATTGGGGCTCTGTTCATGGTTAGGGTTAGGATAAGGTTTTGGGCTAGGTAGCGTTCAGGCTCAGGTGTGGGCTAGGTTTAGGGTTTGGGTTAGAGGGTTAGGGACAGGGTTACTGTCACAGTGTAGTAATGTTGGCTATTCACAATGAATGAGCTTCAATCACTCGACAATTTGGTGTGTAGCACTCAGAACTTACGACTCCAGACTAGGGAAATATTTAGAAATGTGCTTCACACAATAGGAATACATATTCCAATAGACTGAATATCTGAACAGCACAATTTTGTCACTGGGAAATCTTGTTCAAACAGCTGAGAAGCGAGTGTGACACTGTTTACATTTATATTTCCTGTCAAAAGGAGTTGGCGTTATCGGGAAAAGGTTTTGGTGAAACACTGAAAAACTCATTTTTCTAGAGCTATCGAACAGTATGAAAGTATTGAGAACACTATGAAATAAAAATGTTAGTTGGGCTAGGGTTCCAAGTAATGTTTTACTGTGCCTTTAAAAAGCCAGTATGACACCCATGTTAAAATGAAAAGTCTCATTGCTCAAAACAACAGGCCAGGGTAATGGCAGAGTGTCTCTAGAACTCCTGGAATACGTTTTAGAACCCGAACATCTCTACTGAATTTTGAAATACTGAGAATTTGTATCCAAAGCGCTGTGAAAGGTAGGATAGACTGTCAAGTGGTAATAATGTTGAAAGTGCTGGTATATTTGTAAAAAAGGTTGTTTTACCAAATTAGAATTCACAATGAAAAAGCTTGAGACACTGGAAGAGAGAGACTCCAACTCGGGAAATTCACAATGATAACCTAGGTTAATATCTAAGAAAGTGCTTCAAACACTAGGAATACGTGAATAAAGGGCCTTAATATCTGTAACACATTGTTTCCTGACAAGGAAATCGTGTTCAAAGAACATAGAACCCAGTTGGATACTGGTTACATTTATTATTCCGGGACAATGGGTTGGCGATTTTGAAAGAAGCCTGGTTAGGCCATTAAACCTGATGTGATGACGTCAACAAGGGGGAGGGGCTACGTGGGCAGGCTTAATTGATCCCAGGTGATAATGATTTGGCCAGGGGACCAGCTGGGAGTGATGACGTCATCGAGATTAGTTCTGGTATTAGGGTTAGAGAATTGGGGCTCTGTTCATGGTTAGGGTTAGGATAAGGTTTTGGGCTAGGTAGTGTTCAGGCTCAGGTGTGGTCTAGGTTTAGGGTTTGGGTTAGAGGGTTTGGGACAGGCTGACGGTCACAGTGTAGTAATGTTGGCTATTCACAATGAATGAGCTTCAATCACTCGACAATTTGGTGTGTAGCACTCAGAACTTACGACTCCAGACTAGGGAAATGTTTAGAAATGTGCTTCGCACAATAGGAATACATATTCCAGTAGACTGAATATCTGAACAGCACAATTTTGTCACTGGGAAATCTTGTTCAAACAGCTGAGAAGCGAGTGTGACACTGTTTACATTTATTTTTCCCGTCTAAAGGAGTTGGCGTTTTCAGGAAAAGGTTTTGGTGAAACACTGAAAAACTCATTTTCCTAGAGCTATCGAACAGTATGAAAGTATTGAGAACACTATGAAATAAAAATGTTAGTTAGGCTAGGGTTCCAAGTAATGTTTTACTGTGCCTTTAAAAATCTGGTATGCCACCCGTGTTAAAATGAAAAGTCTCATTGCTCAAAACAACAGACCAGGGGAATGGCAGAGTGTCTCTAGAACTCCTGGAATACGTTTTAGAATCCGAACATCTCTACTGAATTTTGAAATACTGAAAATTTGTATCCAAAGCGCTGTGAAAGGTAGGATAGACTGTCAAGTGGTAATAATGTTGAAGTGCTGGTATATTTGTAAAAAAGGTTGTTTTACCAAATTAGAATTCACAATGAAAAAGCTTGAGACAGGGGAAGAGAGAGACTCCAACTCGGGAAATTCACAATGATAACCTAGGTTAATATCTAAGAAAGTGCTTCAAACACTAGGAATACGTGAATAAAGGGCCTTAATATCTGTAACACATTGTTTCCTGACAAGGAAATCGTGTTCAAAGAACATAGAAGCGAGTTGGATACTGGTTACATTTATTATTCCGGGACAATGAGTTGGCGATTTTGAAAGAAGCCTGGTTAGTCCATTAAACCGGATGTGATGACGTCACCAAGGGGGAGGGACCACGTGGGCAGGCTTAATTGATCCCAGGTGATAATGATTTGGCCAGGGGACCAGCTGGGAGTGATGACGTCATCGAGATTAGTTCTGGTATTAGGGTTAGAGAATTGGGGCTCTGTTCATGGTTAGGGTTAGGATAAGGTTTTGGGCTAGGTAGGGTTCAGGCTCAGGTGTGGCTAGGTTTAGGGTTTGGGTTAGAGGGTTAACGACAGGGTTACTGTCACAGTGTAGTAATGTTGGCTATTCACAATGAATGAGTTTCAATCACTCGACAATTTGGTGTGCAGCACTCAGAACTTAGGACTCCAGACTAGGGAAATATTTAGAAATGTGCTTCACACAATAGGAATACATATTCCAATAGACTGAATATCTGAACAGCACAATTTTGTCACTGGGAAATCTTGTTCAAACAGCTGAGAAGCGAGTGTGACACTGTTTACATTTATTTTTCCCGTCTAAAGGAGTTGGCGTTTTCGGGAAAAGGTTTTGGTGAAGCACTGAAAAACTCATTTTCCTAGAGCTATCGAACAGTATGAAAGTATTGAGAACAGTATGAAATAAAAATGTTAGTTAGGCTAGGGTTCCAAGTAATGTTTTACTGTGCCTTTAAAAAGCCTGTATGACACCCATGTTAAAATGAAAAGTCTCATTGCTCAAAACAACAGGCCAGGGTAATGGCAGAGTGTCTCTAGAACTCCTGGAATACGTTTTAGAACCCGAACATCTCTACTGAATTTTGAAATACTGAGAATTTGTATCCAAAGCGCTGTGAAAGGTAGGATAGACTGTCAAGTGGTAATAATGTTGAAAGTGCTGGTATATTTGTAAAAAAGGTTGTTTTACCAAATTAGAATTCACAATGAAAAAGCTTGAGACACTGGAAGAGAGAGACTCCAACTCGGGAAATTCACAATGATAACCTAGGTTAATATCTAAGAACGTGCTTCAAACACTAGGAATACGTGAATAAAGGGCCTTAATATCTGTAACACATTGTTTCCTGACAAGGAAATCGTGTTCAAAGAACATAGAAGCGAGTTGGATACTGGTTACATTTATTATTCCGGGACAATGAGATGGCGATTTTGAAAGAAGCCTGGTTAGGCCATTAAACCGGATGTGATGACGTCACCAAAAGGGGGGGGTCCACGTGGGCAGGCTTAAATGATCCCAGGTGATAATGATTTGGCCAGGGGACCAGCTGGGAGTGATGACGTCATCGAGTTTAGTTCTGGTATTAGGGTTAGAGAATTGGGGCTCTGTTCATGGTTAGGGTTAGGATAAGGTTTTGGGCTAGGTAGGGTTCAGGCTCAGGTGTGGGCTAGGTTTAGGGTTTGGGTTAGAGGGTTAGGGACAGGGTTACCGTCACAGTGTAGTAATGGTGGCTATTCACAATGAATGAGCTTCAATCACTGGACAATTTGGTGTGTAGCACTCAGAACTTACGACTCCAGACTAGGGAAATATTTAGAAATGTGCTTCACACAATAGGAATACATATTCCAATAGACTGAATATCTGAACAGCACAATTTTGTCACTGGGAAATCTTGTTCAAACAGCTGAGAAGCGAGTGTGACACTGTTTACATTTATTTTTCCCGTCAAAAGGAGTTGGCGTTTTCGGGAAAAGGTTTTGGTGAAACACTGAAAAACTCATTTTCCTAGAGCTATCGAATAGTATGAAAGTATTGAGAACACTATGAAATAAAAATGATAGTTAGGCTAGGGTTCCAAGTAATGTTTTACTGTGCCTTTAAAAAGCCAGTATGACACCCGTGTTAAAATGAAAAGTCTCATTGCTCAAAACAACAGACCAGGGGAATGGCAGAGTGTCTATAGAACTCCTGGAATACGTTTTAGAACCCGAACATCTCTACTGAATTTTGAAATACTGAGAATTTGTATCCAAAGCACTGTGAAAGGTAGAATAGACTGTCAAGTGGTAATAATGTTGAAAGTGCTGGTATATTTGTAAAAAAGGTTGTTTTACCAAATTAGAATTCACAATGAAAAAGCTTGAGACACTGGAAGAGAGAGACTCCAACTCGGGAAATTCAAAATGATAACCTAGGTTAATATCTAAGAAAGTGCTTCAAACACTAGGAATACGTGAATAAAGGGCCTTAATATCTGTAACACATTGTTTCCTGACAAGGAAATCGTGTTCAAAGAACATAGAACCCAATTGGATACTGGTTACATTTATTATTCCGGGACAATGAGTTGGCGATTTTGAAAGAAGCCTGGTTAGGCCATTAAACCGGATGTGATGACGTCACCAAGGGGGAGGGGCTACGTGGGCAGGCTTAATTGATCCCAGGTGATAATGATTTGGCCAGGGGACCAGCTGGGAGTGATGACGTCATCGAGATTAGTTCTGGTATTAGGGTTAGAGAATTGGGGTTCTGTTCATGGTTAGGGTTAGGATAAGGTTTTGGGCTAGGTAGGGTTCAGGCTCAGGTGTGGGCAAGGTTTAGGGTTTGGGTTAGAGGGTTTGGGACAGGCTGACGGTCACAGTGTAGTAATGTTGGCTATTCACAATGAATGAGCTTCAATCACTCGACAATTTGGTGTGTAGCACTCAGAACTTACGACTCCAGACTAGGGAAATGTTTAGAAATGTGCTTCACACAATAGGAATACATATTCCAGTAGACTGAATATCTGAACAGCACAATTTTGTCACTGGGAAATCTTGTTCAAACAGCTGAGAAGCGAGTGTGACACTGTTTACATTTATTTTTCCTGTCTAAAGGAGTTGGCGTTTTCGGGAAAAGGTTTTGGTGAAGCACTGAAAAATTCATTTTCCTAGAGCTATCGAACAGTATGAAAGTATTGAGAACAGTATGAAATAAAAATGTTAGTTAGGCTAGGGTTCCAGGTAATGTTTTACTGTGCCTTTAAAAAGCCGGTATGACACCCATGTTAAAATGAAAATTCTCATTGCTCAAAACAACAGACCAGGGGAATGGCAGAGTGTCTCTAGAACTCCTGGAATACGTTTTAGAACCCGAACATCTCTACTGAATTTTGAAATACTGAGAATTTGTATCCAAAGCGCTGTGAAAGGGAGGATAGAATGTCAAGTGGTAATAATGTTGAAAGTGCTGGTATATTTGTAAAAAAGGTTGTTTTACCAAATTAGAATTCACAATGAAAAAGCTTGAGACACTGGAAGAGAGAGACTCCAACTCGGGAAATTCAAAATGATAACCTAGGTTAACATCTAAGAAAGTGCTTCAAACACTAGGAATACGTGAATAAAGGGCCTTAATATCTGTAACACATTGTTTCCTGACAAGGAAATCGTGTTCAAAGAACATAGAACCCAGTTGGATACTGGTTACATTTATTATTCCGGGACAATGAGTTGGCGATTTTGAAAGAAGCCTGGTTAGGCCATTAAACCGGATGTGATGATGTCACCAAGGGGGAGGGACCACGTGGGCAGGCTTAATTGATCCCAGGTGATAATGATTTGGCCAGGGGACCAGCTGGGAGTGATGACGTCATCGAGATTAGTTCTGGTATTAGGGTTAGAGAATTGGGGCTCTGTTCATGGTTAGGGTTAGGATAAGGTTTTGGGCTAGGTAGGGTTCAGGCTCAGGTGTGGGCTAGGTTTAGGGTTTGGGTTAGAGGGTTAGGGACAGGGTTACTGTCACAGTGTAGTAATGTTGGCTATTCACAATGAATGAGTTTCAATCACTCGACAATTTGGTGTGCAGCACTCAGAACTTAGGACTCCAGACTAGGGAAATATTTAGAAATGTGCTTCACACAATAGGAATACATATTCCAATAGACTGAATATCTGAACAGCACAATTTTGTCACTGGGAAATCTTGTTCAAACAGCTGAGAAGCGAGTGTGACACTGTTTACATTTATTTTTCCCGTCTAAAGGAGTTGGCGTTTTCGGGAAAAGGTTTTGGTGAAGCACTGAAAAATTCATTTTCCTAGAGCTATCGAACAGTATGAAAGTATTGAGAACAGTATGAAATAAAAATGTTAGTTAGGCTAGGGTTCCAAGTAATGTTTTACTGTGCCTTTAAAAAGCCTGTATGACACCCGTGTTAAAATGAAAAGTCTCATTGCTCAAAACAACAGGCCAGGGTAATGGCAGAGTGTCTCTAGAACTCCTGGAATACGTTTTAGAACCCGAACATCTCTACTGAATTTTGAAATACTGAGAATTTGTATCCAAAGCGCTGTGAAAGGTAGGATAGACTGTCAAGTGGTAATAATGTTGAAAGTGCTGGTATATTTGTAAAAAAGGTTGTTTTACCAAATTAGAATTCACAATGAAAAAGCTTGAGACACTGGAAGAGAGAGACTCCAACTCGGGAAATTCACAATGATAACCTAGGTTAATATCTAAGAACGTGCTTCAAACACTAGGAATACGTGAATAAAGGGCCTTAATATCTGTAACACATTGTTTCCTGACAAGGAAATCGTGTTCAAAGAACATAGAAGCGAGTTGGATACTGGTTACATTTATTATTCCGGGACAATGAGTTGGCGATTTTGAAAGAAGCCTGGTTAGGCCATTAAACCGGATGTGATGACGTCACCAAAAGGGGGGGGTCCACGTGGGCAGGCTTAATTGATCCCAGGTGATAATGATTTGGCCAGGGGACCAGCTGGGAGTGATGACGTCATCGAGTTTAGTTCTGGTATTAGGGTTAGAGAATTGGGGCTCTGTTCATGGTTAGGGTTAGGATAAGGTTTTGGGCTAGGTAGGGTTCAGGCTCAGGTGTGGGCTAGGTTTAGGGTTTGGGTTAGAGGGTTAGGAACAGGGTTACGGTCACAGTGTAGTAATGGTGGCTATTCACAATGAATGAGCTTCAATCACTGGACAATTTGGTGTGTAGCACTCAGAACTTACGACTCCAGACTAGGGAAATATTTAGAAATGTGCTTCACACAATAGGAATACATATTCCAATAGACTGAATATCTGAACAGCACAATTTTGTCACTGGGAAATCTTGTTCAAACAGCTGAGAAGCGAGTGTGACACTGTTTACATTTATTTTTCCCGTCAAAAGGAGTTGGCGTTTTCGGGAAAAGGTTTTGGTGAAACACTGAAAAACTCATTTTCCTAGAGCTATCGAATAGTATGAAAGTATTGAGAACACTATGAAATAAAAATGATAGTTAGGCTAGGGTTCCAAGTAATGTTTTACTGTGCCTTTAAAAAGCCAGTATGACACCCGTGTTAAAATGAAAAGTCTCATTGCTCAAAACAACAGACCAGGGGAATGGCAGAGTGTCTATAGAACTCCTGGAATACGTTTTAGAACCCGAACATCTCTACTGAATTTTGAAATACTGAGAATTTGTATCCAAAGCACTGTGAAAGGTAGAATAGACTGTCAAGTGGTAATAATGTTGAAAGTGCTGGTATATTTGTAAAAAAGGTTGTTTTACCAAATTAGAATTCACAATGAAAAAGCTTGAGACACTGGAAGAGAGAGACTCCAACTCGGGAAATTCAAAATGATAACCTAGGTTAATATCTAAGAAAGTGCTTCAAACACTAGGAATACGTGAATAAAGGGCCTTAATATCTGTAACACATTGTTTCCTGACAAGGAAATCGTGTTCAAAGAACATAGAACCCAATTGGATACTGGTTACATTTATTATTCCGGGACAATGAGTTGGCGATTTTGAAAGAAGCCTGGTTAGGACATTAAACAAGATGTGATGACGTCACCAAGGGGGAGGGGCTACGTGGGCAGGCTTAATTGATCCCAGGTGATAATGATTTGGCCAGGGGACCAGCTGGGAGTGATGACGTCATCGAGATTAGTTCTGGTATTAGGGTTAGAGAATTGGGGTTCTGTTCATGGTTAGGGTTAGGATAAGGTTTTGGGCTAGGTAGGGTTCAGGCTCAGGTGTGGGCAAGGTTTAGGGTTTGGGTTAGAGGGTTTGGGACAGGCTGACGGTCACAGTGTAGTAATGTTGGCTATTCACAATGAATGAGCTTCAATCACTCGACAATTTGGTGTGTAGCACTCAGAACTTACGACTCCAGACTAGGGAAATGTTTAGAAATGTGCTTCACACAATAGGAATACATATTCCAGTAGACTGAATATCTGAACAGCACAATTTTGTCACTGGGAAATCTTGTTCAAACAGCTGAGAAGCGAGTGTGACACTGTTTACATTTATTTTTCCCGTCTAAAGGAGTTGGCGTTTTCGGGAAAAGGTTTTGGTGAAGCACTGAAAAATTCATTTTCCTAGAGCTATCGAACAGTATGAAAGTATTGAGAACAGTATGAAATAAAAATGTTAGTTAGGCTAGGGTTCCAAGTAATGTTTTACTGTGCCTTTAAAAAGCCGGTATGACACCCATGTTAAAATGAAAATTCTCATTGCTCAAAACAACAGACCAGGGGAATGGCAGAGTGTCTCTAGAACTCCTGGAATACGTTTTAGAACCCGAACATCTCTACTGAATTTTGAAATACTGAGAATTTGTATCCAAAGCGCTGTGAAAGGGAGGATAGACTGTCAAGTGGTAATAATGTTGAAAGTGCTGGTATATTTGTAAAAAAGGTTGTTTTACCAAATTAGAATTCACAATGAAAAAGCTTGAGACACTGGAAGAGAGAGACTCCAACTCGGGAAATTCAAAATGATAACCTAGGTTAACATCTAAGAAAGTGCTTCAAACACTAGGAATACGTGAATAAAGGGCCTTAATATCTGTAACACATTGTTTCCTGACAAGGAAATCGTGTTCAAAGAACATAGAACCCAGTTGGATACTGGTTACATTTATTATTCCGGGACAATGAGTTGGCGATTTTGAAAGAAGCCTGGTTAGGCCATTAAACCGGATGTGATGACGTCACCAAGGGGGAGGGACCACGTGGGCAGGCTTAATTGATCCCAGGTGATAATGATTTGGCCAGGGGACCAGCTGGGAGTGATGACGTCATCGAGATTAGTTCTGGTATTAGGGTTAGAGAATTGGGGCTCTGTTCATGGTTAGGGTTAGGATAAGGTTTTGGGCTAGGTAGGGTTCAGGCTCAGGTGTGGGCTAGGTTTAGGGTTTGGGTTAGAGGGTTAGGGACAGGGTTACTGTCACAGTGTAGTAATGTTGGCTATTCACAATGAATGAGTTTCAATCACTCGACAATTTGGTGTGCAGCACTCAGAACTTAGGACTCCAGACTAGGGAAATATTTAGAAATGTGCTTCACACAATAGGAATACATATTCCAATAGACTGAATATCTGAACAGCACAATTTTGTCACTGGGAAATCTTGTTCAAACAGCTGAGAAGCGAGTGTGACACTGTTTACATTTATTTTTCCCGTCTAAAGGAGTTGGCGTTTTCGGGAAAAGGTTTTGGTGAAGCACTGAAAAATTCATTTTCCTAGAGCTATCGAACAGTATGAAAGTATTGAGAACAGTATGAAATAAAAATGTTAGTTAGGCTAGGGTTCCAAGTAATGTTTTACTGTGCCTTTAAAAAGCCTGTATGACACCCGTGTTAAAATGAAAAGTCTCATTGCTCAAAACAACAGGCCAGGGTAATGGCAGAGTGTCTCTAGAACTCCTGGAATACGTTTTAGAACCCGAACATCTCTACTGAATTTTGAAATACTGAGAATTTGTATCCAAAGCGCTGTGAAAGGTAGGATAGACTGTCAAGTGGTAATAATGTTGAAAGTGCTGGTATATTTGTAAAAAAGGTTGTTTTACCAAATTAGAATTCACAATGAAAAAGCTTGAGACACTGGAAGAGAGAGACTCCAACTCGGGAAATTCACAATGATAACCTAGGTTAATATCTAAGAACGTGCTTCAAACACTAGGAATACGTGAATAAAGGGCCTTAATATCTGTAACACATTGTTTCCTGACAAGGAAATCGTGTTCAAAGAACATAGAAGCGAGTTGTATACTGGTTACATTTATTATTCCGGGACAATGAGTGGGCGGTTTTGAAAGAAGCCTGGTTAGGCCATTAAACCGGATGTGATGACGTCACCAAAAGGGGGGGGTCCACGTGGGCAGGCTTAATTGATCCCAGGTGATAATGATTTGGCCAGGGGACCAGCTGGGAGTGATGACGTCATCGAGTTTAGTTCTGGTATTAGGGTTAGAGAATTGGGGCTCTGTTCATGGTTAGGGTTAGGATAAGGTTTTGGGCTAGGTAGGGTTCAGGCTCAGGTGTGGGCTAGGTTTAGGGTTTGGGTTAGAGGGTTAGGGACAGGGTTACGGTCACAGTGTAGTAATGGTGGCTATTCACAATGAATGAGCTTCAATCACTGGACAATTTGGTGTGTAGCACTCAGAAAGTACGACTCCAGACTAGGGAAATATTTAGAAATGTGCTTCACACAATAGGAATACATATTCCAATAGACTGAATATCTGAACAGCACAATTTTGTCACTGGGAAATCTTGTTCAAACAGCTGAGAAGCGAGTGTGACACTGTTTACATTTATTTTTCCCGTCAAAAGGAGTTGGCGTTTTCGGGAAAAGGTTTTGGTGAAACACTGAAAAACTCATTTTCCTAGAGCTATCGAATAGTATGAAAGTATTGAGAACACTATGAAATAAAAATGATAGTTAGGCTAGGGTTCCAAATAATGTTTTACTGTGCCTTTAAAAAGCCAGTATGACACCCGTGTTAAAATGAAAAGTCTCATTGCTCAAAACAACAGACCAGGGGAATGGCAGAGTGTCTATAGAACTCCTGGAATACGTTTTAGAACCCGAACATCTCTACTGAATTTTGAAATACTGAGAATTTGTATCCAAAGCACTGTGAAAGGTAGAATAGACTGTCAAGTGGTAATAATGTTGAAAGTGCTGGTATATTTGTAAAAAAGGTTGTTTTACCAAATTAGAATTCACAATGAAAAAGCTTGAGACACTGGAAGAGAGAGACTCCAACTCGGGAAATTCAAAATGATAACCTAGGTTAATATCTAAGAAAGTGCTTCAAACACTAGGAATACGTGAATAAAGGTCCTTAATATCTGTAACACATTGTTTCCTGACAAGGAAATCGTGTTCAAAGAACATAGAACCCAATTGGATACTGGTTACATTTATTATTCCGGGACAATGAGTTGGCGATTTTGAAAGAAGCCTGGTTAGGACATTAAACCAGATGTGATGACGTCACCAAGGGGGAGGGGCTACGTGGGCAGGCTTAATTGATCCCAGGTGATAATGATTTGGCCAGGGGACCAGCTGGGAGTGATGACGTCATCGAGATTAGTTCTGGTATTAGGGTTAGAGAATTGGGGTTCTGTTCATGGTTAGGGTTAGGATAAGGTTTTGGGCTAGGTAGGGTTCAGGCTCAGGTGTGGGCAAGGTTTAGGGTTTGGGTTAGAGGGTTTGGGACAGGCTGACGGTCACAGTGTAGTAATGTCGGCTATTCACAATGAATGAGCTTCAATCACTCGACAATTTGGTGTGTAGCACTCAGAACTTACGACTCAAGACTAGGGAAATGTTTAGAAATGTGCTTCACACAATAGGAATACATATTCCAGTAGACTGAATATCTGAAGAGCACAATTTTGTCACTGGGAAATCTTGTTCAAACAGCTGAGAAGCGAGTGTGACACTGTTTACATTTATTTTTCCCGTCTAAAGGAGTTGGCGTTTTCGGGAAAAGGTTTTGGTGAAGCACTGAAAAATTCATTTTCCTAGAGCTATCGAACAGTATGAAAGTATTGAGAACAGTATGAAATAAAAATGTTAGTTAGGCTAGGGTTCCAAGTAATGTTTTACTGTGCCTTTAAAAAGCCGGTATGACACCCGTGTTAAAATGAAAAGTCTCATTGCTCAAAACAACAGACCAGGGGAATGGCAGAGTGTCTCTAGAACTCCTGGAATACGTTTTAGAACCCGAACATCTCTACTGAATTTTGAAATACTGAGAATTTGTATCCAAAGCGCTGTGAAAGGTAGGATAGACTGTCAAGTGGTAATAATGTTGAAAGTGCTGGTATATTTGTAAAAAAGGTTGTTTTACCAAATTAGAATTCACAATGAAAAAGCTTGAGACACTGGAAGAGAGAGACTCCAACTCGGGAAATTCACAATGATAACCTAGGTTAATATCTAAGAACGTGCTTCAAACACTAGGAATACGTGAATAAAGGGCCTTAATATCTGTAACACATTGTTTCCTGACAAGGAAATCGTGTTCAAAGAACATAGAAGCGAGTTGTATACTGGTTACATTTATTATTCCGGGACAATGAGTGGGCGGTTTTGAAAGAAGCCTGGTTAGGCCATTAAACCGGATGTGATGACGTCACCAAAAGGGGGGGGTCCACGTGGGCATGCTTAATTGATCCCAGGTGATAATGATTTGGCCAGGGGACCAGCTGGGAGTGATGACGTAATCGAGTTTAGTTCTGGTATTAGGGTTAGAGAATTGGGGCTCTGTTCATGGTTAGGGTTAGGATAAGGTTTTGGGCTAGGTAGGGTTCAGGCTCAGGTGTGGGCTAGGTTTAGGGTTTGGGTTAGAGGTTTAGGGACAGGGTTACGGTCACAGTGTAGTAATGGTGGCTATTCACAATGAATGAGCTTCAATTTGGTGTGTAGCACTCAGAAAGTACGACTCCAGACTAGGGAAATATTTAGAAATGTGCTTCACACAATAGGAATACATATTCCAATAGACTGAATATCTGAACAGCACAATTTTGTCACTGGGAAATCTTGTTCAAACAGCTGAGAAGCGAGTGTGACACTGTTTACATTTATTTTTCCCGTCAAAAGGAGTTGGCGTTTTCGGGAAAAGGTTTTGTTGAAGCACTGAAAAATTCATTTTCCTAGAGCTATCGAACAGTATGAAAGTATTGAGAACAGTATGAAATAAAAATGTTAGTTAGGCTAGGGTTCCAAGTAATGTTTTACTGTGCCTTTAAAAAGCCGGTATGACACCCATGTTAAAATGAAAAGTCTCATTGCTCAAAACAACAGACTAGGGGAATGGCAGAGTGTCTCTAGAACTCCTGGAATACGTTTTAGAACCCGAACATCTCTACTGAATTTTGAAATACTGAGAATTTGTATCCAAAGCGCTGTGAAAGGGAGGATAGACTGTCAAGTGGTAATAATGTTGAAAGTGCTGGTATATTTGTAAAAAAGGTTGTTTTACCAAATTAGAATTCACAATGAAAAAGCTTGAGACACTGGAAGAGAGAGACTCCAACTCGGGAAATTCAAAATGATAACCTAGGTTAACATCTAAGAAAGTGCTTCAAACACTAGGAATACGTGAATAAAGGGCCTTAATATCTGTAACACATTGTTTCCTGACAAGGAAATCGTGTTCAAAGAACATAGAAGCGAGTTGGATACTGGTTACATTTATTATTCCGGGACAATGAGTTGGCGATTTTGAAAGAAGCCTGGTTAGGCCATTAAACCGGATGTGATGACGTCACCAAGGGGGAGGGACCACGTGGGCAGGCTTAATTGATCCCAGGTGATAATGATTTGGCCAGGGGACCAGCTGGGAGTGATGACGTCATCGAGATTAGTTCTGGTATTAGGGTTAGAGAATTGGGGCTCTGTTCATGGTTAGGGTTAGGATAAGGTTTTGGGCTAGGTAGGGTTCAGGCTCAGGTGTGGGCTAGGTTTAGGGTTTGGGTTAGAGGGTTAGGGACAGGGTTACTGTCACAGTGTAGTAATGTTGGCTATTCACAATGAATGAGTTTCAATCACTCGACAATTTGGTGTGCAGCACTCAGAACTTAGGACTCCAGACTAGGGAAATATTTAGAAATGTGCTTCACACAATAGGAATACATATTCCAATAGACTGAATATCTGAACAGCACAATTTTGTCACTGGGAAATCTTGTTCAAACAGCTGAGAAGCGAGTGTGACACTGTTTACATTTATTTTTCCCGTCTAAAGGAGTTGGCGTTTTCGGGAAAAGGTTTTGGTGAAGCACTGAAAAATTCATTTTCCTAGAGCTATCGAACAGTATGAAAGTATTGAGAACAGTATGAAATAAAAATGTTAGTTAGGCTAGGGTTCCAAGTAATGTTTTACTGTGCCTTTAAAAAGCCTGTATGACACCCGTGTTAAAATGAAAAGTCTCATTGCTCAAAACAACAGGCCAGGGTAATGGCAGAGTGTCTCTAGAACTCCTGGAATACGTTTTAGAACCCGAACATCTCTACTGAATTTTGAAATACTGAGAATTTGTATCCAAAGCGCTGTGAAAGGTAGGATAGACTGTCAAGTGGTAATAATGTTGAAAGTGCTGGTATATTTGTAAAAAAGGTTGTTTTACCAAATTAGAATTCACAATGAAAAAGCTTGAGACACTGGAAGAGAGAGACTCCAACTCGGGAAATTCACAATGATAACCTAGGTTAATATCTAAGAACGTGCTTCAAACACTAGGAATACGTGAATAAAGGGCCTTAATATCTGTAACACATTGTTTCCTGACAAGGAAATCGTGTTCAAAGAACATAGAAGCGAGTTGTATACTGGTTACATTTATTATTCCGGGACAATGAGTGGGCGGTTTTGAAAGAAGCCTGGTTAGGCCATTAAACCGGATGTGATGACGTCACCAAAAGGGGGGGGTCCACGTGGGCAGGCTTAATTGATCCCAGGTGATAATGATTTGGCCAGGGGACCAGCTGGGAGTGATGACGTCATCGAGTTTAGTTCTGGTATTAGGGTTAGAGAATTGGGGCTCTGTTCATGGTTAGGGTTAGGATAAGGTTTTGGGCTAGGTAGGGTTCAGGCTCAGGTGTGGGCTAGGTTTAGGGTTTGGGTTAGAGGGTTAGGGACAGGGTTACGGTCACAGTGTAGTAATGGTGGCTATTCACAATGAATGAGCTTCAATCACTGGACAATTTGGTGTGTAGCACTCAGAAAGTACGACTCCAGACTAGGGAAATATTTAGAAATGTGCTTCACACAATAGGAATACATATTCCAGTAGACTGAATATCTGAACAGCACAATTTTGTCACTGGGAAATCTTGTTCAAACAGCTGAGAAGCGAGTGTGACACTGTTTACATTTATTTTTCCCGTCTAAAGGAGTTGGCGTTTTCGGGAAAAGGTTTTGGTGAAGCACTGAAAAATTCATTTTCCTAGAGCTATCGAACAGTATGAAAGTATTGAGAACAGTATGAAATAAAAATGTTAGTTAGGCTAGGGTTCCAAGTAATGTTTTACTGTGCCTTTAAAAAGCCGGTATGACACCCATGTTAAAATGAAAAGTCTCATTGCTCAAAACAACAGACCAGGGGAATGGCAGAGTGTCTCTAGAACTCCTGGAATACGTTTTAGAACCCGAACATCTCTACTGAATTTTGAAATACTGAGAATTTGTATCCAAAGCGCTGTGAAAGGGAGGATAGACTGTCAAGTGGTAATAATGTTGAAAGTGCTGCTATATTTGTAAAAAAGGTTGTTTTACCAAATTAGAATTCACAATGAAAAAGCTTGAGACACTGGAAGAGAGAGACTCCAACTCGGGAAATTCAAAATGATAACCTAGGTTAATATCTAAGAAAGTGCTTCAAACACTAGGAATACGTGAATAAAGGGTCTTAATATCTGTAACACATTGTTTCCTGACAAGGAAATCGTGTTCAAAGAACATAGAAGCGAGTTGGATACTGGTTACATTTATTATTCCGGGACAATGAGTTGGCGATTTTGAAAGAAGCCTGGTTAGGCCATTAAACCGGATGTGATGACGTCACCAAGGGGGAGGGACCACGTGGGCAGGCTTAATTGATCCCAGGTGATAATGATTTGGCCAGGGGACCAGCTGGGAGTGATGACGTCATCGAGATTAGTTCTGGTATTAGGGTTAGAGAATTGGGGCTCTGTTCATGGTTAGGGTTAGGATAAGGTTTTGGGCTAGGTAGGGTTCAGGCTCAGGTGTGGGCTAGGTTTAGGGTTTGGGTTAGAGGGTTAGGGACAGGGTTACTGTCACAGTGTAGTAATGTTGGCTATTCACAATGAATGAGTTTCAATCACTCGACAATTTGGTGTGCAGCACTCAGAACTTAGGACTCCAGACTAGGGAAATATTTAGAAATGTGCTTCACACAATAGGAATACATATTCCAATAGACTGAATATCTGAACAGCACAATTTTGTCACTGGGAAATCTTGTTCAAACAGCTGAGAAGCGAGTGTGACACTGTTTACATTTATTTTTCCCGTCTAAAGGAGTTGGCGTTTTCGGGAAAAGGTTTTGGTGAAGCACTGAAAAATTCATTTTCCTAGAGCTATCGAACAGTATGAAAGTATTGAGAACAGTATGAAATAAAAATGTTAGTTAGGCTAGGGTTCCAAGTAATGTTTTACTGTGCCTTTAAAAAGCCTGTATGACACCCGTGTTAAAATGAAAAGTCTCATTGCTCAAAACAACAGGCCAGGGTAATGGCAGAGTGTCTCTAGAACTCCTGGAATACGTTTTAGAACCCGAACATCTCTACTGAATTTTGAAATACTGAGAATTTGTATCCAAAGCGCTGTGAAAGGTAGGATAGACTGTCAAGTGGTAATAATGTTGAAAGTGCTGGTATATTTGTAAAAAAGGTTGTTTTACCAAATTAGAATTCACAATGAAAAAGCTTGAGACACTGGAAGAGAGAGACTCCAACTCGGGAAATTCACAATGATAACCTAGGTTAATATCTAAGAACGTGCTTCAAACACTAGGAATACGTGAATAAAGGGCCTTAATATCTGTAACACATTGTTTCCTGACAAGGAAATCGTGTTCAAAGAACATAGAAGCGAGTTGTATACTGGTTACATTTATTATTCCGGGACAATGAGTGGGCAGTTTTGAAAGAAGCCTGGTTAGGCCATTAAACCGGATGTGATGACGTCACCAAAAGGGGGGGGTCCACGTGGGCAGGCTTAATTGATCCCAGGTGATAATGATTTGGCCAGGGGACCAGCTGGGAGTGATGACGTCATCGAGTTTAGTTCTGGTATTAGGGTTAGAGAATTGGGGCTCTGTTCATGGTTAGGGTTAGGATAAGGTTTTGGGCTACGTAGGGTTCAGGCTCAGGTGTGGGCTAGGTTTAGGGTTTGGGTTAGAGGGTTAGGGACAGGGTTACGGTCACAGTGTAGTAATGGTGGCTATTCACAATGAATGAGCTTCAATCACTGGACAATTTGGTGTGTAGCACTCAGAAAGTACGACTCCAGACTAGGGAAATATTTAGAAATGTGCTTCACACAATAGGAATACATATTCCAATAGACTGAATATCTGAACAGCACAATTTTGTCACTGGGAAATCTTGTTCAAACAGCTGAGAAGCGAGTGTGACACTGTTTACATTTATTTTTCCCGTCAAAAGGAGTTGGCGTTTTCGGGAAAAGGTTTTGGTGAAACACTGAAAAACTCATTTTCCTAGAGCTATCGAATAGTATGAAAGTATTGAGAACACTATGAAATAAAAATGATAGTTAGGCTAGGGTTCCAAGTAATGTTTTACTGTGCCTTTAAAAAGCCAGTATGACACCCGTGTTAAAATGAAAAGTCTCATTGCTCAAAACAACAGACCAGGGGAATGGCAGAGTGTCTATAGAACTCCTGGAATACGTTTTAGAACCCGAACATCTCTACTGAATTTTGAAATACTGAGAATTTGTATCCAAAGCACTGTGAAAGGTAGAATAGACTGTCAAGTGGTAATAATGTTGAAAGTGCTGGTATATTTGTAAAAAAGGTTGTTTTACCAAATTAGAATTCACAATGAAAAAGCTTGAGACACTGGAAGAGAGAGACTCCAACTCGGGAAATTCAAAATGATAACCTAGGTTAATATCTAAGAAAGTGCTTCAAACACTAGGAATACGTGAATAAAGGGCCTTAATATCTGTAACACATTGTTTCCTGACAAGGAAATCGTGTTCAAAGAACATAGAACCCAATTGGATACTGGTTACATTTATTATTCCGGGACAATGAGTTGGCGATTTTGAAAGAAGCCTGGTTAGGACATTAAACCAGATGTGATGACGTCACCAAGGGGGAGGGGCTTCGTGGGCAGGCTTAATTGATCCCAGGTGATAATGATTTGGCCAGGGGACCAGCTGGGAGTGATGACGTCATCGAGATTAGTTCTGGTATTAGGGTTAGAGAATTGGGGTTCTGTTCATGGTTAGGGTTAGGATAAGGTTTTGGGCTAGGTAGGGTTCAGGCTCAGGTGTGGGCAAGGTTTAGGGTTTGGGTTAGAGGGTTTGGGACAGGCTGACGGTCACAGTGTAGTAATGTTGGCTATTCACAATGAATGAGCTTCAATCACTCGACAATTTGGTGTGTAGCACTCAGAACTTACGACTCCAGACTAGGGAAATGTTTAGAAATGTGCTTCACACAATAGGAATACATATTCCAGTAGACTGAATATCTGAACAGCACAATTTTCTCACTGGGAAATCTTGTTCAAACAGCTGAGAAGCGAGTGTGCCACTGTTTACATTTATTTTTCCCGTCTAAAGGAGTTGGCGTTTTCGGGAAAAGGTTTTGGTGAAGCACTGAAAAATTCATTTTCCTAGAGCTATCGAACAGTATGAAAGTATTGAGAACAGTATGAAATAAAAATGTTAGTTAGGCTAGGGTTCCAAGTAATGTTTTACTGTGCCTTTAAAAAGCCGGTATGCCACCCGTGTTAAAATGAAAAGTCTCATTGCTCAAAACAACAGACCAGGGGAATGGCAGAGTGTCTCTAGAACTCCTGGAATACGTTTTAGAACCCGAACATCTCTACTGAATTTTGAAATACTGAGAATTTGTATCCAAAGCGCTGTGAAAGGGAGGATAGACTGTCAAGTGGTAATAATGTTGAAAGTGCTGGTATATTTGTAAAAAAGGTTGTTTTACCAAATTAGAATTCACAATGAAAAAGCTTGAGACACTGGAAGAGAGAGACTCCAACTCGGGAAATTCAAAATGATAACCTAGGTTAATATCTAAGAAAGTGCTTCAAACACTAGGAATACGTGAATAAAGGGCCTTAATATCTGTAACACATTGTTTCCTGACAAGGAAATCGTGTTCAAAGAACATAGATCCCAGTTGGATACTGGTTACATTTATTATTCCGGGACAATGAGTTGGCGATTTTGAAAGAAGCCTGGTTAGGACATTAAACCAGATGTGATGACGTCACCAAGGGGGAGGGGCTACGTGGGCAGGCTTAATTGATCCCAGGTGATAATGATTTGGCCAGGGGATCAGCTGGGAGTGATGACGTCATCGAGATTAGTTCTGGTATTAGGGTTAGAGAATTGGGGTTCTGTTCATGGTTAGGGTTAGGATAAGGTTTTGGGCTAGGTAGGGTTCAGGCTCAGGTGTGGGCAAGGTTTAGGGTTTGGGTTAGAGGGTTTGGGACAGGCTGACGGTCACAGTGTAGTAATGTTAGCTATTCACAATGAATGAGCTTCAATCACTCGACAATTTGGTGTGTAGCACTCAGAACTTACGACTCCAGACTAGGGAAATGTTTAGAAATGTGCTTCACACAATAGGAATACATATTCCAGTAGACTGAATATCTGAACAGCAAAATTTTGTCACTGGGAAATCTTGTTCAAACAGCTGAGAAGCGAGTGTGACACTGTTTACATTTATTTTTCCTGTCTAAAGGAGTTGGCGTTTTCGGGAAAAGGTTTTGTTGAAGCACTGAAAAATTCATTTTCCTAGAGCTATCGAACAGTATGAAAGTATTGAGAACAGTATGAAATAAAAATGTTAGTTAGGCTAGGGTTCCAAGTAATGTTTTACTGTGCCTTTAAAAAGCCGGTATGACACCCATGTTAAAATGAAAAGTCTCATTGCTCAAAACAACAGACCAGGGGAATGGCAGAGTGTCTCTAGAACTCCTGGAATACGTTTTAGAACCCGAACATCTCTACTGAATTTTGAAATACTGAGAATTTGTATCCAAAGCGCTGTGAAAGGGAGGATAGACTGTCAAGTCGTAATAATGTTGAAAGTGCTGGTATATTTGTAAAAAAGGTTGTTTTACCAAATTAGAATTCACAATGAAAAAGCTTGAGACACTGGAAGAGAGAGACTCCAACTCGGGAAATTCAAAATGATAACCTAGGTTAACATCTAAGAAAGTGCTTCAAACACTAGGAATACGTGAATAAAGGGCCTTAATATCTGTAACACATTGTTTCCTGACAAGGAAATCGTGTTCAAAGAACATAGAACCCAGTTGGATACTGGTTACATTTATTATTCCGGGACAATGAGTTGGCGATTTTGAAAGAAGCCTGGTTAGGCCATTAAACCGGATGTGATGACGTCACCAAGGGGGAGGGACCACGTGGGCAGGCTTAATTGATCCCAGGTGATAATGATTTGGCCAGGGGACCAGCTGGGAGTGATGACGTCATCGAGATTAGTTCTGGTATTAGGGTTAGAGAATTGGGGCTCTGTTCATGGTTAGGGTTAGGATAAGGTTTTGGGCTAGGTAGGGTTCAGGCTCAGGTGTGGGCTAGGTTTAGGGTTTGGGTTAGAGGGTTAGGGACAGGGTTACTGTCACAGTGTAGTAATGTTGGCTATTCACAATGAATGAGTTTCAATCACTCGACAATTTGGTGTGTAGCACTCAGAACTTAGGACTCCAGACTAGGGAAATATTTAGAAATGTGCTTCACACAATAGGAATACATATTCCAATAGACTGAATATCTGAACAGCACAATTTTGTCACTGGGAAATCTTGTTCAAACAGCTGAGAAGCGAGTGTGACACTGTTTACATTTATTTTTCCCGTCTAAAGGAGTTGGCGTTTTCGGGAAAAGGTTTTGGTGAAGCACTGAAAAATTCATTTTCCTAGAGCTATCGAACAGTATGAAAGTATTGAGAACAGTATGAAATAAAAATGTTAGTTAGGCTAGGGTTCCAAGTAATGTTTTACTGTGCCTTTAAAAAGCCTGTATGACACCCGTGTTAAAATGAAAAGTCTCATTGCTCAAAACAACAGGCCAGGGTAATGGCAGAGTATCTCTAGAACTCCTGGAATACGTTTTAGAACCCGAACATCTCTACTGAATTTTGAAATACTGAGAATTTGTATCCAAAGCGCTGTGAAAAGTAGGATAGACTGTCAAGTGGTAATAATGTTGAAAGTGCTGGTATATTTGTAAAAAAGGTTGTTTTACCAAATTAGAATTCACAATGAAAAAGCTTGAGACACTGGAAGAGAGAGACTCCAACTCGGGAAATTCAAAATGATAACCTAGGTTAATATCTAAGAAAGTGCTTCAAACACTAGGAATACGTGAATAAAGGGCCTTAATATCTGTAACACATTGTTTCCTGACAAGGAAATCGTGTTCAAAGAACATAGATCCCAGTTGGATACTGGTTACATTTATTATTCCGGGACAATGAGTTGGCGATTTTGAAAGAAGCCTGGTTAGGACATTAAACCAGATGTGATGACGTCACCAAGGGGGAGGGGCTACGTGGGCAGGCTTAATTGATCCCAGGTGATAATGATTTGGCCAGGGGATCAGCTGGGAGTGATGACGTCATCGAGATTAGTTCTGGTATTAGGGTTAGAGAATTGGGGTTCTGTTCATGGTTAGGGTTAGGATAAGGTTTTGGGCTAGGTAGGGTTCAGGCTCAGGTGTGGGCAAGGTTTAGGGTTTGGGTTAGAGGGTTTGGGACAGGCTGACGGTCACAGTGTAGTAATGTTGGCTATTCACAATGAATGAGCTTCAATCACTCGACAATTTGGTGTGTAGCACTCAGAACTTACGACTCCAGACTAGGGAAATGTTTAGAAATGTGCTTCACACAATAGGAATACATATTCCAGTAGACTGAATATCTGAACAGCAAAATTTTGTCACTGGGAAATCTTGTTCAAACAGCTGAGAAGCGAGTGTGACACTGTTTACATTTATTTTTCCTGTCTAAAGGAGTTGGCGTTTTCGGGAAAAGGTTTTGTTGAAGCACTGAAAAATTCATTTTCCTAGAGCTATCGAACAGTATGAAAGTATTGAGAACAGTATGAAATAAAAATGTTAGTTAGGCTAGGGTTCCAAGTAATGTTTTACTGTGCCTTTAAAAAGCCGGTATGACACCCATGTTAAAATGAAAAGTCTCATTGCTCAAAACAACAGACCAGGGGAATGGCAGAGTGTCTCTAGAACTCCTGGAATACGTTTTAGAACCCGAACATCTCTACTGAATTTTGAAATACTGAGAATTTGTATCCAAAGCGCTGTGAAAGGGAGGATAGACTGTCAAGTCGTAATAATGTTGAAAGTGCTGGTATATTTGTAAAAAAGGTTGTTTTACCAAATTAGAATTCACAATGAAAAAGCTTGAGGCACTGGAAGAGAGAGACTCCAACTCGGGAAATTCAAAATGATAACCTAGGTTAACATCTAAGAAAGTGCTTCAAACACTAGGAATACGTGAATAAAGGGCCTTAATATCTGTAACACATTGTTTCCTGACAAGGAAATCGTGTTCAAAGAACATAGAACCCAGTTGGATACTGGTTACATTTATTATTCCGGGACAATGAGTTGGCGATTTTGAAAGAAGCCTGGTTAGGCCATTAAACCGGATGTGATGACGTCACCAAGGGGGAGGGACCACGTGGGCAGGCTTAATTGATCCCAGGTGATAATGATTTGGCCAGGGGACCAGCTGGGAGTGATGACGTCATCGAGATTAGTTCTGGTATTAGGGTTAGAGAATTGGGGCTCTGTTCATGGTTAGGGTTAGGATAAGGTTTTGGGCTAGGTAGGGTTCAGGCTCAGGTGTGGGCTAGGTTTAGGGTTTGGGTTAGAGGGTTAGGGACAGGGTTACTGTCACAGTGTAGTAATGTTGGCTATTCACAATGAATGAGTTTCAATCACTCGACAATTTGGTGTGCAGCACTCAGAACTTAGGACTCCAGACTAGGGAAATATTTAGAAATGTGCTTCACACAATAGGAATACATATTCCAATAGACTGAATATCTGAACAGCACAATTTTGTCACTGGGAAATCTTGTTCAAACAGCTGAGAAGCGAGTGTGACACTGTTTACATTTATTTTTCCCGTCTAAAGGAGTTGGCGTTTTCGGGAAAAGGTTTTGGTGAAGCACTGAAAAATTCATTTTCCTAGAGCTATCGAACAGTATGAAAGTATTGAGAACAGTATGAAATAAAAATGTTAGTTAGGCTAGGGTTCCAAGTAATGTTTTACTGTGCCTTTAAAAAGCCTGTATGACACCCGTGTTAAAATGAAAAGTCTCATTGCTCAAAACAACAGGCCAGGGTAATGGCAGAGTATCTCTAGAACTCCTGGAATACGTTTTAGAACCCGAACATCTCTACTGAATTTTGAAATACTGAGAATTTGTATCCAAAGCGCTGTGAAAAGTAGGATAGACTGTCAAGTGGTAATAATGTTGAAAGTGCTGGTATATTTGTAAAAAAGGTTGTTTTACCAAATTAGAATTCACAATGAAAAAGCTTGAGACACTGGAAGAGAGAGACTCCAACTCGGGAAATTCACAATGATAACCTAGGTTAATATCTAAGAACGTGCTTCAAACACTAGGAATACGTGAATAAAGGGCCTTAATATCTGTAACACATTGTTTCCTGACAAGGAAATCGTGTTCAAAGAACATAGAAGCGAGTTGTATACTGGTTACATTTATTATTCCGGGACAATGAGTGGGCGGTTTTGAAAGAAGCCTGGTTAGGCCATTAAACCGGATGTGATGACGTCACCAAAAGGGGGGGGTCCACGTGGGCAGGCTTAATTGATCCCAGGTGATAATGATTTGGCCAGGGGACCAGCTGGGAGTGATGACGTCATCGAGTTTAGTTCTGGTATTAGGGTTAGAGAATTGGGGCTCTGTTCATGGTTAGGGTTAGGATAAGGTTTTGGGCTAGGTAGGGTTCAGGCTCAGGTGTGGGCTAGGTTTAGGGTTTGGGTTAGAGGGTTAGGGACAGGGTTACGGTCACAGTGTAGTAATGGTGGCTATTCACAATGAATGAGCTTCAATCACTGGACAATTTGGTGTGTAGCACTCAGAACTTACGACTCCAGACTAGGGAAATATTTAGAAATGTGCTTCACACAATAGGAATACATATTCCAATAGACTGAATATCTGAACAGCACAATTTTGTCACTGGGAAATCTTGTTCAAACAGCTGAGAAGCGAGTGTGACACTGTTTACATTTATTTTTCCCGTCAAAAGGAGTTGGCGTTTTCGGGAAAAGGTTTTGGTGAAACACTGAAAAACTCATTTTCCTAGAGCTATCGAATAGTATGAAAGTATTGAGAACACTATGAAATAAAAATGATAGTTAGGCTAGGGTTCCAAGTAATGTTTTACTGTGCCTTTAAAAAGCCAGTATGACACCCGTGTAAAAATGAAAAGTCTCATTGCTCAAAACAACAGACCAGGGGAATGGCAGAGTGTCTATAGAACTCCTGGAATACGTTTTAGAACCCGAACATCTCTACTGAATTTTGAAATACTGAGAATTTGTATCCAAAGCACTGTGAAAGGTAGAATAGACTGTCAAGTGGTAATAATGTTGAAAGTGCTGGTATATTTGTAAAAAAGGTTGTTTTACCAAATTAGAATTCACAATGAAAAAGCTTGAGACACTGGAAGAGAGAGACTCCAACTCGGGAAATTCACAATGATAACCTAGGTTAATATCTAAGAACGTGCTTCAAACACTAGGAATACGTGAATAAAGGGCCTTAATATCTGTAACACATTGTTTCCTGACAAGGAAATCGTGTTCAAAGAACATAGAAGCGAGTTGTATACTGGTTACATTTATTATTCCGGGACAATGAGTGGGCAGTTTTGAAAGAAGCCTGGTTAGGCCATTAAACCGGATGTGATGACGTCACCAAAAGGGGGGGGTCCACGTGGGCAGGCTTAATTGATCCCAGGTGATAATGATTTGGCCAGGGGACCAGCTGGGAGTGATGACGTCATCGAGTTTAGTTCTGGTATTAGGGTTAGAGAATTGGGGCTCTGTTCATGGTTAGGGTTAGGATAAGGTTTTGGGCTAGGTAGGGTTCAGGCTCAGGTGTGGGCTAGGTTTAGGGTTTGGGTTAGAGGGTTAGGGACAGGGTTACGGTCACAGTGTAGTAATGGTGGCTATTCACAATGAATGAGCTTCAATCACTGGACAATTTGGTGTGTAGCACTCAGAAAGTACGACTCCAGACTAGGGAAATATTTAGAAATGTGCTTCACACAATAGGAAAACATATTCCAATAGACTGAATATCTGAACAGCACAATTTTGTCACTGGGAAATCTTGTTCAAACAGCTGAGAAGCGAGTGTGACACTGTTTACATTTATTTTTCCCGTCTAAAGGAGTTGGCGTTTTCGGGAAAAGGTTTTGGTGAAGCACTGAAAAATTCATTTTCCTAGAGCTATCGAACAGTATGAAAGTATTGAGAACAGTATGAAATAAAAATGTTAGTTAGGCTAGGGTTCCAAGTAATGTTTTACTGTGCCTTTAAAAAGCCGGTATGACACCCGTGTTAAAATGAAAAGTCTCATTGCTCAAAACAACAGACCAGGGGAATGGCAGAGTGTCTCTAGAACTCCTGGAATACGTTTTAGAACCCGAACATCTCTACTGAATTTTGAAATACTGAGAATTTGTATCCAAAGCGCTGTGAAAGGGAGGATAGACTGTCAAGTGGTAATAATGTTGAAAGTGCTGGTATATTTGTAAAAAAGGTTGTTTTACCAAATTAGAATTCACAATGAAAAAGCTTGAGACACTGGAAGAGAGAGACTCCAACTCGGGAAATTCAAAATGATAACCTAGGTTAATATCTAAGAAAGTGCTTCAAACACTAGGAATACGTGAATAAAGGGCCTTAATATCTGTAACACATTGTTTCCTGACAAGGAAATCGTGTTCAAAGAACATAGATCCCAGTTGGATACTGGTTACATTTATTATTCCGGGACAATGAGTTGGCGATTTTGAAAGAAGCCTGGTTAGGACATTAAACCAGATGTGATGACGTCACCAAGGGGGAGGGGCTACGTGGGCAGGCTTAATTGATCCCAGGTGATAATGATTTGGCCAGGGGATCAGCTGGGAGTGATGACGTCATCGAGATTAGTTCTGGTATTAGGGTTAGAGAATTGGGGTTCTGTTCATGGTTAGGGTTAGGATAAGGTTTTGGGCTAGGTAGGGTTCAGGCTCAGGTGTGGGCAAGGTTTAGGGTTTGGGTTAGAGGGTTTGGGACAGGCTGACGGTCACAGTGTAGTAATGTTAGCTATTCACAATGAATGAGCTTCAATCACTCGACAATTTGGTGTGTAGCACTCAGAACTTACGACTCCAGACTAGGGAAATGTTTAGAAATGTGCTTCACACAATAGGAATACATATTCCAGTAGACTGAATATCTGAACAGCAAAATTTTGTCACTGGGAAATCTTGTTCAAACAGCTGAGAAGCGAGTGTGACACTGTTTACATTTATTTTTCCCGTCTAAAGGAGTTGGCGTTTTCGGGAAAAGGTTTTGTTGAAGCACTGAAAAATTCATTTTCCTAGAGCTATCGAACAGTATGAAAGTATTGAGAACAGTATGAAATAAAAATGTTAGTTAGGCTAGGGTTCCAAGTAATGTTTTACTGTGCCTTTAAAAAGCCGGTATGACACCCATGTTAAAATGAAAAGTCTCATTGCTCAAAACAACAGACCAGGGGAATGGCAGAGTGTCTCTAGAACTCCTGGAATACGTTTTAGAACCCGAACATCTCTACTGAATTTTGAAATACTGAGAATTTGTATCCAAAGCGCTGTGAAAGGGAGGATAGACTGTCAAGTCGTAATAATGTTGAAAGTGCTGGTATATTTGTAAAAAAGGTTGTTTTACCAAATTAGAATTCACAATGAAAAAGCTTGAGACACTGGAAGAGAGAGACTCCAACTCGGGAAATTCAAAATGATAACCTAGGTTAACATCTAAGAAAGTGCTTCAAACACTAGGAATACGTGAATAAAGGGCCTTAATATCTGTAACACATTGTTTCCTGACAAGGAAATCGTGTTCAAAGAACATAGAACCCAGTTGGATACTGGTTACATTTATTATTCCGGGACAATGAGTTGGCGATTTTGAAAGAAGCCTGGTTAGGCCATTAAACCGGATGTGATGACGTCACCAAGGGGGAGGGACCACGTGGGCAGGCTTAATTGATCCCAGGTGATAATGATTTGGCCAGGGGACCAGCTGGGAGTGATGACGTCATCGAGATTAGTTCTGGTATTAGGGTTAGAGAATTGGGGCTCTGTTCATGGTTAGGGTTAGGATAAGGTTTTGGGCTAGGTAGGGTTCAGGCTCAGGTGTGGGCTAGGTTTAGGGTTTGGGTTAGAGGGTTAGGGACAGGGTTACTGTCACAGTGTAGTAATGTTGGCTATTCACAATGAATGAGTTTCAATCACTCGACAATTTGGTGTGCAGCACTCAGAACTTAGGACTCCAGACTAGGGAAATATTTAGAAATGTGCTTCACACAATAGGAATACATATTCCAATAGACTGAATATCTGAACAGCACAATTTTGTCACTGGGAAATCTTGTTCAAACAGCTGAGAAGCGAGTGTGACACTGTTTACATTTATTTTTCCCGTCTAAAGGAGTTGGCGTTTTCGGGAAAAGGTTTTGGTGAAGCACTGAAAAATTCATTTTCCTAGAGCTATCGAACAGTATGAAAGTATTGAGAACAGTATGAAATAAAAATGTTAGTTAGGCTAGGGTTCCAAGTAATGTTTTACTGTGCCTTTAAAAAGCCTGTATGACACCCGTGTTAAAATGAAAAGTCTCATTGCTCAAAACAACAGGCCAGGGTAATGGCAGAGTATCTCTAGAACTCCTGGAATACGTTTTAGAACCCGAACATCTCTACTGAATTTTGAAATACTGAGAATTTGTATCCAAAGCGCTGTGAAAAGTAGGATAGACTGTCAAGTGGTAATAATGTTGAAAGTGCTGGTATATTTGTAAAAAAGGTTGTTTTACCAAATTAGAATTCACAATGAAAAAGCTTGAGACACTGGAAGAGAGAGACTCCAACTCGGGAAATTCAAAATGATAACCTAGGTTAATATCTAAGAAAGTGCTTCAAACACTAGGAATACGTGAATAAAGGGCCTTAATATCTGTAACACATTGTTTCCTGACAAGGAAATCGTGTTCAAAGAACATAGATCCCAGTTGGATACTGGTTACATTTATTATTCCGGGACAATGAGTTGGCGATTTTGAAAGAAGCCTGGTTAGGACATTAAACCAGATGTGATGACGTCACCAAGGGGGAGGGGCTACGTGGGCAGGCTTAATTGATCCCAGGTGATAATGATTTGGCCAGGGGATCAGCTGGGAGTGATGACGTCATCGAGATTAGTTCTGGTATTAGGGTTAGAGAATTGGGGTTCTGTTCATGGTTAGGGTTAGGATAAGGTTTTGGGCTAGGTAGGGTTCAGGCTCAGGTGTGGGCAAGGTTTAGGGTTTGGGTTAGAGGGTTTGGGACAGGCTGACGGTCACAGTGTAGTAATGTTGGCTATTCACAATGAATGAGCTTCAATCACTCGACAATTTGGTGTGTAGCACTCAGAACTTACGACTCCAGACTAGGGAAATGTTTAGAAATGTGCTTCACACAATAGGAATACATATTCCAGTAGACTGAATATCTGAACAGCAAAATTTTGTCACTGGGAAATCTTGTTCAAACAGCTGAGAAGCGAGTGTGACACTGTTTACATTTATTTTTCCTGTCTAAAGGAGTTGGCGTTTTCGGGAAAAGGTTTTGTTGAAGCACTGAAAAATTCATTTTCCTAGAGCTATCGAACAGTATGAAAGTATTGAGAACAGTATGAAATAAAAATGTTAGTTAGGCTAGGGTTCCAAGTAATGTTTTACTGTGCCTTTAAAAAGCCGGTATGACACCCATGTTAAAATGAAAAGTCTCATTGCTCAAAACAACAGACCAGGGGAATGGCAGAGTGTCTCTAGAACTCCTGGAATACGTTTTAGAACCCGAACATCTCTACTGAATTTTGAAATACTGAGAATTTGTATCCAAAGCGCTGTGAAAGGGAGGATAGACTGTCAAGTCGTAATAATGTTGAAAGTGCTGGTATATTTGTAAAAAAGGTTGTTTTACCAAATTAGAATTCACAATGAAAAAGCTTGAGACACTGGAAGAGAGAGACTCCAACTCGGGAAATTCACAATGATAACCTAGGTTAATATCTAAGAACGTGCTTCAAACACTAGGAATACGTGAATAAAGGGCCTTAATATCTGTAACACATTGTTTCCTGACAAGGAAATCGTGTTCAAAGAACATAGAAGCGAGTTGTATACTGGTTACATTTATTATTCCGGGACAATGAGTGGGCGGTTTTGAAAGAAGCCTGGTTAGGCCATTAAACCGGATGTGATGACGTCACCAAAAGGGGGGGGTCCACGTGGGCAGGCTTAATTGATCCCAGGTGATAATGATTTGGCCAGGGGACCAGCTGGGAGTGATGACGTCATCGAGTTTAGTTCTGGTATTAGGGTTAGAGAATTGGGGCTCTGTTCATGGTTAGGGTTAGGATAAGGTTTTGGGCTAGGTAGGGTTCAGGCTCAGGTGTGGGCTAGGTTTAGGGTTTGGGTTAGAGGGTTAGGGACAGGGTTACGGTCACAGTGTAGTAATGGTGGCTATTCACAATGAATGAGCTTCAATCACTGGACAATTTGGTGTGTAGCACTCAGAACTTACGACTCCAGACTAGGGAAATATTTAGAAATGTGCTTCACACAATAGGAATACATATTCCAATAGACTGAATATCTGAACAGCACAATTTTGTCACTGGGAAATCTTGTTCAAACAGCTGAGAAGCGAGTGTGACACTGTTTACATTTATTTTTCCCGTCAAAAGGAGTTGGCGTTTTCGGGAAAAGGTTTTGGTGAAACACTGAAAAACTCATTTTCCTAGAGCTATCGAATAGTATGAAAGTATTGAGAACACTATGAAATAAAAATGATAGTTAGGCTAGGGTTCCAAGTAATGTTTTACTGTGCCTTTAAAAAGCCAGTATGACACCCGTGTAAAAATGAAAAGTCTCATTGCTCAAAACAACAGACCAGGGGAATGGCAGAGTGTCTATAGAACTCCTGGAATACGTTTTAGAACCCGAACATCTCTACTGAATTTTGAAATACTGAGAATTTGTATCCAAAGCACTGTGAAAGGTAGAATAGACTGTCAAGTGGTAATAATGTTGAAAGTGCTGGTATATTTGTAAAAAAGGTTGTTTTACCAAATTAGAATTCACAATGAAAAAGCTTGAGACACTGGAAGAGAGAGACTCCAACTCGGGAAATTCAAAATGATAACCTAGGTTAATATCTAAGAAAGTGCTTCAAACACTAGGAATACGTGAATAAAGGGCCTTAATATCTGTAACACATTGTTTCCTGACAAGGAAATCGTGTTCAAAGAACATAGAACCCAGTTGGATACTGGTTACATTTATTATTCCGGGATAATGAGTTGGCGATTTTGAAAGAAGCCTGGTTAGGCCATTAAACCTGATGTGATGACGTCACCAAGGGGGAGGGGCTACGTGGGCAGGCTTAATTGATCCCAGGTGATAATGATTTGGCCAGGGGACCAGCTGGGAGTGATGACGTCATCGAGATTAGTTCTGGTATTAGGGTTAGAGAATTGGGGCTCTGTTCATGGTTAGGGTTAGGATAAGGTTTTGGGCTAGGTAGGGTTCAGGCTCAGGTGTGGGCAAGGTTTAGGGTTTGGGTTAGAGGGTTTGGGACAGGCTGACGGTCACAGTGTAGTAATGTTGGCTATTCACAATGAATGAGCTTCAATCACTCGACAATTTGGTGTGTAGCACTCAGAACTTACGACTCCAGACTAGGGAAATGTTTAGAAATGTGCTTCACACAATAGGAATACATATTCCAGTAGACTGAATATCTGAACAGCACAATTTTGTCACTGGGAAATCTTGTTCAAACAGCTGAGAAGCGAGTGTGACACTGTTTACATTTATTTTTCCCGTCTAAAGGAGTTGGCGTTTTCGGGAAAAGGTTTTGGTGAAGCACTGAAAAATTCATTTTCCTAGAGCTATCGAACAGTATGAAAGTATTGAGAACAGTATGAAATAAAAATGTTAGTTAGGCTAGGGTTCCAAGTAATGTTTTACTGTGCCTTTAAAAAGCCGGTATGACACCCATGTTAAAATGAAAAGTCTCATTGCTCAAAACAACAGACCAGGGGAATGGCAGAGTGTCTCTAGAACTCCTGGAATACGTTTTAGAACCCGAACATCTCTACTGAATTTTGAAATACTGAGAATTTGTATCCAAAGCGCTGTGAAAGGGAGGATAGACTGTCAAGTGGTAATAATGTTGAAAGTGCTGGTATATTTGTAAAAAAGGTTGTTTTACCAAATTAGAATTCACAATGAAAAAGCTTGAGACACTGGAAGAGAGAGACTCCAACTCGGGAAATTCAAAATGATAACCTAGGTTAATATCTAAGAAAGTGCTTCAAACACTAGGAATACGTGAATAAAGGGTCTTAATATCTGTAACACATTGTTTCCTGACAAGGAAATCGTGTTCAAAGAACATAGAAGCGAGTTGGATACTGGTTACATTTATTATTCCGGGACAATGAGTTGGCGATTTTGAAAGAAGCCTGGTTAGGCCATTAAACCGGATGTGATGACGTCACCAAGGGGGAGGGACCACGTGGGCAGGCTTAATTGATCCCAGGTGATAATGATTTGGCCAGGGGACCAGCTGGGAGTGATGACGTCATCGAGATTAGTTCTGGTATTAGGGTTAGAGAATTGGGGCTCTGTTCATGGTTAGGGTTAGGATAAGGTTTTGGGCTAGGTAGGGTTCAGGCTCAGGTGTGGGCTAGGTTTAGGGTTTGGGTTAGAGGGTTAGGGACAGGGGTTACTGTCACAGTGTAGTAATGTTGGCTATTCACAATGAATGAGTTTCAATCACTCGACAATTTGGTGTGCAGCACTCAGAACTTAGGACTCCAGACTAGGGAAATAATTAGAAATGTGCTTCACACAATAGGAATACATATTCCAATAGACTGAATATCTGAACAGCACAATTTTGTCACTGGGAAATCTTGTTCAAACAGCTGAGAAGCGAGTGTGACACTGTTTACATTTATTTTTCCCGTCTAAAGGAGTTGGCGTTTTCGGGAAAAGGTTTTGGTGAAGCACTGAAAAATTCATTTTCCTAGAGCTATCGAACAGTATGAAAGTATTGAGAACAGTATGAAATAAAAATGTTAGTTAGGCTAGGGTTCCAAGTAATGTTTTACTGTGCCTTTAAAAAGCCTGTATGACACCCGTGTTAAAATGAAAAGTCTCATTGCTCAAAACAACAGGCCAGGGTAATGGCAGAGTGTCTCTAGAACTCCTGGAATACGTTTTAGAACCCGAACATCTCTACTGAATTTTGAAATACTGAGAATTTGTATCCAAAGCGCTGTGAAAGGTAGGATAGACTGTCAAGTGGTAATAATGTTGAAAGTGCTGGTATATTTGTAAAAAAGGTTGTTTTACCAAATTAGAATTCACAATGAAAAAGCTTGAGACACTGGAAGAGAGAGACTCCAACTCGGGAAATTCGCAATGATAACCTAGGTTAATATCTAAGAACGTGCTTCAAACACTAGGAATACGTGAATAAAGGGCCTTAATATCTGTAACACATTGTTTCCTGACAAGGAAATCGTGTTCAAAGAACATAGAAGCGAGTTGTATACTGGTTACATTTATTATTCCGGGACAATGAGTGGGCGGTTTTGAAAGAAGCCTGGTTAGGCCATTAAACCGGATGTGATGACGTCACCAAAAGGGGGGGGTCCACGTGGGCAGGCTTAATTGATCCCAGGTGATAATGATTTGGCCAGGGGACCTGCTGGGAGTGATGACGTCATCGAGTTTAGTTCTGGTATTAGGGTTAGAGAATTGGGGCTCTGTTCATGGTTAGGGTTAGGATAAGGTTTTGGGCTAGGTAGGGTTCAGGCTCAGGTGTGGGCTAGGTTTAGGGTTTGGGTTAGAGGGTTCGGGACAGGGTTACGGTCACAGTGTAGTAATGGTGGCTATTCACAATGAATGAGCTTCAATCACTGGACAATTTGGTGTGTAGCACTCAGAAAGTACGACTCCAGACTAGGGAAATATTTAGAAATGTGCTTCACACAATAGGAATACATATTCCAATAGACTGAATATCTGAACAGCACAATTTTGTCACTGGGAAATCTTGTTCAAACAGCTGAGAAGCGAGTGTGACACTGTTTACATTTATTTTTCCCGTCAAAAGGAGTTGGCGTTTTCGGGAAAAGGTTTTGGTGAAACACTGAAAAACTCATTTTCCTAGAGCTATCGAATAGTATGAAAGTATTGAGAACACTATGAAATAAAAATGATAGTTAGGCTAGGGTTCCAAGTAATGTTTTACTGTGCCTTTAAAAAGCCAGTATGACACCCGTGTTAAAATGAAAAGTCTCATTGCTCAAAACAACAGACCAGGGGAATGGCAGAGTGTCTATAGAACTCCTGGAATACGTTTTAGAACCCGAACATCTCTACTGAATTTTGAAATACTGAGAATTTGTATCCAAAGCACTGTGAAAGGTAGAATAGACTGTCAAGTGGTAATAATGTTGAAAGTGCTGGTATATTTGTAAAAAAGGTTGTTTTACCAAATTAGAATTCACAATGAAAAAGCTTGAGACACTGGAAGAGAGAGACTCCAACTCGGGAAATTCAAAATGATAACCTAGGTTAATATCTAAGAAAGTGCTTCAAACACTAGGAATACGTGAATAAAGGGCCTTAATATCTGTAACACATTGTTTCCTGACAAGGAAATCGTGTTCAAAGAACATAGAACCCAATTGGATACTGGTTACATTTATTATTCCGGGACAATGAGTTGGCGATTTTGAAAGAAGCCTGGTTAGGACATTAAACAAGATGTGATGACGTCACCAAGGGGGAGGGGCTACGTGGGCAGGCTTAATTGATCCCAGGTGATAATGATTTGGCCAGGGGACCAGCTGGGAGTGATGACGTCATCGAGATTAGTTCTGGTATTAGGGTTAGAGAATTGGGGCTCTGTTCATGGTTAGGGTTAGGATAAGGTTTTGGGCTAGGTAGGGTTCAGGCTCAGGTGTGGGCAAGGTTTAGGGTTTGGGTTAGAGGGTTTGGGACAGGCTGACGGTCACAGTGTAGTAATGTTGGCTATTCACAATGAATGAGCTTCAATCACTCGACAATTTGGTGTGTAGCACTCAGAACTTACGACTCCAGACTAGGGAAATGTTTAGAAATGTGCTTCACACAATAGGAATACATATTCCAGTAGACTGAATATCTGAACAGCACAATTTTGTCACTGGGAAATCTTGTTCAAACAGCTGAGAAGCGAGTGTGACACTGTTTACATTTATTTTTCCCGTCTAAAGGAGTTGGCGTTTTCGGGAAAAGGTTTTGGTGAAGCACTGAAAAATTCATTTTCCTAGAGCTATCGAACAGTATGAAAGTATTGAGAACAGTATGAAATAAAAATGTTAGTTAGGCTAGGGTTCCAAGTAATGTTTTACTGTGCCTTTAAAAAGCCGGTATGACACCCGTGTTAAAATGAAAAGTCTCATTGCTCAAAACAACAGACCAGGGGAATGGCAGAGTGTCTCTAGAACTCCTGGAATACGTTTTAGAACCCGAACATCTCTACTGAATTTTGAAATACTGAGAATTTGTATCCAAAGCGCTGTGAAAGGGAGGATAGACTGTCAAGTGGTAATAATGTTGAAAGTGCTGGTATATTTGTAAAAAAGGTTGTTTTACCAAATTAGAATTCACAATGAAAAAGCTTGAGACACTGGAAGAGAGAGACTCCAACTCGGGAAATTCAAAATGATAACCTAGGTTAATATCTAAGAAAGTGCTTCAAACACTAGGAATACGTGAATAAAGGGCCTTAATATCTGTAACACATTGTTTCCTGACAAGGAAATCGTGTTCAAAGAACATAGATCCCAGTTGGATACTGGTTACATTTATTATTCCGGGACAATGAGTTGGCGATTTTGAAAGAAGCCTGGTTAGGACATTAAACCAGATGTGATGACGTCACCAAGGGGGAGGGGCTACGTGGGCAGGCTTAATTGATCCCAGGTGATAATGATTTGGCCAGGGGACCAGCTGGGAGTGATGACGTCATCGAGATTAGTTCTGGTATTAGGGTTAGAGAATTGGGGTTCTGTTCATGGTTAGGGTTAGGATAAGGTTTTGGGCTAGGTAGGGTTCAGGCTCAGGTGTGGGCAAGGTTTAGGGTTTGGGTTAGAGGGTTTGGGACAGGCTGACGGTCACAGTGTAGTAATGTTGGCTATTCACAATGAATGAGCTTCAATCACTCGACAATTTGGTGTGTAGCACTCAGAACTTACGACTCCAGACTAGGGAAATGTTTAGAAATGTGCTTCACACAATAGGAATACATATTCCAGTAGACTGAATATCTGAACAGCAAAATTTTGTCACTGGGAAATCTTGTTCAAACAACTGAGAAGCGAGTGTGACACTGTTTACATTTATTTTTCCCGTCTAAAGGAGTTGGCGTTTTCGGGAAAAGGTTTTGGTGAAGCACTGAAAAATTCATTTTCCTAGAGCTATCGAACAGTATGAAAGTATTGAGAACAGTATGAAATAAAAATGTTAGTTAGGCTAGGGTTCCAAGTAATGTTTTACTGTGCCTTTAAAAAGCCGGTATGACACCCATGTTAAAATGAAAAGTCTCATTGTTCAAAACAACAGACCAGGGGAATGGCAGAGTGTCTCTAGAACTCCTGGAATACGTTTTAGAACCCGAACATCTCTACTGAATTTTGAAATACTGAGAATTTGTATCCAAAGCGCTGTGAAAGGGAGGATAGACTGTCAAGTGGTAATAATGTTGAAAGTGCTGGTATATTTGTAAAAAAGGTTGTTTTACCAAATTAGAATTCACAATGAAAAAGCTTGAGACACTGGAAGAGAGAGACTCCAACTCGGGAAATTCAAAATGATAACCTAGGTTAACATCTAAGAAAGTGCTTCAAACACTAGGAATACGTGAATAAAGGGCCTTAATATCTGTAACACATTGTTTCCTGACAAGGAAATCGTGTTCAAAGAACATAGAACCCAGTTGGATACTGGTTACATTTATTATTCTGGGACAATGAGTTGGCGATTTTGAAAGAAGCCTGGTTAGGCCATTAAACCGGATGTGATGACGTCACCAAGGGGGAGGGACCACGTGGGCAGGCTTAATTGATCCCAGGTGATAATGATTTGGCCAGGGGACCAGCTGGGAGTGATGACGTCATCGAGATTAGTTCTGGTATTAGGGTTAGAGAATTGGGGCTCTGTTCATGGTTAGGGTTAGGATAAGGTTTTGGGCTAGGTAGGGTTCAGGCTCAGGTGTGGGCTAGGTTTAGGGTTTGGGTTAGAGGGTTAGGGACAGGGTTACTGTCACAGTGTAGTAATGTTGGCTATTCACAATGAATGAGTTTCAATCACTCGACAATTTGGTGTGCAGCACTCAGAACTTAGGACTCCAGACTAGGGAAATATTTAGAAATGTGCTTCACACAATAGGAATACATATTCCAATAGACTGAATATCTGAACAGCACAATTTTGTCACTGGGAAATCTTGTTCAAACAGCTGAGAAGCGAGTGTGACACTGTTTACATTTATTTTTCCCGTCTAAAGGAGTTGGCGTTTTCGGGAAAAGGTTTTGGTGAAGCACTGAAAAATTCATTTTCCTAGAGCTATCGAACAGTATGAAAGTATTGAGAACACTATGAAATAAAAATGTTAGTTAGGCTAGGGTTACAAGTAATGTTTTACTGTGCCTTTAAAAAGCCTGTATGACACCCGTGTTAAAATGAAAAGTCTCATTGCTCAAAACAACAGGCCAGGGTAATGGCAGAGTGTCTCTAGAACTCCTGGAATACGTTTTAGAACCCGAACATCTCTACTGAATTTTGAAATACTGAGAATTTGTATCCAAAGCGCTGTGAAAGGTAGGATAGACTGTCAAGTGGTAATAATGTTGAAAGTGCTGGTATATTTGTAAAAAAGGTTGTTTTACCAAATTAGAATTCACAATGAAAAAGCTTGAGACACTGGAAGAGAGAGACTCCAACTCGGGAAATTCACAATGATAACCTAGGTTAATATCTAAGAACGTGCTTCAAACACTAGGAATACGTGAATAAAGGGCCTTAATATCTGTAACACATTGTTTCCTGACAAGGAAATCGTGTTCAAAGAACATAGAACCGAGTTGGATACTGGTTACATTTATTATTCCGGGACAATGAGTTGGCGATTTTGAAAGAAGCCTGGTTAGGCCATTAAACCGGATGTGATGACGTCACCAAGGGGGAGGGTCCACGTGGGCAGGCTTAATTGATCCCAGGTGATAATGATTTGGCCAGGGGACCAGCTGGGAGTGATGACGTCATCGAGTTTAGTTCTGGTATTAGGGTTAGAGAATTGGGGCTCTGTTCATGGTTAGGGTTAGGATAAGGTTTTGGGCTAGGTAGGGTTCAGGCTCAGGTGTGGGCTAGGTTTAGGGTTTGGGTTAGAGGGTTAGGGACAGGGTTACCGTCACAGTGTAGTAATGTTGGCTATTCACAATGAATGAGCTTCAATCACTCGACAATTTGGTGTGTAGCACTCAGAACTTACGACTCCAGACTAGGGAAATATTTAGAAATGTGCTTCACACAATAGGAATACATATTCCAATAGACTGAATATCTGAACAGAACAATTTTGTCACTGGGAAATCTTGTTCAAAAGCTGAGAAGCGAGTGTGACACTGTTTACATTTATTTTTCCCGTCAAAAGGAGTTGGCGTTTTCGGGAAAAGGTTTTGGTGAAACACTGAAAAACTCATTTTCCTAGAGCTATCGAATAGTATGAAAGTATTGAGAACACTATGAAATAAAAATGTTAGTTAGGCTAGGGTTCCAAGTAATGTTTTACTGTGCCTTTAAAAAGCCAGTATGACACCCGTGTTAAAATGAAAAGTCTAATTGCTCAAAACAACAGACCAGGGGAATGGCAGAGTGTCTCTAGAACTCCTGGAATACGTTTTAGAACCCGAACATCTCTACTGAATTTTGAAATACTGAGAATTTGTATCCAAAGCACTGTGAAAGGTAGAATAGACTGTCAAGTGGTAATAATGTTGAAAGTGCTGGTATATTTGTAAAAAAGGTTGTTTTACCAAATTAGAATTCACAATGAAAAAGCTTGAGACACTGGAAGAGAGAGACTCCAACTCGGGAAATTCAAAATGATAACCTAGGTTAATATCTAAGAAAGTGCTTCAAACACTAGGAATACGTGAATAAAGGGCCTTAATATCTGTAACACATTGTTTCCTGACAAGGAAATCGTGTTCAAAGAACATAGAACCCAGTTGGATACTGGTTACATTTATTATTCCGGGATAATGAGTTGGCGATTTTGAAAGAAGTCTGGTTAGGCCATTAAACCTGATGTGATGACGTCACCAAGGGGGAGGGGCTACGTGGGCAGGCTTAATTGATCCCAGGTGATAATTATTTGGCCAGGGGACCAGCTGGGAGTGATGACGTCATCGACATTAGTTCTGGTATTAGGGTTAGAGAATTGGGGCTCTGTTCATGGTTAGGGTTAGGATAAGGTTTTGGGCTAGGTAGGGTTCAGGCTCAGGTGTGGGCAAGGTTTAGGGTTTGGGTTAGAGGGTTTGGGACAGGCTGACGGTCACAGTGTAGTAATGTTGGCTATTCACAATGAATGAGCTTCAATCACTCGACAATTTGGTGTGTAGCACTCAGAACTTACGACTCCAGACTAGGGAAATGTTTAGAAATGTGCTTCACACAATAGGAATACATATTCCAGTAGACTGAATATCTGAACAGCACAATTTTGTCACTGGGAAATCTTGTTCAAACAGCTGAGAAGCGAGTGTGACACTGTTTACATTTATTTTTCCCGTCTAAAGGAGTTGGCGTTTTCGGGAAAAGGTTTTGGTGAAGCACTGAAAAATTCATTTTCCTAGAGCTATCGAACAGTATGAAAGTATTGAGAACAGTATGAAATAAAAATGTTAGTTAGGCTAGGGTTCCAAGTAATGTTTTACTGTGCCTTTAAAAAGCCGGTATGCCACCCGTGTTAAAATGAAAAGTCTCATTGCTCAAAACAACAGACCAGGGGAATGGCAGAGTGTCTCTAGAACTCCTGGAATACGTTTTAGAACCCGAACATCTCTACTGAATTTTGAAATACTGAGAATTTGTATCCAAAGCGCTGTGAAAGGGAGGATAGACTGTCAAGTGGTAATAATGTTGAAAGTGCTGGTATATTTGTAAAAAAGGTTGTTTTACCAAATTAGAATTCACAATGAAAAAGCTTGAGACACTGTTAGAGAGAGACTCCAACTCGGGAAATTCAAAATGATAACCTAGGTTAATATTCTAGAAAGGGCTTCAAACACTAGGAATACGTGAATAAAGGGCCTTAATATCTGTAACACATTGTTTCCTGACAAGGAAATCGTGTTCAAAGAACATAGAACCGAGTTGGATACTGGTTACATTTATTATTCCGGGACAATGAGTTGGCGATTTTGAAAGAAGCCTGGTTAGGCCATTAAACCGGATGTGATGACGTCACCAAGGGGGAGGGGCTACGTGGGCAGGCTTAATTGATCCCAGGTGATAATGATTTGGCCAGGGGACCAGCTGGGAGTGATGACGTCATCGAGATTAGTTCTGGTATTAGGGTTAGAGAATTGGGGCTCTGTTCATGGTTAGGGTTAGGATAAGGTTTTGGGCTAGGTAGGGTTCAGGCTCAGGTGTGGGCAAGGTTTAGGGTTTGGGTTAGAGGGTTTGGGACAGGCTGACGGTCACAGTGTAGTAATGTTGGCTATTCACAATGAATGAGCTTCAATCACTCGACAATTTGGTGTGTAGCACTCAGAACTTACGACTCCAGACTAGGGAAATGTTTAGAAATGTGCTTCACACAATAGGAATACATATTCCAGTAGACTGAATATCTGAACAGCACAATTTTGTCACTGGGAAATCTTGTTCAAACAGCTGAGAAGCGAGTGTGACACTGTTTACATTTATTTTTCCCGTCTAAAGGAGTTGGCGTTTTCGGGAAAAGGTTTTGGTGAAGCACTGAAAAATTCATTTTCCTAGAGCTATCGAACAGTATGAAAGTATTGAGAACAGTATGAAATAAAAATGTTAGTTAGGCTAGGGTTCCAAGTAATGTTTTACTGTGCCTTTAAAAAGCCGGTATGCCACCCGTGTTAAAATGAAAAGTCTCATTGCTCAAAACAACAGACCAGGGGAATGGCAGAGTGTCTCTAGAACTCCTGGAATACGTTTTAGAACCCGAACACCTCTACTGAATTTTGAAATACTGAGAATTTGTATCCAAAGCGCTGTGAAAGGGAGGATAGACTGTCAAGTGGTAATAATGTTGAAAGTGCTGGTATATTTGTAAAAAAGGTTGTTTTACCAAATTAGAATTCACAATGAAAAAGCTTGAGACACTGGAAGAGAGAGACTCCAACTCGGGAAATTCAAAATGATAACCTAGGTTAATATTCTAGAAAGTGCTTCAAACACTAGGAATACGTGAATAAAGGGCCTTAATATCTGTAACACATTGTTTCCTGACAAGGAAATCGTGTTCAAAGAACGTAGAACCCAGTTGGATACTTGTTACATTTATTATTCCGGGACAATGAGTTGGCGATTTTGAAAGAAGCCTGGTTAGGCCATTAAACCGGATGTGATGACGTCACCAAGGGGGAGGGGCTACGTGGGCAGGCTTAATTGATCCCATGTGATAATGATTTGGCCAGGGGACCAGCTGGGAGTGATGAAGTCATCGAGATTAGTTCTGGTATTAGGGTTAGAGAATTGGGGCTCTGTTCATGGTTAGGGTTAGGATAAGGTTTTGGGCTAGGTAGGGTTCAGGCTCAGGTGTGGGCAAGGTTTAGGGTTTGGGTTAGAGGGTTTGGGACAGGCTGACGGTCACAGTGTAGTAATGATGGCTATTCACAATGAATGAGCTTCAATCACTCGACAATTTGGTGTGTAGCACTCAGAACTTACGACTCCAGACTAGGGAAATGTTTAGAAATGTGCTTCACACAATAGGAATACATATTCCAATAGACTGAATATCTGAACAGCACAATTTTGTCACTGGGAAATCTTGTTCAAACAGCTGAGAAGCGAGTGTGACACTGTTAACATTTATTTTTCCCGTCAAAAGGAGTTGGCGTTTTCGGGAAAAGGTTTTGGTGAAGCACTGAAAAACTCATTTTCCTAGAGCTATCGAAAAGTATGAAAGTATTGAGAACACTATGAAATAAAAATGTTAGTTAGGCTAGGGTTCCAAGTAATGTTTTACTGTGCCTTTAAAAAGCCTGTATGACACCCGTGTTAAAATGAAAAGTCTCATTGCTCAAAACAACAGGCCAGGGGAATGGCAGAGTGTCTCTAGAACTCCTGGAATACGTTTTAGAACCCGAACATCTCTACTGAATTTTGAAATACTGAGAATTTGTATCCAAAGCGCTGTGAAAGGTAGGATAGACTGTCAAGTGGTAATAATGTTGAAAGTGCTGGTATATTTGTAAAAAAGGTTGTTTTACCAAATTAGAATTCACAATGAAAAAGCTTGAGACACTGGAAGAGAGAGACTCCAACTCGGGAAATTCACAATGATAACCTAGGTTAATATCTAAGAAAGTGCTTCAAACACTAGGAATACATGAATAAAGGGCCTTAATATCTGTAACACATTGTTTCCTGACAAGGAAATCGTGTTCAAAGAACATAGAACCGAGTTGGATACTGGTTACATTTATTATTCCGGGACAATGAGTTGGCGATTTTGAAAGAAGCCTGGTTAGGCCATTACACCGGATGTGATGACGTCACCAAGGGGGAGGGGCTACGTGGGCAGGCTTAATTGATCCCAGGTGATAATGATTTGGCCAGGGGACCAGCTGGGAGTGATGACGTCATCGAGATTAGTTCTGGTATTAGGGTTAGAGAATTGGGGCTCTGTTCATGGTTAGGGTTAGGATAAGGTTTTGGGCTAGGTAGGGTTCAGGCTCAGGTGTGGGCTAGGTTTAGGGTTTGGGTTAGAGGGTTAGGGACAGGGTTACCGTCACAGTGTAGTAATGTTGGCTATTCACAATGAATGAGCTTCAATCACTCGACAATTTGGTGTGTAGCACTCAGAACTTACGACTCCAGACTAGGGAAATATTTAGAAATGTGCTTCACACAATAGGAATACATATTCCAATAGACTGAATATCTGAACAGCACAATTTTGTCACTGGGAAATCTTGTTCAAACAGCTGAGAAGCGAGTGTGACACTGTTTACATTTATTTTTCCCGTCAAAAGGAGTTGGCGTTTTCGGGAAAAGGTTTTGGTGAAACACTGAAAAACTCATTTTCCTAGAGCTATCGAATAGTATGAAAGTATTGAGAACACTATGAAATAAAAATGTTAGTTAGGCTAGGGTTCCAAGTAATGTTTTACTGTGCCTTTAAAAAGCCAGTATGACACCCGTGTTAAAATGAAAAGTCTCATTGCTCAAAACAACAGACCAGGGGAATGGCAGAGTGTCTCTAGAACTCCTGGAATACGTTTTAGAACCCGAACATCTCTACTGAATTTTGAAATACTGAGAATTTGTATCCAAAGCACTGTGAAAGGTAGAATAGACTGTCAAGTGGTAATAATGTTGAAAGTGCTGGTATATTTGTAAAAAAGGTTGTTTTACCAAATTAGAATTCACAATGAAAAAGCTTGAGACACTGGAAGAGAGAGACTCCAACTCGGGAAATTCAAAATGATAACCTAGGTTAATATCTAAGAAAGTGCTTCAAACACTAGGAATACGTGAATAAATGGCCTTAATATCTGTAACACATTGTTTCCTGACAAGGAAATCGTGTTCAAAGAACATAGAACCCAGTTGGATACTGGTTACATGTATTATTCCGGGACAATGAGTTGGTGATTTTGAAAGAAGCCTGGTTAGGCCATTAAACCGGATGTGATGACGTCACCAAGGGGGAGGGGCCACGTGGGCAGGCTTAATTGATCCCAGGTGATAATGAATTGGCCAGGGGACCAGCTGGGAGTGATGACGTCATCGAGATTAGTTCTGGTATTAGGGTTAGAGAATTGGGGCTCTGGTCATGGTTAGGGTTAGGATAAGGTTTTGGGCTAGGTAGGGTTCAGGCTCAGGTGTGGGCAAGGTTTAGGGTTTGGGTTAGAGGGTTTGGGACAGGCTGACGGTCACAGTGTAGTAATGTTGGCTATTCACAATGAATGAGCTTCAATCACTCGACAATTTGGTGTGTAGCACTCAGAACTTACGACTCCAGACTAGGGAAATGTTTAGAAATGTGCTTCACACAATAGGAATACATATTCCAATAGACTGAATATCTGAACAGCACAATTTTGTCACTGGGAAATCTTGTTCAAACAGCTGAGAAGCGAGTGTGACACTGTTTACATTTATTTTTCCCGTCAAAAGGAGTTGGCGTTTTCGGGAAAAGGTTTTGGTGAAGCACTGAAAAACTCATTTTCCTAGAGCTATCGAACAGTATGAAAGTATTGACAACACTATGAAATAAAAATGTTAGTTAGGCTAGGGTTCCAAGTAATGTTTTACTGTGCCTTTAAAAAGCCTGTATGACACCCGTGTTAAAATGAAAAGTCTCATTGCTCAAAACAACAGGCCAGGGGAATGGCAGAGTGTCTCTAGAACTCCTGGAATACGTTTTAGAACCCGAACATCTCTACTGAATTTTGAAATACTGAGAATTTGTATCCAAAGCGCTGTGAAAGGTAGGATAGACTGTCAAGTGGTAATAATGTTGAAAGTGCTGGTATATTTGTAAAAAAGGTTGTTTTACCAAATTAGAATTCACAATGAAAAAGCTTGAGACACTGGAAGAGAGAGACTCCAACTCGGGAAATTCACAATGATAACCTAGGTTAATATCTAAGAAAGTGCTTCAAACACTAGGAATACATGAATAAAGGGCCTTAATATCTGTAACACATTGTTTCCTGACAAGGAAATCGTGTTCAAAGAACATAGAACCGAGTTGGATACTGGTTACATTTATTATTCCGGGACAATGAGTTGGCGATTTTGAAAGAAGCGTGGTTAGGCCATTAAACCGGATGTGATGACGTCACCAAGGGGGAGGGGCTACGTGGGCAGGCTTAATTGATCCCAGGTGATAATGATTTGGCCAGGGGACCAGCTGGGAGTGATGACGTCATCGAGATTAGTTCTGGTATTAGGGTTAGAGAATTGGGGCTCTGTTCATGGTTAGGGTTAGGATAAGGTTTTGGGCTAGGTAGGGTTCAGGCTCAGGTGTGGGCAAGGTTTAGGGTTTGGGTTAGAGGGTTTGGGACAGGCTGACGGTCACAGTGTAGTAATGTTGGCTATTCACAATGAATGAGCTTCAATCACTCGACAATTTGGTGTGTAGCACTCAGAACTTACGACTCCAGACTAGGGAAATGTTTAGAAATGTGCTTCACACAATAGGAATACATATTCCAGTAGACTGAATATCTGAACAGCACAATTTTGTCACTGGGAAATCTTGTTCAAACAGCTGAGAAGCAAGTGTGACACTGTTTACATTTATTTTTCCCGTCTAAAGGAGTTGGCGTTTTCGGGAAAAGGTTTTGGTGAAGCACTGAAAAATTCATTTTCCTAGAGCTATCGAACAGTATGAAAGTATTGAGAACAGTATGAAATAAAAATGTTAGTTAGGCTAGGGTTCCAAGTAATGTTTTACTGTGCCTTTAAAAAGCCGGTATGCCACCCGTGTTAAAATGAAAAGTCTCATTGCTCAAAACAACAGACCAGGGGAATGGCAGAGTGTCTCTAGAACTCCTGGAATACGTTTTAGAACCCGAACATCTCTACTGAATTTTGAAATACTGAGAATTTGTATCCAAAGCGCTGTGAAAGGGAGGATAGACTGTCAAGTGGTAATAATGTTGAAAGTGCTGGTATATTTGTAAAAAAGGTTGTTTTACCAAATTAGAATTCACAATGAAAAAGCTTGAGACACTGGAAGAGAGAGACTCCAACTCGGGAAATTCACAATGATAACCTAGGTTAATATCTAAGAAAGTGCTTCAAACACTAGGAATACGTGAATAAAGGGCCTTAATATCTGTAACACATTGTTTCCTGACAAGGAAATCGTGTTCAAAGAACATAGAACCGAGTTGGATACTGGTTACATTTATTATTCCCGGACAATGAGTTGGCGATTTTGAAAGAAGCCTGGTTAGGCCATTAAACCGGATGTGATGACGTCACCAAGGGGGAGGGGCCACGTGGGCAGGCTTAATTGATCCCAGATGATAATGAATTGGCCAGGGGACCAGCTGGGAGTGATGACGTCATCGAGATTAGTTCTGGTATTAGGGTTAGAGAATTGGGGCTCTGTTCATGGTTAGGGTTAGGATAAGGTTTTGGGCTAGGTAGGGTTCAGGCTCAGGTGTGGGCTAGGTTTAGGGTTTGGGTTAGAGGGTTAGGGACAGGGTTACCGTCACAGTGTAGTAATGTTGGCTATTCACAATGAATGAGCTTCAATCACTCGACAATTTGGTGTGTAGCACTCAGAACTTACGACTCCAGACTAGGGAAATATTTAGAAATGTGCTTCACACAATAGGAATACATATTCCAATAGACTGAATATCTGAACAGCACAATTTTGTCACTGGGAAATCTTGTTCAAACAGCTGAGAAGCGAGTGTGACACTGTTTACATTTATTTTTCCCGTCAAAAGGAGTTGGCGTTTTCGGGAAAAGGTTTTGGTGAAACACTGAAAAACTCATTTTCCTAGAGCTATCGAATAGTATGAAAGTATTGAGAACACTATGAAATAAAAATGTTAGTTAGGCTAGGGTTCCAAGTAATGTTTTACTGTGCCTTTAAAAAGCCAGTATGACACCCGTGTTAAAATGAAAAGTCTCATTGCTCAAAACAACAGACCAGGGGAATGGCAGAGTGTCTCTAGAACTCCTGGAATACGTTTTAGAACCCGAACATCTCTACTGAATTTTGAAATACTGAGAATTTGTATCCAAAGCACTGTGAAAGGTAGAATAGACTGTCAAGTGGTAATAATGTTGAAAGTGCTGGTATATTTGTAAAAAAGGTTGTTTTACCAAATTAGAATTCACAATGAAAAAGCTTGAGACACTGGAAGAGAGAGACTCCAACTCGGGAAATTCAAAATGATAACCTAGGTTAATATCTAAGAAAGTGCTTCAAACACTAGGAATACGTGAATAAATGGCCTTAATATCTGTAACACATTGTTTCCTGACAAGGAAATCGTGTTCAAAGAACATAGAACCCAGTTGGATACTGGTTACATGTATTATTCCGGGACAATGAGTTGGTGATTTTGAAAGAAGCCTGGTTAGGCCATTAAACCGGATGTGATGACGTCACCAAGGGGGAGGGGCCACGTGGGCAGGCTTAATTGATCCCAGGTGATAATGAATTGGCCAGGGGACCAGCTGGGAGTGATGACGTCATCGAGATTAGTTCTGGTATTAGGGTTAGAGAATTGGGGCTCTGTTCATGGTTAGGGTTAGGATAAGGTTTTGGGCTAGGTAGGGTTCAGGCTCAGGTGTGGGCAAGGTTTAGGGTTTGGGTTAGAGGGTTTGGGACAGGCTGACGGTCACAGTGTAGTAATGTTGGCTATTCACAATGAATGAGCTTCAATCACTCGACAATTTGGTGTGTAGCACTCAGAACTTACGACTCCAGACTAGGGAAATGTTTAGAAATGTGCTTCACACAATAGGAATACATATTCCAATAGACTGAATATCTGAACAGCACAATTTTGTCACTGGGAAATCTTGTTCAAACAGCTGAGAAGCGAGTGTGACACTGTTTACATTTATTTTTCCCGTCAAAAGGAGTTGGCGTTTTCGGGAAAAGGTTTTGGTGAAGCACTGAAAAACTCATTTTCCTAGAGCTATCGAACAGTATGAAAGTATTGAGAACACTATGAAATAAAAATGTTAGTTAGGCTAGGGTTCCAAGTAATGTTTTACTGTGCCTTTAAAAAGCCTGTATGACACCCGTGTTAAAATGAAAAGTCTCATTGCTCAAAACAACAGGCCAGGGGAATGGCAGAGTGTCTCTAGAACTCCTGGAATACGTTTTAGAACCCGAACATCTCTACTGAATTTTGAAATACTGAGAATTTGTATCCAAAGCGCTGTGAAAGGTAGGATAGACTGTCAAGTGGTAATAATGTTGAAAGTGCTGGTATATTTGTAAAAAAGGTTGTTTTACCAAATTAGAATTCACAATGAAAAAGCTTGAGACACTGGAAGAGAGAGACTCCAACTCGGGAAATTCAAAATGATAACCTAGGTTAACATCTAAGAAAGTGCTTCAAACACTAGGAATACGTGAATAAAGGGCCTTAATATCTGTAACACATTGTTTCCTGACAAGGAAATCGTGTTCAAAGAACATAGAACCGAGTTGGATACTGGTTACATTTATTATTCCGGGACAATGAGTTGGCGATTTTGAAAGAAGCGTGGTTAGGCCATTAAACCGGATGTGATGACGTCACCAAGGGGGAGGGGCTACGTGGGCAGGCTTAATTGATCCCAGGTGATAATGATTTGGCCAGGGGACCAGCTGGGAGTGATGACGTCATCGAGATTAGTTCTGGTATTAGGGTTAGAGAATTGGGGCTCTGTTCATGGTTAGGGTTAGGATAAGGTTTTGGGCTAGGTAGGGTTCAGGCTCAGGTGTGGGCAAGGTTTAGGGTTTGGGTTAGAGGGTTTGGGACAGGCTGACGGTCACAGTGTAGTAATGTTGGCTATTCACAATGAATGAGCTTCAATCACTCGACAATTTGGTGTGTAGCACTCAGAACTTACGACTCCAGACTAGGGAAATGTTTAGAAATGTGCTTCACACAATAGGAATACATATTCCAGTAGACTGAATATCTGAACAGCACAATTTTGTCACTGGGAAATCTTGTTCAAACAGCTGAGAAGCAAGTGTGACACTGTTTACATTTATTTTTCCCGTCTAAAGGAGTTGGCGTTTTCGGGAAAAGGTTTTGGTGAAGCACTGAAAAATTCATTTTCCTAGAGCTATCGAACAGTATGAAAGTATTGAGAACAGTATGAAATAAAAATGTTAGTTAGGCTAGGGTTCCAAGTAATGTTTTACTGTGCCTTTAAAAAGCCGGTATGCCACCCGTGTTAAAATGAAAAGTCTCATTGCTCAAAACAACAGACCAGGGGAATGGCAGAGTGTCTCTAGAACTCCTGGAATACGTTTTAGAACCCGAACATCTCTACTGAATTTTGAAATACTGAGAATTTGTATCCAAAGCGCTGTGAAAGGGAGGATAGACTGTCAAGTGGTAATAATGTTGAAAGTGCTGGTATATTTGTAAAAAAGGTTGTTTTACCAAATTAGAATTCACAATGAAAAAGCTTGAGACACTGGAAGAGAGAGACTCCAACTCGGGAAATTCGCAATGATAACCTAGGTTAATATCTAAGAACGTGCTTCAAACACTAGGAATACGTGAATAAAGGGCCTTAATATCTGTAACACATTGTTTCCTGACAAGGAAATCGTGTTCAAAGAACATAGAAGCGAGTTGTATACTGGTTACATTTATTATTCCGGGACAATGAGTGGGCGGTTTTGAAAGAAGCCTGGTTAGGCCATTAAACCGGATGTGATGACGTCACCAAAAGGGGGGGGTCCACGTGGGCAGGCTTAATTGATCCCAGGTGATAATGATTTGGCCAGGGGACCAGCTGGGAGTGATGACGTCATCGAGTTTAGTTCTGGTATTAGGGTTAGAGAATTGGGGCTCTGTTCATGGTTAGGGTTAGGATAAGGTTTTGGGCTAGGTAGGGTTCAGGCTCAGGTGTGGGCTAGGTTTAGGGTTTGGGTTAGAGGGTTCGGGACAGGGTTACGGTCACAGTGTAGTAATGGTGGCTATTCACAATGAATGAGCTTCAATCACTGGACAATTTGGTGTGTAGCACTCAGAAAGTACGACTCCAGACTAGGGAAATATTTAGAAATGTGCTTCACACAATAGGAATACATATTCCAATAGACTGAATATCTGAACAGCACAATTTTGTCACTGGGAAATCTTGTTCAAACAGCTGAGAAGCGAGTGTGACACTGTTTACATTTATTTTTCCCGTCAAAAGGAGTTGGCGTTTTCGGGAAAAGGTTTTGGTGAAACACTGAAAAACTCATTTTCCTAGAGCTATCGAATAGTATGAAAGTATTGAGAACACTATGAAATAAAAATGATAGTTAGGCTAGGGTTCCAAGTAATGTTTTACTGTGCCTTTAAAAAGCCAGTATGACACCCGTGTTAAAATGAAAAGTCTCATTGCTCAAAACAACAGACCAGGGGAATGGCAGAGTGTCTATAGAACTCCTGGAATACGTTTTAGAACCCGAACATCTCTACTGAATTTTGAAATACTGAGAATTTGTATCCAAAGCACTGTGAAAGGTAGAATAGACTGTCAAGTGGTAATAATGTTGAAAGTGCTGGTATATTTGTAAAAAAGGTTGTTTTACCAAATTAGAATTCACAATGAAAAAGCTTGAGACACTGGAAGAGAGAGACTCCAACTCGGGAAATTCAAAATGATAACCTAGGTTAATATCTAAGAAAGTGCTTCAAACACTAGGAATACGTGAATAAAGGGCCTTAATATCTGTAACACATTGTTTCCTGACAAGGAAATCGTGTTCAAAGAACATAGAACCCAATTGGATACTGGTTACATTTATTATTCCGGGACAATGAGTTGGCGATTTTGAAAGAAGCCTGGTTAGGACATTAAACAAGATGTGATGACGTCACCAAGGGGGAGGGGCTACGTGGGCAGGCTTAATTGATCCCAGGTGATAATGATTTGGCCAGGGGACCAGCTGGGAGTGATGACGTCATCGAGATTAGTTCTGGTATTAGGGTTAGAGAATTGGGGCTCTGTTCATGGTTAGGGTTAGGATAAGGTTTTGGGCTAGGTAGGGTTCAGGCTCAGGTGTGGGCAAGGTTTAGGGTTTGGGTTAGAGGGTTTGGGACAGGCTGACGGTCACAGTGTAGTAATGTTGGCTATTCACAATGAATGAGCTTCAATCACTCGACAATTTGGTGTGTAGCACTCAGAACTTACGACTCCAGACTAGGGAAATGTTTAGAAATGTGCTTCACACAATAGGAATACATATTCCAGTAGACTGAATATCTGAACAGCACAATTTTGTCACTGGGAAATCTTGTTCAAACAGCTGAGAAGCGAGTGTGACACTGTTTACATTTATTTTTCCCGTCTAAAGGAGTTGGCGTTTTCGGGAAAAGGTTTTGGTGAAGCACTGAAAAATTCATTTTCCTAGAGCTATCGAACAGTATGAAAGTATTGAGAACAGTATGAAATAAAAATGTTAGTTAGGCTAGGGTTCCAAGTAATGTTTTACTGTGCCTTTAAAAAGCCGGTATGACACCCGTGTTAAAATGAAAAGTCTCATTGCTCAAAACAACAGACCAGGGGAATGGCAGAGTGTCTCTAGAACTCCTGGAATACGTTTTAGAACCCGAACATCTCTACTGAATTTTGAAATACTGAGAATTTGTATCCAAAGCGCTGTGAAAGGGAGGATAGACTGTCAAGTGGTAATAATGTTGAAAGTGCTGGTATATTTGTAAAAAAGGTTGTTTTACCAAATTAGAATTCACAATGAAAAAGCTTGAGACACTGGAAGAGAGAGACTCCAACTCGGGAAATTCAAAATGATAACCTAGGTTAATATCTAAGAAAGTGCTTCAAACACTAGGAATACGTGAATAAAGGGCCTTAATATCTGTAACACATTGTTTCCTGACAAGGAAATCGTGTTCAAAGAACATAGATCCCAGTTGGATACTGGTTACATTTATTATTCCGGGACAATGAGTTGGCGATTTTGAAAGAAGCCTGGTTAGGACATTAAACCAGATGTGATGACGTCACCAAGGGGGAGGGGCTACGTGGGCAGGCTTAATTGATCCCAGGTGATAATGATTTGGCCAGGGGACCAGCTGGGAGTGATGACGTCATCGAGATTAGTTCTGGTATTAGGGTTAGAGAATTGGGGTTCTGTTCATGGTTAGGGTTAGGATAAGGTTTTGGGCTAGGTAGGGTTCAGGCTCAGGTGTGGGCAAGGTTTAGGGTTTTAGTTAGAGGGTTTGGGACAGGCTGACGGTCACAGTGTAGTAATGTTGGCTATTCACAATGAATGAGCTTCAATCACTCGACAATTTGGTGTGTAGCACTCAGAACTTACGACTCCAGACTAGGGAAATGTTTAGAAATGTGCTTCACACAATAGGAATACATATTCCAGTAGACTGAATATCTGAACAGCAAAATTTTGTCACTGGGAAATCTTGTTCAAACAACTGAGAAGCGAGTGTGACACTGTTTACATTTATTTTTCCCGTCTAAAGGAGTTGGCGTTTTCGGGAAAAGGTTTTGGTGAAGCACTGAAAAATTCATTTTCCTAGAGCTATCGAACAGTATGAAAGTATTGAGAACAGTATGAAATAAAAATGTTAGTTAGGCTAGGGTTCCAAGTAATGTTTTACTGTGCCTTTAAAAAGCCGGTATGACACCCATGTTAAAATGAAAAGTCTCATTGTTCAAAACAACAGACCAGGGGAATGGCAGAGTGTCTCTAGAACTCCTGGAATACGTTTTAGAACCCGAACATCTCTACTGAATTTTGAAATACTGAGAATTTGTATCCAAAGCGCTGTGAAAGGGAGGATAGACTGTCAAGTGGTAATAATGTTGAAAGTGCTGGTATATTTGTAAAAAAGGTTGTTTTACCAAATTAGAATTCACAATGAAAAAGCTTGAGACACTGGAAGAGAGAGACTCCAACTCGGGAAATTCAAAATGATAACCTAGGTTAACATCTAAGAAAGTGCTTCAAACACTAGGAATACGTGAATAAAGGGCCTTAATATCTGTAACACATTGTTTCCTGACAAGGAAATCGTGTTCAAAGAACGTAGAACCCAGTTGGATACTTGTTACATTTATTATTCCGGGACAATGAGTTGGCGATTTTGAAAGAAGCCTGGTTAGGCCATTAAACCGGATGTGATGACGTCACCAAGGGGGAGGGGCTACGTGGGCAGGCTTAATTGATCCCATGTGATAATGATTTGGCCAGGGGACCAGCTGGGAGTGATGAAGTCATCGAGATTAGTTCTGGTATTAGGGTTAGAGAATTGGGGCTCTGTTCATGGTTAGGGTTAGGATAAGGTTTTGGGCTAGGTAGGGTTCAGGCTCAGGTGTGGGCAAGGTTTAGGGTTTGGGTTAGAGGGTTTGGGACAGGCTGACGGTCACAGTGTAGTAATGATGGCTATTCACAATGAATGAGCTTCAATCACTCGACAATTTGGTGTGTAGCACTCAGAACTTACGACTCCAGACTAGGGAAATGTTTAGAAATGTGCTTCACACAATAGGAATACATATTCCAATAGACTGAATATCTGAACAGCACAATTTTGTCACTGGGAAATCTTGTTCAAACAGCTGAGAAGCGAGTGTGACACTGTTAACATTTATTTTTCCCGTCAAAAGGAGTTGGCGTTTTCGGGAAAAGGTTTTGGTGAAGCACTGAAAAACTCATTTTCCTAGAGCTATCGAAAAGTATGAAAGTATTGAGAACACTATGAAATAAAAATGTTAGTTAGGCTAGGGTTCCAAGTAATGTTTTACTGTGCCTTTAAAAAGCCTGTATGACACCCGTGTTAAAATGAAAAGTCTCATTGCTCAAAACAACAGGCCAGGGGAATGGCAGAGTGTCTCTAGAACTCCTGGAATACGTTTTAGAACCCGAACATCTCTACTGAATTTTGAAATACTGAGAATTTGTATCCAAAGCGCTGTGAAAGGTAGGATAGACTGTCAAGTGGTAATAATGTTGAAAGTGCTGGTATATTTGTAAAAAAGGTTGTTTTACCAAATTAGAATTCACAATGAAAAAGCTTGAGACACTGGAAGAGAGAGACTCCAACTCGGGAAATTCACAATGATAACCTAGGTTAATATCTAAGAAAGTGCTTCAAACACTAGGAATACATGAATAAAGGGCCTTAATATCTGTAACACATTGTTTCCTGACAAGGAAATCGTGTTCAAAGAACATAGAACCGAGTTGGATACTGGTTACATTTATTATTCCGGGACAATGAGTTGGCGATTTTGAAAGAAGCCTGGTTAGGCCATTACACCGGATGTGATGACGTCACCAAGGGGGAGGGGCTACGTGGGCAGGCTTAATTGATCCCAGGTGATAATGATTTGGCCAGGGGACCAGCTGGGAGTGATGACGTCATCGAGATTAGTTCTGGTATTAGGGTTAGAGAATTGGGGCTCTGTTCATGGTTAGGGTTAGGATAAGGTTTTGGGCTAGGTAGGGTTCAGGCTCAGGTGTGGGCTAGGTTTAGGGTTTGGGTTAGAGGGTTAGGGACAGGGTTACCGTCACAGTGTAGTAATGTTGGCTATTCACAATGAATGAGCTTCAATCACTCGACAATTTGGTGTGTAGCACTCAGAACTTACGACTCCAGACTAGGGAAATATTTAGAAATGTGCTTCACACAATAGGAATACATATTCCAATAGACTGAATATCTGAACAGCACAATTTTGTCACTGGGAAATCTTGTTCAAACAGCTGAGAAGCGAGTGTGACACTGTTTACATTTATTTTTCCCGTCAAAAGGAGTTGGCGTTTTCGGGAAAAGGTTTTGGTGAAACACTGAAAAACTCATTTTCCTAGAGCTATCGAATAGTATGAAAGTATTGAGAACACTATGAAATAAAAATGTTAGTTAGGCTAGGGTTCCAAGTAATGTTTTACTGTGCCTTTAAAAAGCCAGTATGACACCCGTGTTAAAATGAAAAGTCTCATTGCTCAAAACAACAGACCAGGGGAATGGCAGAGTGTCTCTAGAACTCCTGGAATACGTTTTAGAACCCGAACATCTCTACTGAATTTTGAAATACTGAGAATTTGTATCCAAAGCACTGTGAAAGGTAGAATAGACTGTCAAGTGGTAATAATGTTGAAAGTGCTGGTATATTTGTAAAAAAGGTTGTTTTACCAAATTAGAATTCACAATGAAAAAGCTTGAGACACTGGAAGAGAGAGACTCCAACTCGGGAAATTCAAAATGATAACCTAGGTTAATATCTAAGAAAGTGCTTCAAACACTAGGAATACGTGAATAAATGGCCTTAATATCTGTAACACATTGTTTCCTGACAAGGAAATCGTGTTCAAAGAACATAGAACCCAGTTGGATACTGGTTACATGTATTATTCCGGGACAATGAGTTGGTGATTTTGAAAGAAGCCTGGTTAGGCCATTAAACCGGATGTGATGACGTCACCAAGGGGGAGGGGCCACGTGGGCAGGCTTAATTGATCCCAGGTGATAATGAATTGGCCAGGGGACCAGCTGGGAGTGATGACGTCATCGAGATTAGTTCTGGTATTAGGGTTAGAGAATTGGGGCTCTGGTCATGGTTAGGGTTAGGATAAGGTTTTGGGCTAGGTAGGGTTCAGGCTCAGGTGTGGGCAAGGTTTAGGGTTTGGGTTAGAGGGTTTGGGACAGGCTGACGGTCACAGTGTAGTAATGTTGGCTATTCACAATGAATGAGCTTCAATCACTCGACAATTTGGTGTGTAGCACTCAGAACTTACGACTCCAGACTAGGGAAATGTTTAGAAATGTGCTTCACACAATAGGAATACATATTCCAATAGACTGAATATCTGAACAGCACAATTTTGTCACTGGGAAATCTTGTTCAAACAGCTGAGAAGCGAGTGTGACACTGTTTACATTTATTTTTCCCGTCAAAAGGAGTTGGCGTTTTCGGGAAAAGGTTTTGGTGAAGCACTGAAAAACTCATTTTCCTAGAGCTATCGAACAGTATGAAAGTATTGAGAACACTATGAAATAAAAATGTTAGTTAGGCTAGGGTTCCAAGTAATGTTTTACTGTGCCTTTAAAAAGCCTGTATGACACCCGTGTTAAAATGAAAAGTCTCATTGCTCAAAACAACAGGCCAGGGGAATGGCAGAGTGTCTCTAGAACTCCTGGAATACGTTTTAGAACCCGAACATCTCTACTGAATTTTGAAATACTGAGAATTTGTATCCAAAGCGCTGTGAAAGGTAGGATAGACTGTCAAGTGGTAATAATGTTGAAAGTGCTGGTATATTTGTAAAAAAGGTTGTTTTACCAAATTAGAATTCACAATGAAAAAGCTTGAGACACTGGAAGAGAGAGACTCCAACTCGGGAAATTCACAATGATAACCTAGGTTAATATCTAAGAAAGTGCTTCAAACACTAGGAATACATGAATAAAGGGCCTTAATATCTGTAACACATTGTTTCCTGACAAGGAAATCGTGTTCAAAGAACATAGAACCGAGTTGGATACTGGTTACATTTATTATTCCGGGACAATGAGTTGGCGATTTTGAAAGAAGCGTGGTTAGGCCATTAAACCGGATGTGATGACGTCACCAAGGGGGAGGGGCTACGTGGGCAGGCTTAATTGATCCCAGGTGATAATGATTTGGCCAGGGGACCAGCTGGGAGTGATGACGTCATCGAGATTAGTTCTGGTATTAGGGTTAGAGAATTGGGGCTCTGTTCATGGTTAGGGTTAGGATAAGGTTTTGGGCTAGGTAGGGTTCAGGCTCAGGTGTGGGCAAGGTTTAGGGTTTGGGTTAGAGGGTTTGGGATAGGCTGACGGTCACAGTGTAGTAATGTTGGCTATTCACAATGAATGAGCTTCAATCACTCGACAATTTGGTGTGTAGCACTCAGAACTTACGACTCCAGACTAGGGAAATGTTTAGAAATGTGCTTCACACAATAGGAATACATATTCCAGTAGACTGAATATCTGAACAGCACAATTTTGTCACTGGGAAATCTTGTTCAAACAGCTGAGAAGCAAGTGTGACACTGTTTACATTTATTTTTCCCGTCTAAAGGAGTTGGCGTTTTCGGGAAAAGGTTTTGGTGAAGCACTGAAAAATTCATTTTCCTAGAGCTATCGAACAGTATGAAAGTATTGAGAACAGTATGAAATAAAAATGTTAGTTAGGCTAGGGTTCCAAGTAATGTTTTACTGTGCCTTTAAAAAGCCGGTATGCCACCCGTGTTAAAATGAAAAGTCTCATTGCTCAAAACAACAGACCAGGGGAATGGCAGAGTGTCTCTAGAACTCCTGGAATACGTTTTAGAACCCGAACATCTCTACTGAATTTTGAAATACTGAGAATTTGTATCCAAAGCGCTGTGAAAGGGAGGATAGACTGTCAAGTGGTAATAATGTTGAAAGTGCTGGTATATTTGTAAAAAAGGTTGTTTTACCAAATTAGAATTCACAATGAAAAAGCTTGAGACACTGGAAGAGAGAGACTCCAACTCGGGAAATTCACAATGATAACCTAGGTTAATATCTAAGAAAGTGCTTCAAACACTAGGAATACGTGAATAAAGGGCCTTAATATCTGTAACACATTGTTTCCTGACAAGGAAATCGTGTTCAAAGAACATAGAACCGAGTTGGATACTGGTTACATTTATTATTCCCGGACAATGAGTTGGCGATTTTGAAAGAAGCCTGGTTAGGCCATTAAACCGGATGTGATGACGTCACCAAGGGGGAGGGGCCACGTGGGCAGGCTTAATTGATCCCAGATGATAATGAATTGGCCAGGGGACCAGCTGGGAGTGATGACGTCATCGAGATTAGTTCTGGTATTAGGGTTAGAGAATTGGGGCTCTGTTCATGGTTAGGGTTAGGATAAGGTTTTGGGCTAGGTAGGGTTCAGGCTCAGGTGTGGGCTAGGTTTAGGGTTTGGGTTAGAGGGTTAGGGACAGGGTTACCGTCACAGTGTAGTAATGTTGGCTATTCACAATGAATGAGCTTCAATCACTCGACAATTTGGTGTGTAGCACTCAGAACTTACGACTCCAGACTAGGGAAATATTTAGAAATGTGCTTCACACAATAGGAATACATATTCCAATAGACTGAATATCTGAACAGCACAATTTTGTCACTGGGAAATCTTGTTCAAACAGCTGAGAAGCGAGTGTGACACTGTTTACATTTATTTTTCCCGTCAAAAGGAGTTGGCGTTTTCGGGAAAAGGTTTTGGTGAAACACTGAAAAACTCATTTTCCTAGAGCTATCGAATAGTATGAAAGTATTGAGAACACTATGAAATAAAAATGTTAGTTAGGCTAGGGTTCCAAGTAATGTTTTACTGTGCCTTTAAAAAGCCAGTATGACACCCGTGTTAAAATGAAAAGTCTCATTGCTCAAAACAACAGACCAGGGGAATGGCAGAGTGTCTCTAGAACTCCTGGAATACGTTTTAGAACCCGAACATCTCTACTGAATTTTGAAATACTGAGAATTTGTATCCAAAGCACTGTGAAAGGTAGAATAGACTGTCAAGTGGTAATAATGTTGAAAGTGCTGGTATATTTGTAAAAAAGGTTGTTTTACCAAATTAGAATTCACAATGAAAAAGCTTGAGACACTGGAAGAGAGAGACTCCAACTCGGGAAATTCAAAATGATAACCTAGGTTAATATCTAAGAAAGTGCTTCAAACACTAGGAATACGTGAATAAATGGCCTTAATATCTGTAACACATTGTTTCCTGACAAGGAAATCGTGTTCAAAGAACATAGAACCCAGTTGGATACTGGTTACATGTATTATTCCGGGACAATGAGTTGGTGATTTTGAAAGAAGCCTGGTTAGGCCATTAAACCGGATGTGATGACGTCACCAAGGGGGAGGGGCCACGTGGGCAGGCTTAATTGATCCCAGGTGATAATGAATTGGCCAGGGGACCAGCTGGGAGTGATGACGTCATCGAGATTAGTTCTGGTATTAGGGTTAGAGAATTGGGGCTCTGTTCATGGTTAGGGTTAGGATAAGGTTTTGGGCTAGGTAGGGTTCAGGCTCAGGTGTGGGCAAGGTTTAGGGTTTGGGTTAGAGGGTTTGGGACAGGCTGACGGTCACAGTGTAGTAATGTTGGCTATTCACAATGAATGAGCTTCAATCACTCGACAATTTGGTGTGTAGCACTCAGAACTTACGACTCCAGACTAGGGAAATGTTTAGAAATGTGCTTCACACAATAGGAATACATATTCCAATAGACTGAATATCTGAACAGCACAATTTTGTCACTGGGAAATCTTGTTCAAACAGCTGAGAAGCGAGTGTGACACTGTTTACATTTATTTTTCCCGTCAAAAGGAGTTGGCGTTTTCGGGAAAAGGTTTTGGTGAAGCACTGAAAAACTCATTTTCCTAGAGCTATCGAACAGTATGAAAGTATTGAGAACACTATGAAATAAAAATGTTAGTTAGGCTAGGGTTCCAAGTAATGTTTTACTGTGCCTTTAAAAAGCCTGTATGACACCCGTGTTAAAATGAAAAGTCTCATTGCTCAAAACAACAGGCCAGGGGAATGGCAGAGTGTCTCTAGAACTCCTGGAATACGTTTTAGAACCCGAACATCTCTACTGAATTTTGAAATACTGAGAATTTGTATCCAAAGCGCTGTGAAAGGTAGGATAGACTGTCAAGTGGTAATAATGTTGAAAGTGCTGGTATATTTGTAAAAAAGGTTGTTTTACCAAATTAGAATTCACAATGAAAAAGCTTGAGACACTGGAAGAGAGAGACTCCAACTCGGGAAATTCAAAATGATAACCTAGGTTAACATCTAAGAAAGTGCTTCAAACACTAGGAATACGTGAATAAAGGGCCTTAATATCTGTAACACATTGTTTCCTGACAAGGAAATCGTGTTCAAAGAACATAGAACCGAGTTGGATACTGGTTACATTTATTATTCCGGGACAATGAGTTGGCGATTTTGAAAGAAGCGTGGTTAGGCCATTAAACCGGATGTGATGACGTCACCAAGGGGGAGGGGCTACGTGGGCAGGCTTAATTGATCCCAGGTGATAATGATTTGGCCAGGGGACCAGCTGGGAGTGATGACGTCATCGAGATTAGTTCTGGTATTAGGGTTAGAGAATTGGGGCTCTGTTCATGGTTAGGGTTAGGATAAGGTTTTGGGCTAGGTAGGGTTCAGGCTCAGGTGTGGGCAAGGTTTAGGGTTTGGGTTAGAGGGTTTGGGACAGGCTGACGGTCACAGTGTAGTAATGTTGGCTATTCACAATGAATGAGCTTCAATCACTCGACAATTTGGTGTGTAGCACTCAGAACTTACGACTCCAGACTAGGGAAATGTTTAGAAATGTGCTTCACACAATAGGAATACATATTCCAGTAGACTGAATATCTGAACAGCACAATTTTGTCACTGGGAAATCTTGTTCAAACAGCTGAGAAGCAAGTGTGACACTGTTTACATTTATTTTTCCCGTCTAAAGGAGTTGGCGTTTTCGGGAAAAGGTTTTGGTGAAGCACTGAAAAATTCATTTTCCTAGAGCTATCGAACAGTATGAAAGTATTGAGAACAGTATGAAATAAAAATGTTAGTTAGGCTAGGGTTCCAAGTAATGTTTTACTGTGCCTTTAAAAAGCCGGTATGCCACCCGTGTTAAAATGAAAAGTCTCATTGCTCAAAACAACAGACCAGGGGAATGGCAGAGTGTCTCTAGAACTCCTGGAATACGTTTTAGAACCCGAACATCTCTACTGAATTTTGAAATACTGAGAATTTGTATCCAAAGCGCTGTGAAAGGGAGGATAGACTGTCAAGTGGTAATAATGTTGAAAGTGCTGGTATATTTGTAAAAAAGGTTGTTTTACCAAATTAGAATTCACAATGAAAAAGCTTGAGACACTGGAAGAGAGAGACTCCAACTCGGGAAATTCACAATGATAACCTAGGTTAATATCTAAGAAAGTGCTTCAAACACTAGGAATACGTGAATAAAGGGCCTTAATATCTGTAACACATTGTTTCCTGACAAGGAAATCGTGTTCAAAGAACATAGAACCGAGTTGGATACTGGTTACATTTATTATTCCCGGACAATGAGTTGGCGATTTTGAAAGAAGCCTGGTTAGGCCATTAAACCGGATGTGATGACGTCACCAAGGGGGAGGGGCCACGTGGGCAGGCTTAATTGATCCCAGATGATAATGAATTGGCCAGGGGACCAGCTGGGAGTGATGACGTCATCGAGATTAGTTCTGGTATTAGGGTTAGAGAATTGGGGCTCTGTTCATGGTTAGGGTTAGGATAAGGTTTTGGGCTAGGTAGGGTTCAGGCTCAGGTGTGGGCAAGGTTTAGGGTTTGGGTTAGAGGGTTTGGGACAGGCTGACGGTCACAGTGTAGTAATGTTGGCTATTCACAATGAATGAGCTTCAATCACTCGACAATTTGGTGTGTAGCACTCAGAACTTACGACTCCAGACTAGGGAAATGTTTAGAAATGTGCTTCACACAATAGGAATACATATTCCAGTAGACTGAATATCTGAACAGCACAATTTTGTCACTGGGAAATCTTTTTCAAACAGCTGAGAAGCGAGTGTGACACTGTTTACATTTATTTTTCCCGTCTAAAGGAGTTGGCGTTTTCGGGAAAAGGTTTTGGTGAAGCACTGAAAAATTCATTTTCCTAGAGCTATCGAACAGTATGAAAGTATTGAGAACAGTATGAAATAAAAATGTTAGTTAGGCTAGGGTTCCAAGTAATGTTTTACTGTGCCTTTAAAAAGCCGGTATGCCACCCGTGTTAAAATGAAAAGTCTCATTGCTCAAAACAACAGACCAGGGGAATGGCAGAGTGTCTCTAGAACTCCTGGAATACGTTTTAGAACCCGAACATCTCTACTGAATTTTGAAATACTGAGAATTTGTATCCAAAGCGCTGTGAAAGGGAGGATAGACTGTCAAGTGGTAATAATGTTGAAAGTGCTGGTATATTTGTAAAAAAGGTTGTTTTACCAAATTAGAATTCACAATGAAAAAGCTTGAGACACTGGAAGAGAGAGACTCCAACTGGGGAAATTCACAATGATAACCTAGGTTAATATCTAAGAAAGTGCTTCAAACACTAGGAATACGTGAATAAAGGGCCTTAATATCTGTAACACATTGTTTCCTGACAAGGAAATCGTGTTCAAAGAACATAGAACCGAGTTGGATACTGGTTACATTTATTATTCCCGGACAATGAGTTGGCGATTTTGAAAGAAGCCTGGTTAGGCCATTAAACCGGATGTGATTACGTCACCAAGGGGGAGGGGCCACGTGGGCAGGCTTAATTGATCCCAGATGATAATGAATTGGCCAGGGGACCAGCTGGGAGTGATGACGTCATCGAGATTAGTTCTGGTATTAGGGTTAGAGAATTGGGGCTCTGTTCATGGTTAGGGTTAGGATAAGGTTTTGGGCTAGGTAGGGTTCAGGCTCAGGTGTGGGCAAGGTTTAGGGTTTGGGTTAGAGGGTTTGGGACAGGCTGACGGTCACAGTGTAGTAATGTTGGCTATTCACAATGAATGAGCTTCAATCACTCGACAATTTGGTGTGTAGCACTCAGAACTTACGACTCCAGACTAGGGAAATGTTTAGAAATGTGCTTCACACAATAGGAATACATATTCCAGTAGACTGAATATCTGAACAGCACAATTTTGTCACTGGGAAATCTTGTTCAAACAGCTGAGAAGCGAGTGTGACACTGTTTACATTTATTTTTCCCGTCTAAAGGAGTTGGCGTTTTCGGGAAAAGGTTTTGGTGAAGCACTGAAAAATTCATTTTCCTAGAGCTATCGAACAGTATGAAAGTATTGAGAACAGTATGAAATAAAAATGTTAGTTAGGCTAGGGTTCCAAGTAATGTTTTACTGTGCCTTTAAAAAGCCGGTATGACACCCATGTTAAAATGAAAAGTCTCATTGCTCAAAACAACAGACCAGGGGAATGGCAGAGTGTCTCTAGAACTCCTGGAATACGTTTTAGAACCCGAACATCTCTACTGAATTTTGAAATACTGAGAATTTGTATCCAAAGCGCTGTGAAAGGGAGGATAGACTGTCAAGTGGTAATAATGTTGAAAGTGCTGGTATATTTGTAAAAAAGGTTGTTTTACCAAATTAGAATTCACAATGAAAAAGCTTGAGACACTGGAAGAGAGAGACTCCAACTCGGGAAATTCAAAATGATAACCTAGGTTAATATCTAAGAAAGTGCTTCAAACACTAGGAATACGTGAATAAAGGGCCTTAATATCTGTAACACATTGTTTCCTAACAAGGAAATCGTGTTCAAAGAACATAGAACCCAGTTGGATACTGGTTACATTTATTATTCCGGGACAATGAGTTGGCGATTTTGAAAGAAGCCTGGTTAGGACATTAAACCGGATGTGATGACGTCACCAAGGGGGAGGGGTACGTGGGCAGGCTTAATTGATCCCAGGTGATAATGATTTGGCCAGGGGACCAGCTGGGAGTGATGACGTCATCGAGATTAGTTCTGGTATTAGGGTTAGAGAATTGGGGCTCTGTTCATGGTTAGGGTTAGGATAAGGTTTTGGGCTAGGTAGGGTTCAGGCTCAGGTGTGGGCTAGGTTTAGGGTTTGGGTTAGAGGGTTAGGGACAGGGTTACTGTCACAGTGTAGTAATGTTGGCTATTCACAATGAATGAGTTTCAATCACTCGACAATTTGGTGTGCAGCACTCAGAACTTACGACCCCAGACTAGGGAAATATTTAGAAATGTGCTTCACACAATAGGAATACATATTCCAATAGACTGAATATCTGAACAGCACAATTTTGTCACTGGGAAATCTTGTTCAAACAGCTGAGAAGCGAGTGTGACACTGTTTACATTTATTTTTCCCGTCTAAAGGAGTTGGCGTTTTCGGGAAAAGGTTTTGGTGAAGCACTGAAAAATTCATTTTCCTAGAGCTATCGAACAGTATGAAAGTATTGAGAACACTATGAAATAAAAATGTTAGTTAGGCTAGGGTTCCAAGTAATGTTTTACTGTGCCTTTAAAAAGCCTGTATGACACCCGTGTTAAAATGAAAAGTCTCATTGCTCAAAACAACAGGCCAGGGTAATGGCAGAGTGTCTCTAGAACTCCTGGAATACGTTTTAGAACCCGAACATCTCTACTGAATTTTGAAATACTGAGAATTTGTATCCAAAGCGCTGTGAAAGGTAGGATAGACTGTCAAGTGGTAATAATGTTGAAAGTGCTGGTATATTTGTAAAAAAGGTTGTTTTACCAAATTAGAATTCACAATGAAAATGCTTGAGACACTGGAAGAGAGAGACTCCAACTCGGGAAATTCACAATGATAACCTAGGTTAATATCTAAGAACGTGCTTCAAACACTAGGAATACGTGAATAAAGGGCCTTAATATCTGTAACACATTGTTTCCTGACAAGGAAATCGTGTTCAAAGAACATAGAAGCGAGTTGGATACTGGTTACATTTATTATTCCGGGACAATGAGTTGGCGATTTTGAAAGAAGCCTGGTTAGGCCATTAAACCGGATGTGATGACGTCACCAAGGGGGAGGGGCCACGTGGGCAGGCTTAATTGATCCCAGGTGATAATGATTTGGCCAGGGGACCAGCTGGGAGTGATGACGTCATCGAGATTAGTTCTGGTATTAGGGTTAGAGAATTGGGGCTCTGTTCATGGTTAGGGTTAGGATAAGGTTTTGGGCTAGGTAGGGTTCAGGCTCAGGTGTGGGCAAGGTTTAGGGTTTGGGTTAGAGGGTTTGGGACAGGCTGACGGTCACAGTGTAGTAATGTTGGCTATTCACAATGAATGAGCTTCAATCACTCGACAATTTGGTGTGTAGCACTCAGAACTTACGACTCCAGACTAGGGAAATGTTTAGAAATGTGCTTCACACAATAGGAATACATATTCCAGTAGACTGAATATCTGAACAGCACAATTTTGTCACTGGGAAATCTTGTTCAAACAGCTGAGAAGCGAGTGTGACACTGTTTACATTTATTTTTCCCGTCTAAAGGAGTTGGCGTTTTCGGGAAAAGGTTTTGGTGAAGCACTGAAAAATTCATTTTCCTAGAGCTATCGAACAGTATGAAAGTATTGAGAACAGTATGAAATAAAAATGTTAGTTAGGCTAGGGTTCCAAGTAATGTTTTACTGTGCCTTTAAAAAGCCGGTATGCCACCCGTGTTAAAATGAAAAGTCTCATTGCTCAAAACAACAGACCAGGGGAATGGCAGAGTGTCTCTAGAACTCCTGGAATACGTTTTAGAACCCGAACATCTCTACTGAATTTTGAAATACTGAGAATTTGTATCCAAAGCGCTGTGAAAGGGAGGATAGACTGTCAAGTGGTAATAATGTTGAAAGTGCTGGTATATTTGTAAAAAAGGTTGTTTTACCAAATTAGAATTCACAATGAAAAAGCTTGAGACACTGGAAGAGAGAGACTCCAACTCGGGAAATTCACAATGATAACCTAGGTTAATATCTAAGAACGTGCTTCAAACACTAGGAATACGTGAATAAAGGGCCTTAATATCTGTAACACATTGTTTCCTGACAAGGAAATCGTGTTCAAAGAACATAGAAGCGAGTTGGATACTGGTTACATTTATTATTCCGGGACAATGATTTGGCGATTTTGAAAGAAGCCTGGTTAGGCCATTAAACCGGATGTGATGACGTCACCAAGGGGGAGGGGCCACGTGGGCAGGCTTAATTGATCCCAGGTGATAATGATTTGGCCAGGGGACCAGCTGGGAGTGATGACGTCATCGAGATTAGTTCTGGTATTAGGGTTAGAGAATTGGGGCTCTGTTCATGGTTAGGGTTAGGATAAGGTTTTGGGCTAGGTAGGGTTCAGGCTCAGGTGTGGGCAAGGTTTAGGGTTTGGGTTAGAGGGTTTGGGACAGGCTGACGGTCACAGTGTAGTAATGTTGGCTATTCACAATGAATGAGCTTCAATCACTCGACAATTTGGTGTGTAGCACTCAGAACTTACGACTCCAGACTAGGGAAATGTTTAGAAATGTGCTTCACACAATAGGAATACATATTCCAGTAGACTGAATATCTGAACAGCACAATTTTGTCACTGGGAAATCTTGTTCAAACAGCTGAGAAGCGAGTGTGACACTGTTTACATTTATTTTTCCCGTCTAAAGGAGTTGGCGTTTTCGGGAAAAGGTTTTGGTGAAGCACTGAAAAATTCATTTTCCTAGAGCTATCGAACAGTATGAAAGTATTGAGAACAGTATGAAATAAAAATGTTAGTTAGGCTAGGGTTCCAAGTAATGTTTTACTGTGCCTTTAAAAAGCCGGTATGCCACCCGTGTTAAAATGAAAAGTCTCATTGCTCAAAACAACAGACCAGGGGAATGGCAGAGTGTCTCTAGAACTCCTGGAATACGTTTTAGAACCCGAACATCTCTACTGAATTTTGAAATACTGAGAATTTGTATCCAAAGCGCTGTGAAAGGGAGGATAGACTGTCAAGTGGTAATAATGTTGAAAGTGCTGGTATATTTGTAAAAAAGGTTGTTTTACCAAATTAGAATTCACAATGAAAAAGCTTGAGACACTGGAAGAGAGAGACTCCAACTGGGGAAATTCACAATGATAACCTAGGTTAATATCTAAGAAAGTGCTTCAAACACTAGGAATACGTGAATAAAGGGCCTTAATATCTGTAACACATTGTTTCCTGACAAGGAAATCGTGTTCAAAGAACATAGAACCGAGTTGGATACTGGTTACATTTATTATTCCCGGACAATGAGTTGGCGATTTTGAAAGAAGCCTGGTTAGGCCATTAAACCGGATGTGATTACGTCACCAAGGGGGAGGGGCCACGTGGGCAGGCTTAATTGATCCCAGATGATAATGAATTGGCCAGGGGACCAGCTGGGAGTGATGACGTCATCGAGATTAGTTCTGGTATTAGGGTTAGAGAATTGGGGCTCTGTTCATGGTTAGGGTTAGGATAAGGTTTTGGGCTAGGTAGGGTTCAGGCTCAGGTGTGGGCAAGGTTTAGGGTTTGGGTTAGAGGGTTTGGGACAGGCTGACGGTCACAGTGTAGTAATGTTGGCTATTCACAATGAATGAGCTTCAATCACTCGACAATTTGGTGTGTAGCACTCAGAACTTACGACTCCAGACTAGGGAAATGTTTAGAAATGTGCTTCACACAATAGGAATACATATTCCAGTAGACTGAATATCTGAACAGCACAATTTTGTCACTGGGAAATCTTGTTCAAACAGCTGAGAAGCGAGTGTGACACTGTTTACATTTATTTTTCCCGTCTAAAGGAGTTGGCGTTTTCGGGAAAAGGTTTTGGTGAAGCACTGAAAAATTCATTTTCCTAGAGCTATCGAACAGTATGAAAGTATTGAGAACAGTATGAAATAAAAATGTTAGTTAGGCTAGGGTTCCAAGTAATGTTTTACTGTGCCTTTAAAAAGCCGGTATGCCACCGTGTTAAAATGAAAAGTCTCATTGCTCAAAACAACAGACCAGGGGAATGGCAGAGTGTCTCTAGAACTCCTGGAATACGTTTTAGAACCCGAACATCTCTACTGAATTTTGAAATACTGAGAATTTGTATCCAAAGCGCTGTGAAAGGGAGGATAGACTGTCAAGTGGTAATAATGTTGAAAGTGCTGGTATATTTGTAAAAAAGGTTGTTTTACCAAATTAGAATTCACAATGAAAAAGCTTGAGACACTGGAAGAGAGAGACTCCAACTCGGGAAATTCAAAATGATAACCTAGGTTAATATCTAAGAAAGTGCTTCAAACACTAGGAATACGTGAATAAAGGGCCTTAATATCTGTAACACATTGTTTCCTGACAAGGAAATCGTGTTCAAAGAACATAGAACCCAGTTGGATACTGGTTACATTTATTATTCCGGGACAATGAGTTGGCGATTTTGAAAGAAGCCTGGTTAGGACATTAAACCGGATGTGATGACGTCACCAAGGGGGAGGGGTACGTGGGCAGGCTTAATTGATCCCAGGTGATAATGATTTGGCCAGGGGACCAGCTGGGAGTGATGACGTCATCGAGATTAGTTCTGGTATTAGGGTTAGAGAATTGGGGCTCTGTTCATGGTTAGGGTTAGGATAAGGTTTTGGGCTAGGTAGGGTTCAGGCTCAGGTGTGGGCTAGGTTTAGGGTTTGGGTTAGAGGGTTAGGGACAGGGTTACTGTCACAGTGTAGTAATGTTGGCTATTCACAATGAATGAGTTTCAATCACTCGACAATTTGGTGTGCAGCACTCAGAACTTACGACCCCAGACTAGGGAAATATTTAGAAATGTGCTTCACACAATAGGAATACATATTCCAATAGACTGAATATCTGAACAGCACAATTTTGTCACTGGGAAATCTTGTTCAAACAGCTGAGAAGCGAGTGTGACACTGTTTACATTTATTTTTCCCGTCTAAAGGAGTTGGCGTTTTCGGGAAAAGGTTTTGGTGAAGCACTGAAAAATTCATTTTCCTAGAGCTATCGAATAGTATGAAAGTATTGAGAACAGTATGAAATAAAAATGTTAGTTAGGCTAGGGTTCCAAGTAATGTTTTACTGTGCCTTTAAAAAGCCTGTATGACACCCGTGTTAAAATGAAAAGTCTCATTGCTCAAAACAACAGGCCAGGGTAATGGCAGAGTGTCTCTAGAACTCCTGGAATACGTTTTAGAACCCGAACATCTCTACTGAATTTTGAAATACTGAGAATTTGTATCCAAAGCGCTGTGAAAGGTAGGATAGACTGTCAAGTGGTAATATTGTTGAAAGTGCTGGTATATTTGTAAAAAAGGTTGTTTTACCAAATTAGAATTCACAATGAAAATGCTTGAGACACTGGAAGAGAGAGACTCCAACTCGGGAAATTCACAATGATAACCTAGGTTAATATCTAAGAACGTGCTTCAAACACTAGGAATACGTGAATAAAGGGCCTTAATATCTGTAACACATTGTTTCCTGACAAGGAAATCGTGTTCAAAGAACATAGAAGCGAGTTGGATACTGGTTACATTTATTATTCCGGGACAATGAGTTGGCGATTTTGAAAGAAGCCTGGTTAGGCCATTAAACCGGATGTGATGACGTCACCAAGGGGGAGGGGCCACGTGGGCAGGCTTAATTGATCCCAGGTGATAATGATTTGGCCAGGGGACCAGCTGGGAGTGATGACGTCATCGAGATTAATTCTGGTATTAGGGTTAGAGAATTGGGGCTCTGTTCATGGTTAGGGTTAGGATAAGGTTTTGGGCTAGGTAGGGTTCAGGCTCAGGTGTGGGCAAGGTTTAGGGTTTGGGTTAGAGGGTTTGGGACAGGCTGACGGTCACAGTGTAGTAATGTTGGCTATTCACAATGAATGAGCTTCAATCACTCGACAATTTGGTGTGTAGCACTCAGAACTTACGACTGCAGACTAGGGAAATGTTTAGAAATGTGCTTCACACAATAGGAATACATATTCCAGTAGACTGAATATCTGAACAGCACAATTTTGTCACTGGGAAATCTTGTTCAAACAGCTGAGAAGCGAGTGTGACACTGTTTACATTTATTTTTCCCGTCTAAAGGAGTTGGCGTTTTCGGGAAAAGGTTTTGGTGAAGCACTGAAAAATTCATTTTCCTAGAGCTATCGAATAGTATGAAAGTATTGAGAACAGTATGAAATAAAAATGTTAGTTAGGCTAGGGTTCCAATTAATGTTTTACTGTGCCTTTAAAAAGCCGGTATGACACCCGTGTTAAAATGAAAAGTCTCATTGCTCAAAACAACAGACCAGGGGAATGGCAGAGTGTCTCTAGAACTCCTGGAATACGTTTTAGAACCCGAACATCTCTACTGAATTTTGAAATACTGAGAATTTGTATCCAAAGCGCTGTGAAAGGGAGGATAGACTGTCAAGTGGTAATAATGTTGAAAGTGCTGGTATATTTGTAAAAAAGGTTGTTTTACCAAATTAGAATTCACAATGAAAAAGCTTGAGACACTGGAAGAGAGAGACTCCAACTCGGGAAATTCAAAATGATAACCTAGGTTAATATCTAAGAAAGTGCTTCAAACACTAGGAATACTTGAATAAAGGGCCTTAATATCTGTAACACATTGTTTCCTGACAAGGAAATCGTGTTCAAAGAACATAGAACCCAGTTGGATACTTGTTACATTTATTATTCCGGGACAATGAGTTGGCGATTTTGAAAGAAGCCTGGTTAGGCCATTAAACCGGATGTGATGACGTCACCAAGGGGGAGGGGCCACGTGGGCAGGCTTAATTGATCCCAGATGATAATGAATTGGCCAGGGGACCAGCTGGGAGTGATGACGTCATCGAGATTAGTTCTGGTATTAGGGTTAGAGAATTGGGGCTCTGTTCATGGTTAGGGTTAGGATAAGGTTTTGGGCTAGGTAGGGTTCAGGCTCAGGTGTGGGCAAGGTTTAGGGTTTGGGTTAGAGGGTTTGGGACAGGCTGACGGTCACAGTGTAGTAATGTTGGCTATTCACAATGAATGAGCTTCAATCACTCGACAATTTGGTGTGTCGCACTCAGAACTTACGACTCCAGACTAGGGAAATGTTTAGAAATGTGCTTCACACAATAGGAATACATATTCCAGTAGACTGAATATCTGAACAGCACAATTTTGTCACTGGGAAATCTTGTTCAAACAGCTGAGAAGCCAGTGTGACACTGTTTACATTTATTTTTCCCGTCTAAAGGAGTTGGCGTTTTCGGGAAAAGGTTTTGGTGAAGCACTGAAAAATTCATTTTCCTAGAGCTATCGAACAGTATGAAAGTATTGAGAACAGTATGAAATAAAAATGTTAGTTAGGCTAGGGTTCCAAGTAATGTTTTACTGTGCCTTTAAAAAGCCGGTATGACACCCGTGTTAAAATGAAAGGTCTCATTGCTCAAAACAACAACCAGGGGAATGGCAGAGTGTCTCTAGAACTCCTGGAATACGTTTTAGAACCCGAACCTCTCTACTGAATTTTGAAATACTGAGAATTTGTATCCAAAGCGCTGTGAAAGGTAGGATAGACGGTCAAGTGGTAATAATGTTGAAAGTCCTGGTATGTTTGTAAAAAAGGTTGTTTTACCAAATTAGAATTCACAATGAAAAAGCTTGAGACACTGGAAGAGAGAGACTCCAGCTCGGGAAATTCACAATGATAACCTAGGTTAATATCTAAGAAAATGCTTCAAACACTAGGAATACGTGAATAAAGGGCCTTAATATCTGTAACACATTGTTTCCTGACAAGGAAATCGTGTTCAAAGAACATAGAACCGAGTTGGATACTGGTTACGTTTATTATTCCGGATCAATGAGTTGGGGATTTTGAAAGAAGCCTGGTTAGGCCATTAAACCGGATGTGATGACGTCACCAAGGGGGAGGGGCCACGTGGGCAGGCTTAATTGATCCCAGGTGATAACGATTTGGCCAGGGGACCAGCTGGGAGTGATGACGTCATCGAGATTAGTTCTGGTATTAGGGTTAGAGAATTGGGGCTCTGTTCATGGTTAGGGTTAGGATAAGGTTTTGGGCTAGGTAGGGTTCAGGCTCAGGTGTGGGCTAGGTTTAGGGTTTGGGTTAGAGGGTTAAGGACAGGGTTACGGTCACAGTGTAGTAATGTTGGCTATTCACAATGAATGAGCTTCAATCACTGGACAATATGGTGTGTAGCACTCAGAACTTACGACTCCAGACTAGGGAAATATTTAGATATGTGCTTCACACAATAGGAATACATATTCCAATAGACTGAATATCTGAACAGCACAATTTTGTCACTGGGAAATCTTGTTCAAACAGCTGAGAAGCGAGTGTGACACTGTTTACATTTATTTTTCCCGTCAAAAGGCGTTGGCGTTTTCGGGAAAATGTCTAGGTGAAACACTGAAAAACTCATTTTCCTAGAGCTATCGAACAGTATGAAAGTATTGAGAATACTATGAAATAAAAATGTTAGTTAGGCTAGGGTTCCAAGTAATGTTTTACTGTGCCTTTAAAAAGCCGGTATGACACCCGTGTTAAAATGAAAAGTCTCATTGCTCAAAACAACAGACCACGGGAATGGCAGAGTGTCTCTAGAACTCCTGGAATACGTTTTAGAACCCGAACATCTCTACTGAATTTTGAAATACTGAGAATTTGTATCCAAAGCGCTGTGAAAGGTAGGATAGACGTTCAAGTGGTCATAATGTTCAAAGTGCTGGTATATTTGTAAAAAAGGTTGTTTTACCAAATTAGAATTCACAATGAAAAAGCTTGAGACACTGGAAGAGAGAGACTCCAACTCGGGAAATTCACAATGATAACCTAGGTTAATATCTAAGAAAGTGCTTCAAACACTAGGAAAACGTGAATAAAGGGCCTTAATATCTGTAACACATTGTTTCCTGACAAGGAAATCGTGTTCAAAGAACATAGAACCGAGTTGGATACTGGTTACATTTATTATTCCGGGACAATGAGATGGCAATTTTGAAAGAAGCCTGGTTAGGCCATTAAACCGGAAGTGATGACGTCACCTAGGGGGAAGGGCCACGTGGGCAGGCTTAATTGATCCCAGGTGATAATGATTTGGCCAGGGGACCAGCTGGGAGTGATGACGTCATGGAGATTAGTTCTGGTATTAGGGTTAGAGATTAGGGGCTCTGTTCATGGTTAGGGTTAGGATAAGGTTTTGGGCTAGGTAGGGTTCAGGCGCAGGTGTGGGCTAGGTTTAGGGTTTGGGTTAGAGGGTTAGGGATAGGGTTACGGTCACAGTGTAGTAATGTTGGCTATTCACAATGAATGAGCTTCAATCACTCGACAATTTGGTGTGCAGCACTCAGAACTTAGGACTCCAGACTAGGGAAATATTTAGAAATGTGCTTCACAAAATAGGAATACATATTCCAATAGACTGAATATCTGAACAGCACAATTTTGTCACTGGGAAATCTTGTTCAAACAGCTGAGAAGCGAGTGTGACACTGTTTACATTTATTTTTCCCGTCAAAAGGAGTTGGCGTTTTTGGGAAAAGGTTTTGGTGAAACACTGAAAAACTCATTTTTCTAGAGCTATCGAACAGTATGAAAGTATTGAGAACACTATGAAATAAAAATGTTAGTTAGGCTAGGGTTCCAAGTAATGTTTTACTGTGCCTTTAAAAAGCCGATATGACACCCGTGTTAAAATGAAAAGTCTCATTGCTCAAAACAACAGACCAGGGGAATGGCAGAGTGTCTCTAGAACACCTGGAATACGTTTTAGAACCCGAACATCTCTACTGAATTTTGAAACACTGAGAATTTGTATCCAAAGCGCTGTGAAAGGTAGGATAGACTTTTAAGAGGTAATAATGTTGAAAGTGCTGGTATATTTGTAAAAAAGGTTGTTTTACCAAATTAGAATTCACAATGAAAAAGCTTGAGACACTGGAAGAGAGAGACTCCAGCTCGGGAAATTCACAATGATAACCTAGGTTAATATCTAAGAAAGTGCTTCAAACACTAGGAATACGTGAATAAAGGGTCTAAATATCTGTAACACATTGTTTCCTGACAAGGAAATCGTGTTCAAAGGACATAGAACCGAGTTGGATACTGGTTACATTTATTATTCCGGGACAATGAGTTGGCGATTTTGAAAGAAGCCTGGTGAGGCCATTAAACCGGATGTGATGACGTCACCAAGGGGGAGGGGCCACGTGGGCAGGCTTAATTGATCCCAGGTGATAATGATTTGGCCAGGGGACCAGCTGGGAGTGATGATGTCATGGAGATTAGTTCTGGTATTAGGGTTAGGGAATTGGGGCTTTGTTCATGGTTAGGGTTAGGATGAGGTTTTGGGCTAGGCAGGGTTCAGGCTCAGGTGTGGGCTTGGTTTAGGGTTTGGGTTAGAGGGCTAGGGACAGGGTTACGGTCACAGTGTAGTAATGTTGGCTATTCACAATGAATGAGCTTCAATCACTGGACAATATGGTGTGTAGCACTCAGAACTTACGACTCCAGACTAGGGAAATATTTAGAAACTAGAGGCCCAGTGCACGAAATTCGTGCATGGGGGGGGTCCCCTCAGCCTGGCCTGCACTATCTCGCAATCCAGGACCCCTTGGAAGATGTCCAACTGCCATACAATATGATCCCGCAGGGATCTTTGCTGAGGACTTTTCAACATAGAAAATGACTTGGCTCTGAACATGTCAGGGATCTGCAGGATTGGGCCTAAACTGGCAGTTAGATATCCCTTTCGCAATCCAGGACCGCTGGCTCCTAACCACTCGCCTGCCTGATCACCCCTAACCACTTGCCTGCCTGCCTGCCTGCCTGATCACCCCTAACTGCTCGCTTGCCTGATCAGCCCTAGCCTCCTCTGCGTGCCTGCCTGCCTGATGCCCCTAAATACTCACCTGCCTGCCTGATTGCCCCTAACTGACTCTGCCTCAGCCCCACCACTGCCACCTCATCCGAAAGGATGTTTGGAATGATGTCTGGAAGGTCATTCGGCTGTCCAGCTAATTAGCATATTACATTTTTATTATTATAGATGTGCTTCACACAATAGGAATACATATTCCAATAGACTGAATATCTGAACAGCACAATTTTGTCACTGGGAAATCTTGTTCAAACAGCTGAGAAGCGAGTGTGACACTGTTTACATTTATTTTTCCCGTCAAAAGGCGTTGGCGTTTTCGGGAAAATGTCTAGGTGAAACACTGAAAAACTCATTTTCCTAGAGCTATGGAACAGTATGAAAGTATTGAGAACACTATGAAATAAAAATGTTAGTTAGGCTAGGGTTCCAAGTAATGTTTTACTGTGCCTTTAAAAAGCCGGTATGACACCCGTGTTAAAATGAAAAGTCTCATTGCTCAAAACAACAGACCAGGGGAATGGCAGAGTGTCTCTAGAACTCCTGGAATATGTTTTAGAACCCGAACATCTCTACTGAATTTTGAAATACTGAGAATTTGTATTTAAAGCGCTGTGAAAGGTAGGATAGACTGTCAAGTGGTAATAATGTTGAAAGTGCTGGTATATTTGTAAAAAAGGTTGTTTTACCAAATTAGAATTCACAATGAAAAAGCTTCAGACACTGGAAGAGAGAGACTCCAACTCGGGAAATTCACAATGATAACCTAGGTTAATATCTAAGAAAGTGCTTCAAACACTAGGAATACCTGAATAAAGGGCCTTAATATCTATAACACATTGTTTCCTGACAAGGAAATCGTGTTCAAAGAACATAGAAGCGAGTTGGATACTGGTTACATTTATTATTCCGGGACAATGAGTTGGCCATATTGAAAAAAGCCTGGTTAGGCCATTAAACTGGATGTGATGACATCACCAAGGGGGAGGGGCCACGTGGGCAGGCTTAATTGATCCCAGGTGATAATGATTTGGCCAGGGGACCAGCTGGGAGTGATGACATCATAGAGATTAGTTCTGGTATTAGGGTTAGAGAATTGGGGCTCTGTTCATGGTTAGGGTTAGGATAAGGTTTTGGGCTAGGTAGGGTTCAGGCTCAGGTGTAGGCTAGTTTAGGGTTTGGGATAGAGTGCTAGGGACAGGGTTACGGTCACAGTGTAGTAATGTTGGCTATTCACAATGAATGATCTTCAATCACTGGACAATTTGGTGTGTCGCACTCAGAACTTACGACTCCAGACTAGGGAAATATTTAGAAATGTGCTTCACAATAGGAATACATACTCCAATAGACTGAAAATCTGAACAGCACTATTTTGTCACTGGGAAATCTTGTTCAAACAGCTGAGAACCGAGTGTGACACTGTTTACATTTAGTTTTCCCGTCAAAAGGAGTTGGCGTTTTCGGGAAAAGGTTTTGGTGAGACACTGAAAGACTCATTTTCCTAGAGCTATCGAACAGTATGAAAGTATTGAGAACACTATGAAATAAAAATATTAGTTAGGCTAGGATTCCAAGTAATGTTTTACTGTGCCTTTAAAAAGCCAGTATGACACCCGTTTTAAAATGAAGAGTCTCATAGCTCAAAAAAGCAGACCAGGGGAATGGCAGAGTGTCTCTAGAACTCCTTGAATACGTTTTAGAACCCGAACATCTCTACTGAATTTTGAAATATTGAGAATTTGTATCCAAAGCGCTGTGAAAGGTAGGATAGACTTTCAAGTGGTAATAATGTTGAAAGTGCTGGTGTATTTGTAAAAAAGGTTGTTTTACCAAATTTGAATTCACAATGAAAAAGCTTGAGACACTGGAAGAGAGAGACTCCAACTCGGGAAATTCACATTGATAACCTCGGTTAATATCTAAGAAAGTGCTTCATACACTAGGAATACGTGAACAAAGGGCCTTAATATCTGTAACACATTGTTTCCTGACAAGGAAATCGTGTTCAAAGAACATAGAACCGAGTTGGATACTGGTTACATTTATTATTCCGGGACAATGAGTTGGAGATTTTGAAAGAAGCCTGCTTAGGCCATTAAACCGGAAGTGATGACGTCACCAAAGGGGAGGGGACACGTGGGCAGGCTTAATTGATCCCAGGTGATAATGATTTGGCCAGGGGACCAGCTGGGAGTGATGACGTCATCGAGATTAGTTCTGGTATTAGGGTTAGAGAATTGGGGCTCTGTTCATGGTTAGGGTTAGGATAAGGTTTTGGGCTAGGTAGGGTTCAGGCTCAGGTGTGGGCTAGGTTTAGGGTTTGGGTTAGAGGGCTAGGGACAGGGTTACGGTCACAGTGTAGTAATGTTGGCTATTCACAATGAATGAGCTTCAATCACTGGACAATTTGGTGTGTAGCAATCAGAACTTACGACTCCAGACTAGGGAAATATTTAAAAATGTGCTTCACACAATAGGAATACCTATTCCAGTAGACTGAATATCTGAACAGCACAATTTTGTCACTGGGAAATCTTGTTCAAACAGCTGAGAAGCGAGTCTGACACTGTTTACATTTATTTTTCCCGTCAAAAGGAGTTGGCGTTTTCGGGAAAAGGTTTTGGTGAGACACTGAAAGACTCATTTTCCTAGAGCTATCGAACAGTATGAAAGTATTGAGAACACTATGAAATAAAAATATTAGTTAGGCTAGGATTCCAAGTAATGTTTTACTGTGCCTTTAAAAAGCCGGTATGACACCCGTGTTAAAATGAAGAGTCTCATAGCTCAAAAAAGCAGACCAGGGGAATGGCAGAGTGTCTCTAGAACTCCTTGAATACGTTTTAGAACCCGAACATCTCTACTGAATTTTGAAATATTGAGAATTTGTATCCAAAGCGCTGTGAAAGGTAGGATAGACTTTCAAGTGGTAATAATGTTGAAAGTGCTGGTGTATTTGTAAAAAAGGTTGTTTTACCAAATTTGAATTCACAATGAAAAAGCTTGAGACACTGGAAGAGAGAGACTCCAACTCAGGAAATTCACAATGATAATCTAGGTTAATATCTAAGAAAGTGCTTCAAACACTAGGAATACGTGAACAAAGGGCCTTAATATCTGTAACACATTGTTTCCTGACAAGGAAATTGTGTTCAAAGAACATAGACCCGAGTTGGATACTGGTTACATTTATTATTCCGGGACAATGAGTTGGAGATTTTGAAAGAAGCCTGCTTAGGCCATTAAACCGGAAGTGATGACGTCACCAAAGGGGAGGGGACACGTGGGCAGGCTTAAATGATCCCAGGTGATAATGATTTGGCCAGGGGACCAGCTGGGAGTGATGACGTCATCAAGATTAGTTCTGGTATTAGGGTTAGAGAATTGGGGCTCTGTTCATGGTTAGGGTTAGGATAAGGTTTTGGGCTAGGTAGGGTTCAGGCTCAGGTGTGGGCTAGTTTAGGGTTTGGGATACAGTGCTAGGGACAGGGTTACGGTCACAGTGTAGTAATGTTGGCTATTCACAATGAATGAGCTTCAATCACTGGACAATTTGGTGTGTCGCACTCAGAACTTACGACTCCAGACTAGGGAAATATTTAGAAATGTGCTTCACACAATAGGAATACATATTCCAATAGACTGAATATCTGAACAGCACAATTTTGTCACTGGAAAATCTTGTTCAAATAGCTGAGAACCGAGTGTGACACTGTTTACATTTATTTTTCCCGTCAAAAGAAGTTGGCGTTTTCGGGAAAAGGTTTTGGTCAGACACTGAAAGACTCATTTTCCTAGAGCTATCGAATAGTATGAAAGTATTGAGAACACTATGAAATAAAAATGTTAGTTAGGCTAGGATTCCAAGTAATGTTTTACTGTGCCTTTAAAAAGCCGGTATCACACCCGTATTAAAATGAAAAGTCTCATAGCTCAAAACAACTGACCAGGGGTATGGCAGAGTGTCTCAAGAATTCCTGGAATACGTTTTATAAACCGAACATCTCTACTGAATTTTGAAATACTGAGTTTTTGTATCCAAAGCGCTGTGAAAGGTAGGATAGACTGTCAAGTGGTAATAATGTTGAAAGTGCTGGTATATTTGTAAAAAAGGTTGCTTTACCAAATTAGAATTCACAATGAAAAAGCTTGAGACACTGGAAGAGAGAGACTCCAACTCGGGAAATTCACAATGATAACCTAGGTTAATATCTAAGAAAGTGCTTCATACACTAGGAATACGTGAATAAAGGGCCTTAATATCTGTAACACATTGTTTCCTGACAAGGAAATCGTGTTCAAAGAACATAGAACCGAGTTGGATACTGGTTACATTTATTATTCCGGGACAATGAGTTGGAGATTTTGAAAGAAGCCTGCTTAGGCCATTAAACCGGAAGTGATGACGTCAACAAGGGGGAGGGGACACGTGGGCAGGCTTAATTGATCCCAGGTGATAATGATTTGGCCAGGGGACCAGCTGGGAGTGATGACGTCATCAAGATTAGTTCTGGTATTAGGGTTAGAGAATTGGGGCTCTGTTCATGGTTAGGGTTAGGATAAGGTTTTGGGCTAGGTAGCCTTCAGGCTCAGGTGTGGGCTAGGTTTAGGGTTTGGGTTAGAGGGCTAGGGACAGGGTTACGGTCACAGTGTAGTAATGTTGGCTATTCACAATGAATGAGCTTCAATCACTGGACAATTTGGTGTGTCGCACTCAGAACTTACGACTCCAGACTAGGGAAATATTTAGAAATGTGCTTCACACAATAGGAATACATATTCCAATAGACTGAATATCTGAACAGCACAATTTTGTCACTGGAAAATCTTGTTCAAATAGCTGAGAACCGAGTGTGACACTGTTTACATTTATTTTTCCCGTCAAAAGGAGTTGGCGTTTTCGGGAAAAGGTTTTGGTCAGACACTGAAAGACTCATTTTCCTAGAGTTATCGAACAGTATGAAAGTATTGAGAACACTATGAAATAAAAATGTTAGTTAGGCTAGGGTTCCAAGTAATGTTTTACTGTGCCTTTAAAAAGCCTGTATGACACCCGTGTTAAAATGAAAAGTCTCATTGCTCAAAACAACAGGCCAGGGGAATGGCAGAGTGTCTCTAGAACTCCTGGAATACGTTTTAGAACCCGAACATCTCTACTGAATTTTGAAATACTGAGAATTTGTATCCAAAGCGCTGTGAAAGGGAGGATAGACTGTCAAGTGGTAATAATGTTGAAAGTGCTGGTATATTTGTAAAAAAGGTTGTTTTACCAAATTAGAATTCACAATGAAAAAGCTTGAGACACTGGAAGAGAGAGACTCCAACTCGGGAAATTCACAATGATAACCTAGGTTAATATCTAAGAAAGTGCTTCAAACACTAGGAATACGTGAATAAAGGGCATTAATATCTGTAACACATTGTTTCCTGACAAGGAAATCGTGTTCAAAGAACATAGAACCGAGTTGGATACTGGTTACATTTATTATTCCGGGACAATGAGTTGGCGATTTTGAAAGAAGCCTGGTTAGGCCATTAAACCGGATGTGATGACGTCACCAAGGGGGAGGGGCTACGTGGGCAGGCTTAATTGATCCCAGGTGATAATGATTTGGCCAGGGGACCAGCTGGGAGTGATGACGTCATCGAGATTAGTTCTGGTATTAGGGTTAGAGAATTGGGGCTCTGTTCATGGTTAGGGTTAGGATAAGGTTTTGGGCTAGGTAGGGTTCAGGCTCAGGTGTGGGCAAGGTTTAGGGTTTGGGTTAGAGGGTTTGGGACAGGCTGACGGTCACAGTGTAGTAATGTTGGCTATTCACAATGAATGAGCTTCAATCACTCGACAATTTGGTGTGTAGCACTCAGAACTTACGACTCCAGACTAGGGAAATGTTTAGAAATGTGCTTCACACAATAGGAATACATATTCCAGTAGACTGAATATCTGAACAGCACAATTTTGTCACTGGGAAATCTTGTTCAAACAGCTGAGAAGCGAGTGTGACACTGTTTACATTTATTTTTCCCGTCTAAAGGAGTTGGCGTTTTCGGGAAAAGGTTTTGGTGAAGCACTGAAAAATTCATTTTCCTAGAGCTATCGAACAGTATGAAAGTATTGAGAACAGTATGAAATAAAAATGTTAGTTAGGCTAGGGTTCCAAGTAATGTTTTACTGTGCCTTTAAAAAGCCGGTATGCCACCCGTGTTAAAATGAAAAGTCTCATTGCTCAAAACAACAGACCAGGGGAATGGCAGAGTGTCTCTAGAACTCCTGGAATACGTTTTAGAACCCGAACATCTCTACTGAATTTTGAAATACTGAGAATTTGTATCCAAAGCGCTGTGAAAGGGAGGATAGACTGTCAAGTGGTAATAATGTTGAAAGTGCTGGTATATTTGTAAAAAAGGTTGTTTTACCAAATTAGAATTCACAATGAAAAAGCTTGAGACACTGGAAGAGAGAGACTCCAACTCGGGAAATTCAAAATGATAACCTAGGTTAATATCTAAGAAAGTGCTTCAAACACTAGGAATACGTGAATAAATGGCCTTAATATCTGTAACACATTGTTTCCTGACAAGGAAATCGTGTTCAAAGAACATAGAACCCAGTTGGATACTGGTTACATGTATTATTCCGGGACAATGAGTTGGTGATTTTGAAAGAAGCCTGGTTAGGCCATTAAACCGGATGTGATGACGTCACCAAGGGGGAGGGGCCACGTGGGCAGGCTTAATTGATCCCAGGTGATAATGAATTGGCCAGGGGACCAGCTGGGAGTGATGACGTCATCGAGATTAGTTCTGGTATTAGGGTTAGAGAATTGGGGCTCTGTTCATGGTTAGGGTTAGGATAAGGTTTTGGGCTAGGTAGGGTTCAGGCTCAGGTGTGGGCAAGGTTTAGGGTTTGGGTTAGAGGGTTTGGGACAGGCTGACGGTCACAGTGTAGTAATGTTGGCTATTCACAATGAATGAGCTTCAATCACTCGACAATTTGGTGTGTAGCACTCAGAACTTACGACTCCAGACTAGGGAAATGTTTAGAAATGTGCTTCACACAATAGGAATACATATTCCAATAGACTGAATATCTGAACAGCACAATTTTGTCACTGGGAAATCTTGTTCAAACAGCTGAGAAGCGAGTGTGACACTGTTTACATTTATTTTTCCCGTCAAAAGGAGTTGGCGTTTTCGGGAAAAGGTTTTGGTGAAGCACTGAAAAACTCATTTTCCTAGAGCTATCGAACAGTATGAAAGTATTGAGAACACTATGAAATAAAAATGTTAGTTAGGCTAGGGTTCCAAGTAATGTTTTACTGTGCCTTTAAAAAGCCTGTATGACACCCGTGTTAAAATGAAAAGTCTCATTGCTCAAAACAACAGGCCAGGGGAATGGCAGAGTGTCTCTAGAATTCCTGGAATACGTTTTAGAACCCGAACATCTCTACTGAATTTTGAAATACTGAGAATTTGTATCCAAAGCGCTGTGAAAGGTAGGATAGACTGTCAAGTGGTAATAATGTTGAAAGTGCTGGTATATTTGTAAAAAAGGTTGTTTTACCAAATTAGAATTCACAATGAAAAAGCTTGAGACACTGGAAGAGAGAGACTCCAACTCGGAAATTCACAATGATAACCTAGGTTAATATCTAAGAAAGTGCTTCAAACACTAGGAATACGTGAATAAAGGGCCTTAATATCTGTAACACATTGTTTCCTGACAAGGAAATCGTGTTCAAAGAACATAGAACCGAGTTGGATACTGGTTACATTTATTATTCCGGGACAATGAGTTGGCGATTTTGAAAGAAGCCTGGTTAGGCCATTAAACCGGATGTGATGACGTCACCAAGGGGGAGGGGCTACGTGGGCAGGCTTAATTGATCCCAGGTGATAATGATTTGGCCAGGGGACCAGCTGGGAGTGATGACGTCATCGAGATTAGTTCTGGTATTAGGGTTAGAGAATTGGGGCTCTGTTCATGGTTAGGGTTAGGATAAGGTTTTGGGCTAGGTAGGGTTCAGGCTCAGGTGTGGGCAAGGTTTAGGGTTTGGGTTAGAGGGTTTGGGACAGGCTGACGGTCACAGTGTAGTAATGTTGGCTATTCACAATGAATGAGCTTCAATCACTCGACAATTTGGTGTGTAGCACTCAGAACTTACGACTCCAGACTAGGGAAATGTTTAGAAATGTGCTTCACACAATAGGAATACATATTCCAGTAGACTGAATATCTGAACAGCACAATTTTGTCACTGGGAAATCTTGTTCAAACAGCTGAGAAGCAAGTGTGACACTGTTTACATTTATTTTTCCCGTCTAAAGGAGTTGGCGTTTTCGGGAAAAGGTTTTGGTGAAGCACTGAAAAATTCATTTTCCTAGAGCTATCGAACAGTATGAAAGTATTGAGAACAGTATGAAATAAAAATGTTAGTTAGGCTAGGGTTCCAAGTAATGTTTTACTGTGCCTTTAAAAAGCCGGTATGCCACCCGTGTTAAAATGAAAAGTCTCATTGCTCAAAACAACAGACCAGGGGAATGGCAGAGTGTCTCTAGAACACCTGGAATACGTTTTAGAACCCGAACATCTCTACTGAATTTTGAAATACTGAGAATTTGTATCCAAAGCGCTGTGAAAGGGAGGATAGACTGTCAAGTGGTAATAATGTTGAAAGTGCTGGTATATTTGTAAAAAAGGTTGTTTTACCAAATTAGAATTCACAATGAAAAAGCTTGAGACACTGGAAGAGAGAGACTCCAACTCGGGAAATTCACAATGATAACCTAGGTTAATATCTAAGAAAGTGCTTCAAACACTAGGAATACGTGAATAAAGGGCCTTAATATCTGTAACACATTGTTTCCTGACAAGGAAATCGTGTTCAAAGAACATAGAACCGAGTTGGATACTGGTTACATTTATTATTCCCGGACAATGAGTTGGCGATTTTGAAAGAAGCCTGGTTAGGCCATTAAACCGGATGTGATGACGTCACCAAGGGGGAGGGGCCACGTGGGCAGGCTTAATTGATCCCAGATGATAATGAATTGGCCAGGGGACCAGCTGGGAGTGATGACGTCATCGAGATTAGTTCTGGTATTAGGGTTAGAGAATTGGGGCTCTGTTCATGGTTAGGGTTAGGATAAGGTTTTGGGCTAGGTAGGGTTCAGGCTCAGGTGTGGGCAAGGTTTAGGGTTTGGGTTAGAGGGTTTGGGACAGGCTGACGGTCACAGTGTAGTAATGTTGGCTATTCACAATGAATGAGCTTCAATCACTCGACAATTTGATGTGTAGCACTCAGAACTTACGACTCCAGACTAGGGAAATGTTTAGAAATGTGCTTCACACAATAGGAATACATATTCCAGTAGACTGAATATCTGAACAGCACAATTTTGTCACTGGGAAATCTTGTTCAAACAGCTGAGAAGCGAGTGTGACACTGTTTACATTTATTTTTCCCGTCTAAAGGAGTTGGCGTTTTCGGGAAAAGGTTTTGGTGAAGCACTGAAAAATTCATTTTCCTAGAGCTATCGAACAGTATGAAAGTATTGAGAACAGTATGAAATAAAAATGTTAGTTAGGCTAGGGTTCCAAGTAATGTTTTACTGTGCCTTTAAAAAGCCGGTATGCCACCCGTGTTAAAATGAAAAGTCTCATTGCTCAAAACAACAGACCAGGGGAATGGCAGAGTGTCTCTAGAACTCCTGGAATACGTTTTAGAACCCGAACATCTCTACTGAATTTTGAAATACTGAGAATTTGTATCCAAAGCGCTGTGAAAGGGAGGATAGACTGTCAAGTGGTAATAATGTTGAAAGTGCTGGTATATTTGTAAAAAAGGTTGTTTTACCAAATTAGAATTCACAATGAAAAAGCTTGAGACACTGGAAGAGAGAGACTCCAACTGGGGAAATTCACAATGATAACCTAGGTTAATATCTAAGAAAGTGCTTCAAACACTAGGAATACGTGAATAAAGGGCCTTAATATCTGTAACACATTGTTTCCTGACAAGGAAATCGTGTTCAAAGAACATAGAACCGAGTTGGATACTGGTTACATTTATTATTCCCGGACAATGAGTTGGCGATTTTGAAAGAAGCCTGGTTAGGCCATTAAACCGGATGTGATGACGTCACCAAGGGGGAGGGGCCACGTGGGCAGGCTTAATTGATCCCAGATGATAATGAATTGGCCAGGGGACCAGCTGGGAGTGATGACGTCATCGAGATTAGTTCTGGTATTAGGGTTAGAGAATTGGGGCTCTGTTCATGGTTAGGGTTAGGATAAGGTTTTGGGCTAGGTAGGGTTCAGGCTCAGGTGTGGGCAAGGTTTAGGGTTTGGGTTAGAGGGTTTGGGACAGGCTGACGGTCACAGTGTAGTAATGTTGGCTATTCACAATGAATGAGCTTCAATCACTCGACAATTTGGTGTGTAGCACTCAGAACTTACGACTCCAGACTAGGGAAATGTTTAGAAATGTGCTTCACACAATAGGAATACATATTCCAGTAGACTGAATATCTGAACAGCACAATTTTGTCACTGGGAAATCTTGTTCAAACAGCCGAGAAGCGAGTGTGACACTGTTTACATTTATTTTTCCCGTCTAAAGGAGTTGGCGTTTTCGGGAAAAGGTTTTGGTGAAGCACTGAAAAATTCATTTTCCTAGAGCTATCAAACAGTATGAAAGTATTGAGAACAGTATGAAATAAAAATGTTAGTTAGGCTAGGGTTCCAAGTAATGTTTTACTGTGCCTTTAAAAAGCCGGTATGACACCCATGTTAAAATGAAAAGTCTCATTGCTCAAAACAACAGACCAGGGGAATGGCAGAGTGTCTCTAGAACTCCTTGAATACGTTTTAGAACCCGAACATCTCTACTGAATTTTGAAATACTGAGAATTTGTATCCAAAGCGCTGTGAAAGGGAGGATAGACTGTCAAGTGGTAATAATGTTGAAAGTGCTGGTATATTTGTAAAAAAGGTTGTTTTACCAAATTAGAATTCACAATGAAAAAGCTTGAGACACTGGAAGAGAGAGACTCCAACTCGGGAAATTCAAAATGATAACCTAGGTTAATATCTAAGAAAGTGCTTCAAACACTAGGAATACGTGAATAAAGGGCCTTAATATCTGTAACACATTTTTTCCTAACAAGGAAATCGTGTTCAAAGAACATAGAACCCAGTTGGATACTGGTTACATTTATTATTCCGGGACAATGAGTTGGCGATTTTGAAAGAAGCCTGGTTAGGACATTAAACCGGATGTGATGACGTCACCAAGGGGGAGGGGTACGTGGGCAGGCTTAATTGATCCCAGGTGATAATGATTTGGCCAGGGGACCAGCTGGGAGTGATGACGTCATCGAGATTAGTTCTGGTATTAGGGTTAGAGAATTGGGGCTCTGTTCATGGTTAGGGTTAGGATAAGGTTTTGGGCTAGGTAGGGTTCAGGCTCAGGTGTGGGCAAGGTTTAGGGTTTGGGTTAGAGGGTTTGGGACAGGCTGACGGTCACAGTGTAGTAATGTTGGCTATTCACAATGAATGAGCTTCAATCACTCGACAATTTGGTGTGTAGCACTCAGAACTTACGACTCCAGACTAGGGAAATGTTTAGAAATGTGCTTCACACAATAGGAATACATATTCCAGTAGACTGAATATCTGAACAGCACAATTTTGTCACTGGGAAATCTTGTTCAAACAGCTGAGAAGCAAGTGTGACACTGTTTACATTTATTTTTCCCGTCTAAAGGAGTTGGCGTTTTCGGGAAAAGGTTTTGGTGAAGCACTGAAAAATTCATTTTCCTAGAGCTATCGAACAGTATGAAAGTATTGAGAACAGTATGAAATAAAAATGTTAGTTAGGCTAGGGTTCCAAGTAATGTTTTACTGTGCCTTTAAAAAGCCGGTATGCCACCCGTGTTAAAATGAAAAGTCTCATTGCTCAAAACAACAGACCAGGGGAATGGCAGAGTGTCTCTAGAACTCCTGGAATACGTTTTAGAACCCGAACATCTCTACTGAATTTTGAAATACTGAGAATTTGTATCCAAAGCGCTGTGAAAGGGAGGATAGACTGTCAAGTGGTAATAATGTTGAAAGTGCTGGTATATTTGTAAAAAAGGTTGTTTTACCAAATTAGAATTCACAATGAAAAAGCTTGAGACACTGGAAGAGAGAGACTCCAACTCGGGAAATTCAAAATGATAACCTAGGTTAATATCTAAGAAAGTGCTTCAAACACTAGGAATACGTGAATAAATGGCCTTAATATCTGTAACACATTGTTTCCTGACAAGGAAATCGTGTTCAAAGAACATAGAACCCAGTTGGATACTGGTTACATGTATTATTCCGGGACAATGAGTTGGTGATTTTGAAAGAAGCCTGGTTAGGCCATTAAACCGGATGTGATGACGTCACCAAGGGGGAGGGGCCACGTGGGCAGGCTTAATTGATCCCAGGTGATAATGAATTGGCCAGGGGACCAGCTGGGAGTGATGACGTCATCGAGATTAGTTCTGGTATTAGGGTTAGAGAATTGGGGCTCTGTTCATGGTTAGGGTTAGGATAAGGTTTTGGGCTAGGTAGGGTTCAGGCTCAGGTGTGGGCAAGGTTTAGGGTTTGGGTTAGAGGGTTTGGGACAGGCTGACGGTCACAGTGTAGTAATGTTGGCTATTCACAATGAATGAGCTTCAATCACTCGACAATTTGGTGTGTAGCACTCAGAACTTACGACTCCAGACTAGGGAAATGTTTAGAAATGTGCTTCACACAATAGGAATACATATTCCAATAGACTGAATATCTGAACAGCACAATTTTGTCACTGGGAAATCTTGTTCAAACAGCTGAGAAGCGAGTGTGACACTGTTTACATTTATTTTTCCCGTCAAAAGGAGTTGGCGTTTTCGGGAAAAGGTTTTGGTGAAGCACTGAAAAACTCATTTTCCTAGAGCTATCGAACAGTATGAAAGTATTGAGAACACTATGAAATAAAAATGTTAGTTAGGCTAGGGTTCCAAGTAATGTTTTACTGTGCCTTTAAAAAGCCTGTATGACACCCGTGTTAAAATGAAAAGTCTCATTGCTCAAAACAACAGGCCAGGGGAATGGCAGAGTGTCTCTAGAACTCCTGGAATACGTTTTAGAACCCGAACATCTCTACTGAATTTTGAAATACTGAGAATTTGTATCCAAAGCGCTGTGAAAGGGAGGATAGACTGTCAAGTGGTAATAATGTTGAAAGTGCTGGTATATTTGTAAAAAAGGTTGTTTTACCAAATTAGAATTCACAATGAAAAAGCTTGAGACACTGGAAGAGAGAGACTCCAACTGGGGAAATTCACAATGATAACCTAGGTTAATATCTAAGAAAGTGCTTCAAACACTAGGAATACGTGAATAAAGGGCCTTAATATCTGTAACACATTGTTTCCTGACAAGGAAATCGTGTTCAAAGAACATAGAACCGAGTTGGATACTGGTTACATTTATTATTCCCGGACAATGAGTTGGCGATTTTGAAAGAAGCCTGGTTAGGCCATTAAACCGGATGTGATGACGTCACCAAGGGGGAGGGGCCACGTGGGCAGGCTTAATTGATCCCAGATGATAATGAATTGGCCAGGGGACCAGCTGGGAGTGATGACGTCATCGAGATTAGTTCTGGTATTAGGGTTAGAGAATTGGGGCTCTGTTCATGGTTAGGGTTAGGATAAGGTTTTGGGCTAGGTAGGGTTCAGGCTCAGGTGTGGGCAAGGTTTAGGGTTTGGGTTAGAGGGTTTGGGACAGGCTGACGGTCACAGTGTAGTAATGTTGGCTATTCACAATGAATGAGCTTCAATCACTCGACAATTTGGTGTGTAGCACTCAGAACTTACGACTCCAGACTAGGGAAATGTTTAGAAATGTGCTTCACACAATAGGAATACATATTCCAGTAGACTGAATATCTGAACAGCACAATTTTGTCACTGGGAAATCTTGTTCAAACAGCTGAGAAGCGAGTGTGACACTGTTTACATTTATTTTTCCCGTCTAAAGGAGTTGGCGTTTTCGGGAAAAGGTTTTGGTGAAGCACTGAAAAATTCATTTTCCTAGAGCTATCGAACAGTATGAAAGTATTGAGAACAGTATGAAATAAAAATGTTAGTTAGGCTAGGGTTCCAAGTAATGTTTTACTGTGCCTTTAAAAAGCCGGTATGCCACCCGTGTTAAAATGAAAAGTCTCATTGCTCAAAACAACAGACCAGGGGAATGGCAGAGTGTCTCTAGAACTCCTGGAATACGTTTTAGAACCCGAACATCTCTACTGAATTTTGAAATACTGAGAATTTGTATCCAAAGCGCTGTGAAAGGGAGGATAGACTGTCAAGTGGTAATAATGTTGAAAGTGCTGGTATATTTGTAAAAAAGGTTGTTTTACCAAATTAGAATTCACAATGAAAAAGCTTGAGACACTGGAAGAGAGAGACTCCAACTCGGGAAATTCAAAATGATAACCTAGGTTAATATCTAAGAAAGTGCTTCAAACACTAGGAATACGTGAATAAATGGCCTTAATATCTGTAACACATTGTTTCCTGACAAGGAAATCGTGTTCAAAGAACATAGAACCCAGTTGGATACTGGTTACATGTATTATTCCGGGACAATGAGTTGGTGATTTTGAAAGAAGCCTGGTTAGGCCATTAAACCGGATGTGATGACGTCACCAAGGGGGAGGGGCCACGTGGGCAGGCTTAATTGATCCCAGGTGATAATGAATTGGCCAGGGGACCAGCTGGGAGTGATGACGTCATCGAGATTAGTTCTGGTATTAGGGTTAGAGAATTGGGGCTCTGTTCATGGTTAGGGTTAGGATAAGGTTTTGGGCTAGGTAGGGTTCAGGCTCAGGTGTGGGCAAGGTTTAGGGTTTGGGTTAGAGGGTTTGGGACAGGCTGACGGTCACAGTGTAGTAATGTTGGCTATTCACAATGAATGAGCTTCAATCACTCGACAATTTGGTGTGTAGCACTCAGAACTTACGACTCCAGACTAGGGAAATGTTTAGAAATGTGCTTCACACAATAGGAATACATATTCCAATAGACTGAATATCTGAACAGCACAATTTTGTCACTGGGAAATCTTGTTCAAACAGCTGAGAAGCGAGTGTGACACTGTTTACATTTATTTTTCCCGTCAAAAGGAGTTGGCGTTTTCGGGAAAAGGTTTTGGTGAAGCACTGAAAAACTCATTTTCCTAGAGCTATCGAACAGTATGAAAGTATTGAGAACACTATGAAATAAAAATGTTAGTTAGGCTAGGGTTCCAAGTAATGTTTTACTGTGCCTTTAAAAAGCCTGTATGACACCCGTGTTAAAATGAAAAGTCTCATTGCTCAAAACAACAGGCCAGGGGAATGGCAGAGTGTCTCTAGAACTCCTGGAATACGTTTTAGAACCCGAACATCTCTACTGAATTTTGAAATACTGAGAATTTGTATCCAAAGCGCTGTGAAAGGTAGGATAGACTGTCAAGTGGTAATAATGTTGAAAGTGCTGGTATATTTGTAAAAAAGGTTGTTTTACCAAATTAGAATTCACAATGAAAAAGCTTGAGACACTGGAAGAGAGAGACTCCAACTCGGGAAATTCACAATGATAACCTAGGTTAATATCTAAGAAAGTGCTTCAAACACTAGGAATACGTGAATAAAGGGCCTTAATATCTGTAACACATTGTTTCCTGACAAGGAAATCGTGTTCAAAGAACATAGAACCGAGTTGGATACTGGTTACATTTATTATTCCGGGACAATGAGTTGGCGATTTTGAAAGAAGCCTGGTTAGGCCATTAAACAGGATGTGATGACGTCACCAAGGGGGAGGGGCTACGTGGGCAGGCTTAATTGATCCCAGGTGATAATGATTTGGCCAGGGGACCAGCTGGGAGTGATGACGTCATCGAGATTAGTTCTGGTATTAGGGTTAGAGAATTGGGGCTCTGTTCATGGTTAGGGTTAGGATAAGGTTTTGGGCTAGGTAGGGTTCAGGCTCAGGTGTGGGCTAGGTTTAGGGTTTGGGTTAGAGGGTTAGGGACAGGGTTACCGTCACAGTGTAGTAATGTTGGCTATTCACAATGAATGAGCTTCAATCACTCGACAATTTGGTGTGTAGCACTCAGAACTTACGACTCCAGACTAGGGAAATATTTAGAAATGTGCTTCACACAATAGGAATACATATTCCAATAGACTGAATATCTGAACAGCACAATTTTGTCACTGGGAAATCTTGTTCAAACAGCTGAGAAGCGAGTGTGACACTGTTTACATTTATTTTTCCCGTCAAAAGGAGTTGGCGTTTTCGGGAAAAGGTTTTGGTGAAACACTGAAAAACTCATTTTCCTAGAGCTATCGAATAGTATGAAAGTATTGAGAACACTATGAAATAAAAATGTTAGTTAGGCTAGGGTTCCAAGTAATGTTTTACTGTGCCTTTAAAAAGCCAGTATGACACCCGTGTTAAAATGAAAAGTCTCATTGCTCAAAACAACAGACCAGGGGAATGGCAGAGTGTCTCTAGAACTCCTGGAATACGTTTTAGAACCCGAACATCTCTACTGAATTTTGAAATACTGAGAATTTGTATCCAAAGCACTGTGAAAGGTAGAATAGACTGTCAAGTGGTAATAATGTTGAAAGTGCTGGTATATTTGTAAAAAAGGTTGTTTTACCAAATTAGAATTCACAATGAAAAAGCTTGAGACACTGGAAGAGAGAGACTCCAACTCGGGAAATTCAAAATGATAACCTAGGTTAATATCTAAGAAAGTGCTTCAAACACTAGGAATACGTGAATAAATGGCCTTAATATCTGTAACACATTGTTTCCTGACAAGGAAATCGTGTTCAAAGAACATAGAACCCAGTTGGATACTGGTTACATGTATTATTCCGGGACAATGAGTTGGTGATTTTGAAAGAAGCCTGGTTAGGCCATTAAACCGGATGTGATGACGTCACCAAGGGGGAGGGGCCACGTGGGCAGGCTTAATTGATCCCAGGTGATAATGAATTGGCCAGGGGACCAGCTGGGAGTGATGACGTCATCGAGATTAGTTCTGGTATTAGGGTTAGAGAATTGGGGCTCTGTTCATGGTTAGGGTTAGGATAAGGTTTTGGGCTAGGTAGGGTTCAGGCTCAGGTGTGGGCAAGGTTTAGGGTTTGGGTTAGAGGGTTTGGGACAGGCTGACGGTCACAGTGTAGTAATGTTGGCTATTCACAATGAATGAGCTTCAATCACTCGACAATTTGGTGTGTAGCACTCAGAACTTACGACTCCAGACTAGGGAAATGTTTAGAAATGTGCTTCACACAATAGGAATACATATTCCAATAGACTGAATATCTGAACAGCACAATTTTGTCACTGGGAAATCTTGTTCAAACAGCTGAGAAGCGAGTGTGACACTGTTTACATTTATTTTTCCCGTCAAAAGGAGTTGGCGTTTTCGGGAAAAGGTTTTGGTGAAGCACTGAAAAACTCATTTTCCTAGAGCTATCGAACAGTATGAAAGTATTGAGAACACTATGAAATAAAAATGTTAGTTAGGCTAGGGTTCCAAGTAATGTTTTACTGTGCCTTTAAAAAGCCTGTATGACACCCGTGTTAAAATGAAAAGTCTCATTGCTCAAAACAACAGGCCAGGGGAATGGCAGAGTGTCTCTAGAACTCCTGGAATACGTTTTAGAACCCGAACATCTCTACTGAATTTTGAAATACTGAGAATTTGTATCCAAAGCGCTGTGAAAGGTAGGATAGACTGTCAAGTGGTAATAATGTTGAAAGTGCTGGTATATTTGTAAAAAAGGTTGTTTTACCAAATTAGAATTCACAATGAAAAAGCTTGAGACACTGGAAGAGAGAGACTCCAACTCGGGAAATTCACAATGATAACCTAGGTTAATATCTAAGAAAGTGCTTCAAACACTAGGAATACGTGAATAAAGGGCCTTAATATCTGTAACACATTGTTTCCTGACAAGGAAATCGTGTTCAAAGAACATAGAACCGAGTTGGATACTGGTTACATTTATTATTCCGGGACAATGAGTTGGCGATTTTGAAAGAAGCCTGGTTAGGCCATTAAACCGGATGTGATGACGTCACCAAGGGGGAGGGGCTACGTGGGCAGGCTTAATTGATCCCAGGTGATAATGATTTGGCCAGGGGACCAGCTGGGAGTGATGACGTCATCGAGATTAGTTCTGGTATTAGGGTTAGAGAATTGGGGCTCTGTTCATGGTTAGGGTTAGGATAAGGTTTTGGGCTAGGTAGGGTTCAGGCTCAGGTGTGGGCAAGGTTTAGGGTTTGGGTTAGAGGGTTTGGGACAGGCTGACGGTCACAGTGTAGTAATGTTGGCTATTCACAATGAATGAGCTTCAATCACTCGACAATTTGGTGTGTAGCACTCAGAACTTACGACTCCAGACTAGGGAAATGTTTAGAAATGTGCTTCACACAATAGGAATACATATTCCAGTAGACTGAATATCTGAACAGCACAATTTTGTCACTGGGAAATCTTGTTCAAACAGCTGAGAAGCGAGTGTGACACTGTTTACATTTATTTTTCCCGTCTAAAGGAGTTGGCGTTTTCGGGAAAAGGTTTTGGTGAAGCACTGAAAAATTCATTTTCCTAGAGCTATCGAACAGTATGAAAGTATTGAGAACAGTATGAAATAAAAATGTTAGTTAGGCTAGGGTTCCAAGTAATGTTTTACTGTGCCTTTAAAAAGCCGGTATGACACCCATGTTAAAATGAAAAGTCTCATTGCTCAAAACAACAGACCAGGGGAATGGCAGAGTGTCTCTAGAACTCCTTGAATACGTTTTAGAACCCGAACATCTCTACTGAATTTTGAAATACTGAGAATTTGTATCCAAAGCGCTGTGAAAGGGAGGATAGACTGTCAAGTGGTAATAATGTTGAAAGTGCTGGTATATTTGTAAAAAAGGTTGTTTTACCAAATTAGAATTCACAATGAAAAAGCTTGAGACACTGGAAGAGAGAGACTCCAACTCGGGAAATTCAAAATGATAACCTAGGTTAATATCTAAGAAAGTGCTTCAAACACTAGGAATACGTGAATAAAGGGCCTTAATATCTGTAACACATTGTTTCCTAACAAGGAAATCGTGTTCAAAGAACATAGAACTCAGTTGGATACTGGTTACATTTATTATTCCGGGACAATGAGTTGGCGATTTTGAAAGAAGCCTGGTTAGGACATTAAACCGGATGTGATGACGTCACCAAGGGGGAGGGGTACGTGGGCAGGCTTAATTGATCCCAGGTGATAATGATTTGGCCAGGGGACCAGCTGGGAGTGATGACGTCATCGAGATTAGTTCTGGTATTAGGGTTAGAGAATTGGGGCTCTGTTCATGGTTAGGGTTAGGATAAGGTTTTGGGCTAGGTAGGGTTCAGGCTCAGGTGTGGGCTAGGTTTAGGGTTTGGGTTAGAGGGTTAGGGACAGGGTTACTGTCACAGTGTAGTAATGTTGGCTATTCACAATGAATGAGTTTCAATCACTCGACAATTTGGTGTGCAGCACTCAGAACTTACGACTCCAGACTAGGGAAATATTTAGAAATGTGCTTCACACAATAGGAATACATATTCCAATAGACTGAATATCTGAACAGCACAATTTTGTCACTGGGAAATCTTGTTCAAACAGCTGAGAAGCGAGTGTGACACTGTTTACATTTATTTTTCCCGTCTAAAGGAGTTGGCGTTTTCGGGAAAAGGTTTTGGTGAAGCACTGAAAAATTCATTTTCCTAGAGCTATCGAACAGTATGAAAGTATTGAGAACACTATGAAATAAAAACGTTAGTTAGGCTAGGGTTCCAAGTAATGTTTTACTGTGCCTTTAAAAAGCCTGTATGACACCCGTGTTAAAATGAAAAGTCTCATTGCTCAAAACAACAGGCCAGGGTAATGGCAGAGTGTCTCTAGAACTCCTGGAATACGTTTTAGAACCCGAACATCTCTACTGAATTTTGAAATACTGAGAATTTGTATCCAAAGCGCTGTGAAAGGTAGGATAGACTGTCAAGTGGTAATAATGTTGAAAGTGCTGGTATATTTGTAAAAAAGGTTGTTTTACCAAATTAGAATTCACAATGAAAAAGCTTGAGACACTGGAAGAGAGAGACTCCAACTCGGGAAATTCACAATGATAACCTAGGTTAATATCTAAGAAAGTGCTTCAAACACTAGGAATACGTGAATAAAGGGCCTTAATATCTGTAACACATTGTTTCCTGACAAGGAAATCGTGTTCAAAGAACATAGAACCGAGTTGGATACTGGTTACATTTATTATTCCGGGACAATGAGTTGGCGATTTTGAAAGAAGCCTGGTTAGGCCATTAAACCGGATGTGATGACGTCACCAAGGGGGAGGGGCTACGTGGGCAGGCTTAATTGATCCCAGGTGATAATGATTTGGCCAGGGGACCAGCTGGGAGTGATGACGTCATCGAGATTAGTTCTGGTATTAGGGTTAGAGAATTGGGGCTCTGTTCATGGTTAGGGTTAGGATAAGGTTTTGGGCTAGGTAGGGTTCAGGCTCAGGTGTGGGCAAGGTTTAGGGTTTGGGTTAGAGGGTTTGGGACAGGCTGACGGTCACAGTGTAGTAATGTTGGCTATTCACAATGAATGAGCTTCAATCACTCGACAATTTGGTGTGTAGCACTCAGAACTTACGACTCCAGACTAGGGAAATGTTTAGAAATGTGCTTCACACAATAGGAATACATATTCCAGTAGACTGAATATCTGAACAGCACAATTTTGTCACTGGGAAATCTTGTTCAAACAGCTGAGAAGCGAGTGTGACACTGTTTACATTTATTTTTCCCGTCTAAAGGAGTTGGCGTTTTCGGGAAAAGGTTTTGGTGAAGCACTGAAAAATTCATTTTCCTAGAGCTATCGAACAGTATGAAAGTATTGAGAACAGTATGAAATAAAAATGTTAGTTAGGCTAGGGTTCCAAGTAATGTTTTACTGTGCCTTTAAAAAGCCGGTATGCCACCCGTGTTAAAATGAAAAGTCTCATTGCTCAAAACAACAGACCAGGGGAATGGCAGAGTGTCTCTAGAACTCCTGGAATACGTTTTAGAACCCGAACATCTCTACTGAATTTTGAAATACTGAGAATTTGTATCCAAAGCGCTGTGAAAGGGAGGATAGACTGTCAAGTGGTAATAATGTTGAAAGTGCTGGTATATTTGTAAAAAAGGTTGTTTTACCAAATTAGAATTCACAATGAAAAAGCTTGAGACACTGGAAGAGAGAGACTCCAACTGGGGAAATTCACAATGATAACCTAGGTTAATATCTAAGAAAGTGCTTCAAACACTAGGAATACGTGAATAAAGGGCCTTAATATCTGTAACACATTGTTTCCTGACAAGGAAATCGTGTTCAAAGAACATAGAACCGAGTTGGATACTGGTTACATTTATTATTCCCGGACAATGAGTTGGCGATTTTGAAAGAAGCCTGGTTAGGCCATTAAACCGGATGTGATGACGTCACCAAGGGGGAGGGGCCACGTGGGCAGGCTTAATTGATCCCAGATGATAATGAATTGGCCAGGGGACCAGCTGGGAGTGATGACGTCATCGAGATTAGTTCTGGTATTAGGGTTAGAGAATTGGGGCTCTGTTCATGGTTAGGGTTAGGATAAGGTTTTGGGCTAGGTAGGGTTCAGGCTCAGGTGTGGGCAAGGTTTAGGGTTTGGGTTAGAGGGTTTGGGACAGGCTGACGGTCACAGTGTAGTAATGTTGGCTATTCACAATGAATGAGCTTCAATCACTCGACAATTTGGTGTGTAGCACTCAGAACTTACGACTCCAGACTAGGGAAATGTTTAGAAATGTGCTTCACACAATAGGAATACATATTCCAGTAGACTGAATATCTGAACAGCACAATTTTGTCACTGGGAAATCTTGTTCAAACAGCTGAGAAGCGAGTGTGACACTGTTTACATTTATTTTTCCCGTCTAAAGGAGTTGGCGTTTTCGGGAAAAGGTTTTGGTGAAGCACTGAAAAATTCATTTTCCTAGAGCTATCGAACAGTATGAAAGTATTGAGAACAGTATGAAATAAAAATGTTAGTTAGGCTAGGGTTCCAAGTAATGTTTTACTGTGCCTTTAAAAAGCCGGTATGACACCCATGTTAAAATGAAAAGTCTCATTGCTCAAAACAACAGACCAGGGGAATGGCAGAGTGTCTCTAGAACTCCTGGAATACGTTTTAGAACCCGAACATCTCTACTGAATTTTGAAATACTGAGAATTTGTATCCAAAGCGCTGTGAAAGGGAGGATAGACTGTCAAGTGGTAATAATGTTGAAAGTGCTGGTATATTTGTAAAAAAGGTTGTTTTACCAAATTAGAATTCACAATGAAAAAGCTTGAGACACTGGAAGAGAGAGACTCCAACTCGGGAAATTCAAAATGATAACCTAGGTTAATATCTAAGAAAGTGCTTCAAACACTAGGAATACGTGAATAAAGGGCCTTAATATCTGTAACACATTGTTTCCTAACAAGGAAATCGTGTTCAAAGAACATAGAACCCAGTTGGATACTGGTTACATTTATTATTCCGGGACAATGAGTTGGCGATTTTGAAAGAAGCCTGGTTAGGACATTAAACCGGATGTGATGACGTCACCAAGGGGGAGGGGTACGTGGGCAGGCTTAATTGATCCCAGGTGATAATGATTTGGCCAGGGGACCAGCTGGGAGTGATGACGTCATCGAGATTAGTTCTGGTATTAGGGTTAGAGAATTGGGGCTCTGTTCATGGTTAGGGTTAGGATAAGGTTTTGGGCTAGGTAGGGTTCAGGCTCAGGTGTGGGCTAGGTTTAGGGTTTGGGTTAGAGGGTTAGGGACAGGGTTACTGTCACAGTGTAGTAATGTTGGCTATTCACAATGAATGAGTTTCAATCACTCGACAATTTGGTGTGCAGCACTCAGAACTTACGACTCCAGACTAGGGAAATATTTAGAAATGTGCTTCACACAATAGGAATACATATTCCAATAGACTGAATATCTGAACAGCACAATTTTGTCACTGGGAAATCTTGTTCAAACAGCTGAGAAGCGAGTGTGACACTGTTTACATTTATTTTTCCCGTCTAAAGGAGTTGGCGTTTTCGGGAAAAGGTTTTGGTGAAGCACTGAAAAATTCATTTTCCTAGAGCTATCGAACAGTATGAAAGTATTGAGAACACTATGAAATAAAAATGTTAGTTAGGCTAGGGTTCCAAGTAATGTTTTACTGTGCCTTTAAAAAGCCTGTATGACACCCGTGTTAAAATGAAAAGTCTCATTGCTCAAAACAACAGGCCAGGGTAATGGCAGAGTGTCTCTAGAACTCCTGGAATACGTTTTAGAACCCGAACATCTCTACTGAATTTTGAAATACTGAGAATTTGTATCCAAAGCGCTGTGAAAGGTAGGATAGACTGTCAAGTGGTAATAATGTTGAAAGTGCTGGTATATTTGTAAAAAAGGTTGTTTTACCAAATTAGAATTCACAATGAAAATGCTTGAGACACTGGAAGAGAGAGACTCCAACTCGGGAAATTCACAATGATAACCTAGGTTAATATCTAAGAACGTGCTTCAAACACTAGGAATACGTGAATAAAGGGCCTTAATATCTGTAACACATTGTTTCCTGACAAGGAAATCGTGTTCAAAGAACATAGAAGCGAGTTGGATACTGGTTACATTTATTATTCCGGGACAATGAGTTGGCGATTTTGAAAGAAGCCTGGTTAGGCCATTAAACCGGATGTGATGACGTCACCAAGGGGGAGGGGCCACGTGGGCAGGCTTAATTGATCCCAGGTGATAATGATTTGGCCAGGGGACCAGCTGGGAGTGATGACGTCATCGAGATTAGTTCTGGTATTAGGGTTAGAGAATTGGGGCTCTGTTCATGGTTAGGGTTAGGATAAGGTTTTGGGCTAGGTAGGGTTCAGGCTCAGGTGTGGGCAAGGTTTAGGGTTTGGGTTAGAGGGTTTGGGACAGGCTGACGGTCACAGTGTAGTAATGTTGGCTATTCACAATGAATGAGCTTCAATCACTCGACAATTTGGTGTGTAGCACTCAGAACTTACGACTCCAGACTAGGGAAATGTTTAGAAATGTGCTTCACACAATAGGAATACATATTCCAGTAGACTGAATATCTGAACAGCACAATTTTGTCACTGGGAAATCTTGTTCAAACAGCTGAGAAGCGAGTGTGACACTGTTTACATTTATTTTTCCCGTCTAAAGGAGTTGGCGTTTTCGGGAAAAGGTTTTGGTGAAGCACTGAAAAATTCATTTTCCTAGAGCTATCGAACAGTATGAAAGTATTGAGAACAGTATGAAATAAAAATGTTAGTTAGGCTAGGGTTCCAAGTAATGTTTTACTGTGCCTTTAAAAAGCCGGTATGCCACCCGTGTTAAAATGAAAAGTCTCATTGCTCAAAACAACAGACCAGGGGAATGGCAGAGTGTCTCTAGAACTCCTGGAATACGTTTTAGAACCCGAACATCTCTACTGAATTTTGAAATACTGAGAATTTGTATCCAAAGCGCTGTGAAAGGGAGGATAGACTGTCAAGTGGTAATAATGTTGAAAGTGCTGGTATATTTGTAAAAAAGGTTGTTTTACCAAATTAGAATTCACAATGAAAAAGCTTGAGACACTGGAAGAGAGAGACTCCAACTGGGGAAATTCACAATGATAACCTAGGTTAATATCTAAGAAAGTGCTTCAAACACTAGGAATACGTGAATAAAGGGCCTTAATATCTGTAACACATTGTTTCCTGACAAGGAAATCGTGTTTCAAGAACATAGAACCGAGTTGGATACTGGTTACATTTATTATTCCCGGACAATGAGTTGGCGATTTTGAAAGAAGCCTGGTTAGGCCATTAAACCGGATGTGATGACGTCACCAAGGGGGAGGGGCCACGTGGGCAGGCTTAATTGATCCCAGATGATAATGAATTGGCCAGGGGACCAGCTGGGAGTGATGACGTCATCGAGATTAGTTCTGGTATTAGGGTTAGAGAATTGGGGCTCTGTTCATGGTTAGGGTTAGGATAAGGTTTTGGGCTAGGTAGGGTTCAGGCTCAGGTGTGGGCAAGGTTTAGGGTTTGGGTTAGAGGGTTTGGGACAGGCTGACGGTCACAGTGTAGTAATGTTGGCTATTCACAATGAATGAGCTTCAATCACTCGACAATTTGGTGTGTAGCACTCAGAACTTACGACTCCAGACTAGGGAAATGTTTAGAAATGTGCTTCCCACAATAGGAATACATATTCCAGTAGACTGAATATCTGAACAGCACAATTTTGTCACTGGGAAATCTTGTTCAAACAGCTGAGAAGCGAGTGTGACACTGTTTACATTTATTTTTCCCGTCTAAAGGAGTTGGCGTTTTCGGGAAAAGGTTTTGGTGAAGCACTGAAAAATTCATTTTCCTAGAGCTATCGAACAGTATGAAAGTATTGAGAACAGTATGAAATAAAAATGTTAGTTAGGCTAGGGTTCCAAGTAATGTTTTACTGTGCCTTTAAAAAGCCGGTATGACACCCATGTTAAAATGAAAAGTCTCATTGCTCAAAACAACAGACCAGGGGAATGGCAGAGTGTCTCTAGAACTCCTGGAATACGTTTTAGAACCCGAACATCTCTACTGAATTTTGAAATACTGAGAATTTGTATCCAAAGCGCTGTGAAAGGGAGGATAGACTGTCAAGTGGTAATAATGTTGAAAGTGCTGGTATATTTGTAAAAAAGGTTGTTTTACCAAATTAGAATTCACAATGAAAAAGCTTGAGACACTGGAAGAGAGAGACTCCAACTCGGGAAATTCAAAATGATAACCTAGGTTAATATCTAAGAAAGTGCTTCAAACACTAGGTATACGTGAATAAAGGGCCTTAATATCTGTAACACATTGTTTCCTAACAAGGAAATCGTGTTCAAAGAACATAGAACCCAGTTTGATACTGGTTACATTTATTATTCCGGGACAATGAGTTGGCGATTTTGAAAGAAGCCTGGTTAGGACATTAAACCGGATGTGATGACGTCACCAAGGGGGAGGGGTACGTGGGCAGGCTTAATTGATCCCAGGTGATAATGATTTGGCCAGGGGACCAGCTGGGAGTGATGACGTCATCGAGATTAGTTCTGGTATTAGGGTTAGAGAATTGGGGCTCTGTTCATGGTTAGGGTTAGGATAAGGTTTTGGGCTAGGTAGGGTTCAGGCTCAGGTGTGGGCTAGGTTTAGGGTTTGGGTTAGAGGGTTAGGGACAGGGTTACTGTCACAGTGTAGTAATGTTGGCTATTCACAATGAATGAGTTTCAATCACTCGACAATTTGGTGTGCAGCACTCAGAACTTACGACTCCAGACTAGGGAAATATTTAGAAATGTGCTTCACACAATAGGAATACATATTCCAATAGACTGAATATCTGAACAGCACAATTTTGTCACTGGGAAATCTTGTTCAAACAGCTGAGAAGCGAGTGTGACACTGTTTACATTTATTTTTCCCGTCTAAAGGAGTTGGCGTTTTCGGGAAAAGGTTTTGGTGAAGCACTGAAAAATTCATTTTCCTAGAGCTATCGAACAGTATGAAAGTATTGAGAACACTATGAAATAAAAATGTTAGTTAGGCTAGGGTTCCAAGTAATGTTTTACTGTGCCTTTAAAAAGCCTGTATGACACCCGTGTTAAAATGAAAAGTCTCATTGCTCAAAACAACAGGCCAGGGTAATGGCAGAGTGTCTCTAGAACTCCTGGAATACGTTTTAGAACCCGAACATCTCTACTGAATTTTGAAATACTGAGAATTTGTATCCAAAGCGCTGTGAAAGGTAGGATAGACTGTCAAGTGGTAATAATGTTGAAAGTGCTGGTATATTTGTAAAAAAGGTTGTTTTACCAAATTAGAATTCACAATGAAAATGCTTGAGACACTGGAAGAGAGAGACTCCAACTCGGGAAATTCACAATGATAACCTAGGTTAATATCTAAGAACGTGCTTCAAACACTAGGAATACGTGAATAAAGGGCCTTAATATCTGTAACACATTGTTTCCTGACAAGGAAATCGTGTTCAAAGAACATAGAAGCGAGTTGGATACTGGTTACATTTATTATTCCGGGACAATGAGTTGGCGATTTTGAAAGAAGCCTGGTTAGGCCATTAAACCGGATGTGATGACGTCACCAAGGGGGAGGGGCCACGTGGGCAGGCTTAATTGATCCCAGGTGATAATGATTTGGCCAGGGGACCAGCTGGGAGTGATGACGTCATCGAGATTAGTTCTGGTATTAGGGTTAGAGAATTGGGGCTCTGTTCATGGTTAGGGTTAGGATAAGGTTTTGGGCTAGGTAGGGTTCAGGCTCAGGTGTGGGCAAGGTTTAGGGTTTGGGTTAGAGGGTTTGGGACAGGCTGACGGTCACAGTGTAGTAATGTTGGCTATTCACAATGAATGAGCTTCAATCACTCGACAATTTGGTGTGTAGCACTCAGAACTTACGACTCCAGACTAGGGAAATGTTTAGAAATGTGCTTCACACAATAGGAATACATATTCCAGTAGACTGAATATCTGAACAGCACAATTTTGTCACTGGGAAATCTTGTTCAAACAGCTGAGAAGCGAGTGTGACACTGTTTACATTTATTTTTCCCGTCTAAAGGAGTTGGCGTTTTCGGGAAAAGGTTTTGGTGAAGCACTGAAAAATTCATTTTCCTAGAGCTATCGAACAGTATGAAAGTATTGAGAACAGTATGAAATAAAAATGTTAGTTAGGCTAGGGTTCCAAGTAATGTTTTACTGTGCCTTTAAAAAGCCGGTATGCCACCCGTGTTAAAATGAAAAGTCTCATTGCTCAAAACAACAGACCAGGGGAATGGCAGAGTGTCTCTAGAACTCCTGGAATACGTTTTAGAACCCGAACATCTCTACTGAATTTTGAAATACTGAGAATTTGTATCCAAAGCGCTGTGAAAGGGAGGATAGACTGTCAAGTGGTAATAATGTTGAAAGTGCTGGTATATTTGTAAAAAAGGTTGTTTTACCAAATTAGAATTCACAATGAAAAAGCTTGAGACACTGGAAGAGAGAGACTCCAACTGGGGAAATTCACAATGATAACCTAGGTTAATATCTAAGAAAGTGCTTCAAACACTAGGAATACGTGAATAAAGGGCCTTAATATCTGTAACACATTGTTTCCTGACAAGGAAATCGTGTTCAAAGAACATAGAACCGAGTTGGATACTGGTTACATTTATTATTCCCGGACAATGAGTTGGCGATTTTGAAAGAAGCCTGGTTAGGCCATTAAACCGGATGTGATGACGTCACCAAGGGGGAGGGGCCACGTGGGCAGGCTTAATTGATCCCAGATGATAATGAATTGGCCAGGGGACCAGCTGGGAGTGATGACGTCATCGAGATTAGTTCTGGTATTAGGGTTAGAGAATTGGGGCTCTGTTCATGGTTAGGGTTAGGATAAGGTTTTGGGCTAGGTAGGGTTCAGGCTCAGGTGTGGGCAAGGTTTAGGGTTTGGGTTAGAGGGTTTGGGACAGGCTGACGGTCACAGTGTAGTAATGTTGGCTATTCACAATGAATGAGCTTCAATCACTCGACAATTTGGTGTGTAGCACTCAGAACTTACGACTCCAGACTAGGGAAATGTTTAGAAATGTGCTTCCCACAATAGGAATACATATTCCAGTAGACTGAATATCTGAACAGCACAATTTTGTCACTGGGAAATCTTGTTCAAACAGCTGAGAAGCGAGTGTGACACTGTTTACATTTATTTTTCCCGTCTAAAGGAGTTGGCGTTTTCGGGAAAAGGTTTTGGTGAAGCACTGAAAAATTCATTTTCCTAGAGCTATCGAACAGTATGAAAGTATTGAGAACAGTATGAAATAAAAATGTTAGTTAGGCTAGGGTTCCAAGTAATGTTTTACTGTGCCTTTAAAAAGCCGGTATGACACCCATGTTAAAATGAAAAGTCTCATTGCTCAAAACAACAGACCAGGGGAATGGCAGAGTGTCTCTAGAACTCCTGGAATACGTTTTAGAACCCGAACATCTCTACTGAATTTTGAAATACTGAGAATTTGTATCCAAAGCGCTGTGAAAGGGAGGATAGACTGTCAAGTGGTAATAATGTTGAAAGTGCTGGTATATTTGTAAAAAAGGTTGTTTTACCAAATTAGAATTCACAATGAAAAAGCTTGAGACACTGGAAGAGAGAGACTCCAACTCGGGAAATTCAAAATGTTAACCTAGGTTAATATCTAAGAAAGTGCTTCAAACACTAGGTATACGTGAATAAAGGGCCTTAATATCTGTAACACATTGTTTCCTAACAAGGAAATCGTGTTCAAAGAACATAGAACCCAGTTTGATACTGGTTACATTTATTATTCCGGGACAATGAGTTGGCGATTTTGAAAGAAGCCTGGTTAGGACATTAAACCGGATGTGATGACGTCACCAAGGGGGAGGGGTACGTGGGCAGGCTTAATTGATCCCAGGTGATAATGATTTGGCCAGGGGACCAGCTGGGAGTGATGACGTCATCGAGATTAGTTCTGGTATTAGGGTTAGAGAATTGGGGCTCTGTTCATGGTTAGGGTTAGGATAAGGTTTTGGGCTAGGTAGGGTTCAGGCTCAGGTGTGGGCTAGGTTTAGGGTTTGGGTTAGAGGGTTAGGGACAGGGTTACTGTCACAGTGTAGTAATGTTGGCTATTCACAATGAATGAGTTTCAATCACTCGACAATTTGGTGTGCAGCACTCAGAACTTACGACTCCAGACTAGGGAAATATTTAGAAATGTGCTTCACACAATAGGAATACATATTCCAATAGACTGAATATCTGAACAGCACAATTTTGTCACTGGGAAATCTTGTTCAAACAGCTGAGAAGCGAGTGTGACACTGTTTACATTTATTTTTCCCGTCTAAAGGAGTTGGCGTTTTCGGGAAAAGGTTTTGGTGAAGCACTGAAAAATTCATTTTCCTAGAGCTATCGAACAGTATGAAAGTATTGAGAACACTATGAAATAAAAATGTTAGTTAGGCTAGGGTTCCAAGTAATGTTTTACTGTGCCTTTAAAAAGCCTGTATGACACCCGTGTTAAAATGAAAAGTCTCATTGCTCAAAACAACAGGCCAGGGTAATGGCAGAGTGTCTCTAGAACTCCTGGAATACGTTTTAGAACCCGAACATCTCTACTGAATTTTGAAATACTGAGAATTTGTATCCAAAGCGCTGTGAAAGGTAGGATAGACTGTCAAGTGGTAATAATGTTGAAAGTGCTGGTATATTTGTAAAAAAGGTTGTTTTACCAAATTAGAATTCACAATGAAAATGCTTGAGACACTGGAAGAGAGAGACTCCAACTCGGGAAATTCACAATGATAACCTAGGTTAATATCTAAGAACGTGCTTCAAACACTAGGAATACGTGAATAAAGGGCCTTAATATCTGTAACACATTGTTTCCTGACAAGGAAATCGTGTTCAAAGAACATAGAAGCGAGTTGGATACTGGTTACATTTATTATTCCGGGACAATGAGTTGGCGATTTTGAAAGAAGCCTGGTTAGGCCATTAAACCGGATGTGATAACGTCACCAAGGGGGAGGGGCCACGTGGGCAGGCTTAATTGATCCCAGGTGATAATGATTTGGCCAGGGGACCAGCTGGGAGTGATGACGTCATCGAGATTAGTTCTGGTATTAGGGTTAGAGAATTGGGGCTCTGTTCATGGTTAGGGTTAGGATAAGGTTTTGGGCTAGGTAGGGTTCAGGCTCAGGTGTGGGCAAGGTTTAGGGTTTGGGTTAGAGGGCTAGGGACAGGGTTAAGGTCACAGTGTAGTAATGTTGGCTATTCACAATGAATGAGCTTCAATCACTCGACAATTTGGTGTGTAGCACTCAGAACTTACGACTCCAGACTAGGGAAATGTTTAGAAATGTGCTTCACACAATAGGAATACATATTCCAGTAGACTGAATATCTGAACAGCACAATTTTGTCACTGGGAAATCTTGTTCAAACAGCTGAGAAGCGAGTGTGACACTGTTTACATTTATTTTTCCCGTCTAAAGGAGTTGGCGTTTTCGGGAAAAGGTTTTGGTGAAGCACTGAAAAATTCATTTTCCTAGAGCTATCGAACAGTATGAAAGTATTGAGAACACTATGAAATAAAAATGTTAGTTAGGCTAGGGTTCCAAGTAATGTTTTACTGTGCCTTTAAAAAGCCGGTATGCCACCCGTGTTAAAATGAAAAGTCTCATTGCTCAAAACAACAGACCAGGGGAATGGCAGAGTGTCTCTAGAACTCCTGGAATACGTTTTAGAACCCGAACATCTCTACTGAATTTTGAAATACTGAGAATTTGTATCCAAAGCGCTGTGAAAGGGAGGATAGACTGTCAAGTGGTAATAATGTTGAAAGTGCTGGTATATTTGTAAAAAAGGTTGTTTTACCAAATTAGAATTCACAATGAAAAAGCTTGAGACACTGGAAGAGAGAGACTCCAACTCGGGAAATTCACAATGATAACCTAGGTTAATATCTAAGAAAGTGCTTCAAACACTAGGAATACGTGAATAAAGGGCCTTAATATCTGTCACACATTGTTTCCTGACAAGGAAATCGTGTTCAAAGAACATAGAACCGAGTTGGATACTGGTTACATTTATTATTCCCGGACAATGAGTTGGTGATTTTGAAAGAAGCCTGGTTAGGTCATTAAACCGGATGTGATGACGTCACCAAGGGGGAGGGGCCACGTGGGCAGGCTTAATTGATCCCAGATGATAATGAATTGGCCAGGGGACCAGCTGGGAGTGATGACGTCATCGAGATTAGTTCTGGTATTAGGGTTAGAGAATTGGGGCTCTGTTCATGGTTAGGGTTAGGATAAGGTTTTGGGCTAGGTAGGGTTCAGGCTCAGGTGTGGGCAAGGTTTAGGGTTTGGGTTAGAGGGTTTGGGACAGGCTGACGGTCACAGTGTAGTAATGTTGGCTATTCACAATGAATGAGCTTCAATCACTCCACAATTTGGTGTGTAGCACTCAGAACTTACGACTCCAGACTAGGGAAATGTTTAGAAATGTGCTTCACACAATAGGAATACATATTCCAGTAGACTGAATATCTGAACAGCACAATTTTGTCACTGGGAAATCTTGTTCAAACAGCTGAGAAGCGAGTGTGACACTGTTTACATTTATTTTTCCCGTCTAAAGGAGTTGGCGTTTTCGGGAAAAGGTTTTGGTGAAGCACTGAAAAATTCATTTTCCTAGAGCTATCGAACAGTATGAGAGTATTGAGAACAGTATGAAATAAAAATGTTAGTTAGGCTAGGGTTCCAAGTAATGTTTTACTGTGCCTTTAAAAAGCCGGTATGCCACCCGTGTTAAAATGAAAAGTCTCATTGCTCAAAACAACAGACCAGGGGAATGGCAGAGTGTCTCTAGAACTCCTGGAATACGTTTTAGAACCCGAACATCTCTACTGAATTTTGAAATACTGAGAATTTGTATCCAAAGCGCTGTGAAAGGGAGGATAGACTGTCAAGTGGTAATAATGTTGAAAGTGCTGGTATATTTGTAAAAAAGGTTGTTTTACCAAATTAGAATTCACAATGAAAAAGCTTGAGATACTGGAAGAGAGAGACTCCAACTCGGGAAATTCAGAATGATAACCTAGGTTAATATCTAAGAAAGTGCTTCAAACACTAGGAATACGTGAATAAAGGGCCTTAATATCTGTAACACATTGTTTCCTGACAAGGAAATCGTGTTCAAAGAACATAGAACCCAGTTGGATACTGGTTACATTTATTATTCCGGGACAATGAGTTGGCGATTTTGAAAGAAGCCTGGTTAGGCCATTAAACCGGATGTGATGACGTCACCAAGGGGGAGGGGCCACGTGGGCAGGCTCAATTGATCCCAGGTGATAACGATTTGGCCAGGGGACCAGCTGGGAGTGATGACATCATCGAGATTAGTTCTGGTATTAGGGTTAGAGAATTGGGGCTCTGTTCATGGTTAGGGTTAGGATAAGGTTTTGGGCTAGGTAGGGTTCAGGCTCAGGTGTGGGCTAGGTTTAGGGTTTGGGTTAGAGGGTTAAGGACAGGGTTACGGTCACAGTGTAGTAATGTTGGCTATTCACAATGAATGAGCTTCAATCACTGGACAATATGGTGTGTAGCACTCAGAACTTACGACTCCAGACTAGGGAAATATTTAGATATGTGCTTCACACAATAGGAATACATATTCCAATAGACTGAATATCTGAACAGCACAATTTTGTCACTGGGAAATCTTGTTCAAACAGCTGAGAAGCGAGTGTGACACTGTTTACATTTATTTTTCCCGTCAAAAGGCGTTGGCGTTTTCGGGAAAATGTCTAGGTGAAACACTGAAAAACTCATTTTCCTAGAGCTATCAAACAGTATGAAAGTATTGAGAACACTATGAAATAAAAATGTTAGTTAGGCTAGGGTTCCAAGTAATGTTTTACTGTGCCTTTAAAAAGCCGGTATGACACCCGTGTTAAAATGAAAAGTCTCATTGCTCAAAACAACAGACCACGGGAATGGCAGAGTGTCTCTAGAACTCCTGGAATACGTTTTAGAACCCGAACATCTCTACTGAATTTTGAAATACTGAGAATTTGTATCCAAAGCGCTGTGAAAGGTAGGATAGACGTTCAAGTGGTCATAATGTTCAAAGTGCTGGTATATTTGTAAAAAAGGTTGTTTTACCAAATTAGAATTCACAATGAAAAAGCTTGAGACACTGGAAGAGAGAGACTCCAACTCGGGAAATTCACAATGATAACCTAGGTTAATATCTAAGAAAGTGCTTCAAACACTAGGAAAACGTGAATAAAGGGCCTTAATATCTGTAACACATTGTTTCCTGACAAGGAAATCGTGTTCAAAGAACATAGAACCGAGTTGGATACTGGTTACATTTATTATTCCGGGACAATGAGATGGCAATTTTGAAAGAAGCCTGGTTAGGCCATTAAACCGGAAGTGATGACGTCACCTAGGGGGAAGGGCCACGTGGGCAGGCTTAATTGATCCCAGGTGATAATGATTTGGCCAGGGGACCAGCTGGGAGTGATGACGTCATGGAGATTAGTTCTGGTATTAGGGTTAGAGATTAGGGGCTCTGTTCATGGTTAGGGTTAGGATAAGGTTTTGGGCTAGGTAGGGTTCAGGCGCAGGTGTGGGCTAGGTTTAGGGTTTGGGTTAGAGGGTTAGGGATAGGGTTACGGTCACAGTGTAGTAATGTTGGCTATTCACAATGAATGAGCTTCAATCACTCGACAATTTGGTGTGCAGCACTCAGAACTTAGGACTCCAGACTAGGGAAATATTTAGAAATGTGCTTCACAAAATAGGAATACATATTCCAATAGACTGAATATCTGAACAGCACAATTTTGTCACTGGGAAATCTTGTTCAAACAGCTGAGAAGCGAGTGTGACACTGTTTACATTTATTTTTCCCGTCAAAAGGAGTTGGCGTTTTTGGGAAAAGGTTTTGGTGAAACACTGAAAAACTCATTTTTCTAGAGCTATCGAACAGTATGAAAGTATTGAGAACACTATGAAATAAAAATGTTAGTTAGGCTAGGGTTCCAAGTAATGTTTTACTGTGCCTTTAAAAAGCCGATATGACACCCGTGTTAAAATGAAAAGTCTCATTGCTCAAAACAACAGACCAGGGGAATGGCAGAGTGTCTCTAGAACACCTGGAATACGTTTTAGAACCCGAACATCTCTACTGAATTTTGAAACACTGAGAATTTGTATCCAAAGCGCTGTGAAAGGTAGGATAGACTTTTAAGTGGTAATAATGTTGAAAGTGCTGGTATATTTGTAAAAAAGGTTGTTTTACCAAATTAGAATTCACAATGAAAAAGCTTGAGACACTGGAAGAGAGAGACTCCAGCTCGGGAAATTCACAATGATAACCTAGGTTAATATCTAAGAAAGTGCTTCAAACACTAGGAATACGTGAATAAAGGGTCTAAATATCTGTAACACATTGTTTCCTGACAAGGAAATCGTGTTCAAAGGACATAGAACCGAGTTGGATACTGGTTACATTTATTATTCCGGGACAATGAGTTGGCGATTTTGAAAGAAGCCTGGTGAGGCCATTAAACCGGATGTGATGACGTCACCAAGGGGGAGGGGCCACGTGGGCAGGCTTAATTGATCCCAGGTGATAATGATTTGGCCAGGGGACCAGCTGGGAGTGATGATGTCATGGAGATTAGTTCTGGTATTAGGGTTAGGGAATTGGGGCTCTGTTCATGGTTAGGGTTAGGATGAGGTTTTGGGCTAGGCAGGGTTCAGGCTCAGGTGTGGGCTTGGTTTAGGGTTTGGGTTAGAGGGCTAGGGACAGGGTTACGGTCACAGTGTAGTAATGTTGGCTATTCACAATGAATGAGCTTCAATCACTGGACAATATGGTGTGTAGCACTCAGAACTTACGACTCCAGACTAGGGAAATATTTAGAAACTAGAGGCCCAGTGCACGAAATTCGTGCATGGGGGGGGGTCCCCTCAGCCTGGCCTGCACTATCTCGCAATCCAGGACCCCTTGGAAGATGTCCAACTGCCATACAATATGATCCCGCAGGGATCTTTGCTGAGGACTTTTCAACATAGAAAATGACTTGGCTCTGAACATGTCAGGGATCTGCAGGATTGGGCCTAAACTGGCAGTTAGATATCCCTTTCGCAATCCAGGACCGCTGGCTCCTAACCACTCGCCTGCCTGATCACCCCTAACCACTTGCCTGCCTGCCTGCCTGCCTGATCACCCCTAACTGCTCGCCTGCCTGATCAGCCCTAGCCTCCTCTGCCTGCCTGCCTGCCTGATGCCCCTAAATACTCACCTGCCTGCCTGATTGCCCCTAACTGACTCTGCCTCAGCCCCACCACTGCCACCTCATCCGAAAGGATGTTTGGAATGATGTCTGGAAGGTCATTCGGCTGTCCAGCTAATTAGCATATTACACTTTTATTATTATAGATGTGCTTCACACAATAGGAATACATATTCCAATAGACTGAATATCTGAACAGCACAATTTTGTCACTGGGAAATCTTGTTCAAACAGCTGAGAAGCGAGTGTGACACTGTTTACATTTATTTTTCCCGTCAAAAGGCGTTGGCGTTTTCGGGAAAATGTCTAGGTGAAACACTGAAAAACTCATTTTCCTAGAGCTATGGAACAGTATGAAAGTATTGAGAACACTATGAAATAAAAATGTTAGTTAGGCTAGGGTTCCAAGTAATGTTTTACTGTGCCTTTAAAAAGCCGGTATGACACCCGTGTTAAAATGAAAAGTCTCATTGCTCAAAACAACAGACCAGGGGAATGGCAGAGTGTCTCTAGAACTCCTGGAATATGTTTTAGAACCCGAACATCTCTACTGAATTTTGAAATACTGAGAATTTGTATTTAAAGCGCTGTGAAAGGTAGGATAGACTGTCAAGTGGTAATAATGTTGAAAGTGCTGGTATATTTGTAAAAAAGGTTGTTTTACCAAATTAGAATTCACAATGAAAAAGCTTCAGACACTGGAAGAGAGAGACTCCAACTCGGGAAATTCACAATGATAACCTAGGTTAATATCTAAGAAAGTGCTTCAAACACTAGGAATACCTGAATAAAGGGCCTTAATATCTATAACACATTGTTTCCTGACAAGGAAATCGTGTTCAAAGAACATAGAAGCGAGTTGGATACTGGTTACATTTATTATTCCGGGACAATGAGTTGGCCATATTGAAAGAAGCCTGGTTAGGCCATTAAACTGGATGTGATGACATCACCAAGGGGGAGGGGCCACGTGGGCAGGCTTAATTGATCCCAGGTGATAATGATTTGGCCAGGGGACCAGCTGGGAATGATGACATCATAGAGATTAGTTCTGGTATTAGGGTTAGAGAATTGGGGCTCTGTTCATGGTTAGGGTTAGGATAAGGTTTTGGGCTAGGTAGGGTTGAGGCTCAGGTGTAGGCTAGTTTAGGGTTTGGGATACAGTGCTAGGGACAGGGTTACGGTCACAGTGTAGTAATGTTGGCTATTCACAATGAATGAGCTTCAATCACTGGACAATTTGGTGTGTCGCACTCAGAACTTACGACTCCAGACTAGGGAAATATTTAGAAATGTGCTTCACACAATAGGAATACATATTCCAATAGACTGAATATCTGAACAGCACAATTTTGTCACTGGAAAATCTTGTTCAAATAGCTGAGAACCGAGTGTGACACTGTTTACATTTATTTTTCCCGTCAAAAGAAGTTGGCGTTTTCGGGAAAAGGTTTTGGTCAGACACTGAAAGACTCATTTTCCTAGAGCTATCGAATAGTATGAAAGTATTGAGAACACTATGAAATAAAAATGTTAGTTAGGCTAGGATTCCAAGTAATGTTTTACTGTGCCTTTAAAAAGCCGGTATCACACCCGTATTAAAATGAAAAGTCTCATAGCTCAAAACAACTGACCAGGGGTATGGCAGAGTGTCTCAAGAATTCCTGGAATACGTTTTATAAACCGAACATCTCTACTGAATTTTGAAATACTGAGTTTTTGTATCCAAAGCGCTGTGAAAGGTAGGATAGACTGTCAAGTGGTAATAATGTTGAAAGTGCTGGTATATTTGTAAAAAAGGTTGCTTTACCAAATTAGAATTCACAATGAAAAAGCTTGAGACACTGGAAGAGAGAGACTCCAACTCGGGAAATTCACAATGATAACCTAGGTTAATATCTAAGAAAGTGCTTCAAACACTAGGAATACGTGAATAAAGGGCCTTAATATCTGTAACACATTGTTTCCTGACAAGGAAATCGTGTTCAAAGAACATAGAACCCAGTTGGATACTGGTTACATTTATTATTCCGGGACAATGAGTTGGCGATTTTGAAAGAAGCCTGGTTAGGACATTAAACCGGATGTGATGACGTCACCAAGGGGGAGGGGTACTTGGGCAGGCTTAATTGATCCCAGGTGATAATGATTTGGCCAGGGGACCAGCTGGGAGTGATGACGTCATCAAGATTAGTTCTGGTATTAGGGTTAGAGAATTGGGGCTCTGTTCATGGTTAGGGTTAGGATAAGGTTTTGGGCTAGGTAGCCTTCAGGCTCAGGTGTGGGCTAGGTTTAGGGTTTGGGTTAGAGGGCTAGGGACAGGGTTACGGTCACAGTGTAGTAATGTTGGCTATTCACAATGAATGATCTTCAATCACTGGACAATTTGGTGTGTAGCACTCAGAACTTACGACTCCAGACTAGGGAAATATTTAGAAATGTGCTTCACACAATAGGAATACATATTCCAGTAGACTGAATATCTGAACAGCACAATTTTGTCACTGGGAAATCTTGTTCAAACAGCTGAGAAGCGAGTCTGACACTGTTTACATTTAGTTTTCCCGTCAAAAGGAGTTGGCGTTTTCGGGAAAAGGTTTTGGTGAGACACTGAAAGACTCATTTTCCTAGAGCTATCAAACAGTATGAAAGTATTGAGAACACTATGAAATAAAAATGTTAGTTAGGCTAGGGTTCCAAGTAATGTTTTACTGTGCCTTTAAAAAGCCGGTATGACACCCGTGTTAAAATGAAAAGTCTCATTGCTCAAAACAACAGACCACGGGAATGGCAGAGTGTCTCTAGAACTCCTGGAATACGTTTTAGAACCCGAACATCTCTACTGAATTTTGAAATACTGAGAATTTGTATCCAAAGCGCTGTGAAAGGTAGGATAGACGTTCAAGTGGTCATAATGTTCAAAGTGCTGGTATATTTGTAAAAAAGGTTGTTTTACCAAATTAGAATTCACAATGAAAAAGCTTGAGACACTGGAAGAGAGAGACTCCAACTCGGGAAATTCACAATGATAACCTAGGTTAATATCTAAGAAAGTGCTTCAAACACTAGGAAAACGTGAATAAAGGGCCTTAATATCTGTAACACATTGTTTCCTGACAAGGAAATCGTGTTCAAAGAACATAGAACCGAGTTGGATACTGGTTACATTTATTATTCCGGGACAATGAGATGGCAATTTTGAAAGAAGCCTGGTTAGGCCATTAAACCGGAAGTGATGACGTCACCTAGGGGGAAGGGCTACGTGGGCAGGCTTAATTGATCCCAGGTGATAATGATTTGGCCAGGGGACCAGCTGGGAGTGATGACGTCATGGAGATTAGTTCTGGTATTAGGGTTAGAGATTAGGGGCTCTGTTCATGGTTAGGGTTAGGATAAGGTTTTGGGCTAGGTAGGGTTCAGGCGCAGGTGTGGGCTAGGTTTAGGGTTTGGGTTAGAGGGTTAGGGATAGGGTTACGGTCACAGTGTAGTAATGTTGGCTATTCACAATGAATGAGCTTCAATCACTCGACAATTTGGTGTGCAGCACTCAGAACTTAGGACTCCAGACTAGGGAAATATTTAGAAATGTGCTTCACAAAATAGGAATACATATTCCAATAGACTGAATATCTGAACAGCACAATTTTGTCACTGGGAAATCTTGTTCAAACAGCTGAGAAGCGAGTGTGACACTGTTTACATTTATTTTTCCCGTCAAAAGGAGTTGGCGTTTTTGGGAAAAGGTTTTGGTGAAACACTGAAAAACTCATTTTTCTAGAGCTATCGAACAGTATGAAAGTATTGAGAACACTATGAAATAAAAATGTTAGTTAGGCTAGGGTTCCAAGTAATGTTTTACTGTGCCTTTAAAAAGCCGATATGACACCCGTGTTAAAATGAAAAGTCTCATTGCTCAAAACAACAGACCAGGGGAATGGCAGAGTGTCTCTAGAACACCTGGAATACGTTTTAGAACCCGAACATCTCTACTGAATTTTGAAACACTGAGAATTTGTATCCAAAGCGCTGTGAAAGGTAGGATAGACTTTTAAGTGGTAATAATGTTGAAAGTGCTGGTATATTTGTAAAAAAGGTTGTTTTACCAAATTAGAATTCACAATGAAAAAGCTTGAGACACTGGAAGAGAGAGACTCCAGCTCGGGAAATTCACAATGATAACCTAGGTTAATATCTAAGAAAGTGCTTCAAACACTAGGAATACGTGAATAAAGGGTCTAAATATCTGTAACACATTGTTTCCTGACAAGGAAATCGTGTTCAAAGGACATAGAACCGAGTTGGATACTGGTTACATTTATTATTCCGGGACAATGAGTTGGCGATTTTGAAAGAAGCCTGGTGAGGCCATTAAACCGGATGTGATGACGTCACCAAGGGGGAGGGGCCACGTGGGCAGGCTTAATTGATCCCAGGTGATAATGATTTGGCCAGGGGACCAGCTGGGAGTGATGATGTCATGGAGATTAGTTCTGGTATTAGGGTTAGGGAATTGGGGCTCTGTTCATGGTTAGGGTTAGGATGAGGTTTTGGGCTAGGCAGGGTTCAGGCTCAGGTGTGGGCTTGGTTTAGGGTTTGGGTTAGAGGGCTAGGGACAGGGTTACGGTCACAGTGTAGTAATGTTGGCTATTCACAATGAATGAGCTTCAATCACTGGACAATATGGTGTGTAGCACTCAGAACTTACGACTCCAGACTAGGGAAATATTTAGAAACTAGAGGCCCAGTGCACGAAATTCGTGCATGGGGGGGGGGTCCCCTCAGCCTGGCCTGCACTATCTCGCAATCCAGGACCCCTTGGAAGATGTCCAACTGCCATACAATATGATCCCGCAGGGATCTTTGCTGAGGACTTTTCAACATAGAAAATGACTTGGCTCTGAACATGTCAGGGATCTGCAGGATTGGGCCTAAACTGGCAGTTAGATATCCCTTTCGCAATCCAGGACCGCTGGCTCCTAACCACTCGCCTGCCTGATCACCCCTAACCACTTGCCTGCCTGCCTGCCTGCCTGATCACCCCTAACTGCTCGCTTGCCTGATCAGCCCTAGCCTCCTCTGCGTGCCTGCCTGCCTGATGCCCCTAAATACTCACCTGCCTGCCTGATTGCCCCTAACTGACTCTGCCTCAGCCCCACCACTGCCACCTCATCCGAAAGGATGTTTGGAATGATGTCTGGAAGGTCATTCGGCTGTCCAGCTAATTAGCATATTACACTTTTATTATTATAGATGTGCTTCACACAATAGGAATACATATTCCAATAGACTGAATATCTGAACAGCACAATTTTGTCACTGGGAAATCTTGTTCAAACAGCTGAGAAGCGAGTGTGACACTGTTTACATTTATTTTTCCCGTCAAAAGGCGTTGGCGTTTTCGGGAAAATGTCTAGGTGAAACACTGAAAAACTCATTTTCCTAGAGCTATGGAACAGTATGAAAGTATTGAGAACACTATGAAATAAAAATATTAGTTAGGCTAGGGTTCCAAGTAATGTTTTACTGTGCCTTTAAAAAGCCGGTATGACACCCGTGTTAAAATGAAAAGTCTCATTGCTCAAAACAACAGACCAGGGGAATGGCAGAGTGTCTCTAGAACTCCTGGAATATGTTTTAGAACCCGAACATCTCTACTGAATTTTGAAATACTGAGAATTTGTATTTAAAGCGCTGTGAAAGGTAGGATAGACTGTCAAGTGGTAATAATGTTGAAAGTGCTGGTATATTTGTAAAAAAGGTTGTTTTACCAAATTAGAATTCACAATGAAAAAGCTTCAGACACTGGAAGAGAGAGACTCCAACTCGGGAAATTCACAATGATAACCTAGGTTAATATCTAAGAAAGTGCTTCAAACACTAGGAATACCTGAATAAAGGGCCTTAATATCTATAACACATTGTTTCCTGACAAGGAAATCGTGTTCAAAGAACATAGAAGCGAGTTGGATACTGGTTACATTTATTATTCCGGGACAATGAGTTGGCCATATTGAAAGAAGCCTGGTTAGGCCATTAAACTGGATGTGAGGACATCACCAAGGGGGAGGGGCCACGTGGGCAGGCTTAATTGATCCCAGGTGATAATGATTTGGCCAGGGGACCAGCTGGGAGTGATGACATCATAGAGATTAGTTCTGGTATTAGGGTTAGAGAATTGGGGCTCTGTTCATGGTTAGGGTTAGGATAAGGTTTTGGGCTAGGTAGGGTTCAGGCTCAGGTGTAGGCTAGTTTAGGGTTTGGGATAGAGTGCTAGGGACAGGGTTACGGTCACAGTGTAGTAATGTTGGCTATTCACAATGAATGATCTTCAATCACTGGACAATTTGGTGTGTCGCACTCAGAACTTACGACTCCAGACTAGGGAAATATTTAGAAATGTGCTTCACAATAGGAATACATACTCCAATAGACTGAAAATCTGAACAGCACTATTTTGTCACTGGGAAATCTTGTTCAAACAGCTGAGAACCGAGTGTGACACTGTTTACATTTATTTTTCCCATCAAAAGGAGTTGGCGTTTTCGGGAAAAGGTTTTGGTGAAACACTGAAAAACTCATTTTCCTAGAGTTATCGAACAGTATGAAAGTATTGAGAACACTATGAAATAAAAATGTTAGTTAGGCTAGGTTTCCAAGTAATGTTTTACTGTGCCTTTAAAAAGCCGGTATGACACCCGTGTTAAAATGAAAAGTCTCATTGCTCAAAACAACAGAGCAGGGGAATGGCAGAGTGTCTCTAGAACTCCTGGAATACGTTTTAGAACCCGAACATCTCTACTGAATTTTGAAATACTGAGAATTTGTATTCAAAGCGCTGTGAAAGGTAGGATACACTTTCTAGTGGTAATAATGTTGAAAGTGCTGGTGTATTTGTAAAAAAGGTTGTTTTACCAAATTTGAATTCACAATGTAAAAGCTTGAGACACTGGAAGAGAGAGACTCCAACTCGGGAAATTCACAATGATAACCTAGGTTAATATCTAAGAAAGTGCTTCAAACACTAGGAATACGTGAACAAAGGGCCTTAATATCTGTAACACATTGTTTCCTGACAAGGAAATCGTGTTCAAAGAACATAGAACCGAGTTGGATACTGGTTGCATTTATTATTCCGGGACAATGAGTTGGAGATTTTGAAAGAAGCCTGCTTAGGCCATTAAACCGGAAGTGATGACGTCACCAAAGGGGAGGGGACACGTGGGCAGGCTTAATTGATCCCAGGTGATAATGATTTGGCCAGGGGACCAGCTGGGAGTGATGACGTCATCAAGATTAGTTCTGGTATTAGGGTTAGAGAATTGGGGCTCTGTTCATGGTTAGGGTTAGGATAAGGTTTTGGGCTAGGTAGCCTTCAGGCTCAGGTGTGGGCTAGGTTTAGGGTTTGGGTTAGAGGGCTAGGGACAGGGTTACGGTCACAGTGTAGTAATGTTGGCTATTCACAATGAATGATCTTCAATCACTGGACAATTTGGTGTGTAGCACTCAGAACTTACGACTCCAGACTAGGGAAATATTTAGAAATGTGCTTCACACAATAGGAATACATATTCCAGTAGACTGAATATCTGAACAGCACAATTTTGTCACTGGGAAATCTTGTTCAAACAGCTGAGAAGCGAGTGTGACACTGTTTACATTTATTTTTCCCGTCAAAAGGCGTTGGCGTTTTCGGGAAAATGTCTAGGTGAAACACTGAAAAACTCATTTTCCTAGAGCTATCAAACAGTATGAAAGTATTGAGAACACTATGAAATAAAAATGTTAGTTAGGCTAGGGTTCCAAGTAATGTTTTACTGTGCCTTTAAAAAGCCGGTATGACACCCGTGTTAAAATGAAAAGTCTCATTGCTCAAAACAACAGACCACGGGAATGGCAGAGTGTCTCTAGAACTCCTGGAATACGTTTTAGAACCCGAACATCTCTACTGAATTTTGAAATACTGAGAATTTGTATCCAAAGCGCTGTGAAAGGTAGGATAGACGTTCAAGTGGTCATAATGTTCAAAGTGCTGGTATATTTGTAAAAAAGGTTGTTTTACCAAATTAGAATTCACAATGAAAAAGCTTGAGACACTGGAAGAGAGAGACTCCAACTCGGGAAATTCACAATGATAACCTAGGTTAATATCTAAGAAAGTGCTTCAAACACTAGGAAAACGTGAATAAAGGGCCTTAATATCTGTAACACATTGTTTCCTGACAAGGAAATCGTGTTCAAAGAACATAGAACCGAGTTGGATACTGGTTACATTTATTATTCCGGGACAATGAGATGGCAATTTTGAAAGAAGCCTGGTTAGGCCATTAAACCGGAAGTGATGACGTCACCTAGGGGGAAGGGCTACGTGGGCAGGCTTAATTGATCCCAGGTGATAATGATTTGGCCAGGGGACCAGCTGGGAGTGATGACGTCATGGAGATTAGTTCTGGTATTAGGGTTAGAGATTAGGGGCTCTGTTCATGGTTAGGGTTAGGATAAGGTTTTGGGCTAGGTAGGGTTCAGGCGCAGGTGTGGGCTAGGTTTAGGGTTTGGGTTAGAGGGTTAGGGATAGGGTTACGGTCACAGTGTAGTAATGTTGGCTATTCACAATGAATGAGCTTCAATCACTCGACAATTTGGTGTGCAGCACTCAGAACTTAGGACTCCAGACTAGGGAAATATTTAGAAATGTGCTTCACAAAATAGGAATACATATTCCAATAGACTGAATATCTGAACAGCACAATTTTGTCACTGGGAAATCTTGTTCAAACAGCTGAGAACCGAGTGTGACACTGTTTACATTTATTTTTCCCATCAAAAGGAGTTGGCGTTTTCGGGAAAAGGTTTTGGTGAAACACTGAAAAACTCATTTTCCTAGAGTTATCGAACAGTATGAAAGTATTGAGAACACTATGAAATAAAAATGTTAGTTAGGCTAGGTTTCCAAGTAATGTTTTACTGTGCCTTTAAAAAGCCGGTATGACACCCGTGTTAAAATGAAAAGTCTCATTGCTCAAAACAACAGACCAGGGGAATGGCAGAGTGTCTCTAGAACTCCTGGAATACGTTTTAGAACCCGAACATCTCTACTGAATTTTGAAATACTGAGAATTTGTATTCAAAGCGCTGTGAAAGGTAGGATACACTTTCTAGTGGTAATAATGTTGAAAGTGCTGGTGTATTTGTAAAAAAGGTTGTTTTACCAAATTTGAATTCACAATGTAAAAGCTTGAGACACTGGAAGAGAGAGACTCCAACTCGGGAAATTCACAATGATAACCTAGGTTAATATCTAAGAAAGTGCTTCAAACACTAGGAATACGTGAACAAAGGGCCTTAATATCTGTAACACATTGTTTCCTGACAAGGAAATCGTGTTCAAAGAACATAGAACCGAGTTGGATACTGGTTACATTTATTATTCCGGGACAATGAGTTGGAGATTTTGAAAGAAGCCTGCTTAGGCCATTAAACCGGAAGTGATGACGTCACCAAAGGGGAGGGGACACGTGGGCAGGCTTAATTGATCCCAGGTGATAATGATTTGGCCAGGGGACCAGCTGGGAGTGATGACGTCATCAAGATTAGTTCTGGTATTAGGGTTAGAGAATTGGGGCTCTGTTCATGGTTAGGGTTAGGATAAGGTTTTGGGCTAGGTAGCCTTCAGGCTCAGGTGTGGGCTAGGTTTAGGGTTTGGGTTAGAGGGCTAGGGACAGGGTTACGGTCACAGTGTAGTAATGTTGGCTATTCACAATGAATGATCTTCAATCACTGGACAATTTGGTGTGTAGCACTCAGAACTTACGACTCCAGACTAGGGAAATATTTAGAAATGTGCTTCACACAATAGGAATACATATTCCAGTAGACTGAATATCTGAACAGCACAATTTTGTCACTGGGAAATCTTGTTCAAACAGCTGAGAAGCGAGTCTGACACTGTTTACATTTAGTTTTCCCGTCAAAAGGAGTTGGCGTTTTCGGGAAAAGGTTTTGGTGAGACACTGAAAGACTCATTTTCCTAGAGCTATCGAACAGTATGAAAGTATTGAGAACACTATGAAATAAAAATATTAGTTAGGCTAGGATTCCAAGTAATGTTTTACTGTGCCTTTAAAAAGCCAGTATGACACCCGTTTTAAAATGAAGAGTCTCATAGCTCAAAAAAGCAGACCAGGGGAATGGCAGAGTGTCTCTAGAACTCCTTGAATACGTTTTAGAACCCGAACATCTCTACTGAATTTTGAAATATTGAGAATTTGTATCCAAAGCGCTGTGAAAGGTAGAATAGACTTTCAAGTGGTAATAATGTTGAAAGTGCTGGTGTATTTGTAAAAAAGGTTGTTTTACCAAATTTGAATTCACAATGAAAAAGCTTGAGACACTGGAAGAGAGAGACTCCAACTCGGGAAATTCACATTGATAACCTCGGTTAATATCTAAGAAAGTGCTTCATACACTAGGAATACGTGAACAAAGGGCCTTAATATCTGTAACACATTGTTTCCTGACAAGGAAATCGTGTTCAAAGAACATAGAACCGAGTTGGATACTGGTTACATTTATTATTCCGGGACAATGAGTTGGAGATTTTGAAAGAAGCCTGCTTAGGCCATTAAACCGGAAGTGATGACGTCACCAAAGGGGAGGGGACACGTGGGCAGGCTTAATTGATCCCAGGTGATAATGATTTGGCCAGGGGACCAGCTGGGAGTGATGACGTCATCGAGATTAGTTCTGGTATTAGGGTTAGAGAATTGGGGCTCTGTTCATGGTTAGGGTTAGGATAAGGTTTTGGGCTAGGTAGGGTTCAGGCTCAGGTGTGGGCTAGGTTTAGGGTTTGGGTTAGAGGGCTAGGGACAGGGTTACGGTCACAGTGTAGTAATGTTGGCTATTCACAATGAATGAGCTTCAATCACTGGACAATTTGGTGTGTAGCAATCAGAACTTACGACTCCAGACTAGGGAAATATTTAAAAATGTGCTTCACACAATAGGAATACATATTCCAGTAGACTGAATATCTGAACAGCACAATTTTGTCACTGGGAAATCTTGTTCAAACAGCTGAGAAGCGAGTCTGACACTGTTTACATTTATTTTTCCCGTCAAAAGGAGTTGGCGTTTTCGGGAAAAGGTTTTGGTGAGACACTGAAAGACTCATTTTCCTAGAGCTATCGAACAGTATGAAAGTATTGAGAACACTATGAAATAAAAATATTAGTTAGGCTAGGATTCCAAGTAATGTTTTACTGTGCCTTTAAAAAGCCGGTATGACACCCGTGTTAAAATGAAGAGTCTCATAGCTCAAAAAAGCAGACCAGGGGAATGGCAGAGTGTCTCTAGAACTCCTTGAATACGTTTTAGAACCCGAACATCTCTACTGAATTTTGAAATATTGAGAATTTGTATCCAAAGCGCTGTGAAAGGTAGGATAGACTTTCAAGTGGTAATAATGTTGAAAGTGCTGGTGTATTTGTAAAAAAGGTTGTTTTACCAAATTTGAATTCACAATGAAAAAGCTTGAGACACTGGAAGAGAGAGACTCCAACTCAGGAAATTCACAATGATAATCTAGGTTAATATCTAAGAAAGTGCTTCAAACACTAGGAATACGTGAACAAAGGGCCTTAATATCTGTAACACATTGTTTCCTGACAAGGAAATTGTGTTCAAAGAACATAGACCCGAGTTGGATACTGGTTACATTTATTATTCCGGGACAATGAGTTGGAGATTTTGAAAGAAGCCTGCTTAGGCCATTAAACCGGAAGTGATGACGTCACCAAAGGGGAGGGGACACGTGGGCAGGCTTAAATGATCCCAGGTGATAATGATTTGGCCAGGGGACCAGCTGGGAGTGATGACGTCATCAAGATTAGTTCTGGTATTAGGGTTAGAGAATTGGGGCTCTGTTCATGGTTAGGGTTAGGATAAGGTTTTGGGCTAGGTAGGGTTCAGGCTCAGGTGTGGGCTAGTTTAGGGTTTGGGATACAGTGCTAGGGACAGGGTTACGGTCACAGTGTAGTAATGTTGGCTATTCACAATGAATGAGCTTCAATCACTGGACAATTTGGTGTGTCGCACTCAGAACTTACGACTCCAGACTAGGGAAATATTTAGAAATGTGCTTCACACAATAGGAATACATATTCCAATAGACTGAATATCTGAACAGCACAATTTTGTCACTGGAAAATCTTGTTCAAATAGCTGAGAACCGAGTGTGACACTGTTTACATTTATTTTTCCCGTCAAAAGAAGTTGGCGTTTTCGGGAAAAGGTTTTGGTCAGACACTGAAAGACTCATTTTCCTAGAGCTATCGAATAGTATGAAAGTATTGAGAACACTATGAAATAAAAATGTTAGTTAGGCTAGGATTCCAAGTAATGTTTTACTGTGCCTTTAAAAAGCCGGTATCACACCCGTATTAAAATGAAAAGTCTCATAGCTCAAAACAACTGACCAGGGGTATGGCAGAGTGTCTCAAGAATTCCTGGAATACGTTTTATAAACCGAACATCTCTACTGAATTTTGAAATACTGAGTTTTTGTATCCAAAGCGCTGTGAAAGGTAGGATAGACTGTCAAGTGGTAATAATGTTGAAAGTGCTGGTATAATTGTAAAAAAGGTTGCTTTACCAAATTAGAATTCACAATGAAAAAGCTTGAGACACTGGAAGAGAGAGACTCCAACTCGGGAAATTCACAATGATAACCTAGGTTAATATCTAAGAAAGTGCTTCATACACTAGGAATACGTGAATAAAGGGCCTTAATATCTGTAACACATTGTTTCCTGACAAGGAAATCGTGTTCAAAGAACATAGAACCGAGTTGGATACTGGTTACATTTATTATTCCGGGACAATGAGTTGGAGATTTTGAAAGAAGCCTGCTTAGGCCATTAAACCGGAAGTGATGACGTCAACAAGGGGGAGGGGACACGTGGGCAGGCTTAATTGATCCCAGGTGATAATGATTTGGCCAGGGGACCAGCTGGGAGTGATGACGTCATCAAGATTAGTTCTGGTATTAGGGTTAGAGAATTGGGGCTCTGTTCATGGTTAGGGTTAGGATAAGGTTTTGGGCTAGGTAGCCTTCAGGCTCAGGTGTGGGCTAGGTTTAGGGTTTGGGTTAGAGGGCTAGGGACAGGGTTACGGTCACAGTGTAGTAATGTTGGCTATTCACAATGAATGAGCTTCAATCACTGGACAATTTGGTGTGTCGCACTCAGAACTTACGACTCCAGACTAGGGAAATATTTAGAAATGTGCTTCACACAATAGGAATACATATTCCAATAGACTGAATATCTGAACAGCACAATTTTGTCACTGGAAAATCTTGTTCAAATAGCTGAGAACCGAGTGTGACACTGTTTACATTTATTTTTCCCGTCAAAAGGAGTTGGCGTTTTCGGGAAAAGGTTTTGGTCAGACACTGAAAGACTCATTTTCCTAGAGCTATCGAACAGTATGAAAGTATTGAGAACACTATGAAATAAAAATGTTAGTTAGGCTAGGATTCCAAGTAATGTTTTACTGTGCCTTTAAAAAGCCGGTATGAAACCCGTGTTAAAATGAAGAGTCTCATAGCTCAAAAAAGCAGACCAGGGGAATGGCAGAGTGTCTCTAGAACTCCTTGAATACGTTTTAGAACCCGAACATCTCTACTGAATTTTGAAATATTGAGAATTTGTATCCAAAGCGCTGTGAAAGGTAGGATAGACTTTCAAGTGGTAATAATGTTGAAAGTGCTGGTGTATTTGTAAAAAAGGTTGTTTTACCAAATTTGAATTCACAATGAAAAAGCTTGAGACACTGGAAGAGAGAGACTCCAACTCGGGAAATTCACAATGATAACCTAGGTTAATATCTAAGAAAGTGCTTCAAACACTAGGAATACGTGAACAAAGGGCCTTAATATCTGTAACACATTGTTTCCTGACAAGGAAATCGTGTTCAAAGAACATAGAACCGAGTTGGATACTGGTTACATTTATTATTCCAGGACAATGAGTTGGAGATTTTGAAAGAAGCCTGCTTAGGCCATTAAACCGGAAGTGATGACGTCACCAAAGGGGAGGGGACACGTGGGCAGGCTTAATTGATCCCAGGTGATAATGATTTGGCCAGGGGACCAGCTGGGAGTGATGACGTCATCAAGATTAGTTCTGGTATTAGGGTTAGAGAATTGGGGCTCTGTTCATGGTTTGGGTTAGGATAAGGTTTTGGGCTAGGTAGCCTTCAGGCTCAGGTGTGGGCTAGGTTTAGGGTTTGGGTTAGAGGGCTAGGGACAGGGTTACGGTCACAGTGTAGTAATGTTGGCTATTCACAATGAATGAGCTTCAATCACTGGACAATTTGGTGTGTAGCACTCAGAACTTACGACTCCAGACTAGGGAAATATTTAGAAATGTGCTTCACACAATAGGAATACATATTCCAGTAGACTGAATATCTGAACAGCACAATTTTGTCACTGGGAAATCTTGTTCAAACAGCTGAGAAGTGAGTGTGACACTGTTTACATTTATATTTCCCGTCAAAATGAGTTGGCGTTTTCGGGAAAAGGTTTTGGTGAAACACTGAAAAACTCATTTTCCTAGAGCTATCGAACGGTATGAAAGTATTGAGAACACTATGAAATAAAAATGTTAGTTAGGCTAGGATTCCAAGTAATGTTTTACTGTGCCTTTAAAAAGCCGGTATGACACCCGTGTTAAAATGAAAAGTATCATTGCTCAAAACCACAGACCAGGGGAATGGCAGAGTGTCTCTAGAACTCCTGGAATACGTTTTAGAACCCAAACATCTCTACTGAATTTTGAAATACTGAGAATTTGTATCCAAAGCGCTGTGAAAGGTAGGATAGACTGTCAAGTGGTAATAATGTTGAAAGTGCTGGTATATTTGTAAAAAAGGTTGTTTTACCAAATTAGAATTCACAATGAAAAAGCTTGAGACACTGGAAGAGAGAGACTCCAGCTCGGGAAATTCACAATGATAACCTAGGTTAATATCTAAGAAAGTGCTTCAAACACTAGGAATACCTGAATAAAGGGCGTTAATATCTATAACACATTGTTTCCTGACAAGGAAATCATGTTCAAAGAATATAGAACCGAGTTGGATACTGGTTACATTTATTATTCCGGGACAATGAGTTGGCGATATTGAAAGAAGCCTGGTTAGGCCATTAAACTGGATGTGATGACGTCACCAAGGAGGAGGGGCCACGTGGGCAGGCTTAATTGATCCCAGGTGATAATGATTTGGCCAGGGGACCAGCTGTGAGTGATGACGTCATCGAGATTAGTTCTGGTATTAGGGTTAGAGAATTGGGGCTCTGTTCATGGTTAGGGTTAGGATAAGGTTTTGGGCGAGGTAGCGTTCAGGCTCAGGTGTGGGCTAGGTTTAGGGTTTGGGTTAGAGGGTTAGGGACAGGGTTAAGGTCACAGTGTAGTAATGTTGGCTATTCACAATGAATGAGCTTCATTCACTGGACTATTTGGTGTGTAGCACTCAGAACTTACGACAACAGACTAGGGAAATATTTAGAAATGTGCTTCACACAATAGGAATACATATTCCAATAGACTGAATATCTGAACAGCACAATTTTGTCACTGGGAAATCTTGTTCAAACAGCTGAGAAGCGAGTGTGACACTGTTTACATTTATTTTTCCCGTCAAAAGGAGTTGGCGTTTTCGGGAAAAGATTTTCGTGAAACACTGAAAGTATTGAGAACACTATGAAATCAAAATGTTAGTTAGGCTAGGTTTCCAAGTAATGTTTTACTGTGCCTTTAAAAAGCCGGTATGACACCCGTGTTAAAATGAAAGGTCTCATTGCTCAAAACAACAGACCAGGGGAATGGCAGAGTGTCTCTAGAACTCCTGGAATACGTTTTAGAACCCGAACATCTCTACTGAATTTTGAAATACTGAGAATTTGTATCCAAAGCTCTGTGAAAGGTAGGATAGACTTTCAAGTGGTAATAATGTTGAAAGTTCTGGTGTATTTGTAAAAAAGGTTGTTTTACCAAATTAGAATTCACAATGAAAAAGCTTGAGACACTGGAAGAGAGAGACTCCAACTCGGGAAATTCTCAATGATAACCTAGGTTAATATCTAAGAAAGTGCTTCAAACACTAGGAATACGTGAATAAAGGGCCTTAATATCTGTAAAACATTGTTTCCTGACAAGGAAATCGTGTTCAAAGAACATAGAACCGAGTTGGATACTGGTTACATTTATTATTCCGGGACAATGAGTTGGAGATTTTGAAAGAAGCCTGCTTAGGCCATTAAACCGGAAGTGATGACGTCACCAAGGGGGAGGGGCCACGTGGGCAGGCTTAATTGATCCCAGGTGATAATGATTTGGCCAGGGGACCAGCTGGGAGTGATGACGTCATCGAGATTAGTTCTGGTATTAGGGTTAGAGAATTGGGGCTCTGTTCATGGTTAGGGTTAGGATAAGATTTTGGGCAAGGTAGGGTTCAGGCTCAGGTGTGGGCTAGGTTTAGGGTTTGGGTTAGAGGGCTAGGGACAGGGTTAAGGTCACAGTGTAGTAATGTTGGCTGTTCACAATGAATGAGCTTCAATCACTGGACAATTTGGTGTGTATCACTCACAACTTAGGACTCCAGACTAGGGAAATATTTAGAAATGTGCTTCACACAATAGGAATACATATTACAATAGACTGAATATCTGAACAGCACAATTTTGTCACTGGGAAATCTTGTTCAAACAGCTGAGAACCGAGTGTGACACTGTTTACATTTATTTTTCCCGTCAAAAGGAGTTGGAGTTTTCGGGAAAAGGTTTTGGTGAGACACTTAAAGACTCTTTTTCCTAGAGCTATCGAACAGTATGAAAGTATTGAGAACACTATGAAATAAAAATGTTAGTTAGGCTAGGATTCCAAGTAATGTTTTACTGTGCCTTTAAAAAGCCGGTATCACACCCGTATTAAAATGAAAAGTCTCATAGCTCAAAATAACTGACCAGGGGTATGGCAGAGTGTCGCAAGAATTCCTGGAATACGTTTTATAACCCGAACATCTCTACTGAATTTTGAAATACTGAGTATTTGTATCCAAAGCGCTGTGAAAGGTAGGATAGACTGTCAAGTGGTAATAATGTTGAAAGTGCTGGTATATTTGTAAAAAAGGTTGCTTTACCAAATTAGAATTCACAATGAAAAAGCTTGAGACACTGGAAGAGAGAGACTCCAACTCGGGAAATTCACAATGATAACCTAGGTTAATATCTAAGAAAGTGCTTCATACACTAGGAATACGTGAATAAAGGGCCTTAATATCTGTAACACATTGTTTCCTGACAAGGAAATCGTGTTCAAAGAACATAGGACCGAGTTGGATACTGGTTATATTTATTATTCCGGGACAATGAGTTGGAGATTTTGAAAGAAGCCTGCTTAGGCCATTAAACCGGAAGTGATGACGTCACCAAAGGGGAGGGGACACGTGGGCAGGCTTAATTGATCCCAGGTGATAATGATTTGGCCAGGGGACCAGCTGGGAGTGATGACGTCATCAAGATTAGTTCTGGTATTAGGGTTAGAGAATTGGGGCTCTGTTCATGGTTAGGGTTAGGATAAGGTTTTGGGCTAGGTAGGGTTCAGGCTCAGGTGTGGGCTAGGTTTAGGGTTTGGGTTAGAGGGCTAGGGACAGGGTTAAGGTCACAGTGTAGTAATGTTGGCTATTCACAATGAATGAGCTTCAATCACTGGACAATTTGGTGTGTAGCACTCAGAACTTACGACTCCAGACTAGGGAAATATTTAGAAATGTGCTTCACACAATAGGAATACATATTCCAGTAGACTGAATATCTGAACAGCACAATTTTGTCACTGGGAAATCTTGTTCAAACAGCTGAGAAGCGAGTCTGACACTGTTTACATTTATTTTTCCCGTCAAAAGGAGTTGGCGTTTTCGGGAAAAGGTTTTGGTGAGACACTGAAAGACTCATTTTCCTAGATCTATCGAACAGTATGAAAGTATTGAGAACACTATGAAATAAAAATATTAGTTAGGCTAGGATTCCAAGTAATGTTTTACTGTGCCTTTAAAAAGCCGGTATGACACCCGTGTTAAAATGAAGAGTCTCATAGCTCAAAAAAGCAGACCAGGGGAATGGCAGAGTGTCTCTAGAACTCCTTGAATACGTTTTAGAACCCGAACATCTCTACTGAATTTTGAAATATTGAGAATTTGTATCCAAAGCGCTGTGAAAGGTAGGATAGACTTTCAAGTGGTAATAATGTTGAAAGTGCTGGTGTATTTGTAAAAAAGGTTGTTTTACCAAAATTGAATTCACAATGAAAAAGCTTGAGACACTGGAAGAGAGAGACTCCAACTCGGGAAATTCACAATGATAACCTAGGTTAATATCTAAGAAAGTGCTTCAAACACTAGGAATACGTGAACAAAGGGCCTTAATATCTGTAACACATTGTTTCCTGACAAGGAAATCGTGTTCAAAGAACATAGAACCGAGTTGGATACTGGTTACATTTATTATTCCGGGACAATGAGTTGGAGATTTTGAAAGAAGCCTGCTTAGGCCATTAAACCGGAAGTGATGACGTCACCAAAGGGGAGGGGACACGTGGGCAGGCTTAATTGATCCCAGGTGATAATGATTTGGCCAGGGGACCAGCTGGGAGTGATGACGTCATCAAGATTAGTTCTGGTATTAGGGTTAGAGAATTGGGGCTCTGTTCATGGTTAGGGTTAGGATAAGGTTTTGGGCTAGGTAGCCTTCAGGCTCAGGTGTGGGCTAGGTTTAGGGTTTGGGTTAGAGGGCTAGGGACAGGGTTACGGTCACAGTGTAGTAATGTTGGCTATTCACAATGAATGAGCTTCAATCACTGGACAATTTGGTGTGTAGCACTCAGAACTTACGACTCCAGACTAGGGAAATATTTAGAAATGTGCTTCACACAATAGGAATACATATTCCAGTAGACTGAATATCTGAACAGCACAATTTTGTCACTGGGAAATCTTGTTCAAACAGCTGAGAAGCGAGTCTGACACTGTTTACATTTATTTTTCCCGTCAAAAGGAGTTGGCGTTTTCGGGAAAAGGTTTTGGTGAGACACTGAAAGACTCATTTTCCTAGAGCTATCGAACAGTATGAAAGTATTGAGAACACTATGAAATAAAAATGTTAGTTAGGCTAGGATTCCAAGTAATGTTTTACTGTGCCTTTAAAAAGCCGGTATGACACCCGTGTTAAAATGAAGAGTCTCATAGCTCAAAAAAGCAGACCAGGGGAATGGCAGAGTGTCTCTAGAACTCCTTGAATACGTTTTAGAACCCGAACATCTCTACTGAATTTTGAAATATTGAGAATTTGTATCCAAAGCGCTGTGAAAGGTAGGATAGACTTTCAAGTGGTAATAATGTTGAAAGTGCTGGTGTATTTGTAAAAAAGGTTGTTTTACCAAATTTGAATTCACAATGAAAAAGCTTGAGACACTGGAAGAGAGAGACTCCAACTCGGGAAATTCACAATGATAACCTAGGTTAATATCTAAGAAAGTGCTTCAAACACTAGGAATACGTGAACAAAGGGCCTTAATATCTGTAACACATTGTTTCCTGACAAGGAAATCGTGTTCAAAGAACATAGAACCGAGTTGGATACTGGTTACATTTATTATTCCAGGACAATGAGTTGGAGATTTTGAAAGAAGCCTGCTTAGGCCATTAAACCGGAAGTGATGACGTCACCAAAGGGGAGGGGACACGTGGGCAGGCTTAATTGATCCCAGGTGATAATGATTTGGCCAGGGGACCAGCTGGGAGTGATGACGTCATCAAGATTAGTTCTGGTATTAGGGTTAGAGAATTGGGGCTCTGTTCATGGTTAGGGTTAGGATAAGGTTTTGGGCTAGGTAGCCTTCAGGCTCAGGTGTGGGCTAGGTTTAGGGTTTGGGTTAGAGGGCTAGGGACAGGGTTACGGTCACAGTGTAGTAATGTTGGCTATTCACAATGAATGAGCTTCAATCACTGGACAATTTGGTGTGTAGCACTCAGAACTTACGACTCCAGACTAGGGAAATATTTAGAAATGTGCTTCACACAATAGGAATACATATTCCAGTAGACTGAATATCTGAACAGCACAATTTTGTCACTGGGAAATCTTGTTCAAACAGCTGAGAAGTGAGTGTGACACTGTTTACATTTATATTTCCCGTCAAAATGAGTTGGCGTTTTCGGGAAAAGGTTTTGGTGAAACACTGAAAAACTCATTTTCCTAGAGCTATCGAACGGTATGAAAGTATTGAGAACACTATGAAATAAAAATGTTAGTTAGGCTAGGATTCCAAGTAATGTTTTACTGTGCCTTTAAAAAGCCGGTATGACACCCGTGTTAAAATGAAAAGTATCATTGCTCAAAACCACAGACCAGGGGAATGGCAGAGTGTCTCTAGAACTCCTGGAATACGTTTTAGAACCCAAACATCTCTACTGAATTTTGAAATACTGAGAATTTGTATCCAAAGCGCTGTGAAAGGTAGGATAGACTGTCAAGTGGTAATAATGTTGAAAGTGCTGGTATATTTGTAAAAAAGGTTGTTTTACCAAATTAGAATTCACAATGAAAAAGCTTGAGACACTGGAAGAGAGAGACTCCAGCTCGGGAAATTCACAATGATAACCTAGGTTAATATCTAAGAAAGTGCTTCAAACACTAGGAATACCTGAATAAAGGGCGTTAATATCTATAACACATTGTTTCCTGACAAGGAAATCATGTTCAAAGAATATAGAACCGAGTTGGATACTGGTTACATTTATTATTCCTGGACAATGAGTTGGCGATATTGAAAGAAGCCTGGTTAGGCCATTAAACTGGATGTGATGACGTCACCAAGGAGGAGGGGCAACGTGGGCAGGTTTAATTGATCCCAGGTGATAATGATTTGGCCAGGGGACCAGCTGTGAGTGATGACGTCATCGAGATTAGTTCTGGTATTAGGGTTAGAGAATTGGGGCTCTGTTCATGGTTAGGGTTAGGATAAGGTTTTGGGCGAGGTAGCGTTCAGGCTCAGGTGTGGGCTAGGTTTAGGGTTTGGGTTAGAGGGTTAGGGACAGGGTTAAGGTCACAGTGTAGTAATGTTGGCTATTCACAATGAATGAGCTTCATTCACTGGACTATTTGGTGTGTAGCACTCAGAACTTACGACAACAGACTAGGGAAATATTTAGAAATGTGCTTCACACAATAGGAATACATATTCCAATAGACTGAATATCTGAACAGCACAATTTTGTCACTGGGAAATCTTGTTCAAACAGCTGAGAAGCGAGTGTGACACTGTTTACATTTATTTTTCCCGTCAAAAGGAGTTGGCGTTTTCGGGAAAAGATTTTGGTGAAACACTGAAAGTATTGAGAACACTATGAAATCAAAATGTTAGTTAGGCTAGGTTTCCAAGTAATGTTTTACTGTGCCTTTAAAAATCCGGTATGACACCCGTGTTAAAATGAAAGGTCTCATTGCTCAAAACAACAGACCAGGGGAATGGCAGAGTGTCTCTAGAACTCCTGGAATACGTTTTAGAACCCGAACATCTCTACTGAATTTTGAAATACTGAGAATTTGTATCCAAAGCTCTGTGAAAGGTAGGATAGACTTTCAAGTGGTAATAATGTTGAAAGTTCTGGTGTATTTGTAAAAAAGGTTGTTTTACCAAATTAGAATTCACAATGAAAAAGCTTGAGACACTGGAAGAGAGAGACTCCAACTCGGGAAATTCTCAATGATAACCTAGGTTAATATCTAAGAAAGTGCTTCAAACACTAGGAATACGTGAATAAAGGGCCTTAATATCTGTAAAACATTGTTTCCTGAGAAGGAAATCGTGTTCAAAGAACATAGAACCGAGTTGGATACTGGTTACATTTATTATTCCGGGACAATGAGTTGGAGATTTTGAAAGAAGCCTGCTTAGGCCATTAAACCGGAAGTGATGACGTCACCAAGGGGGAGGGGCCACGTGGGCAGGCTTAATTGATCCCAGGTGATAATGATTTGGCCAGGGGACCAGCTGGGAGTGATGACGTCATCGAGATTAGTTCTGGTATTAGGGTTAGAGAATTGGGGCTCTGTTCATGGTTAGGGTTAGGATAAGATTTTGGGCAAGGTAGGGTTCAGGCTCAGGTGTGGGCTAGGTTTAGGGTTTGGGTTAGAGGGCTAGGGACAGGGTTAAGGTCACAGTGTAGTAATGTTGGCTGTTCACAATGAATGAGCTTCAATCACTGGACAATTTGGTGTGTATCACTCACAACTTAGGACTCCAGACTAGGGAAATATTTAGAAATGTGCTTCACACAATAGGAATACATATTACAATAGACTGAATATCTGAACAGCACAATTTTGTCACTGGGAAATCTTGTTCAAACAGCTGAGAACCGAGTGTGACACTGTTTACATTTATTTTTCCCGTCAAAAGGAGTTGGAGTTTTCGGGAAAAGGTTTTGGTGAGACACTTAAAGACTCTTTTTCCTAGAGCTATCGAACAGTATGAAAGTATTGAGAACACTATGAAATAAAAATGTTAGTTAGGCTAGGATTCCAAGTAATGTTTTACTGTGCCTTTAAAAAGCCGGTATCACACCCGTATTAAAATGAAAAGTCTCATAGCTCAAAACAACTGACCAGGGGTATGGCAGAGTGTCGCAAGAATTCCTGGAATACGTTTTATAACCCGAACATCTCTACTGAATTTTGAAATACTGAGTATTTGTATCCAAAGCGCTGTGAAAGGTAGGATAGACTGTCAAGTGGTAATAATGTTGAAAGTGCTGGTATATTTGTAAAAAAGGTTGCTTTACCAAATTAGAATTCACAATGAAAAAGCTTGAGACACTGGAAGAGAGAGACTCCAACTCGGGAAATTCACAATGATAACCTAGGTTAATATCTAAGAAAGTGCTTCATACACTAGGAATACGTGAATAAAGGGCCTTAATATCTGTAACACATTGTTTCCTGACAAGGAAATCGTGTTCAAAGAACATAGGACCGAGTTGGATACTGGTTATATTTATTATTCCGGGACAATGAGTTGGAGATTTTGAAAGAAGCCTGCTTAGGCCATTAAACCGGAAGTGATGACGTCACCAAAGGGGAGGGGACACGTGGGCAGGCTTAATTGATCCCAGGTGATAATGATTTGGCCAGGGGACCAGCTGGGAGTGATGACGTCATCAAGATTAGTTCTGGTATTAGGGTTAGAGAATTGGGGCTCTGTTCATGGTTAGGGTTAGGATAAGGTTTTGGGCTAGGTAGGGTTCAGGCTCAGGTGTGGGCTAGGTTTAGGGTTTGGGTTAGAGGGCTAGGGACAGGGTTAAGGTCACAGTGTAGTAATGTTGGCTATTCACAATGAATGAGCTTCAATCACTGGACAATTTGGTGTGTAGCACTCAGAACTTACGACTCCAGACTAGGGAAATATTTAGAAATGTGCTTCACACAATAGGAATACATATTCCAGTAGACTGAATATCTGAACAGCACAATTTTGTCACTGGGAAATCTTGTTCAAACAGCTGAGAAGCGAGTCTGACACTGTTTACATTTATTTTTCCCGTCAAAAGGAGTTGGCGTTTTCGGGAAAAGGTTTTGGTGAGACACTGAAAGACTCATTTTCCTAGATCTATCGAACAGTATGAAAGTATTGAGAACACTATGAAATAAAAATATTAGTTAGGCTAGGATTCCAAGTAATGTTTTACTGTGCCTTTAAAAAGCCGGTATGACACCCGTGTTAAAATGAAGAGTCTCATAGCTCAAAAAAGCAGACCAGGGGAATGGCAGAGTGTCTCTAGAACTCCTTGAATACGTTTTAGAACCCGAACATCTCTACTGAATTTTGAAATATTGAGAATTTGTATCCAAAGCGCTGTGAAAGGTAGGATAGACTTTCAAGTGGTAATAATGTTGAAAGTGCTGGTGTATTTGTAAAAAAGGTTGTTTTACCAAAATTGAATTCACAATGAAAAAGCTTGAGACACTGGAAGAGAGAGACTCCAACTCGGGAAATTCACAATGATAACCTAGGTTAATATCTAAGAAAGTGCTTCAAACACTAGGAATACGTGAACAAAGGGCCTTAATATCTGTAACACATTGTTTCCTGACAAGGAAATCGTGTTCAAAGAACATAGAACCGAGTTGGATACTGGTTACATTTATTATTCCGGGACAATGAGTTGGAGATTTTGAAAGAAGCCTGCTTAGGCCATTAAACCGGAAGTGATGACGTCACCAAAGGGGAGGGGACACGTGGGCAGGCTTAATTGATCCCAGGTGATAATGATTTGGCCAGGGGACCAGCTGGGAGTGATGACGTCATCAAGATTAGTTCTGGTATTAGGGTTAGAGAATTGGGGCTCTGTTCATGGTTAGGGTTAGGATAAGGTTTTGGGCTAGGTAGCCTTCAGGCTCAGGTGTGGGCTAGGTTTAGGGTTTGGGTTAGAGGGCTAGGGACAGGGTTACGGTCACAGTGTAGTAATGTTGGCTATTCACAATGAATGAGCTTCAATCACTGGACAATTTGGTGTGTAGCACTCAGAACTTACGACTCCAGACTAGGGAAATATTTAGAAATGTGCTTCACACAATAGGAATACATATTCCAGTAGACTGAATATCTGAACAGCACAATTTTGTCACTGGGAAATCTTGTTCAAACAGCTGAGAAGCGAGTCTGACACTGTTTACATTTATTTTTCCCGTCAAAAGGAGTTGGCGTTTTCGGGAAAAGGTTTTGGTGAGACACTGAAAGACTCATTTTCCTAGAGCTATCGAACAGTATGAAAGTATTGAGAACACTATGAAATAAAAATGTTAGTTAGGCTAGGATTCCAAGTAATGTTTTACTGTGCCTTTAAAAAGCCGGTATGACACCCGTGTTAAAATGAAGAGTCTCATAGCTCAAAAAAGCAGACCAGGGGAATGGCAGAGTGTCTCTAGAACTCCTTGAATACGTTTTAGAACCCGAACATCTCTACTGAATTTTGAAATATTGAGAATTTGTATACAAAGCGCTGTGAAAGGTAGGATAGACTTTCAAGTGGTAATAATGTTGAAAGTGCTGGTGTATTTGTAAAAAAGGTTGTTTTACCAAATTTGAATTCACAATGAAAAAGCTTGAGACACTGGAAGAGAGAGACTCCAACTCGGGAAATTCACAATGATAACCTAGGTTAATATCTAAGAAAGTGCTTCAAACACTAGGAATACGTGAACAAAGGGCCTTAATATCTGTAACACATTGTTTCCTGACAAGGAAATCGTGTTCAAAGAACATAGAACCGAGTTGGATACTGGTTACATTTATTATTCCAGGACAATGAGTTGGAGATTTTGAAAGAAGCCTGCTTAGGCCATTAAACCGGAAGTGATGACGTCACCAAAGGGGAGGGGACACGTGGGCAGGCTTAATTGATCCCAGGTGATAATGATTTGGCCAGGGGACCAGCTGGGAGTGATGACGTCATCAAGATTAGTTCTGGTATTAGGGTTAGAGAATTGGGGCTCTGTTCATGGTTAGGGTTAGGATAAGGTTTTGGGCTAGGTAGCCTTCAGGCTCAGGTGTGGGCTAGGTTTAGGGTTTGGGTTAGAGGGCTAGGGACAGGGTTACGGTCACAGTGTAGTAATGTTGGCTATTCACAATGAATGAGCTTCAATCACTGGACAATTTGGTGTGTAGCACTCAGAACTTACGACTCCAGACTAGGGAAATATTTAGAAATGTGCTTCACACAATAGGAATACATATTCCAGTAGACTGAATATCTGAACAGCACAATTTTGTCACTGGGAAATCTTGTTCAAACAGCTGAGAAGTGAGTGTGACACTGTTTACATTTATATTTCCCGTCAAAATGAGTTGGCGTTTTCGGGAAAAGGTTTTGGTGAAACACTGAAAAACTCATTTTCCTAGAGCTATCGAACGGTATGAAAGTATTGAGAACACTATGAAATAAAAATGTTAGTTAGGCTAGGATTCCAAGTAATGTTTTACTGTGCCTTTAAAAAGCCGGTATGACACCCGTGTTAAAATGAAAAGTATCATTGCTCAAAACCACAGACCAGGGGAATGGCAGAGTGTCTCTAGAACTCCTGGAATACGTTTTAGAACCCAAACATCTCTACTGAATTTTGAAATACTGAGAATTTGTATCCAAAGCGCTGTGAAAGGTAGGATAGACTGTCAAGTGGTAATAATGTTGAAAGTGCTGGTATATTTGTAAAAAAGGTTGTTTTACCAAATTAGAATTCACAATGAAAAAGCTTGAGACACTGGAAGAGAGAGACTCCAGCTCGGGAAATTCACAATGATAACCTAGGTTAATATCTAAGAAAGTGCTTCAAACACTAGGAATACCTGAATAAAGGGCGTTAATATCTATAACACATTGTTTCCTGACAAGGAAATCATGTTCAAAGAATATAGAACCGAGTTGGATACTGGTTACATTTATTATTCCGGGACAATGAGTTGGCGATATTGAAAGAAGCCTGGTTAGGCCATTAAACTGGATGTGATGACGTCACCAAGGAGGAGGGGCCACGTGGGCAGGCTTAATTGATCCCAGGTGATAATGATTTGGCCAGGGGACCAGCTGTGAGTGATGACGTCATCGAGATTAGTTCTGGTATTAGGGTTAGAGAATTGGGGCTCTGTTCATGGTTAGGGTTAGGATAAGTTTTTGGGCGAGGTAGCGTTCAGGCTCAGGTGTGGGCTAGGTTTAGGGTTTGGGTTAGAGGGTTAGGGACAGGGTTACGGTCACAGTGTAGTAATGTTGGCTATTCACAATGAATGAGCTTCAATCACTGGACTATTTGGTGTGTAGCACTCAGAACTTACGACAACAGACTAGGGAAATATTTAGAAATGTGCTTCACACAATAGGAATACATATTCCAATAGACTGAATATCTGAACAGCACAATTTTGTCACTGGGAAATCTTGTTCAAACAGCTGAGAAGCGAGTGTGACACTGTTTACATTTATTTTTCCCGTCAAAAGGAGTTGGCGTTTTCGGGAAAAGATTTTGGTGAAACACTGAAAGTATTGAGAACACTATGAAATCAAAATGTTAGTTAGGCTAGGTTTCCAAGTAATGTTTTACTGTGCCTTTAAAAAGCCGGTATGACACCCGTGTTAAAATGAAAGGTCTCATTGCTCAAAACAACAGACCAGGGGAATGGCAGAGTGTCTCTAGAACTCCTGGAATACGTTTTAGAACCCGAACATCTCTACTGAATTTTGAAATACTGAGAATTTGTATCCAAAGCTCTGTGAAAGGTAGGATAGACTGTCAAGTGGTAATAATGTTGAAAGTGCTGGTATATTTATAAAAAAGGTTGTTTTACCAAATTAGAATTCACAATGAAAAAGCTTGAGACACTGGAAGAGAGAGACTCCAACTCGGGAAATTCACTATGATAACCTACGTTAATATCTAAGAAAGTGCTTCAAACACTAGGAATATGTGAATAAAGGGCCTTAATATCTGTAACACATTGTTTCCTGACAAGGAAATCGTGTTCAAAAAACATAGAACCGAGTTGGATACTGGTTACATTTATTATTCCGGGACAATGAATTGGCGATTTTGAAAGAAGCCTGGTTAGGCCATTAAACCGGATGTGATGACGTCACCAAGGGGGAGGGGTCACGTGGGCAGGCTTAATTGATCCCACGTGAGAATGATTTGGCCAGGGGACCAGCTGGGAGTGATGACTTCATCGAGATTAGTTCTGGTATTAGGGTTAGAGAATTGGGGCTCTGTTCATGGTTAGGGTTAGGATAAGGTTTTGGGCTAGGTAGCGTTCAGGCTCAGGTGTGGGCTAGGTTTAGGGTTTGGGACAGGGTTACGGTCACAGTGTAGTAATGTTGGCTATTCACAATGAATGAGCTTCAATCACTGGACAATTTGTTGTGTAGCACTCAGAACTTACGACTCCAGACTAGGGAAATATTTAGAAATGTGCTTCACACAATAGGAATACATATTCCAATAGACTGAATATCTGAACAGCACTATTTTGTCACTGGGAAATCTTGTTCAAACAGCTGAGAAGCGAGTGTGACACTGTTTACATTTATTTTTCCCTCCAAAAGGAGTTGGCGTTTTCGGGAATAGGTTTTGGTGAAACATTGAAATACTCATTTTCCTAGAGCTATCGAACAGTATGAAAGTATTGAGAACACTATGAAATAAAAATGTTAGTTAGGCTAGGGTTCCAAGTAATGTTTTACTGTGCCTTTAAAAAGCCGGTATGACACCCGTGTTAAAATGAAAAGTCTCATTGCTCAAAACAACAGACCAGGGGAATGGCAGAGTGTCTCTAGAACTCCTGTAATACGTTTTAGAACCCGAACATCTCTACTGAATTTTGAAATACTGAGAATTTGTATCCAAAGCGCTGTGAAAGGTAGGATAGACTGTCAAGTGGTAATAATGTTGAAAGTGCTGGTATATTTGTAAAAAAGGTTGTTTTACCAAATTAGAATTCACAATGAAAAAGCTTGAGACACTGGAAGAGAGAGACTCCAACTCGGGAAATTCACAATGATAACCTAGGTTAATATCTAAGAAAGTGCTTCAAACACTAGGAATACGTGAATAAAGGGCCTTAATATCTTAACACATTGTTTCCTGACAAGGAAATCGTGTTCAAAAAACATAGAACCGAGTTGGATACTGGTTACATTTATTATTCCGGGACAATGAGTTGACGATTTTGAAAGAAGCCTGGTTAGGCCATTAAACCGGATGTGATGACGTCACCAAGGGAGAGGGGTCACGTGGGCAGGCTTAATTGATCCCACATGAGAATGATTTGGCCAGGGGACCAGCTGGGAGTGATGACTTCATCGAGATTAGTTCTGGTATTAGGGTTAGAGAATTGGGGCTCTGTTCATGGTTAGGGTTAGGATAAGGTTTTGGGCTAGGTAGCGTTCAGGCTCAGGTGTGGGCTAGGTTTAGGGTTTGGGTTAGAGGGTTAGGGACAGGGTTACGGTCACAGTGTAGTAATGTTGGCTATTCACAATGAATGAGCTTCAATCACTGGACAATTTGGTGTGTAGCACTCAGAACTTACGACTCCAGACTAGGGAAATATTTAGAAATGTGCTTCACACCATAGGAATACATATTCCAATAGACTGAATATCTGAACAGCACAATTTTGTCACTGGGAAATCTTGTTCAAACAGCTGAGAAGCGAGTGTGACACTGTTTACATTTATTTTTCCCGCCAAAAGGAGTTGGCGTTTTCGGGAAAACGTTTTGGTGAAACACTGAAAAACTCATTTTCCTAGAGCTATCGAACAGTATGAAAGTATTGAGAACACTATGAAATAAAAATGTTAGTTAGGCTAGGGTTCCAAGTAATGTTTTACTGTGCCTTTAAAAAGCCTGTATGACACCCGTGTTAAAATGAAAAGTCTCATAGCTCAAAACAACAGACCAGGGGAATGGCAGAGTGTCTCTAGAACTCCTGGAATACGTTTTAGAACCCGAACATCTCTACTGAATTTTGAAATACTGAGAATTTGTATCCAAAGCACTGTGAAAGGTAGGATAGACTGTCAAGTGGTAATAATGTTGAAAGTGCTGGTATATTTGTAAAAAAGGTTGTTTTACCAAATTAGAATTCACAATGAAAAAGCTTGAGACACTGGAAGAGAGAGACTCCAACTCGGGAAATTCACAATGATAACCTACGTTAATATCTAAGAAAGTGCTTCAAACACTAGGAATATGTGAATAAAGGGCCTTAATATCTGTAACACATTGTTTCCTGACAAGGAAATCGTGTTCAAAAAACATAGAACCGAGTTGGATACTGGTTACATTTATTATTCCGGGACAATGAATTGGCGATTTTGAAAGAAGCCTGGTTAGGCCATTAAACTGGATGTGATGACGTCACCAAGGGGGAGGGGTCACGTGGGCAGGCTTAATTGATCCCACGTGAGAATGATTTGGCCAGGGGACCAGCTGGGAGTGATGACTTCATCGAGATTAGTTCTGGTATTAGGGTTAGAGAATTGGGGCTCTTTTCATGGTTAGGGTTAGGATAAGGTTTTGGGCTAGGTAGCGTTCAGGCTCAGGTGTGGGCTAGGTTTAGGGTTTGGGACAGGGTTACGGTCACAGTGTAGTAATGTTGGCTATTCACAATGAATGAGCTTCAATCACTGGACAATTTGGTGTGTAGCACTCAGAACTTACGACTCCAGACTAGGGAAATATTTAGAAATGTGCTTCACACAATAGGAATACATATTCCAATAGACTGAATATCTGAACAGCACTATTTTGTCACTGGGAAATCTTGTTCAAACAGCTGAGAAGCGAGTGTGACACTGTTTACATTTATTTTTCCCTCCAAAAGGAGTTGGCGTTTTCGGGAATAGGTTTTGGTGAAACATTGAAATACTCATTTTCCTAGAGCTATCGAACAGTATGAAAGTATTGAGAACACTATGAAATAAAAATGTTAGTTAGGCTAGGGTTCCAAGTAATGTTTTACTGTGCCTTTAAAAAGCCGGTATGACACCCGTGTTAAAATGAAAAGTCTCATTGCTCAAAACAACAGACCAGGGGAATGGCAGAGTGTCTCTAGAACTCCTGGAATACGTTTTAGAACCCGAACATCTCTACTGAATTTTGAAATACTGAGAATTTGTATCCAAAGCGCGGTGAAAGGTAGGATAGACTGTCAAGTGGTAATAATGTTGAAAGTGCTGGTATATTTGTAAAAAAGGTTGTTTTACCAAATTAGAATTCACAATGAAAAAGCTTGAGACACTGGAAGAGAGAGACTCCAACTCGGGAAATTCACAATGATAACCTAGGTTAATATCTAAGAAAGTGCTTCAAACACTAGGAATACGTGAATAAAGGGCCTTAATATCTTAACACATTGTTTCCTGACAAGGAAATCGTGTTCAAAAAACATAGAACCGAGTTGGATACTGGTTACAATTATTATTCCGGGACAATGAGTTGGCGATTTTGAAAGAAGCCTGGTTAGGCCATTAAACTGGATGTGATGACGTCACCAAGGGGGAGGGGTAAAGTGGGCAGGCTGAATTGATCCCAGGTGATAATGATTTGGCCAGGGGACCAGCTGGGAGTGCTGAAGTCATTGAGATTAGTTTTGGTATTAGGGTTAGAGAATTGGGGCTCTGTTCATGGTTAGGGTTAGGATAATGTTTTGGGTTAGGTAGCGTTCAGGCTCAGGTGTGGGCTAGGTTTAGGGTTTGGGTTAGAGGGTTAGGGACAGGGTTACGGTCACAGTGTAGTAATGTTGGCTATTCACAATGAATGAGCTTCAATCACTGGACAATTTGGTGTGTAGCACTCAGAACTTACGACTCCAGACTAGGGAAATATTTAGAAATGTGCTTCACACCATAGGAATACATATTCCAATAGACTGAATATCTGAACAGCACAATTTTGTCACTGGGAAATCTTGTTCAAACAGCTGAGAAGCGAGTGTGACACTGTTTACATTTATTTTTCCCGCCAAAAGGAGTTGGCGTTTTCGGGAATAGGTTTTGGTGAAACATTGAAATACTCATTTTCCTAGAGCTATCGAACAGTATGAAAGTATTGAGAACAGTATGAAATAAAAATGTTAGTTAGGCTAGGGGTCCAAGTAATGTTTTACTGTGCCTTTAAAAAGCCTGTATGACACCCGTGTTAAAATGAAAAGTCTCATTGCTCAAAACAACAGACCAGGGGAATGGCAGAGTGTCTCTAGAACTCCTGGAATACGTTTTAGAACCCGAACATCTCTACTGAATTTTGAAATACTGAGAATTTGTATCCAAAGCGCTGTGAAAGGTAGGATAGACTGTCAAGTGGTAATAATGTTGAAAGTGCTGGTATATTTGTAAAAAAGGTTGTTTTACCAAATTAGAATTCACAATGAAAAAGCTTGAGACACTGGAAGAGAGAGACTCCAACTCGGGAAATTCACAATGATAACCTAGGTTAATATCTAAGAAAGTGCTTCAAACACTAGGAATACGTGAATAAAGGGCCTTAATATCTGTAACACATTGTTTCCTGACAAGGAAATCGTGTTAAAAGAACATAGAACCGAGTTGGATACTGGTTACATTTATTATTCCGGGACAATGAGTTGGCGATTTTGAAAGAAGCCTGGTTAGGCCATTAAACCGGTTGTTAAGACATCACCAAGGGGGAGGGGCCACGTGGGCAGGCTTAATTGATCCCAGGTGATAATGATTTGGCCAGGGGACCAGCTGGGAGTGATGAGGTCATCGAGATTAGTTCTGGTATTAGGGTTAGAGAATTGGGGCTCTGTTTATGGTTAGGGTTAGGATAATGTTTTGGGCTAGGTAGCGTTCAGGCTCAGGTGTGGGCTAGGTTTAGGGTTTGGGTTAGAGGGTTAGGGACAGGGTTACGGTCACAGTGTAGTAATGTTGGCTATTCACAATGAATGAGCTTCAATCACTGGACAATTTGGTGTGTAGCACTCAGAACTTACGACTCTAGACTAGGGAAATATTTAGAAATGTGCTTCACACAATAGGAATACATATTCCAATAGACTGAATATCTGAACAGCACTATTTTGTCACTGGGAAATCTTGTTCAAACAGCTGAGAAGCGAGTGTGACACTGTTTACATTTATTTTTCCCTCCAAAAGGAGTTGGCGTTTTCGGGAATAGGTTTTGGTGAAACACTGAAAAACTCATTTTCCTAGAGCTATACAACAGTATGAAAGTATTGAGAACACTATGAAATAAAAATGTTACTTAGGCTAGGGTTCCAAGTAATGTTTTAATATGCCTTTAAAAAGCCGGTATGACACCCGTTTTAAAATGAAAAGTCTCATAGCTCAAAACAACAGACCAGGGGAATGTCAGAGTGTCTCTAGAACTCCTGGAATACGTTTCAGAACCCGAACGTCTCTACTGAATTTTGAAATACTGAGAATTTGTATCCAAAGCGCTTTGAAAGGTAGGATAGACTTTCAAGTGGTAATAATGTTGTAAGTGTTGGTATATTTGTAAAAAAGGTTGTTATACCAAATTAGAAGTCGCAATGAAAGAGCTTGAGACACTGGAAGAGAGAGACTCCTACTCGGGAAATTCACAATGATAACCTAGGTTAATATCTAAAACAGTGCTTCAAACACTAAGAATACGTGAATTAAGGGCCTTAATATCTGTAACACATTGTTTCCTGACCAGGAAATCGTGTTCAAAGAACATAGAACCGAGTTGGATACTGGTTACATTTATTATTCAGGGACAATGAGTTGGCGATTTTGAAAGAAGCCTGGTTAGGCCATTAAACCGGGAGTGATGACGTCACCAAGAGGGAGAGGCCATGTGGGCAGGCTTAATTGATCCCAGGTGATAATGATTTGGTCAGGGGACCAGCTGGGAGTGATGACGTCCTCGAGATTAGTTCTGGTATTAGGGTTAGAGAATTGGGGCTCTGTTCAGGGTTAGGGTTTGGATAAGGTTTTGGGCTAGGTAGGGTTTAGGTTCAGGTTAGGGCTAGGTTTAGGGTTTGGGTTGGAGGGTTAGGGACAGGGTTATGGTCACAGTGTAGTAATGTTGGCTGTTCACAATGAATGACCTTCAATCACTGGACAATTTGGTGTGTAGCACTCAGAACTTACGACTCCAGACTAGGGAAATATATAGAAATGTGCTTCACACCATAGGAATACATATTCCAATAGACTAAATATCTGAACAGCACAATTTTGTCACTGGGAAATCTTGTTCAAACAGCTGAGAACCCAGTGTGACACTGTTTACATTTATTTTTCCCGTGAAAAGGAGTTGGCTTTTTCGGGAAAAGGTTTTGGTGAAACACTGAAAAACTCATTTCCCTAGAGCTATAGAATAGTATGAAAGTATTGAGAACACTATGAAATAAAAATGTTACTTAGGCTAGGGTTCCAAGTAATTTTTTAATGTGCCTTTAAAAAGCCGGTATGACACCTATGTTAAAATGAAAAGTCTCATAGCTCAAACAACAGACCAGGGGAATGGCAGAGTGTCTCTAGAACTCCTGGTATACGTTTTAGAACCCGAACATCTCTATTGAATTTTGAAATACTGAGAATTTGTATCCAAAGCGCTTTGAAAGGTAGGATAGACTGTCAAGTGGTAATAATGTTGAAAGTGCTGGTATATTTGTAAAAAAGGTTGTTTTACCAAATTAGAATTCACAATGAAAAAGCTTGAGACACTGGAAGAGAGAGACTCCTACTCGGGAAATTCACAATGATAACCTAGGTTAATATCTAAGACAGTGCTTCAAACACTAGGAATACGTGAATAAAGGGCCTTATTCAAACACTAGGAATACGTGAATAAAGGGGGTAAAGGGGGACATCAAACAAAGGACTTGCGTGCAGGCATATGAGCCTAACCAGCGGTTAAGGACAACAGGGGGGTGGGGGCATATGTGGGGAGGGGTGTGGGATGGTAATGGGGGGATGAGGGCAAATATGTGATACCTTAATCAATAAAGAAATTTAAAAAAAAAACGAATTGGGGCTCTGTTCAGGGTTAGGGTTAGGATAAGGTTTCGGGCAAGGTAGGGTTCAGGCTCAGGTTAGGGCTTGGTTTACGGTTAGGGTTAGAGGGTTAGGGACAGAGTTCAGGTCACCATGTAGTAACCTTGGCTATTCTCAATGAATGAGATTCAATCACTAATGATTTCTAGCTGTGTCTTATAATGTGCCATCTGCTCTATTTGTGGGACTTCACCACATGTACAAACAACTTTATACACTCTTCTCTGAACTGGAGAAGCTATATAAACTTGTCTTTCAACTGTTTTACAGTTGTATACTACTTTTCAGTGAATTATGGTGGATTCAAACACTGGTTTCATGTGAACTATCTCTATTTCAAGGATTTCTGCAGTGTACAACATCCTTTATATTCTAGACACTTACATTTTGATGGTTTTCCAGTTGTTCTAACACAATTCTATGATATTTATTAGTATTTGCTCTGAATTACTATGCTTTCTTGCAGTGTCCTTTAATGGGCCTTCTGCTCTACTTGTGGGACTTCACCACTTGTAGCAACATCTTTATACATTCTTCTCTGAACTTGAGAAGCTATATACACTTGTTTCCCAACTGTTTTACAGTTGAATACTACTTTTCAGTGAATTCTGGTGGTTTCAAACACTGGTTTCATGTGATCTAACTCTATTTCAAGGATTTCCGCAGTGTACAACATCCTTTCTAGATGAGACACTTACATTTTGATGGTTTTCTACTTGTTCTCACACAATTAAATGATATTCATTAATATTAGCTTTGTGTTACTACAGATTTCTAGCTGTGTCCTATAATGGCCCTTCTGCTCTACTTGTGGACTTCACCACATGTAAAAACAACTTCATACACTCTTCTCTGAATTTGACAAACTATACACACTTGTCTCTCAACTGTTGTACTGTTGAATGCTACTTTTCAGTGAATTCTAGTGGGTTGAATCACTGGTTTCTTGTGAACTAACTCTATTTCAAAGATTTCTGCAGTGTACAACATCCTTTCTAGAATATACACTTATATTTTGATGGTTTTCCACTTGTTCTCACACAATCTATGATATTCATTAGTATTTGCTCTGAAATACTAGTGATTTCTAGCTATGTCTTATACTGGGCCTGCTGCTCAATTTGTGGGACTTCACCAAATGTACAAACAATTTTATACACTCTTCTCTGAACTAGAGAAGCTATATACACTTGTCTTTCAATAGTTTTACAGTTGAATGCTAATTTTCAGTGAATTCTGGTGGTTTCAAAAAGTGGTTTCATGTGAACTAACTCTATTTCAAGGATTTCCGCAGTGTACAACATCCTTTCTAGACTAGACACTTACATTTTGATGGTTTTCTACTTGTTATCACACAATTCCAAGCTATTCATTAATATTTGCTCTGAATTACTACAGATTTCTAGCTGTGTCCTGTAATGGGCCCTCTGGTCTACTTGTGGGACTTCACCACAAGGAAAAACAACTTCATACACTCTTCTCAGAACTTGAGAAGCTATATACACTTGTCTTTCAACAGTTTTACAGTTCAATGCTAAATTTCATTGTATTCTAGGGGTTTCAAATACTGGTTTCATGTGAACTAACTCTATTTCAAGGATTTGTGCAGTGTACAACATACTTTCTAGACTAGACACTTACATTTTGATGTCTTTTCCACTTGGTCTCTCACAATTCTGTGATACTCATTAGTATTTGCTCTGAATTAGTACTGCTTTCTTGCAGTGTCCTATAATGGACCTTCTGCTCTACTTGTGGCACTTCACCACTTGTAGAAACAACTTTATACATTCTTATCTGAATTAGAGAAGCTTTATACACTTGTCCTTCAACTGTTTTCCTGTGGAATACTAATTTTCAGTTAATTCTGATGGTTTCAAACACTGGTTTCATGTGAACTAACTCTATTTCAAGGATTTCTGCAGTGTACAACATCCTTTCTAGACTAGACACTTACATTTTGATGTCTTTTTTATTTGGTCTCTCACAATTCTTGATACTCATTAGTATTTGCTCTGAATTACTACTGCTTTCTTGCAGTGTCCTATAATAGCTCTTCTGCTCTACTTGTGGGACTTCACCACTTGTAGAAACAACTTCATACACTCTTCTCTGAACTTGAGCAGCTATATACACTTGTCTTTCAACTGTTTTACAGATGAAAACTACTTTTCAGAGACTTCTGGTGGTTTCAAACACTGGTTTCATGTGAACTAACTCTATTTCATGGATTTCCGCAGTGTACAACATCCTTTCTAGACTAGACACATTTTGATTTTTTTCCACTTGTTCTCACACAATTCTATGACATTCATTAGTATTTGCTCTGAATTACTACTGCTTTCTTGCAGTGTCCTATAATAGCTCTTCTGCTCTACTTGTGGGACTTCACCACATGTAGAAACAACTTCATATACTCTTCTCTGAACTGGAGAAGCTATATATACTTGTCTTTCAAGTGTTTTACAGTTGAATACTACTTTTCAGTGACTTCTGGTGGTTTCAAAAACTGGTTTCATGTGAAGGACCTCTATTTCAAGGATTTCTGCAGTGTACAACATCCATTCTAGAGTAGACACTTACATTTTGATGGATTTCCACTTGCTCTCACACAATTCTGTGATATTCATTAGTATTTGCTCTGAATTACTATTGATTTCTAGCTGTGTCCTATAATGGGACTTCTTCTCTACTTGTGGGACTTCAACACATGTAAAAACAACTTCATACACTCTTATCTGAACTTGAGAAGGTATATACACTTGACTTTCAACAATTTTACAGTTAAATGCTAATTTTCATTGTATTCTAGGGGTTTCAAACACTGGTTACATGTAAACTAACTCTATTTCCAATATTTCTGCAGTGTACAACATCCTTTCTAGACTAGACATGTACATTTTGATGTCTTTTCCACTTGGTCTCTCACAATTCTGTGATACTCATTAGTATTTGCTCTGAATTACTACTGCTTTCTTGCAGTGTCCTATAATAGCCCTTCTGCTCTACTTGTGGGACTTCACCACATGTAGAAACAACTTCATACACACTTCTCTGAACTTGAGAAGCTATATACACTTGTCTTTCAACAGTTTTACAGTTGAATGCTAATTTTAATTGTATTCTAGGGGTTTCAAACACTCCTTTCATGTAAACTAACTCTATTTGCACGATTTCTGCTGTGTACAACATCCTTTCTAGACTAGACACTTACATTTTGATGTCTTTTTCACCTGGTCTCTCACAATTCTGTGATACTCATTAGTATTTGCTCTGAATTACTACTGCTTTCTTGCAGTGTCCTATAATGGACCTTCTGCTCTACTTGTGGGACTTCACCACTTGTAGAAACAATTTTATACACTCTTCTCTGAACTTGAGAAGCTATATATACTTGTTTCCCAACAGTTTTTCAGTTGAATACTACTTTTCAGTGAATACTGATGGTTTCAAGCACTGGTTTCATGTGAACTAACTCTATTTCAAGGATTTCCGCAGTGTACAACATCCTTTATACACTAGACACTTACATTTTGATGGTTTTCTACTTGTTCTCACACAATTCCATGCTATTCATTAATATATGCTCTGAATTACTACAGATTTCTAGCTGTGTCCTGTAATGGGCCCTCTGCTCTACTTATAGGACATCACCACATGTAGAAACAACTTCATACACTCTTCTCTGACCTTGAGAAGCTATATACACTTGTCTTTCAACAGTTTTACAGTTGAATGCTAATTTTCATTGTATTCTAGGGGTTTCAAGCACTAGTTTCATGTGAACTAACTCTATTTCCAGGATTTGTGCAGTGTACAACATCCTTTCTAGACTAGACACTTACATTTTGATGTCTTTTCCACCTGGTCTCTCACAATTCTGTGATACTCATTAGTATTTGCTCTGAATTACTACTGCTTTCTTGCAGTGTCCTATAATGGAACTTCTGCTCTACTTGTGGGACTTCACCACTTGTAGAAAAAACTTTATACATTCTTATTTGAATTAGAGAAGCTATATACACTTGTCCTTCAACTGTTTTCCTGTTGAATACTACTTTTCAGCGAATTCTGATGGTTTCAAACACTGGTTTCATGTGAACTAACTCTATTTCAAGGATTTCTGCAGTGTACAACATCCTTTCTAGACTAGACACTTACATTTTGATGTCTTTTCCACTTGGTCTCTCCCAATTCTGTGATACTCATTAGTATTGGCTCTGAATTACTACTACTTTCATGCAGTGTCCTATAAGAGCCCTTCTGCTCTACTTGTGGGACATCACCACATGTAGAAACAACTTCATACACTCTTCTCTGAACTTGAGAAGCTATATACACTTGTCTTTCAACAGTTTTACAGTTGAATGCTAATTTTCATTATATTCTAGGGGTTTCAAGCACTAGTTTCATGTGAACTAACTCTATTTCCAGGATTTGTGCAGTGTACAACATCCTTTCTAGACTAGACACTTACATTTTGATGTCTTTTCCACCTGGTCTCTCACAATTCTGTGATACTCATTAGTATTTGCTCTGAATTACTACTGCTTTCATGCAGTGTCCTATAAGAGCCCTTCTGCTCTACTTGTGGGATTTCACCACATGTAGAAACTACTTCATACACTCTTCCCTGAACTTGAGAAGCTATATACACTTGTCTTTCAACAGTTTTACAGTTGAATGCTAATTTTCATTATATTCTAGGGGTTTCAAGCACTAGTTTCATGTGAACTAACTCTATTTCCAGGATTTGTGCAGTGTACAACATCCTTTCTAGACTAGACACTTACATTTTAATGTCTTTTCCACGTGGTCTCTCACAATTCTGTGATACTCATTAGTATTTGCTCTGAATTACTACTGCTTTCTTGCAGTGTCCTATAATGGAACTTCTGCTTTACTTGTGGGATTCACCACTTGTAGAAACAACGTTATACATTCTTATTTGAATTAGAGAAGCTATATACAGTTGTCCTTCAACTGTTTTCCTGTTGAATACTACTTTTCAGCGAATTCTGATGGTTTCAAACACTGGTTTCATGTGAACTAACTCTATTTCAAGGATTTCCGCAGTGTACAACATCCTTTCTAGACTAGACACATTTTGATTTTTTCCCCCTTGTTCTCACACAATTCTATGATATTCATTAGTATTTGCTCTGAATTACTACTGATTTCTAGCTGTGTCCTCTAATGGGCCTTCTGCTCTACTTGTGGGACTTCACCACATGTAGAAACAACTTTATACACTCTTCTCTGAACTTGAGAAGCTATATACACTTGTCTTTCTACTGTTTTACAGTTGAATACTACTTTTCAGTGAATTCTGTTGTTTTCAAACACTGGTTTCATGTGAACTAACTCTATTTCAAGGATTTCTGGAGTGGACAATATCCTTTCTAGACTAGACACTTACATTTTGATGTCGTTTTTACTTGGTCTCTCACAATTCTGTGATACTCATTAGTATTTGCTCTGAATTACTACTGCTTTCATGCAGTGCCCTATAATAGCCCTTCTGCTCTACTTGTGGGACTTCACCACATGTAGAAACTACTTCATACACTCTTCTCTGAACTTGAGAAGCTATATACACTTATCTTTCAACTGTTTTACAGTTGAAAACTACTTTTCAGTGACTTCTGGTGGTTTCAAACACTGGTTTCATGTGAACTAACTCTATTTCAAGGATATCTGCAGTGTACAACATCCCTTCTAGACTAGACACTTACATTTTGATTGTTTTCCACTTGTTCTCACAGAATTCTATGATATTCATTAGTATTTGCTCTGAATTACTACTGATTTCTAGCTGTGTCCTATAATGGGACTTCTGCTCTACTTGTGGGACTTCACCACATGTAGAAACAACTTCATACACTCTTATCTGAACTTGAGAAGCTATATACACTTGTCTCTCAACTGTTTTACAGTTGAATACTACTTTTCAGTGGATTCTGTTGGTTAATACACTGGTTTCTTGTGAACTAACTCTATTTCAAGGATTTCAGCAGTGTACAACATGCTTTCTAGACTAGAGACTTACATTTTAATGTCTTTTACACTTGTTCTCTCACTATTCTGTGATATTCATTAGTATTTGCTCTGAATTACTACTGATTTCTAGCTGTGTCCTCTAATGGGCCTTCTGCTCTACTTGTGGGACTTCACCACATTTAGAAACAACTTTATACACTCTTCTCTGAACTTGAGAAGCTATATACACTTCTCTTTCTACTGTTTTACAGTTGAATACTACTTTTCAGTGAATTCTGTTGTTTTCAAACACTGGTTTCATGTGAACTAACTCTATTTCAAGGATTTGTGCAGTGTACAACATACTTTCTAGACTAGACACTTACATTTTGATGTCTTTTTTACATGGTCTCTCACAATTCTTGATACTCATTAGTATTTGCTCTGAATTACTACTGCTTTCTTGCAGTGTCCTATAATAGCTCTTCTGCTCTACTTGTGGGACTTCACCACTTGTAGAAACAACTTCATACACTCTTCTCTGAACTTGAGCAGCTATATACACTTGTCTTTCAACTGTTTTACAGTTGAAAACTACTTTTCAGTGACTTCTGGTGGTTTCAAACACTGGTTTCATGTGAACTAACTCTATTTCATGGATTTCCGCAGTGTACAACATCCTTTCTAGACTAGACACATTTTGATTTTTTTCCACTTGTTCTCACACAATTCTATGACATTCATTAGTATTTGCTCTGAATTACTACTGCTTTCTTGCAGTGTCCTATAATAGCTCTTCTGCTCTACTTGTGGGACTTCACCACATGTAGAAACAACTTCATACACTCTTCTCTGAACTTGAGAAGCTATATATACTTGTCTTTCAAGTGTTTTACAGTTGAATACTACTTTTCAGTGACTTCTGGTGGTTTCAAAAACTGGTTTCATGTGAAGGACCTCTATTTCAAGGATTTCTGCAGTGTACAACATCCCTTCTAGAGTAGACACTTACATTTTGATGGATTTCCACTTGCTCTCACACAATTCTGTGATATTCATTAGTATTTGCTCTGAATTACTATTGATTTCTAGCTGTGTCCTATAATGGGACTTCTTCTCTACTTGTGGGACTTCAACACATGTAAAAACAACTTCATACACTCTTATCTGAACTTGAGAAGGTATATACACTTGACTTTCAACAATTTTACAGTTAAATGCTAATTTTCATTGTATTCTAGGGGTTTCAAACACTGGTTACATGTAAACTAACTCTATTTCTAATATTTCTGCAGTGTACAACATCCTTTCTAGACTAGACATGTACATTTTGATGTCTTTTCCACTTGGTCTCTCACAATTCTGTGATACTCATTAGTATTTGCTCTGAATTACTACTGCTTTCTTGCAGTGTCCTATAATAGCCCTTCTGCTCTAATTGTGGGACTTCACCACATGTAGAAACAACTTCATACACACTTCTCTGAACTTGAGAAGCTATATACACTTGTCTTTCAACAGTTTTACAGTTGAATGCTAATTTTAATTGTATTCTAGGGGTTTCAAACACTCCTTTCATGTAAACTAACTCTATTTGCACGATTTCTGCTGTGTACAACATCCTTTCTAGACTAGACACTTACATTTTGATGTCTTTTTCACCTGGTCTCTCACAATTCTGTGATACTCATTAGTATTTGCTCTGAATTACTACTGCTTTCTTGCAGTGTCCTATAATGGACCTTCTGCTCTACTTGTGGGACTTCACCACTTGTAGAAACAATTTTATACACTCTTCTCTGAACTTGAGAAGCTATATATACTTGTTTCCCAACAGTTTTTCAGTTGAATACTACTTTTCAGTGAATTCTGATGGTTTCAAACACTGGTTTCATGTGAACTAACTCTATTTCAAGGATTTCCGCAGTGTACAACATCCTTTATACACTAGACACTTACATTTTGATGGTTTTCTACTTGTTCTCACACAATTCCATGCTATTCATTAATATATGCTCTGAATTACTACAGATTTCTAGCTGTGTCCTGTAATGGGCCCTCTGCTCTACTTATAGGACATCACCACATGTAGAAACAACTTCATACACTCTTCTCTGACCTTGAGAAGCTATATACACTTGTCTTTCAACAGTTTTACAGTTTAATGCTAATTTTCATTGTATTCTAGGGGTTTCAAGCACTAGTTTCATGTGAACTAACTCTATTTCCAGGATTTGTGCAGTGTACAACATCCTTTCTAGACTAGACACTTACATTTTGATATCTTTTCCACCTGGTCTCTCACAATTCTGTGATACTCATTAGTATTTGCTCTGAATTACTACTGCTTTCTTGCAGTGTCCTATAATGGAACTTCTGCTCTACTTGTGGGACTTCACCACTTGTAGAAAAAACTTTATACATTCTTATTTGAATTAGAGAAGCTATATACACTTGTCCTTCAACTGTTTTCCTGTTGAATACTACTTTTCAGCGAATTCTGATGGTTTCAAACACTGGTTTCATGTGAACTAACTCTATTTCAAGGATTTCTGCAGTGTACAACATCCTTTCTAGACTAGACACTTACATTTTGATGTCTTTTCCACTTGGTCTCTCCCAATTCTGTGATACTCATTAGTATTTGCTCTGAATTACTACTACTTTCATGCAGTGTCCTATAAGAGCCCTTCTGCTCTACTTGTGGGACATCACCACATGTAGAAACAACTTCATACACTCTTCTCTGAACTTGAGAAGCTATATACACTTGTCTTTCAACAGTTTTACAGTTGAATGCTAATTTTCATTATATTCTAGGGGTTTCAAGCACTAGTTTCATGTGAACTAACTCTATTTCCAGGATTTGTGCAGTGTACAACATCCTTTCTAGACTAGACACTTACATTTTGATGTCTTTTCCACCTGGTCTCTCACAATTCTGTGATACTCATTAGTATTTGCTCTGAATTACTACTGCTTTCTTGCAGTGTCCTATAATGGAACTTCTGCTCTACTTGTGGGACTTCAGCACTTGTAGAAACAACTTTATACATTCTTATTTGAATTAGAGAAGCTATATACACTTGTCCTTCAACTGTTTTCCTGTTGAATACTACTTTTCAGCGAATTCTGATGGTTTCAAACACTGGTTTCATGTGAACTAACTCTATTTCAAGGATTTCTGCAGTGTACAACATCCTTTCTAGACTAGACACTTACATTTTGATGTCTTTTCCACTTGGTCTCTCCCAATTCTGTGATACTCATTAGTATTTGCTCTGAATTACTACTGCTTTCATGCAGTGTCCTATAAGAGCCCTTCTGCTCTACTTGTGGGACATCACCACATGAAGAAACAAATTCATACACTCTTCTCTGAACTTGAGAAGCTATATACACTTGTCTTTCAACAGTTTTACAGTTGAATGCTAATTTTCATTATATTCTAGGGGTTTCAAGCACTAGTTTCATGTGAACTAACTCTATTTCCAGGATTTGTGCAGTGTACAACATCCTTTCTAGACTAGACACTTACATTTTGATGTCTTTTCCACCTGGTCTCTCACAATTCTGTGATACTCATTAGTATTTGCTCTGAATTACTACTGCTTTCTTGCAGTGTCCTATAATGGAACTTCTGCTCTACTTGTGGGATTCACCACTTGTAGAAACAACTTTATACATTCTTATTTGAATTAGAGAAGCTATATACACTTGTCCTTCAACTGTTTTCCTGTTGAATACTACTTTTCAGCGAATTCTGATGGTTTCAAACACTGGTTTCATGTGAACTAACTCTATTTCAACGATTTCCGCAGTGTACAACATCCTTTCTAGACTAGACACATTTTGATTTTTTCCCCCTTGTTCTCACACAATTCTATGATATTCATTAGTATTTGCTCTGAATTACTACTGATTTCTAGCTGTGTCCTCTAATGGGCCTTCTGCTCTACTTGTGGGACTTCACCACATGTAGAAACAACTTTATACACTCTTCTCTGAACTTGAGAAGCTATATACACTTGTCTTTCTACTGTTTTACAGTTGAATACTACTTTTCAGTGAATTCTGTTGTTTTCAAACACTGGTTTCATGTGAACTAACTCTATTTCAAGGATTTCTGGAGTGGACAACATCCTTTCTAGACTAGACACTTACATTTTGATGTCGTTTTTACTTGGTCTCTCACAATTCTGTGATACTCATTAGTATTTGCTCTGAATTACTACTGCTTTCATGCAGTGCCCTATAATAGCCCTTCTGCTCTACTTGTGGGACTTCACCACATGTAGAAACTACTTCATACACTCTTCTCTGAACTTGAGAAGCTATATACACTTATCTTTCAACTGTTTTACAGTTGAAAACTACTTTTCAGTGACTTCTGGTGGTTTCAAACACTGGTTTCATGTGAACTAACTCTATTTCAAGGATATCTGCAGTGTACAACATCCCTTCTAGACTAGACACTTACATTTTGATTGTTTTCCACTTGTTCTCACAGAATTCTATGATATTCATTAGTATTTGCTCTGAATTACTACTGATTTCTAGCTGTGTCCTATAATGGGACTTCTGCTCTACTTGTGGGACTTCACCACATGTAGAAACAACTTCATACACTCTTATCTGAACTTGAGAAGCTATATACACTTGTCTCTCAACTGTTTTACAGTTGAATACTACTTTTCAGTGGATTCTGTTGGTTAATACACTGGTTTCTTGTGAACTAACTCTATTTCAAGGATTTCAGCAGTGTACAACATGCTTTCTAGACTAGAGACTTACATTTTAATGTCTTTTACACTTGTTCTCTCACTATTCTGTGATATTCATTAGTATTTGCTCTGAATTACTACTGATTTCTAGCTGTGTCCTCTAATGGGCCTTCTGCTCTACTTGTGGGACTTCACCACATTTAGAAACAACTTTATACACGCTTCTCTGAACTTGAGAAGCTATATACACTTCTCTTTCTACTGTTTTACAGTTGAATACTACTTTTCAGTGAATTCTGTTGTTTTCAAACACTGGTTTCATGTGAACTAACTCTATTTCAAGGATTTCCGCAGTGTACAACATCCTTTATAAACTAGACACTTACATTTTGATGGTTTTCCACTTGTTCTCACACAATTCCATGCTATTCATTAATATATGCTCTGAATTACTACAGATTTCTAGCTGTGTCCTGTAATGGGCCCTCTGCTCTACTTGTGGGACTTCACCACAAGGAAAAACAACTTCATTCACTCTTCTCAGAACTTCAGAAGCTATATACACTTATCTTTCAACAGTTTTACAGTTCAATGCTAAATTTCATTGTATTCTAGGGGTTTCAAACACTGGTTTCATGTGAACTAACTCTATTTCAAGGATTTGTGCAGTGTACAACATACTTTCTAGACTAGACACTTACATTTTGATGTCTTTTTTACTTGGTCTCTCACAATTCTTGATACTCATTAGTATTTGCTCTGAATTACTACTGCTTTCTTGCAGTGTCCTATAATAGCTCTTCTGCTCTACTTGTGGGACTTCACCACTTGTAGAAACAACTTCATACACTCTTCTCTGAACTTGAGCAGCTATATACACTTGTCTTTCAACTGTTTTACAGTTGAAAACTACTTTTCAGTGACTTCTGGTGGTTTCAAACACTGGTTTCATGTGAACTAACTCTATTTCATGGATTTCCGCAGTGTACAACATCCTTTCTAGACTAGACACATTTTGATTTTTTTCCACTTGTTCTCACACAATTCTATGACATTCATTAGTATTTGCTCTGAATTACTACTGCTTTCTTGCAGTGTCCTATAATAGCTCTTCTGCTCTACTTGTGGGACTTCACCACATGTAGAAACAACTTCATATACTCTTCTCTGAACTTGAGAAGCTATATATACTTGTCTTTCAAGTGTTTTACAGTTGAATACTACTTTTCAGTGACTTCTGGTGGTTTCAAAAACTGGTTTCATGTGAAAGACCTCTATTTCAAGGATTTCGGCAGTGTACAACATCCCTTCTAGAGTAGACACTTACATTTTGATGGATTTCCACTTGCTCTCACACAATTCTGTGATATTCATTAGTATTTGCTCTGAATTACTATTGATTTCTAGCTGTGTCCTATAATGGGACTTCTTCTCTACTTGTGGGACTTCAACACATGTAAAAACAACTTCATACACTCTTATCTGAACTTCAGAAGCTATATACACTTGTCTTTCAACCGTTTTACAGTTCAATGCTAAATTTCATTGTATTCTAGGGGTTTCAAACACTGGTTTCATGTGAACTAACTCTATTTCAAGGATTTGTGCAGTGTACAACATACTTTCTAGACTAGACACTTACATTTTGATGTCTTTTTTACATGGTCTCTCACAATTCTTGATACTCATTAGTATTTGCTCTGAATTACTACTGCTTTCTTGCAGTGTCCTATAATAGCTCTTCTGCTCTACTTGTGGGATTCACCACTTGTAGAAACAACTTTATACATTCTTATTTGAATTAGAGAAGCTATATACACTTGTCCTTCAACTGTTTTCCTGTTGAATACTACTTTTCAGCGAATTCTGATGGTTTCAAACACTGGTTTCATGTGAACTAACTCTATTTCAAGGATTTCCGCAGTGTACAACATCCTTTCTAGACTAGACACATTTTGATTTTTTCCCCCTTGTTCTCACACAATTCTATGATATTCATTAGTATTTGCTCTGAATTACTACTGATTTCTAGCTGTGTCCTCTAATGGGCCTTCTGCTCTACTTGTGGGACTTCACCACATGTAGAAACAACTTTATACACTCTTCTCTGAACTTGAGAAGCTATATACACTTGTCTTTCTACTGTTTTACAGTTGAATACTACTTTTCAGTGAATTCTGTTGTTTTCAAACACTGGTTTCATGTGAACTAACTCTATTTCAAGGATTTCTGGAGTGGACAACATCCTTTCTAGACTAGACACTTACATTTTGATGTCGTTTTTACTTGGTCTCTCACAATTCTGTGATACTCATTAGTATTTGCTCTGAATTACTACTGCTTTCATGCAGTGCCCTATAATAGCCCTTCTGCTCTACTTGTGGGACTTCACCACATGTAGAAACTACTTCATACACTCTTCTCTGAACTTGAGAAGCTATATACACTTATCTTTCAACTGTTTTACAGTTGAAAACTACTTTTCAGTGACTTCTGGTGGTTTCAAACACTGGTTTCATGTGAACTAACTCTATTTCAAGGATATCTGCAGTGTACAACATCCCTTCTAGACTAGACACTTACATTTTGATTGTTTTCCACTTGTTCTCACAGAATTCTATGATATTCATTAGTATTTGCTCTGAATTACTACTGATTTCTAGCTGTGTCCTATAATGGGACTTCTGCTCTACTTGTGGGACTTCACCACATGTAGAAACAACTTCATACACTCTTATCTGAACTTGAGAAGCTATATACACTTGTCTCTCAACTGTTTTACAGTTGAATACTACTTTTCAGTGGATTCTGTTGGTTAATACACTGGTTTCTTGTGAACTAACTCTATTTCAAGGATTTCAGCAGTGTACAACATGCTTTCTAGACTAGAGACTTACATTTTAATGTCTTTTACACTTGTTCTCTCACTATTCTGTGATATTCATTAGTATTTGCTCTGAATTACTACTGATTTCTAGCTGTGTCCTCTAATGGGCCTTCTGCTCTACTTGTGGGACTTCACCACATTTAGAAACAACTTTATACACGCTTCTCTGAACTTGAGAAGCTATATACACTTCTCTTTCTACTGTTTTACAGTTGAATACTACTTTTCAGTGAATTCTGTTGTTTTCAAACACTGGTTTCATGTGAACTAACTCTATTTCAAGGATTTGTGCAGTGTACAACATCCTTTCTAGACTAGACACTTACATTTTGATGTCTTTTCCACCTGGTCTCTCACAATTCTGTGATACTCATTAGTATTTGCTCTGAATTACTACTGCTTTCTTGCAGTGTCCTATAATGGAACTTCTGCTCTACTTGTGGGACTTCACCACTTGTAGAAACAACTTTATACATTCTTATTTGAATTAGAGAAGCTATATACACTTGTCCTTCAACTGTTTTCCTGTTGAATACTACTTTTCAGCGAATTCTGATGGTTTCAAACACTGGTTTCATGTGAACTAACTCTATTTCAAGGATTTCTGCAGTGTACAACATCCTTTCTAGACTAGACACTTACATTTTGATGTCTTTTCCACTTGGTCTCTCACAATTCTGTGATACTCATTAGTATTTGCTCTGAATTACTACTGCTTTCATGCAGTGTCCTATAAGAGCCCTTCTGCTCTACTTGTGGGACATCACCACATGAAGAAACAAATTCATACACTCTTCTCTGAACTTGAGAAGCTATATACACTTGTCTTTCAACAGTTTTACAGTTGAATGCTAATTTTCATTATATTCTAGGGGTTTCAAGCACTAGTTTCATGTGAACTAACTCTATTTCCAGGATTTGTGCAGTGTACAACATCCTTTCTAGACTAGACACTTACATTTTGATGTCTTTTCCACGTGGTCTCTCACAATTCTGTGATACTCATTAGTATTTGCTCTGAATTACTACTGCTTTCTTGCAGTGTCCTATAATGGAACTTCTGCTCTACTTGTGGGATTCACCACTTGTAGAAACAACTTTATACATTCTTATTTGAATTAGAGAAGCTATATACACTTGTCCTTCAACTGTTTTCCTGTTGAATACTACTTTTCAGCGAATTCTGATGGTTTCAAACACTGGTTTCATGTGAACTCACTCTATTTCAAGGATTTCCGCAGTGTACAACATCCTTTCTAGACTAGACACATTTTGATTTTTTCCCCCTTGTTCTCACACAATTCTATGATATTCATTAGTATTTGCTCTGAATTACTACTGATTTCTAGCTGTGTCCTCTAATGGGCCTTCTGCTCTACTTGTGGGACTTCACCACATGTAGAAACAACTTTATACACTCTTCTCTGAACTTGAGAAGCTATATACACTTGTCTTTCTACTGTTTTACAGTTGAATACTACTTTTCAGTGAATTCTGTTGTTTTCAAACACTGGTTTCATGTGAACTAACTCTATTTCAAGGATTTCTGGAGTGGACAACATCCTTTCTAGACTAGACACTTACATTTTGATGTCGTTTTTACTTGGTCTCTCACAATTCTGTGATACTCATTAGTATTTGCTCTGAATTACTACTGCTTTCATGCAGTGCCCTATAATAGCCCTTCTGCTCTACTTGTGGGACTTCACCACATGTAGAAACTACTTCATACACTCTTCTCTGAACTTGAGAAGCTATATACACTTATCTTTCAACTGTTTTACAGTTGAAAACTACTTTTCAGTGACTTCTGGTGGTTTCAAACACTGGTTTCATGTGAACTAACTCTATTTCAAGGATATCTGCAGTGTACAACATCCCTTCTAGACTAGACACTTACATTTTGATTGTTTTCCACTTGTTCTCACAGAATTCTATGATATTCATTAGTATTTGCTCTGAATTACTACTGATTTCTAGCTGTGTCCTATAATGGGACTTCTGCTCTACTTGTGGGACTTCACCACATGTAGAAACAACTTCATACACTCTTATCTGAACTTGAGAAGCTATATACACTTGTCTCTCAACTGTTTTACAGTTGAATACTACTTTTCAGTGGATTCTGTTGGTTAATACACTGGTTTCTTGTGAACTAACTCTATTTCAAGGATTTCAGCAGTGTACAACATGCTTTCTAGACTAGAGACTTACATTTTAATGTCTTTTACACTTGTTCTCTCACTATTCTGTGATATTCATTAGTATTTGCTCTGAATTACTACTGATTTCTAGCTGTGTCCTCTAATGGGCCTTCTGCTCTACTTGTGGGACTTCACCACATTTAGAAACAACTTTATACACGCTTCTCTGAACTTGAGAAGCTATATACACTTCTCTTTCTACTGTTTTACAGTTGAATACTACTTTTCAGTGAATTCTGTTGTTTTCAAACACTGGTTTCATGTGAACTAACTCTATTTCAAGGATTTCCGCAGTGTACAACATCCTTTATAAACTAGACACTTACATTTTGATGGTTTTCCACTTGTTCTCACACAATTCCATGCTATTCATTAATATATGCTCTGAATTACTACAGATTTCTAGCTGTGTCCTGTAATGGGCCCTCTGCTCTACTTGTGGGACTTCACCACAAGGAAAAACAACTTCATACACTCTTCTCAGAACTTCAGAAGCTATATACACTTGTCTTTCAACAGTTTTACAGTTCAATGCTAAATTTCATTGTATTCTAGGGGTTTCAAACACTGGTTTCATGTGAACTAACTCTATTTCAAGGATTTGTGCAGTGTACAACATACTTTCTAGACTAGACACTTACATTTTGATGTCTTTTTTACTTGGTCTCTCACAATTCTTGATACTCATTAGTATTTGCTCTGAATTACTACTGCTTTCTTGCAGTGTCCTATAATAGCTCTTCTGCTCTACTTGTGGGACTTCACCACTTGTAGAAACAACTTCATACACTCTTCTCTGAACTTGAGCAGCTATATACACTTGTCTTTCAACTGTTTTACAGTTGAAAACTACTTTTCAGTGACTTCTGGTGGTTTCAAACACTGGTTTCATGTGAACTAACTCTATTTCATGGATTTCTGCAGTGTACAACATCCTTTCTAGACAAGACACATTTTGATTTTTTTCCACTTGTTCTCACACAATTCTATGACATTCATTAGTATTTGCTCTGAATTACTACTGCTTTCTTGCAGTGTCCTATAATAGCTCTTCTGCTCTACTTGTGGGACTTCACCACATGTAGAAACAACTTCATATACTCTTCTCTGAACTTGAGAAGCTATATATACTTGTCTTTCAAGTGTTTTACAGTTGAATACTACTTTTCAGTGACTTCTGGTGGTTTCAAAAACTGGTTTCATGTGAAAGACCTCTATTTCAAGGATTTCTGCAGTGTACAACATCCCTTCTAGAGTAGACACTTACATTTTGATGGATTTCCACTTGCTCTCACACAATTCTGTGATATTCATTAGTATTTGCTCTGAATTACTATTGATTTCTAGCTGTGTCCTATAATGGGACTTCTTCTCTACTTGTGGGACTTCAACACATGTAAAAACAACTTCATACACTCTTATCTGAACTTCAGAAGCTATATACACTTGTCTTTCAACAGTTTTACAGTTCAATGCTAAATTTCATTGTATTCTAGGGGTTTCAAACACTGGTTTCATGTGAACTAACTCTATTTCAAGGATTTGTGCAGTGTACAACATACTTTCTAGACTAGACACTTACATTTTGATGTCTTTTTTACATGGTCTCTCACAATTCTTGATACTCATTAGTATTTGCTCTGAATTACTACTGCTTTCATGCAGTGTCCTATAATAGCTCTTCTGCTCTACTTGTGGGACTTCACCACTTGTAGAAACAACTTCATACACTCTTCTCTGAACTTGAGCAGCTATATACACTTGTCTTTCAACTTTTTACAGTTGAAAACTTCTTTTCAGTGACTTCTGGTGGTTTCAAACACTGGTTTCATGTGAACTAACTCTATTTCATGGATTTCCGCAGTGTACAACATCCTTTCTAGACTAGACACATTTTGATTTTTTTCCACTTGTTCTCACACAATTCTATGACATTCATTAATATTTGCTCTGAATTACTACTGCTTTCTTGCAGTGTCCTATAATAGCTCTTCTGCTCTACTTGTGGGACTTCACCACATGTAGAAACAACTTCATATACTCTTCTCTGAACTTGAGAAGCTATATATACTTGTCTTTCAAGTGTTTTACAGTTGAATACTACTTTTCAGTGACTTCTGGTGGTTTCAAAAACTGGTTTCATGTGAAGGACCTCTATTTCAAGGATTTCTGCAGTGTACAACATCCCTTCTAGAGTAGACACTTACATTTTGATGGATTTCCACTTGCTCTCACACAATTCTGTGATATTCATTAGTATTTGCTCTGAATTACTATTGATTTCTAGCTGTGTCCTATAATGGGACTTCTTCTCTACTTGTGGGACTTCAACACATGAAAAAACAACTTCATACACTCTTATCTGAACTTGAGAAGGTATATACACTTGACTTTCAACAATTTTACAGTTAAATGCTAATTTTCATTGTATTCTAGGGGTTTCAAACACTGGTTACATGTAAACTAACTCTATTTCTAATATTTCTGCAGTGTACAACATCCTTTCTAGACTAGACATGTACATTTTGATGTCTTTTCCACTTGGTCTCTCACAATTCTGTGATACTCATTAGTATTTGCTCTGAATTACTACTGCTTTCTTGCAGTGTCCTATAATAGCCCTTCTGCTCTACTTGTGGGATTTCACCACATGTAGAAACAACTTCATACACACTTCTCTGAACTTGAGAAGCTATATACACTTGTCTTTCAACAGTTTTACAGTTGAATGCTAATTTTAATTGTATTCTAGGGGTTTCAAACACTCCTTTCATGTAAACTAACTCTATTTGCACGATTTCTGCTGTGTACAACATCCTTTCTAGACTAGACACTTACATTTTGATGTCTTTTTCACCTGGTCTCTCACAATTCTGTGATACTCATTAGTATTAGCTCTGAATTACTACTGCTTTCTTGCAGTGTCCTATAATGGACCTTCTGCTCTACTTGTGGGACTTCACCACTTGTAGAAACAATTTTATACACTCTTCTCTGAACTTGAGAAGCTATATATACTTGTTTCCCAACAGTTTTTCAGTTGAATACTACTTTTCAGTGAAATCTGATGGTTTCAAACACTGGTTTCATGTGAACTAACTCTATTTCAAGGATTTCCGCAGTGTACAACATCCTTTATACACTAGACACTTACATTTTGATGGTTTTCTACTTGTTCTCACACAATTCCATGCTATTCATTAATATATGCTCTGAATTACTACAGATTTCTAGCTGTGTCCTGTAATGGGCCCTCTGCTCTACTTATAGGACATCACCACATGTAGAAACAACTTCATACACTCTTCTCTGACCTTGAGAAGCTATATACACTTGTCTTTCAACAGTTTTACAGTTGAATGCTAATTTTCATTATATTCTAGGGGTTTCAAGCACTAGTTTCATGTGAACTAACTCTATTTCCAGGATTTGTGCAGTGTACAACATCCTTTCTAGACTAGACACTTACATTTTGATGTCTTTTCCACCTGGTCTCTCACAATTCTGTGATACTCATTAGTATTTGCTCTGAATTACTACTGCTTTCTTGCAGTGTCCTATAATAGCTCTTCTGCTCTACTTGTGGGACTTCACCACTTGTAGAAACAACTTCATACACTCTTCTCTGAACTTGAGCAGCTATATACACTTGTCTTTCAACTGTTTTACAGTTGAAAACTACTTTTCAGTGACTTCTGGTGGTTTCAAACACTGGTTTCATGTGAACTAACTCTATTTCATGGATTTCCGCAGTGTACAACATCCTTTCTAGACTAGACACATTTTGATTTTTTTCCACTTGTTCTCACACAATTCTATGACATTCATTAGTATTTGCTCTGAATTACTACTGCTTTCTTGCAGTGTCCTATAATAGCTCTTCTGCTCTACTTGTGGGACTTCACCACATGTAGAAACAACTTCATATACTCTTCTCTGAACTTGAGAAGCTATATATACTTGTCTTTCAAGTGTTTTACAGTTGAATACTACTTTTCAGTGACTTCTGGTGGTTTCAAAAACTGGTTTCATGTGAAGGACCTCTATTTCAAGGATTTCTGCAGTGTACAACATCCCTTCTAGAGTAGACACTTACATTTTGATGGATTTCCACTTGCTCTCACACAATTCTGTGATATTCATTAGTATTTGCTCTGAATTACTATTGATTTCTAGCTGTGTCCTATAATGGGACTTCTTCTCTACTTGTGGGACTTCAACACATGTAAAAACAACTTCATACACTCTTATCTGAACTTGAGAAGGTATATACACTTGACTTTCAACAATTTTACAGTTAAATGCTAATTTTCATTGTATTCTAGGGGTTTCAAACACTGGTTACATGTAAACTAACTCTATTTCTAATATTTCTGCAGTGTACAACATCCTTTCTAGACTAGACATGTACATTTTGATGTCTTTTCCACTTGGTCTCTCACAATTCTGTGATACTCATTAGTATTTGCTCTGAATTACTACTGCTTTCTTGCAGTGTCCTATAATAGCCCTTCTGCTCTACTTGTGGGATTTCTCCACATGTAGAAACAACTTCATACACACTTCTCTGAACTTGAGAAGCTATATACACTTGTCTTTCAACAGTTTTATAGTTGAATGCTAATTTTAATTGTATTCTAGGGGTTTCAAACACTCCTTTCATGTAAACTAACTCTATTTGCACGATTTCTGCTGTGTACAACATCCTTTCTAGACTAGACACTTACATTTTGATGTCTTTTTCACCTGGTCTCTCACAATTCTGTGATACTCATTAGTATTTGCTCTGAATTACTACTGCTTTCTTGCAGTGTCCTATAATGGACCTTCTGCTCTACTTGTGGGACTTCACCACTTGTAGAAACAATTTTATACACTCTTCTCTGAACTTGAGAAGCTATATATACTTGTTTCCCAACAGTTTTTCAGTTGAATACTACTTTTCAGTGAATTCTGATGGTTTCAAACACTGGTTTCATGTGAACTAACTCTATTTCAAGGATTTCCGCAGTGTACAACATCCTTTATACACTAGACACTTACATTTTGATGGTTTTCTACTTGTTCTCACACAATTCCATGCTATTCATTAATATATGCTCTGAATTACTACAGATTTCTAGCTGTGTCCTGTAATGGGCCCTCTGCTCTACTTATAGGACATCACCACATGTAGAAACAACTTCATACACTCTTCTCTGACCTTGAGAAGCTATATACACTTGTCTTTCAACAGTTTTACAGTTGAATGCTAATTTTCATTGTATTCTAGGGGTTTCAAGCACTAGTTTCATGTGAACTAACTCTATTTCCAGGATTTGTGCAGTGTACAACATCCTTTCTAGACTAGACACTTACATTTTGATGTCTTTTCCACCTGGTCTCTCACAATTCTGTGATACTCATTAGTATTTGCTCTGAATTACTACTGCTTTCTTGCAGTGTCCTATAATGGAACTTCTGCTCTACTTGTGGGACTTCACCACTTGTAGAAACAACTTTATACATTCTTATTTGAATTAGAGAAGCTATATACACTTGTCCTTCAACTGTTTTCCTGTTGAATACTACTTTTCAGCGAATTCTGATGGTTTCAAACACTGGTTTCATGTGAACTAACTCTATTTCAAGGATTTCTGCAGTGTACAACATCCTTTCTAGACTAGACACTTACATTTTGATGTCTTTTCCACTTGGTCTCTCCCAATTCTGTGATACTCATTAGTATTTGCTCTGAATTACTACTGCTTTCATGCAGTGTCCTATAAGAGCCCTTCTGCTCTACTTGTGGGACATCACCACATGAAGAAACAAATTCATACACTCTTCTCTGAACTTGAGAAGCTATATACACTTGTCTTTCAACAGTTTTACAGTTGAATGCTAATTTTCATTATATTCTAGGGGTTTCAAGCACTAGTTTCATGTGAACTAACTCTATTTCCAGGATTTGTGCAGTGTACAACATCCTTTCTAGACTAGACACTTACATTTTGATGTCTTTTCCACGTGGTCTCTCACAATTCTGTGATACTCATTAGTATTTGCTCTGAATTACTACTGCTTCCTTGCAGTGTCCTATAATGGAACTTCTGCTCTACTTGTGGGATTCACCACTTGTAGAAACAACTTTATACATTCTTATTTGAATTAGAGAAGCTATATACACTTGTCCTTCAACTGTTTTCCTGTTGAATACTACTTTTCAGCGAATTCTGATGGTTTCAAACACTGGTTTCATGTGAACTAACTCTATTTCAAGGATTTCCGCAGTGTACAACATCCTTTCTAGACTAGACACATTTTGATTTTCCCCCCCTTGTTCTCACACAATTCTATGATATTCATTAGTATTTGCTCTGAATTACTACTGATTTCTAGCTGTGTCCTCTAATGGGCCTTCTGCTCTACTTGTGGGACTTCACCACATGTAGAAACAACTTTATACACTCTTCTCTGAACTTGAGAAGCTATATACACTTGTCTTTCTACTGTTTTACAGTTGAATACTACTTTTCAGTGAATTCTGTTGTTTTCAAACACTGGTTTCATGTGAACTAACTCTATTTCAAGGATTTCTGGAGTGGACAACATCCTTTCTAGACTAGACACTTACATTTTGATGTCGTTTTTACTTGGTCTCTCACAATTCTGTGATACTCATTAGTATTTGCTCTGAATTACTACTGCTTTCATGCAGAGCCCTATAATAGCCCTTCTGCTCTACTTGTGGGACTTCACCACATGTAGAAACTACTTCATACACTCTTCTCTGAACTTGAGAAGCTATATACACTTATCTTTCAACTGTTTTACAGTTGAAAACTACTTTTCAGTGACTTCTGGTGGTTTCAAACACTGGATTCATGTGAACTAACTCTATTTCAAGGATATCTGCAGTGTACAACATCCCTTCTAGACTAGACACTTACATTTTGATTGTTTTCCACTTGTTCTCACAGAATTCTATGATATTCATTAGTATTTGCTCTGAATTACTACTGATTTCTAGCTGTGTCCTATAATGGGACTTCTGCTCTACTTGTGGGACTTCACCACATGTAGAAACAACTTCATACACTCTTATCTGAACTTGAGAAGCTATATACACTTGTCTCTCAACTGTTTTACAGTTGAATACTACTTTTCAGTGGATTCTGTTGGTTAATACACTGGTTTCTTGTGAACTAACTCTATTTCAAGGATTTCAGCAGTGTACAACATGCTTTCTAGACTAGAGACTTACATTTTAATGTCTTTTACACTTGTTCTCTCACTATTCTGTGATATTCATTAGTATTTGCTCTGAATTACTACTGATTTCTAGCTGTGTCCTCTAATGGGCCTTCTGCTCTACTTGTGGGACTTCACCACATTTAGAAACAACTTTATACACTCTTCTCTGAACTTGAGAAGCTATATACACTTCTCTTTCTACTGTTTTACAGTTGAATACTACTTTTCAGTGAATTCTGTTGTTTTCAAACACTGGTTTCATGTGAACTAACTCTATTTCAAGGATTTCCGCAGTGTACAACATCCTTTATAAACTAGACACTTACATTTTGATGGTTTTCCACTTGTTCTCACACAATTCCATGCTATTCATTAATATATGCTCTGAATTACTACAGATTTCTAGCTGTGTCCTGTAATGGGCCCTCTGCTCTACTTGTGGGACTTCACCACAAGGAAAAACAACTTCATACACTCTTCTCAGAACTTCAGAAGCTATATACACTTGTCTTTCAACAGTTTTACAGTTCAATGCTAAATTTCATTGTATTCTAGGGGTTTCAAACACTGGTTTCATGTGAACTAACTCTATTTCAAGGATTTGTGCAGTGTACAACATACTTTCTAGACTAGACACTTACATTTTGATGTCTTTTTTACTTGGTCTCTCACAATTCTTGATACTCATTAGTATTTGCTCTGAATTACTACTGCTTTCTTGCAGTGTCCTATAATAGCTCTTCTGCTCTACTTGTGGGACTTCACCACTTGTAGAAACAACTTCATACACTCTTCTCTGAACTTGAGCAGCTATATACACTTGTCTTTCAACTGTTTTACAGTTGAAAACTACTTTTCAGTGACTTCTGGTGGTATCAAACACTGGTTTCATGTGAACTAACTCTATTTCATGGATTTCCGCAGTGTACAACATCCTTTCTAGACTAGACACATTTTGATTTTTTTCCACTTGTTCTCACACAATTCTATGACATTCATTAGTATTTTCTCTGAATTACTACTGCTTTCTTGCAGTGTCCTATAATAGCTCTTCTGCTCTACTTGTGGGACTTCACCACATGTAGAAACAACTTCATATACTCTTCTCTGAACTTGAGAAGCTATATATACTTGTCTTTCAAGTGTTTTACAGTTGAATACTACTTTTCAGTGACTTCTGGTGGTTTCAAAAACTGGTTTCATGTGAAAGACCTCTATTTCAAGGATTTCTGCAGTGTACAACATCCCTTCTAGAGTAGACACTTACATTTTGATGGATTTCCACTTGCTCTCACACAATTCTGTGATATTCATTAGTATTTGCTCTGAATTACTATTGATTTCTAGCTGTGTCCTATAATGGGACTTCTTCTCTACTTGTGGGACTTCAACACATGTAAAAACAACTTCATACACTCTTATCTGAACTTGAGAAGGTATATACACTTGACTTTCAACAATTTTACAGTTAAATGCTAATTTTCATTGTATTCTAGGGGTTTCAAACACTGGGTACATGTAAACTAACTCTATTTCTAATATTTCTGCAGTGTACCACATTCTTTCTAGACTAGACATGTCCATTTTGATGTCTTTTCCACTTGGTCTCTCACAATTCTGTGATACTCATTAGTATTTGCTCTGAATTACTACTGCTTTCTTGCAGTGTCCTATAATAGCCCTTCTGCTCTACTTTTGGGACTTCACCACATGTAGAAACAACTTCATACACACTTCTCTGAACTTGAGAAGCTATATACACTTGTCTTTCAACAGTTTTACAGTTGAATGCTACTTTTAATTGAATTCTGGTTGTTTCAAACACTGGTTTCATGTGAACGTACTCTATTTCAAGGATTTCCTCAGTGTACAACATCCTTTCTAGACTAGACACTTACATTTTGATGGTTTTCCACTTGTTCTCACACAATTCTATGATATTCATTAGTATGTGCTCTGAAATACTACTGCTTTCTAGCTGTATCTTATAATCGGCATTCTGCTCTATATGTGGGACTTCACCACATGTACAAACAACTTTATACACTGTTCTCTGAACTTGAGAAGCTATATACACTTGTTTCCCAACTGTTTTACAGTTGAATACTACTTTTCAGTGAATTCTGGTGGTTTAAAACACTGGTTTCATGTGAACTAACTCTATTTCAAGGATACTTGCAGTGTATAACAACCTTTCTACACTAGACACTTACATTTTGATGGTTTTCTACTTGTTCTCTAAAAAAATTCCCTGCCATTCATTAATATTTGCTCTGAATTACTACACATTTCTAGATGTGTCCTGTAATGAGCCCTCTGCTCTACTTGTGAGACTTCACCACATGTAGAAACAACTTTATACACTCTTCTCTGAACCTGAGTAGCTATATAAACTTTTCTTTCAACTGTTTTACAGTAGAATACTACTTTTAATTGAATTCTGGTTGTTTCAAACACTGGTTTCATGTGAACGTACTCTATTTCAAGGATTTCCTCAGTGTACAACATCCCTTCTAGACTAGACACTTACATTTTGATGGTTTTCCACTTGTTCTCACACAATTCTATGATATTCATTAGTATTTGCTCTGAATTACTACTGATTTCTAGCTGTGTCCTATAATGGGACTTATGCTCTACTTGTGGGACTTCACCACTTGTAGAAACAACTTTATACATTCTTCTCTGAATTAGAGAAGCTATATACACTTGTCTTTCAACTCTTTTATTGTTGAATACTACTTTTCAGTGAATTCTGATTGTTTCAAACACTGGTTTCATGTGAACTAAATCTATTTCAAGGATTTCTGCAGTGTACAACATCCTTTCTAGACTAGACACATTTTGATTTTTTTCCCCTTGTTCTCACACAATTCTATGACATTCATTAGTATTTGCTCTGAATTACTACTGATTTCTAGCTGTGTACTCTAATGGGCCTTCTCCTCTACTTGTGGGACTTCACCACATGTAGAAACAACTTTATACACTCTTCTCTGAACTTGAGAAGCTATATACACTTGTTTCCCAACTGTTTTACAGTTGAATACTACTTTTTAGTTAATTCTGGTGGTTTCAAACACTGGTTTCATGTGAACTAACTCTATTTCAAGGATTTCCGCAGTGTACAACATCCTTTCTAGACTAGACACTTACATTTTGATGGTTTTCTACTTATTCTCACACAATTCCATGCTATTCATTAATATTTGCTCTGAATTACTACAGATTTCTAGCTGTGTCCTGTAATTGGCCCTCTGCTCTCCTTGTGGGACTTCACCACACGTAAAACAACTTCATACACTCTTCTCTGAACTTGAGAAGCTATATGCACTTGTCTTTCAACAGTTTTACAGTTGAATGCTAATTTTCATTGTATTCTAGGGGTTTCAAACACTGGTTTCATGTGAACTAATTCTATTCCCAGGATTTCTGCAGTGTACAACATCCTTTCTAGACTAGACACTTACATTTTAATGGTTTTCCGCTTGTTCTCACACAATTCTATGATATTCATTAATATTTGCTCTGAAATACTACTGATTTCTAGCTGTGTCTTATAATAGGCCTTCTGCTCTATTTGTGGGACTTCACCACATGTAGAAACAACTTTATACACTCTTCTCTGAACTTGAGAAGCTATATACACTTGTTTCCCAACTGTTTTACAGTTGAATACTACTTTTCAGTGAATTCTGGTAATTTCAAACACTGGTTTCATGTGAACTAACTCTATTTCAAGGATTTCCGCAGTGTACAACAATCTTTCTAGACTAGACACTTACATTTTGATGTCTTTTCCACTTGGTCTCTCACAATTCTGTGATACTCATTAGTATTTTCTCTGAATTATTACTGCTTTCTTACAGTGTCCTATAATAGCCCTTCTGCTCTACTTGTGGGACTTCACCACATGTAGAAACAACTGTAAACTCTCTTCTCTGAACTTGGGAAGCTATATACACTTGTCTTTCAACTGTTTTACAGTTGAATACTACTTTTCAGTGACTTCTGGTGGTTTCAAACACTGGTTTCATGTGAAGTAACTCTATTTCAAGGATTTCTGCAGTGTACAACATCCCTTCTAGACTAGACACTTACATTTCTATGATTTTCCACTTGTTCTCACACAATTCTATGATATTCATGAGTATTTGCTCTAAATTACTACTGATTTCTAGCTGTGTCCTATAATGGGCCCTCTGCTCTACTTGTGGGACTTCACCACAAGGAAAAACAACTTCATACACTCTTCTCAGAACTTCAGAAGCTATATACACTTGTCTTTCAACAGTTTTACAGTTCAATGCTAAATTTCATTGTATTCTAGGGGTTTCAAACACTGGTTTCATGTGAACTAACTCTATTTCAAGGATTTGTGCAGTGTACAACATACTTTCTAGACTAGACACTTACATTTTGATGTCTTTTTTACTTGGTCTCTCACAATTCTTGATACTCATTAGTATTTGCTCTGAATTACTACTGCTTTCTTGCAGTGTCCTATAATAGCTCTTCTGCTCTACTTGTGGGACTTCACCACTTGTAGAAACAACTTCATACACTCTTCTCTGAACTTGAGCAGCTATATACACTTGTCTTTCAACTGTTTTACAGTTGAAAACTACTTTTCAGTGACTTCTGGTGGTATCAAACACTGGTTTCATGTGAACTAACTCTATTTCATGGATTTCCGCAGTGTACAACATCCTTTCTAGACTAGACACATTTTGATTTTTTTCCACTTGTTCTCACACAATTCTATGACATTCATTAGTATTTGCTCTGAATTACTACTGCTTTCTTGCAGTGTCCTATAATAGCTCTTCTGCTCTACTTGTGGGACTTCACCACATGTAGAAACAACTTCATATACTCTTCTCTGAACTTGAGAAGCTATATATACTTGTCTTTCAAGTGTTTTACAGTTGAATACTACTTTTCAGTGACTTCTGGTGGTTTCAAAAACTGGTTTCATGTGAAAGACCTCTATTTCAAGGATTTCTGCAGTGTACAACATCCCTTCTAGAGTAGACACTTACATTTTGATGGATTTCCACTTGCTCTCACACAATTCTGTGATATTCATTAGTATTTGCTCTGAATTACTATTGATTTCTAGCTGTGTCCTATAATGGGACTTCTTCTCTACTTGTGGGACTTCAACACATGTAAAAACAACTTCATACACTCTTATCTGAACTTGAGAAGGTATATACACTTGACTTTCAACAATTTTACAGTTAAATGCTAATTTTCATTGTATTCTAGGGGTTTCAAACACTGGGTACATGTAAACTAACTCTATTTCTAATATTTCTGCAGTGTACCACATTCTTTCTAGACTAGACATGTCCATTTTGATGTCTTTTCCACTTGGTCTCTCACAATTCTGTGATACTCATTAGTATTTGCTCTGAATTACTACTGCTTTCTTGCAGTGTCCTATAATAGCCCTTCTGCTCTACTTTTGGGACTTCACCACATGTAGAAACAACTTCATACACACTTCTCTGAACTTGAGAAGCTATATACACTTGTCTTTCAACAGTTTTACAGTTGAATGCTACTTTTAATTGAATTCTGGTTGTTTCAAACACTGGTTTCATGTGAACGTACTCTATTTCAAGGATTTCCTCAGTGTACAACATCCTTTCTAGACTAGACACTTACATTTTGATGGTTTTCCACTTGTTCTCACACAATTCTATGATATTCATTAGTATGTGCTCTGAAATACTACTGCTTTCTAGCTGTATCTTATAATCGGCATTCTGCTCTATATGTGGGACTTCACCACATGTACAAACAACTTTATACACTGTTCTCTGAACTTGAGAAGCTATATACACTTGTTTCCCAACTGTTTTACAGTTGAATACTACTTTTCAGTGAATTCTGGTGGTTTAAAACACTGGTTTCATGTGAACTAACTCTATTTCAAGGATACTTGCAGTGTATAACAACCTTTCTACACTAGACACTTACATTTTGATGGTTTTCTACTTGTTCTCTAAAAAAATTCCCTGCCATTCATTAATATTTGCTCTGAATTACTACACATTTCTAGATGTGTCCTGTAATGAGCCCTCTGCTCTACTTGTGAGACTTCACCACATGTAGAAACAACTTTATACACTCTTCTCTGAACCTGAGTAGCTATATAAACTTTTCTTTCAACTGTTTTACAGTAGAATACTACTTTTAATTGAATTCTGGTTGTTTCAAACACTGGTTTCATGTGAACGTACTCTATTTCAAGGATTTCCTCAGTGTACAACATCCCTTCTAGACTAGACACTTACATTTTGATGGTTTTCCACTTGTTCTCACACAATTCTATGATATTCATTAGTATTTGCTCTGAATTACTACTGATTTCTAGCTGTGTCCTATAATGGGACTTATGCTCTACTTGTGGGACTTCACCACTTGTAGAAACAACTTTATACATTCTTCTCTGAATTAGAGAAGCTATATACACTTGTCTTTCAACTCTTTTATTGTTGAATACTACTTTTCAGTGAATTCTGATTGTTTCAAACACTGGTTTCATGTGAACTAAATCTATTTCAAGGATTTCTGCAGTGTACAACATCCTTTCTAGACTAGACACATTTTGATTTTTTTCCCCTTGTTCTCACACAATTCTATGACATTCATTAGTATTTGCTCTGAATTACTACTGATTTCTAGCTGTGTACTCTAATGGGCCTTCTCCTCTACTTGTGGGACTTCACCACATGTAGAAACAACTTTATACACTCTTCTCTGAACTTGAGAAGCTATATACACTTGTTTCCCAACTGTTTTACAGTTGAATACTACTTTTTAGTTAATTCTGGTGGTTTCAAACACTGGTTTCATGTGAACTAACTCTATTTCAAGGATTTCCGCAGTGTACAACATCCTTTCTAGACTAGACACTTACATTTTGATGGTTTTCTACTTATTCTCACACAATTCCATGCTATTCATTAATATTTGCTCTGAATTACTACAGATTTCTAGCTGTGTCCTGTAATTGGCCCTCTGCTCTCCTTGTGGGACTTCACCACACGTAAAACAACTTCATACACCCTTCTCTGAACTTGAGAAGCTATATGCACTTGTCTTTCAACAGTTTTACAGTTGAATGCTAATTTTCATTGTATTCTAGGGGTTTCAAACACTGGTTTCATGTGAACTAATTCTATTCCCAGGATTTCTGCAGTGTACAACATCCTTTCTAGACTAGACACTTACATTTTAATGGTTTTCCACTTGTTCTCACACAATTCTATGATATTCATTAATATTTGCTCTGAAATACTACTGATTTCTAGCTGTGTCTTATAATAGGCCTTCTGCTCTATTTGTGGGACTTCACCACATGTAGAAACAACTTTATACACTCTTCTCTGAACTTGAGAAGCTATATACACTTGTTTCCCAACTGTTTTACAGTTGAATACTACTTTTCAGTGAATTCTGGTAATTTCAAACACTGGTTTCATGTGAACTAACTCTATTTCAAGGATTTCCGCAGTGTACAACAATCTTTCTAGACTAGACACTTACATTTTGATGTCTTTTCCACTTGGTCTCTCACAATTCTGTGATACTCATTAGTATTTTCTCTGAATTATTACTGCTTTCTTACAGTGTCCTATAATAGCCCTTCTGCTCTACTTGTGGGACTTCACCACATGTAGAAACAACTGTAAACTCTCTTCTCTGAACTTGGGAAGCTATATACACTTGTCTTTCAACTGTTTTACAGTTGAATACTACTTTTCAGTGACTTCTGGTGGTTTCAAACACTGGTTTCATGTGAAGTAACTCTATTTCAAGGATTTCTGCAGTGTACAACATCCCTTCTAGACTAGACACTTACATTTCTATGATTTTCCACTTGTTCTCACACAATTCTATGATATTCATGAGTATTTGCTCTAAATTACTACTGATTTCTAGCTGTGTCCTATAATGGGCCCTCTGCTCTACTTGTGGGACTTCACCACATGTAAAAACAACTTCATACACTCTTATGTGAACTTGAGAAGCTATATACACTTGTCCTTCAACTGTTTTCCTGTTGAATACTACTTTTCAGTGAATTCTGATGGTTTCAAACACTAGTTTCATGTGAACTAACTCTATTTCAAGGATTTCTACAGTGTACAACATCCCTTCTAGACTAGACACTTACATTTTGATGGTTTTCTACTTGTTCTCACACAATTCCATGATATTCATTAACATTTGCTCTGAATTACTACTGATTTCTAGCTGTGTCCTGTAATGGGCCTTCTGCTCTACTTGTGGGACTTCTCCACAAGTACAAACAGTATTATACACTCTTTTCTGAACTTTGGAAGCTATATAAACTTGTCTTTCAACTGTTTTACAGTTGAAAACTACTTTTCAGTGACTTCTGGTGGTTTCAAACACTGGTTTCATGTGAGCTAACTCTATTTCAAGGATTTCCGCAGTGTACAACATGCTTTCTACACTAGACACTTACATTTAGATGTCTTTTCCACTTGGTCTCTCACAATTCTGTGATACTCATTAGTATTTGCTCTGAATTACTACTGCTTTCTTGCAGTGTCCTATAATGGACCTTCTGCTCTACTTGTGGGACTTCACCACTTGTAGAAACAAATTTATACATTCTTATCTGAATTAGAGAAGCTATATTCACTTGTCCTTCAACTGTTTTACTGTTGAATACTACTTTTCAGTGAATTCTGATGGTTTCAAACACTGGTTTTATGTGAACTAACTCTATTTCAAAGATTTCTGCAGTGTACAACATCCTTTCTAGACTAGATACATTTTGATTATTTTCCACTGGTTCTCACACAATTCTATGATATTCATTAGTATTTGCTCTGAATTACTACTGATTTCTAGCTGTATCCTAAAATGGGCCTTCTGCTCTACTTGTGGGACTTCACCACATGTAGAAACAACTTTAAAAACTCTTCTCTGAACTTGAGAAGCTATATTAACTTGTGTTTCAACTGTTTTACAGTTGAATACTACTTTTCAGTGACTTCTGGTGGTTTCAAACACTGGTTTCATGTGAACTAACTCTATTTCAAGGATTTCTGCAGTGTACAACATCCTTTCTAGACTAGACACATTTTGATTATTTTCCACTGGTTCTCACACAATTCTATGATATTCATTCTTATTTGCTCTGAATTACTACTGATTTCTAGCTGTATCCTATAATGGGCCTTCTGCTCTACTTGTGGGACTTCACCACATGTAGAAACAACTTTAAAAACTCTTCTCTGAGCTTGAGAATCTATATACACTTGTCTTTCAACTCTTTTACAGTTGAATACTAATTTTCAGTGAATTCTGGTGGTTTCAAACACTGGTTTCATGTGAACTAACTCTATTTCAAGGATTTTCGCAGTGTACAACATCCTTTCTAGACTAGACACTTACGTTTTGATGTCTTTTCCACTTGGTCTCTCACAATTCTGTGATACTCCTTAGTATTTTCTCTGAATTATTACTGCTTTCTTGCAGTGTCCTATAATAGCCCTTCTGCTCTACTTGTGGGACTTCACCACATGTATAAACAACTTTAAACACTCTTCTCTGAACTTGAGAAGCTATATTAACTTGTGTTTCAACTGTTTTACAGTTGAATACTACTTTTCAGTGACTTCTGGTGGTTTCAAACACTGGTTTCATGTGAAGTAACACTATTTCAAGGATTTCTGCAGAGTACAGAATCCCTTCTAGGCTAGACACTTACATTTCTATAGTTTTCCACTTATTCTCACACAATTCTATGATATTCATGAGTATTTGCTCTGAATTACTACTGATTTCTAGCTGTGTCCTATAATGGGCCTTCTGCTCTACTTGTGGGACTTCACCACATGTAAAAACAACTTCATACACTCTTATGTGAACTTGAGAAGCTATATACACTTGTCCTTCAACTGTTTTCCGGTTGAATACTACTTTTCAGTGAATTCTGATGGTTTCAAACACTGGTTTCATGTGAACTAACTCTATTTCAAGGATTTCTACAGTGTACAACATCCCTTCTAGACTAGACACTTACATTTTGATGGTTTTGTACTTGTTCTCACACAATTCCATGATATTCATTAATATTTGCTCTGAATTACTACTGATTTCTAGCTGTGTCCTGTAATGGGCCTTCTGCTCTACTTGTGGGACTTCTCCACAAGTACAAACAATATTATACACTCTTTTCTGAACTTTGGAAGCTATATACACTTGTCTTTCAACTGTTTTACAGTTGAAAAGTACTTTTCAGTGACTTCTGGTGGTTTCAAACACTGGTTTCATGTGAGCTAACTCTATTTCAAGGATTTCCCCATTGTACAACATGCTTTCTACACTAGACACCTACATTATGATGTCTTTTCCACTTGGTGTCTCACAATTCTGTGATACTCATTAGTATTTGCTCTGAATTACTACTGCTTTCTTGCAGTGTCTAAAATAGCCCTTCTGCTCTACTTGTTGGACTTCACCACATGTAAAAACAACTTCATACACTCTTCTCAGAACTTGAGAAGCAATATACACTTGTCTTTCAACTGTTTTACACTTGTATACTACTTTTCAGTGACTTCTGGTGGTTTCAAACTCTGGTTTCATGTGAAGTAACTATATTTCAAGGATTTCTGCAGTGTACAATATCCCTTCTAGACTAGACACTTACATTTTGATGTCTTTTCCACCTGGTCTCTCACAATTCTGTGATACTCATTAGTATTTGCTCTGAATTACTACTGCTTTCTTGCAGTGTCCTATAATAGCTCTTCTGCTCTACTTGTGGGACTTCACCACTTGTAGAAACAACTTTAAACACTCTTCTCTGAACTTGAGAAGCTATATTAACTTGTGTTTCAAATGTTTTACAGTTGAATACTAGTTTTCAGTGACTTCTGGTGGTTTCAAACACTGGTTTCATGTGAACTAACTCTATTTCAAGGATTTCCTCAGTGTACAACATCCTTTCTAGACTAGACAAACTTACATTTTGATTGTTTTCCACTTGTTCTCACACAATTCTATGATATTTATTAGTATTTGCTCTGAATTACTACTGCTTTCTTGCAGTGTCCTATAATAGCCCTTCTGCTCTACTTGTGGGACTTCACCACATGTAGAAACAACTTTATACACTCTTCTCTGAACTTGAGTAGCTATATAAACTTGTCTTTCAACTGTTTTACAGTAGAATACTACATTTCATTGAATTCTGGTTGTTTCAAACACTGGTTTCATGTGAACTAACTCTATTTCAAGGATTATTCAGTGTACAACATCCTTTCTAGACTAGACACTTACATTTTGATGGATTTCCACTTGTTCTCACACAATTCTATGATATTCATTAATATTTGCTCTGAAATACTACTGATTTCTAGCTGTGTCTTATAATAGGTCTTCTGCTCTATTTGTGGGACTTCACCACATGTAGAAACAACTTTATACACTCTTCTCTGAACTTGAGAAGCTATATACACTTGTTTCCCAACTGTTTTACAGTTGAATACTACTTTTCAGTGAATTCTGGTGGTTTCAAACACTGGTTTCATGTGAACTAACTCTATTTCAAGGATTTCCGCAGTGTACAACATCCTTTCTAGACTAGACACTTACGTTTTGATGTCTTTTCCACTTGGTCTCTCACAATTCTGTGATACTCATTAGTATTTTCTCTGAATTACTACTGCTTTCTGGCAGTGTCTTATAATAGCCCTTCTGCTCTACTTGTGGGACTTCACCACATGTAGAAACAACTTTAAACACTCTTCTCTGAACTTGAGAAGCTATATACACTTGTCTTTCAACAGTTTTACAGTTGAATACTACTTTTCAGTGACTTCTGGTGGTTTCAAACACTGGTTTCATGTGAAGTAACTATATTTCAAGGATTTCTGCAGTGTATAACATCCCTTCTAGACTAGACACTTACATTTCTATAGTTTTCCACTTGTTCTCACACAATTCTATGATATTCATGAGTATCTGTTCTGAATTACTACTGATTTCTAGCTGTGTCCTATAATGGGCCTTCTGCTCTACTTGTGGGACTTCACCACATGTAAAAACAACTTCATACACTCTTATGTGAACTTGAGAAGCTATATACACTTGTCCTTCAACTGTTTTCCGGTTGAATACTACTTTTCAGTGAATTCTGATGGTTTCAAACACTGGTTTCATGTGAACTAACTCTATTTCAAGGATTTCTACAGTGTACAACATCCCTTCTAGAATAGACACTTACATTTTGATGGTTTTCTACTTGTTCTCACACAATTCCATGATATTCATTAATATTTGCTCTGAATTACTACTGATTTCTAGCTGTGTCCTGTAATGGGCCTTCTGCTCCACTTGTGGGACTTCTCCACAAGTACAAACAATATTATACACTCTTTTCTGAATTTTGGAAGCTATATACACTTGTCTTTCAACTGTTTTACAGTTGAAAACTACTTTTCAGTGACTTCTGGTGGTTTCAAACACTGGTTTCATGTGAGCTAACTCTATTTCAAGGATTTCCGCAGTGTACAACATGCTTTCTACACTAGACACTTACATTTTATGGTTTTCCACTTGTTCTCACACAATTCTATGACATTCATTAGTATTTGCTCTGAATTACTACTGCTTTCTAGCTGTTTCCTATAATGGACTTCTGCTCTACTTGTGGGACTTCACCACTTGTAGAAACAACTTTGTACATTCTTCTCTGAATTAGAGAAGCTATATACACTTGTCTTTCAACTGTTTTATTGTTGAATACTACTTTTCAGTGAATTCTGATGGTTTCAAACACTGGTTTCATGTGAACTAACTCTATTTCAAGGATTTCTGCAGTGTACAACATCCTTTCTAGACTAGACACATTTTGATTTTTTTCCACTTGTTCTCACACAATTCTATGACATTCATTAGTATTTGCTCTGAATTACTAAAGATTTCTAGCTGTGTCCTGTAATGGGCCCTCTGCTCTACTTGTGGGACTTCACCACATGTAAAAACAACTTCATACACTCTTCTCTGAACTTGAGAAGCTATATACACTTGTCTTTCAACAGTTTTACAGTTGAATGCTAATTTTCATTGTATTCTAGGGGTTTCAAACACTGTTTTCATGTGAACTAACTCTATATCCAGAATTTCTGCAGTGTACTACATCCTTTCTGGACCAGACACTTACATTTTGATGTCTTTTCCACCTGGTCTCTCACAATTCTGTGATAATCGTTAGTATTTGCTCTGAATTACTACTGCTTGCTTGCAGTGTCCTATAATGGACCTTCTGCTCTACTTGTGGGACTTCACCACTTGTAGAAACAAATTTATACATTCTTATCTGAATTAGAGAAGCTTTATACACTTGTCATTCAACTGTTTTCCTGTTGAATACTACTTTTCAGTGAATTCTGATGGTTTCAAACACTGGTTTCATGTGAACTAACTCTATTTGAAGGATTTCTGCAGTGTACCACATCCCTTCTCGACTAGACACTTCCATTTTGATGGTTTTCCACTTGTTCTCACACAATTCTATCATAGTCATTAGTATTTGCTATGAATTACTACTGATTTCTAGCTGTGTCCTATTTTGGGCTTTCTACTCTACTTGTTGATCTTCTCCACAAGTACAAACTATATTATACACTCTTCTCTGAGCTTGAGAATCTATATACACTTGTCTTTCAACTGTTTTACTGTTGAATACTACTTTTCAGTGAATTCTGATAGTTTCAAACACTGGTTTAATGTGAACTAACTCTATTTCAAGGATTTCTGCAGTGTACAACATCCTTTCTAGAGTAGACACATTTTGATTATTTTCCACTAGTTCTCACACAATTTTCTGATATTCATTAGTATTTGCTCTGAATTACTACTTATTTCTAGCTGTATCGTATAATGGGCCTTCTGCTCTACTTGTGGGACTTCACCACATGTAGAAACAACTTTAAACACTCTTCTCTGAACTTGAGAAGCTATATTAACTTGTGTTTCAACTGTTTTACAGTTGAATACTACTTTTCAGTGACTTCTAGTGGTTTCAAACACTGGTTTCATGTGAACTAACTCTATTTCAAGGATTTCCTCAGTGTAAAACATCCTTTCTAGTCTAGACACACTTACATTTTGATTGTTTTCCACTTGTTCTCACACAATTCTATGATATTTATTAGTATTTGCTCTGAATTACTACTGATTTCTAGCTGTGTCCTATTTTGGGCTTTCAACTCTACTTGTTGGACTTCTCCACAAGTACAAACTACATTATACACTCTTCTCTGAGCTTGAGAATCTATATACACTTGTCTTTCAACTGTTTTACAGTTGAATACTATTATTCAGTGAATTCTGGTTGTTTCAAACACTGGTTTCATGTGAACTAACTCTATTTCAAGGATTTCTGCAGTGTACAACATACTTTCTAGACTAGACACTTACATTTTATGGTTTTCCACTTGTTCTCACACAATTCTATGACATTCATTAGTATTTGCTCTGAATTACTACTGCTTTCTAGCTGTTTACTATAATGGACTTCTGCTCTACTTGTGGGACTACACCACTTGTAGAAACAACTTTATACATTCTTCTCTGAATTAGAGAAGCTATATACACTTGTCTTTCAACTGTTTTATTGTTGAATACTACTTTTCAGTAAATTCTGATGGTTTCAAACACTGGTTTCATGTGAACTAACTCTATTTCAAGGATTTCTGCAGTGTACAATATCCTTTCTAGACTAGACACATTTTGATTTTTTTCCACTTGTTCTCACACAAGTGAGAGAACATTCATTAGTATTTGCTCTGAATTACTACAGATTTCTAGCTGTGTCCTGTAATGGGCCCTCTGCTCTACTTGTGGGACTTCACCACATGTAAAAACAACTTCATACACACTTCTCTGAACTTGAGAAGCTATATACACTTGTCTTTCAACTGTTTTACAGTTGAATACTATTATTCAGTGAATTCTGGTTGTTTCAAACACTGGTTTCATGTGAACTAACTCCATTTCAAGGATTTCTGCAGTGTACAACATACTTTCTAGACTAGACACTTACATTTTATGGTTTTCCACTTGTTCTCTCACAATTCTATGACATTCATTAGTATTTGCTCTGAATTACTACTGCTTTCTAGCTCTTTCCTATAATGGACTTCTGCTCTACTTGTGGGACTTCACCACTTGTAGAAACAACTTTATACATTCTTCTCTGAATTAGAGAATCTATATACATACACTTGTCTTTCAACTGTTTTATTGTTGAATACTACTTTTCAGTGAATTCTGATGGTTTCAAACACTGGTTTCATGTGAACTAACACTATTTCAAGGATTTCTGCAGTGTACAACATCCTTTCTAGACTAGACACATTTTGATTATTTTCCACTAGTTCTCACACAATTTTCTGATATTCATTAGTATTTGCTCTGAATTACTACTGATTTCTTGCTGTATCCTATAATGGGCCTTCTGCTCTACTTGTGGGACTTCACCACATGTAGAAACAACTTTAAACACTCTTCTCTGAACTTGAGAAGCTATATTAACTTGTGTTTCAACTGTTTTACAGTTGAATACTACTTTTCAGTGACTTCTAGTGGTTTCAAACACTGGTTTCATGTGAACTAACTCTATTTCAAGGATTTCCTCAGTGTAAAACATCCTTTCTAGTCTAGACACACTTACATTTTGATTGTTTTCCACTTGTTCTCACACAATTCTATGATATTTATTAGTATTTGCTCTGAATTACTACTGATTTCTAGCTGTGTCCTATTTTGGGCTTTCAACTCTACTTGTTGGACTTCTCCACAAGTACAAACTACATTATACACTCTTCTCTGAGCTTGAGAATCTATATACACTTGTCTTTCAACTGTTTTACAGTTGAATACTATTATTCAGTGAATTCTGGTTGTTTCAAACACTGGTTTCATGTGAACTAACTCTATTTCAAGGATTTCTGCAGTGTACAACATACTTTCTAGACTAGACACTTACATTTTATGGTTTTCCACTTGTTCTCACACAATTCTATGACATTCATTAGTATTTGCTCTGAATTACTACTGCTTTCTAGCTGTTTACTATAATGGACTTCTGCTCTACTTGTGGGACTACACCACTTGTAGAAACAACTTTATACATTCTTCTCTGAATTAGAGAAGCTATATACACTTGTCTTTCAACTGTTTTATTGTTGAATACTACTTTTCAGTAAATTCTGATGGTTTCAAACACTGGTTTCATGTGAACTAACTCTATTTCAAGGATTTCTGCAGTGTACAATATCCTTTCTAGACTAGACACATTTTGATTTTTTTCCACTTGTTCTCACACAATTCTATGACATTCATTAGTATTTGCTCTGAATTACTACAGATTTCTAGCTGTGTCCTGTAATGGGCCCTCTGCTCTACTTGTGGGACTTCACCACATGTAAAAGCAACTTCATACACACTTCTCTGAACTTGAGAAGCTATATACACTTGTCTTTCAACTGTTTTACAGTTGAATACTATTATTCAGTGAATTCTGGTTGTTTCAAACACTGGTTTCATGTGAACTAACTCTATTTCAAGGATTTCTGCAGTGTACAACATACTTTCTAGACTAGACACTTACATTTTATGGTTTTCCACTTGTTCTCTCACAATTCTATGACATTCATTAGTATTTGCTCTGAATTACTACTGCTTTCTAGCTCTTTCCTATAATGGACTTCTGTTCTACTTGTGGGACTTCACCACTTGTAGAAACAACTTTATACATTCTTCTCTGAATTAGAGAATCTAAATACATACACTTGTCTTTCAACTGTTTTATTGTTGAATACTACTTTTCAGTGAATTCTGAAGGTTTCAAACACTGGTTTCATGTGAACTAACTCTATTTCAAGGATTTCTGCAGTGTACAACATCCTTTCTAGACTAGACACATTTTGATTATTTTCCACTAGTTCTCACACAATTTTCTGATATTCATTAGTATTTGCTCTGAATTACTACTGATTTCTTGCTGTATCCTATAATGGGCCTTCTGCTCTACTTGTGGGACTTCACCACATGTAGAAACAACTTTAAACACTCTTCTCTGAACTTGAGAAGCTATATTAACTTGTGTTTCAACTGTTTTACAGTTGAATACTACTTTTCAGTGACTTCTGGTGGTTTCAAACACTGGTTTCATGTGAACTAACTCTATTTCAAGGATTTCTACAGTGTACAACATCCCTTCTAGAATAGACACTTACATTTTGATGGTTTTCTACTTGTTCTCACACAATTCCATGATATTCATTAATATTTGCTCTGAATTACTACTGATTTCTAGCTGTGTCCTGTAATGGGCCTTCTGCTCCACTTGTGGGACTTCTCCACAAGTACAAACAATATTATACACTCTTTTCTGAATTTTGGAAGCTATATACACTTGTCTTTCAACTGTTTTACAGTTGAAAACTACTTTTCAGTGACTTCTGGTGGTTTCAAACACTGGTTTCATGTGAGCTAACTCTATTTCAAGGATTTCCGCAGTGTACAACATGCTTTCTACACTAGACACTTACATTTTATGGTTTTCCACTTGTTCTCACACAATTCTATGACATTCATTAGTATTTGCTCTGAATTACTACTGCTTTCTAGCTGTTTCCTATAATGGACTTCTGCTCTACTTGTGGGACTTCACCACTTGTAGAAACAACTTTGTACATTCTTCTCTGAATTAGAGAAGCTATATACACTTGTCTTTCAACTGTTTTATTGTTGAATACTACTTTTCAGTGAATTCTGATGGTTTCAAACACTGGTTTCATGTGAACTAACTCTATTTCAAGGATTTCTGCAGTGTACAACATCCTTTCTAGACTAGACACATTTTGATTTTTTTCCACTTGTTCTCACACAATTCTATGACATTCATTAGTATTTGCTCTGAATTACTAAAGATTTCTAGCTGTGTCCTGTAATGGGCCCTCTGCTCTACTTGTGGGACTTCACCACATGTAAAAACAACTTCATACACTCTTCTCTGAACTTGAGAAGCTATATACACTTGTCTTTCAACAGTTTTACAGTTGAATGCTAATTTTCATTGTATTCTAGGGGTTTCAAACACTGTTTTCATGTGAACTAACTCTATATCCAGAATTTCTGCAGTGTACTACATCCTTTCTGGACCAGACACTTACATTTTGATGTCTTTTCCACCTGGTCTCTCACAATTCTGTGATAATCGTTAGTATTTGCTCTGAATTACTACTGCTTGCTTGCAGTGTCCTATAATGGACCTTCTGCTCTACTTGTGGGACTTCACCACTTGTAGAAACAAATTTATACATTCTTATCTGAATTAGAGAAGCTTTATACACTTGTCCTTCAACTGTTTTCCTGTTGAATACTACTTTTCAGTGAATTCTGATGGTTTCAAACACTGGTTTCATGTGAACTAACTCTATTTGAAGGATTTCTGCAGTGTACCACATCCCTTCTCGACTAGACACTTCCATTTTGATGGTTTTCCACTTGTTCTCACACAATTCTATCATAGTCATTAGTATTTGCTATGAATTACTACTGATTTCTAGCTGTGTCCTATTTTGGGCTTTCTACTCTACTTGTTGATCTTCTCCACAAGTACAAACTATATTATACACTCTTCTCTGAGCTTGAGAATCTATATACACTTGTCTTTCAACTGTTTTACTGTTGAATACTACTTTTCAGTGAATTCTGATGGTTTCAAACACTGGTTTAATGTGAACTAACTCTATTTCAAGGATTTCTGCAGTGTACAACATCCTTTCTAGAGTAGACACATTTTGATTATTTTCCACTAGTTCTCACACAATTTTCTGATATTCATTAGTATTTGCTCTGAATTACTACTTATTTCTAGCTGTATCGTATAATGGGCCTTCTGCTCTACTTGTGGGACTTCACCACATGTAGAAACAACTTTAAACACTCTTCTCTGAACTTGAGAAGCTATATTAACTTGTGTTTCAACTGTTTTACAGTTGAATACTACTTTTCAGTGACTTCTGGTGGTTTCAAACACTGGTTTCATGTGAACTAACTCTATTTCAAGGATTTCCTCAGTGTACAACATCCTTTCTAGTCTAGACACACTTACATTTTGATTGTTTTCCACTTGTTCTCACACAATTCTATGATATTTATTAGTATTTGCTCTGAATTACTACTGATTTCTAGCTGTGTCCTATTTTGGGCTTTCAACTCTACTTGTTGGACTTCTCCACAAGTACAAACTACATTATACACTCTTCTCTGAGCTTGAGAATCTATATACACTTGTCTTTCAACTGTTTTACAGTTGAATACTATTATTCAGTGAATTCTGGTTGTTTCAAACACTGGTTTCATGTGAACTAACTCTATTTCAAGGATTTCTGCAGTGTACAACATACTTTCTAGACTAGACACTTACATTTTATGGTTTTCCACTTGTTCTCACACAATTCTATGACATTCATTAGTATTTGCTCTGAATTACTACTGCTTTCTAGCTGTTTACTATAATGGACTTCTGCTCTACTTGTGGGACTACACCACTTGTAGAAACAACTTTATACATTCTTCTCTGAATTAGAGAAGCTATATACACTTGTCTTTCAACTGTTTTATTGTTGAATACTACTTTTCAGTAAATTCTGATGGTTTCAAACACTGGTTTCATGTGAACTAACTCTATTTCAAGGATTTCTGCAGTGTACAATATCCTTTCTAGACTAGACACATTTTGATTTTTTTCCACTTGTTCTCACACAAGTGAGAGAACATTCATTAGTATTTGCTCTGAATTACTACAGATTTCTAGCTGTGTCCTGTAATGGGCCCTCTGCTCTACTTGTGGGACTTCACCACATGTAAAAACAACTTCATACACACTTCTCTGAACTTGAGAAGCTATATACACTTGTCTTTCAACTGTTTTACAGTTGAATACTATTATTCAGTGAATTCTGGTTGTTTCAAACACTGGTTTCATGTGAACTAACTCTATTTCAAGGATTTCTGCAGTGTACAACATACTTTCTAGACTAGACACTTACATTTTATGGTTTTCCACTTGTTCTCTCACAATTCTATGACATTCATTAGTATTTGCTCTGAATTACTACTGCTTTCTAGCTCTTTCCTATAATGGACTTCTGCTCTACTTGTGGGACTTCACCACTTGTAGAAACAACTTTATACATTCTTCTCTGAATTAGAGAATCTATATACATACACTTGTCTTTCAACTGTTTTATTGTTGAATACTACTTTGCAGTGAATTCTGATGGTTTCAAACACTGGTTTCATGTGAACTAACACTATTTCAAGGATTTCTGCAGTGTACAACATCCTTTCTAGACTAGACACATTTTGATTATTTTCCACTAGTTCTCACACAATTTTCTGATATTCATTAGTATTTGCTCTGAATTACTACTGATTTCTTGCTGTATCCTATAATGGGCCTTCTGCTCTACTTGTGGGACTTCACCACATGTAGAAACAACTTTAAACACTCTTCTCTGAACTTGAGAAGCTATATTAACTTGTGTTTCAACTGTTTTACAGTTGAATACTACTTTTCAGTGACTTCTAGTGGTTTCAAACACTGGTTTCATGTGAACTAACTCTATTTCAAGGATTTCCTCAGTGTAAAACATCCTTTCTAGTCTAGACACACTTACATTTTGATTGTTTTCCACTTGTTCTCACACAATTCTATGATATTTATTAGTATTTGCTCTGAATTACTACAGATTTCTAGCTGTGTCCTATTTTGGGCTTTCAACTCTACTTGTTGGACTTCTCCACAAGTACAAACTACATTATACACTCTTCTCTGAGCTTGAGAATCTATATACACTTGTCTTTCAACTGTTTTACAGTTGAATACTATTATTCAGTGAATTCTGGTTGTTTCAAACACTGGTTTCATGTGAACTAACTCTATTTCAAGGATTTCTGCAGTGTACAACATACTTTCTAGACTAGACACTTACATTTTATGGTTTTCCACTTGTTCTCACACAATTCTATGACATTCATTAGTATTTGCTCTGAATTACTACTGCTTTCTAGCTGTTTACTATAATGGACTTCTGCTCTACTTGTGGGACTACACCACTTGTAGAAACAACTTTATACATTCTTCTCTGAATTAGAGAAGCTATATACACTTGTCTTTCAACTGTTTTATTGTTGAATACTACTTTTCAGTAAATTCTGATGGTTTCAAACACTGGTTTCATGTGAACTAACTCTATTTCAAGGATTTCTGCAGTGTACAATATCCTTTCTAGACTAGACACATTTTGATTTTTTTCCACTTGTTCTCACACAATTCTATGACATTCATTAGTATTTGCTCTGAATTACTACAGATTTCTAGCTGTGTCCTGTAATGGGCCCTCTGCTCTACTTGTGGGACTTCACCACATGTAAAAGCAACTTCATACACACTTCTCTGAACTTGAGAAGCTATATACACTTGTCTTTCAACTGTTTTACAGTTGAATACTATTATTCAGTGAATTCTGGTTGTTTCAAACACTGGTTTCATGTGAACTAACTCTATTTCAAGGATTTCTGCAGTGTACAACATACTTTCTAGACTAGACACTTACATTTTATGGTTTTCCACTTGTTCTCTCACAATTCTATGACATTCATTAGTATTTGCTCTGAATTACTACTGCTTTCTAGCTCTTTCCTATAATGGACTTCTGTTCTACTTGTGGGACTTCACCACTTGTAGAAACAACTTTATACATTCTTCTCTGAATTAGAGAATCTAAATACATACACTTGTCTTTCAACTGTTTTATTGTTGAATACTACTTTTCAGTGAATTCTGATGGTTTCAAACACTGGTTTCATGTGAACTAACTCTATTTCAAGGATTTCTGCAGTGTACAACATCCTTTCTAGACTAGACACATTTTGATTATTTTCCACTAGTTCTCACACAATTTTCTGATATTCATTAGTATTCGCTCTGAATTACTACTGATTTCTTGCTGTATCCTATAATGGGCCTTCTGCTCTACTTGTGGGACTTCACCACATCTTGAAACAACTTTAAACACTCTTCTCTGAACTTGAGAAGCTATATTAACTTGTGTTTCAACTGTTTTACAGTTGAATACTACTTTTCAGTGACTTCTGGTGGTTTCAAACACTGGTTTCATGTGAACTAACTCTATTTCAAGGATTTCCTCAGTGTACAACATCCTTTCTAGACTAGACACACTTACATTTTGATTGTTTTCCACTTGTTCTCACACAATTCTATGATATTTATTAGTATTTGCTCTGAATTACTACTGATTTCTAGCTGTGTCCTATTTTGGGCTTTCTACTCTACTTGTTGGACTTCTCCACATTTACAAACTACATTATACACTCTTCTCTGAGCTTCACAATCTATATACACTTGTCTTTCAACTGTTTTACAGTTGAATACTATTATTCAGTGAATTCTGGTTGTTTCAAACACTGGTTTCATGTGAACTAACTCTATTTCAAGGATTTCTGCAGTGTACAACATACTTTCTAGACTAGACACTTACATTTTATGGTTTTCCACTTGTTCTCACACAATTCTATGACATTCATTAGTATTTGCTCTGAATTACTATTGCTTTCTAGCTGTTTCCTATAATGGACTTCTGCTCTACTTGTGGGACTTCACCACTTGTAGAAACAACTTTATACATTCTTCTCTGAATTAGAGAAGCTATATACACTTGTCTTTCAACTGTTTTATTGTTGAATACTACTTTTCAGTGAATTCTGATGGTTTCAAACACTGGTTTCATGTGAACTAACTCTATTTCAAGGATTTCTGCAGTGTACAACATCCTTTCTAGACTAGACACATTTTGATTTTTTTCCACTTGTTCTCACACAATTCTATGACATTCATTAGTATTTGCTCTGAATTACTAAAGATTTCTAGCTGTGTCCTGTAATGGGCCCTCTGCTCTACTTGTGGGACTTCACCACATGTAAAAACAACTTCATACACTCTTCTCTGAACTTGAGAAGCTATATACACTTGTCTTTCAACAGTTTTACAGTTGAATGCTAATTTTCATTGTATTCTAGGGGTTTCAAACACTGTTTTCATGTGAACTAACTCTATATCCAGGATTTCTGCAGTGTACTACATCCTTTCTGGACCAGACACTTACATTTTGATGTCTTTTCCACCTGGTCTCTCACAATTCTGTGATACTCATTAGTATTTGCTCTGAATTACTACTGCTTTCTTGCACTGTCCTATAATGGACCTTCTGCTCTACTTGTGGGACTTCACCACTTGTAGAAACAACTTTATACATTCTTATCTGAATTAGAGAAGCTTTATACACTTGTCCTTCAACTGTTTTCCTGTGGAATACTAATTTTCAGTTAATTCTGATGGTTTCAAACACTGGTTTCATGTGAACTAACTCTATTTCAAGGATTTCTGCAGTGTACAACATCCTTTCTAGACTAAACACTTACATTTTGATGTCTTTTTTACTTGGTCTCTCACAATTCTTGATACTCATTAGTATTTGCTCTGAATTACTACTGCTTTCATGCAGTGCCCTATAATAGCCCTTCTGCTCTACTTGTGGGACTTCACCACATGTAGAAACAACTTCATACACTCTTCTCTGAACTTGAGAAGCTATATACACTTGTCTTTCAACTGTTTTACAGTTGAAAACTACTTTTCAGTGACTTCTGGTGGTTTCAAACACTGGTTTCATGTGAACTAACTCTATTTGAAGGATTTCTGCAGTGTACAACATCCCTTCTAGACTAGACACTTCCATTATGATGGTTTTCCACTTGTTCTCACACAATTCTATGATATTCATTAGTATTTGCTCTGAATTACTACTGATTTCTAGCTGTGTCTTATTTTGGCCTTTCTACTCTACTTGTTGATCTTCTCCACAAGTACAAACTATATTATACACTCTTCTCTGAGCTTGAGAATCTATATACACTTGTCTTTCAACTGTTTTATTGTTGAATACTACTTTTCAGTGAATTCTGATGGTTTCAAACACTGGTTTCATGTGAACTAACTCTATTTCAAGGATTTCTGCAGTGTACAACATCCTTTCTAGACTAGACACTTACATTTTGATGTCTTTTTTACTTGGTCTCTCACAATTCTGTGATACTCATTAGTATTTGCTCTGAATTACTACTGCTTTCATGCAGTGCCCTATAATAGCCCTTCTGCTCTACTTGTGGGACTTCACCACATGTAGAAACAACTTCATACACTATTCTCTGAACTTGAGAAGCTATATACACTTGTCTTTCAACTCTTTTATTGTTGAATACTACTTTTCAGTGAATTCTGATGGTTTCAAACACTGGTTTCATGTGAACTAACTCTATTTCAAGGATTACTGCAGTGTACAACATCCTTTCTAGACTAGACACTTACATTTTGATGTCTTTTTTACTTGGTCTCTCACAATTCTGTGATACTCATTAGTATTTGTCTGAATTACTACTGCTTTCATGCAGTGCCCTATAATAGCCCTTCTGCTCTACCTGTGGGACTTCACCACATGTAGAAACAACTTCATACACTCTTCTCTGAACTTGAGAAGCTATATACACTTGTCTTTCAACTGTTTTACAGTTGAAAACTACTTTTCAGTGATTTCTGGTGGTTTCAAACACTGGTTTCATGTGAACTAACTCTATTTGAAGGATTTCTGCAGTGTACAACTTCCCTTCTAGACTACACATTTACATTTTGATGGTTTTCCACTTGTTCTCACACAATTCTATGATATTCATTAGTATTTGCTCTGAATTACTACTGATTTCTAACTGTATCCTATAATGGGCCTTCTGCTCTACTTGTGGGACTTCACCACATGTAGAAACAACTTTAAACACTCTTCTCTGAACTTGAGAAGCTATATTAACTTGTGTTTCAACTGTTTTACAGTTGAATACTACTTTTCAGTGACTTCTGGTGGTTTCAAACACTGGTTTCATGTGAACTAACTCTATTTCAAGGATTTCCTCAGTGTACAACATCCTTTCTAGACTAGACACACTTACATTTTGATTGTTTTCCACTTGTTCTCACACAATTCTATGATATTTATTAGTATTTGCTCTGAATTACTACTGATTTCTAGCTGTGTCCTATTTTGGGCTTTCTACTCTACTTGTTGGACTTCTCCACAAGTACAAACTACATTGTACACTCTTCTCTGAGCTTGAGAATCTATATACACTTGTCTTTCAACTGTTTTACAGTTGAATACTATTATTCAGTGAATTCTGGTTGTTTCAAACACTGGTTTCATGTGTACTAACTCTATTTCAAGGATTTCTGCAGTGTACAACATCCTTTCTAGACTAGACACTTACATTTTATGGTTTTCCACTTGTTCTCACACAATTCTATGATATTCATTAGTATTTGCTCTGAATTACTACTGCTTTCTTGCAGTGTCCTATAATAGCCCTTCTGCTCTATTGTGTGACTTCACCACATGTAGAAACAACTTTATACACTCTTCTCTGAACCTGAGTAGCTATATAAACTTGTCTTTCAACTGTTTTACAGTAGAATACTACTTTTCATTGAATTCTGTTGTTTTCAAACACTGGTTTCATGTGAACTAACTCTATTTCAAGGATTTCTGCAGTGTACAACATCCTTTATGAACTAGACACTTACATTTTGATGGTTTTCCACTTGTTCTCACACAATTCTATGATATTCATTAGTATTTGCTCTCAATTACTGCTAATTTCTATCTGTGTCATATAATGGGCCTTCTGCTCTACTTGTGGGACTTCTCCACAACTACAAACAACATTATACACTCTTCTCTGAACTTGAGAAGCTATATAGACTTGTCTTTCAACTGTTTTACAGTTGAAAACTTTCTTTTTTGTGACTTCTGGTGGTTTTAAACACTGGTTTCATGTGAACTAACTCTATTTCAAGGATTTCTGCAGTGTACAACATCCCTTCTAGATTAGACACTTACATTTTGATGGTTTTCCACTTGTTCTCACACAATTCTGTGATACTCATTAGTATTTGCTCTGAATTAATACTGCTTTCTTTTTTTTTAAATTCTTTATTGATTAAGGTGTCACATATTTGTCCTCATCCCCCCATTCCCATCCCACACCCCTCCCCATGGATGCCCCAACCCCCTGTTGAACTTAACCATTGGTTAGGCTCATATGCATGCACACAAGACCTTTGGTTGATCTCTCCCCCCTCCCCCCACCCTCCCCTATCCTCCCTCTGAGGCCCGATAGTCCGATCGATGCCTCCTTGTTTCTGGTTCTTTTCTTGTTCATCAGTCTATGTTGTTCATCATTTCCCCTAGATGAGCGAAATCATGTGTCACTAGAGATATACTTATAAGAATTGAATGTGAGATGAGCAATAATAGTTATGCTCACAGGCAAATGAATCAGCCTGTAGTGAGTTTCTTTCTGGACCAATAGTTCTTTTGAGACCCAATATCAATGTCCACCAGTTCCTTATGAGTACATATGGGCACTGACCCCTCAGCTCTGGATGGTGGAGAAATTGTGGTAATGCAGGTCTGACTCCCTCTGGTTTGGTCTCGGCCGGACCCAGGGGCACGGCTTCACCCGGATCCAGCGGCCCACGGCCTCACCCGGACCCGGGACCCAGTCTCACCCGGATCCAGGGGCACACGGCCTCGCCCAGACCCAGGATTCAGCTTTACCTGGACCCAGGGGCACATGGCCTCACCCGGACCCAGGGGTGCGTGGCCTCTCCTGGCCCTGGGACCCAGCCTCACCCGGATCCAGGGGCACACGGCCTCGCCCGGACCCGGGATCTAGCTTCCCCCGGACCCAGGGGCATGTGGCCTCACCCGGACCCAGGGGCGCGTGCCCTCTCCCAGACCCAGGGTCGCGTGGCCTCACCCGGATCCAGGGGCCCACGGCCTCACGTGGACCTGGGACCCAGGCTCACCCGGATGCAGGGGCCCACGGCTTCACCCAGACCCGGGACCCAGCCTCACCCGGATCCAGGGGCACACGGCCTCGCCCAGACCCAGGATTCAGTTTAACCTAGGTTAATATCTAAGAAAGTGTTTCAAACACTAGAAATACGTGAATAACGGGCCTTAATATCTGTCACACATTGTTTCCTGACAAGCAAATCGTGTTCAAAGAACATAGAACCGAGTTGGATGCTGTTTACATTTATAATTAAGAGACAATGAGTTGGCGTTTTTGAAAGAGGCCCGGTTAGGCCATTAAACAGGAAGTGATGACGTCACCAAGGGGAGGGGCCACGAGGGCAGGTTTAATTGATACCAGGAGATAATGATTTAGCCGGGGGCCCAGCTGGGTGTGATGACGACATTGAAGTTAGTTCTGGTGTTAGGGTTAGAGAATTGGGGTTCTGGCTAGGGTTAGGGTTAGGATAAGGGTTCGGGCTAGGTAGGGTTCAGGCTCAGAATAGGGCTAGGTTTAGGCTTAGGGTTAGAGGGTTAGGGACAGGGTTATTGTCACAGTGTAGTAAGGTTGGGTATTCACGATGAATGAGCTTCAACCACTGGACAAATTGCAGTGTAGCACTGAGCATTTACAACTCCAGACTAGGGAAATATTTAGAAATGTGCTTCACACAATAGGAATACATATTCCAATAGACTGAAAATCTGAACAGCACAATTTTGTCATTGGGAAATCTTGTTCAAACCGCTGAGAACCGAGTGTGACACTGTTTACATTTATTTTTCCCGTCAAAAGGAGTTGGCGTTTTCGGGAAAAGGAGTTGGTGAAACACTGAAAAATTCATTTTCCTAGAACTATAGAATAGTATGAAAGTATTGAGAACACTATGAAATAAAAATGTTAGTTAGGCTAGGGTTCCAAATAGTGTTTTAAAATACCTTTTAAAAGCTGTTATGACACCCGTGTTAAAATGAAAACTCTCAGAGCTCAAAACAACAGAACAGGGAGATGTCTCAGAGTGTCTCTAGAACTCTTGGAATACGTTTTAGAACATAAACATCTCTACTGAATTTTGAAATACTAAGAATTTGTATCCAAAGCGCTGTAAAAAGTAGGGTAGACTTTCAAGTGGTAATAATGGTTAAAGTATGGTATATTTGTAAAAAACGCTGTTTCACCAATTTGGAATTCACAATGAAGGAGCTTGAGACACTGGAAGAGAGAGACTCCAACTCGGGCAATTCAGAATGAAAACCTAGGTTAATATCTAAGACAGTGTTTCAAACACTAGAAATACGTGAATAAAGGGCCTTAATATCTGTCACACATTGTTTCCTGACAAGCAAATCATGTTCAAAGAAGATAGACCCGAGTTGGAAGCTATTTACATTTATAATTAAGAGACAATGAGTTGGCGTTTTTGAAAGAGGCCTGGTTATTCCATTAAACAGGAAATGGTGTTGTCACCAAGGGGTGGGGCCAAGAGGGCAGGTTTAATTGATACCAGGAGATAATGATTTAGCCTGGGGCCCTGCTGGGAGTGAAGATGTCATTGAGGTTAGTTCTGGTGTTAGGGTTAGAGAATTGGGGTTCTGGCTAGGGTTAGGGATAAGATAAGGGTTCGGGCTAGATAGGGTTCATGCTCAGGATAGGGCTAGGTTTAGGCTTAGGGTTAGAGGGTTAGGGAAAGGGTTTCGGTCACAGTGCTGTAAGGTTGGGTATTCACAATGAATGAGCTTCAACCACTGGACAAATTGGAGTGTAGCACTGAGAATTTACAACTCCAGACTAGGGAAATATTTACAAATGTGCTTCACACAATAGGAATACATATTCCAATAGACTGAATATCTGAACAGCACAATTTTGTCACTGGGAAATCTTGTTAAAACCGCTGAGAACCGAGTGTGACACTGTTTACATTTATTGTTCCCGTCAAAAGGAGTTGGCGTTTTCGGGAAAAGCAGTTGGTGAAACACTGAAAAATTCATTTTCCTAGAACTATAGAATAGTATGAAAGTATTGAGAACACTATGAAATCAAAATGTTAGTTAGGCTAGGGTTCCAAGTAGTGTTTTAAAGTACCTTTAAAAATCCGGTATGACACCCGTGTTAAAATGAAAACTCTCAGAGCTCAAAACAACAGAACAGGGGGATGTCTCAGAGTGTCTCTAGAACTCTTGGAATACGTTTTAGAAAACGAACATCTCTACTGAATTTTGAAATACTGAGAATTTGTATCCAAAGCGCTGTGAAAAGTAGGGTAGACTATCAAGTGGTAATAATGGTTAAAGTTCTGGTATATTTGTAAAAAACGCTGTTTCAGCAAATTGGAACTCACAATGAAGGAGCTTGAGACACTGGAAGAGAGAGACTCCAACTTGGGCAATTCACAATGAAAACCTAGGTTAATAACTAAGACAGTGTTTCAAACACTAGAAATACGTGAATAAAGGGCCTTAATATCTGTCACACATTGTTTCCTGACAAGCAAATCGTGTTCAAAGAACATAGAACCGAGTTGGAAGCTGTTTACATTTATAATTAAGAGACAATGAGTTGGCCTTTTTGAAAGAGGCCTGGTTAGGCCATTAAACAGGAAGTGATGACTTCACCAAGGGGGAGGGGCCACGAGGGCAGGTTTAATTGATACCAGGAGATAATGATTTAGCCTGGGGCCCAGCTGGGAGTGCTGATGTCATCGAGGTTAGTTCTGGTGTTAGGGTTAGAGAATTGGGGTCTAGACAGGGTTAGGGATAGGATAAGGGTTCGGGGTAGGTAGGGTTCAGGCTCAGGTTAGGGCTAGGTTTAGGGTTAGGGTTAGAGTGTTAGGGACAGGGTTAAGGTCACGGTGCTGTAAGGGTGGGTATTCACAATGAATGAGCTTCAACCACTGGACAAATTGGAGTGTAGCACTGAGAATTTACAACTCTAGGGAAATATTTAGAAATGTGCTTCACACACTTGGAATACATATTACAATAGACTAAATATCTGAACAGCACAATTTTGTCACTGGGAAATCTTGTTCAAACCGCTGAGAACCGAGTGTGACACTGTTTACATTTATTTTTCCCGTCAAAAGGAGTTGGCGTTTTCGGGAAAAGGAGTTGGTGAAACACTGAAAAATTCATTTTCCTAGAACTATAGAATAGTATGAAAGTATTGAGAACACTATGAAATCAAAATGTTAGTTAGGCTAGGGTTCCAAGTAGTGTTTTAAAGTACCTTTAAAAAGCCGGTATGACACCCGTGTTAAAATGAAAACTCTCAGAGCTCAAAACAACAGAACAGGGGGATGTCTCAGAGTGTCTCTAGAACTCTTGGAATACGTTTTACAAAACAAACATCTCTACTGAATTTTGAAATACTGAGAATTTGTATCCAAAGCGCTGTGAAAAGTAGGGTAGACTATCAAGTGGTAATAATGGTTAAAGTACTGGTATATTTGTAAAAAATGCTGTTTCAGCAAATTGGAACTCACAATGAAGGAGCTTGAGACACTGGAAGAGAGAGACTCCAACTCGGGAAATTCACAATGAAAACCTAGGTTAATCTCTAAGAAAGTGTTTCAAACACTAGAAATACGTGAATAAAGGGCCTTAATATCTGTCACAGATTGTTTCCTGACAAGCAAATCCTGTTCAAAGAACATAGAACTGAGTTGGATGCTATTTACATTGGTAATTAAGAGACAATGAGTTGGCCTTTTGAAACAGGCCTGGTTAGGCCATTAAACAGGAAGTGATGACGTCACCAAGGGGGAGGGGCCATGAGGGCAGGTTTAATTGATCCCAGGAGATAATGATTTAGCAGGGGGCCCAGCTAGGGGTGATGACGTCATCGAGGTTAGTTCTGGTGTTAAGGTTAGAGAATTGGGGTTCTGGCTAGGGTTAGGGTTAGGATAAGGGTTCGGGCTAGGTAGGGTTCAGGCTCAGGTTAGGGCTAGGTTTAGGCTTAGGGTTAGAGGGTTAGGGACAGGGTTAAGGTCACGGTGCAGTAAGGTTGGGTATTCACAATGAATGAGCTTCAACCACTGGACAAATTGGAGGGTAGCACTGTTATAGTAATATTGATAAGAATAATATAGAATAAGTATCAAAATGTGGAATTACAGTGTGATATTAAAATATGATGTTAAAAATATTGAATGTAATGTAAATAGGTTGATTAAACACCCCTGAGTGGCCTGTATGTAGAAAAAAAAAAGTAAAGTTATCTGTTCTTTATATGTAAAACCAGATATGCAAGGCTCCTGTGACCCGCTGATAAGACACACTGAAGACGCCCATCTAGGCACATAAAAATAGGAAGCACCTGAGGAAGATTAGAGAGGCTTGCTCTGCTCCTCCACAGATGGTCACTCTCCACCCCCCTTTCTGCATCTGCCCAAGCTCTGCTGTGGACCGTGAGTCCAAACAGTGAGCCGGAAAGTGAGGCCTCAAGCAAGACGCTGAGCCGCAGCTGCAATATCCAATGTCCAGTGTGTGTGTCTGTCTGCGCGGATCCCCGGATGGCCTGCCGAGGTCTGGAAACCACCAGGACTCTGGTAAATAAACCGTGTGTGATTCTTGCATTGCATGTCTGTCTCCTGTGTAATTAATGCTCGGTCAATATTAAGTAAGTACCTTGGGTTGTACGTGTCAGTTTAGAGACTGGCTGAGGCACCCTTGGTCACCTGTGCTTACGTCCCTGAAGGAGAAATTGGGACAATTGGTGTAGTCGGCAGTTGCTAAATTAAAATTGGACATTAAGGGGGTAAGTGAAACCAAATTTCCTAAATTATTTTTTCTAAATTGCTCCCGGCACAGCGGAGATCAATTTGAATAAGAGAGAAAAGGGGCTGAAACCGGTTTGGCTCAGTGGACAGAGCGTCGGCCTGCGGACTGAAAGGTCCCGGGTTCGATTCCGGTCAAGGGCATGTACCTTGGTTGCGGGCACATCCCCAGTGGGGGGTGTGCGGGAGGCAGCTGATCGATGTTTCTCTCTCATCGATATTTCTAACTCTCTATCCCTCTCTCTTCCTCTCTGTAAAAAATCAATAAAATATATTTAAAAAAAAAAAAAAAAAAAAAAAAAAAAAAAAAAGAGAGAAAAGGGGAAGCTTCTAGCCAAATCTGACGTCAAGTGTTGGGCCTGCTAAGAGCAGATAATGTCGTCCACCCAAACCCGAAAGTAATCAGGCATAGAGAACCGATCGGTGTCACTTCTGAAAAACCTTGAGCTTGCTTCAAACTAAAAGTTGTCCACCGTAAGGGCACGCCCAGGAGAGGCTGACTCCCAAAGGCAAACGCCGGAGGGTCCTAGCAGTTTCTCTGCCCAAGCGGAGCCGTGCAGAAGGGTTATATCTGCCAACCGTTTACGCAAGCAAGTGGCTGTGGAGGCAGCCAAGAGGAAGGACACGCGAAAGGGGAAACTAGGCTTGAGAAATCGGTGGAGGGACCCAAGTTGGCGGGTTATACCAACCGACAGCTTACGTAGGCAGCACAACCGTGGCATAAACGGGACGGAGGAATTGTGGCTGGAAGGAATAATTCTCTCATTGCAAATTACGGAAAGAAAGAGGAATATATATATAAATATAGATTTTATAAATGAATGGCAGAGCATAAATTACAAAACAGGATCCTGAATTTCTTAAGAAAGGCTCACAATTATCTCTTTCTTTGCAATATATACCTGACTGAAGTCCAGAGGGAAACTTCCCCTTGTGCCATCTATCCCTTTGGGAGAGCAGGTCCTAAAATAATAATTTGTCTGGACTGCCTTCAAGATAGGAAGGAAGATTAAAATGGAATAACTCAGAAGCTTCTAGCAGAAACTAAGGAGGAATAAAGAACGACTAGCTAACATACCGGCCGAAAGTAAATGGTGCACCCTAGAGGACAGCCTCAGGGAGAAATGCAAGGTCAGATACACTCCCAGATTGGGAGAGAAAGTAATCAATAACCCTGATACATTAATACCAGTAATTCAAAGGGCTTCACCTGAAGAGGTGATCCCAATACTTCTACATACAATTCATAATCTTCAGGAAGATAATGATAAAGGCAAAAGATTAGCACAAAAGGTGATAGGACAATATTCTAGCAAGCCAGCCATAGTAAGAAAAAAGGTGGTGAGGAAGGAAGGAACAGAAGGTGAAGGAGAGACAGTAGAATTTTCCTCCTTCACCACACAAGAAATGAATTAACTTAGAGGCCTATTAATAAAGGGAGAACTGACAGACATTGATTGGTTACTACATCTGTATGAGAAGAGAGGCCACACCGTTATGATCAGTGCAGATGAATTATCACAAGTAATTGATGCAATAGAACACCCAAAACTAAGAGAACAACTACTAAAAGACATAGAACAGCAAGGAAGACAGGCACTGGCGTCTATATGGCACTGGGTGTCTAAGGCTTGGAAAAAGTCTTTTCCCCATATAGATTTCTCCTCATCACAATTTTCAAAACCATGGAATAATATAGGCCAGCTCCAACATCAATTGAGGAAATTAACTATCCTTAATGGAATATACCATGGAGATAATCCCTGGGAAGCCACTAATGTGGATGGCATCATAAGCTGTCTAATTAAAAATGCACCCGAGGGATATAAAATACAAATGCAAAATTTATTAGCAGGGTCAAGAACCCCAAATGAGATTAAGGAAAAAATCACCCTCCATCAGGACATGATTACAGATAAAAAATTCACCTTTGTAGCAAAGGAGGAGAGAACACAAAATTACTCTTTAAAAAATAAATAAATAAATAAATAAATAAATAAATAAATAAATAAATAAATAAATAATAAAATAAAATAAAATAAAATAAGGAAGGAAATAAGGGGACCCCAGAATATGTATAGAAATAATAATAATTTCCAGAACAAGGGAAGAAATTGGACACAACCAAAGCCATGCCTAGCACAGCAAAAACCTTACTGGAAGGTGAATAACCCTTTCTTTAAAAGGGGACCCCCACAAAACCCATTTACAAAAAATCAATCTGGAAATTCATTCAATAAAACCCAATCCAGAAACCCCTTCCCCACTTACCAATCTAAGAATAACCCATTTCAACAACAACCCAGAAATAATCCATTCAGACAACAGGGAAACTACCAAGGCCCCCGCCCCCAATGGAAGGGCAACCAAGGGGGCATAAGAAGAAACTAACCTCTCTTGCTCTAGCAGACGAGTTTTATAGGGAAAATGATAAGAGGCCATATATTACTTTGAATATAAAACCCCAAGATGATTTAATCTTACCTAAAACATTTTTAATATACACTGGATCCCAAATCTCTTTAATGGCCATAGATAATATACCCACAAAATCCTGTGAAAACACAGGATTTCTATTGAAAGAATCACAGGAAATATTATTAAGGCAAATCCAATACACTGTAAAATACTGTACAGAAATAGACAGATTAAAGAATACATTGGGATTCTACAGGAAGAACAGTACCAAATAAGGTCATCAATAAATTAGACTCACTTAAAAGCCCCACATCAAAAAAGGAAGCACAACAAGTTGTGGGATTATTTATGATTTGGAAACAACACATACCATATCTGTCAGACATAGCAAAACCTATATACAAAGTAACTAGAAAAGCAGTAAACTTCCAATGGAATAAAGAACAGAAAGAAGCTTTCCAACAATTAAAACACTACATCCACCTCTTTTCTCAACTACAAAATATACAACCAGGTGACAAGGTAGTTCTAGATATTGCTTTTATATCAGAACATGGTAATTGGGGACTATATAAAAAAGGGAAAGATGACCATAAGCTAATGCCAGTAGGATTCTGGTCCAAGAAATTTCCATACTCTCATTTTAAATACTCATATTTTGAGAAATTGATTTGGACTTTATATGCAGCACTGCTACACACAGAACCTCTGACAGGACAACAGCCAATAACAGTCAGGAGCACCCTGCCTCTTAAGGCATGGTTAAATATGTCAGCGGAAGAGTTGGCAGGTAACCAAATTGAAGAAAAGGTACTCGCGTGGAAGTGGTACATAAACACGCGTTGTATCAGCGGCTCCGGAGAACCAGCCCTCCTCACCGAGGAGGTAAACAAACTTGAGGTGGAGCCACCCACCTGTGCCAACAAGTTTGAACCTATAGAGACATCTATAGGTGTACAGGGGCCAAAATACACCCCTGTCTTTAAAAATGCCTGGTTTACAGACGGATCAGCCCCCGTATCCGGTGACCACAACACCGGGAGGGCAGCAGCCTTCATTCCCGCGACACAACAAGCTCTCACTGTGTCTGGTGAGTCCAATTCTGCACAACATGCAGAACTTATAGCCGCATATATGGCTATACAGGAAGCAGTGCGGACACAAAAACAAAATATATATATTTACAGACTCTTGGGCAGTATATAATGGCATTATATTATGGTCAGGAAAATGGAAACAAACTAATTGGCAAATTAATGGCAAAGATTTATGGTCTAGAGAATATTGGGAAGAGATATATATTTTATCACAAAAGATAAAAATATATGTAACACACGTCAATGCACATGCTAGTGACAGCTCTAAAACAACACTATACAACAAAATAGTAGATCAACTAGCAAAAGGACTAACACCAGGAAATAACCTCACTATCACTGACAAATCTAAATCTTTAGCAATAACATTAGCATTAAAAAAGGAAGATAACAATTCTTACTCCTTGCCACCAATTCCATCAATTAAATTAAAAAAGGAAGATGGAAAATACAAAATACAACCTCCAGAATTAGAAATGAAATTGACCATACCATTTATCACACAAATACATCAAACATTAGGACACATAGGACAATCAGCACTTATAAACTGGTTTCTAAAAAGAAACATAAAAGCCCCAATCAGAGACATTAAATCAGCCATAAATGCATGCACTGTTTGCAAAGGAACACACATGTTCCGCACACTTCAGCCACCTAGAATGAATAAACCATATATACCCAACCAACTCTTACAGATAGATTTTATTGGACCTTTAAAAGTACCATATTCACAAAAATATGCATGCACATTAGTGGATGTAAATACAGGAATCCTTGCTGCCACAGCATCGTCACATCCAGATGCAAATACAACATTACGCTCCCTAAATACCTGGATGATGCATTTTGGCCCGCCACAAATCATAGATCAAGGATCACACTTTACTGCCACATCTGTACAAAAGTTGGCAGCAGAATATGACATAGATTGGAACTTTCACTTATCATACAACCCAACAGCAGCAGGAACAATTGAAAGGCACAATGGACTCCTCAAACATAAAATGCAAACATTATTGATGGATAATAAATATCCATCTTTACAAGTTCTTTTAAATAAAGCATGCCTTTTATTGAATTCTAGACCTAGACAGAACAGACCCTCCCCCCTAGAACAACTATATCTTCCACACATTGAAAATATCAATGAATACCAATTCATCCCTCCACCTAGAACAAATAGGAAAATTCCTTACAAAATCTTAACAAAAAACTCTAAAGATAACTCCTTGTCCTTGCAGGAAATCATAGCTGACAGCGGAGCCTCACTTTACTGGACAGTAAATGATAAGGGAGAACTACAACAAACCAAAATCCAAAACACACAACCAAGATTTTAAATGAACATTATATTATTTATTTATTGTCTTATCTCAGCCATAATCACTCTTACACTCCTCCTGCCACTCATATCATACATTGAACAGAATGTACACAAGAATATTTGCCAGGAGAAACAGCTGTACGTTTTCATGCTCTACTCAGAGACTATATTGCCATAGGAGAACAAGCAATCTATTCTGCTTACAGATACCCAAGCTCACTTCCACCATTAACAACCCCAAATGAATTATTCAATATAATTTGCATATGAGACTTAAATGCAGAATATTTGACACCACCTTGGAACTATATCCCTGCAATCTCTCAGAGAGAACTTGAAGACAGAGAAAGATGGGAACATATGATGGAACTAGATGGCCCAGAGGAATTTTCCACTGGACATTGATTTTACTCTTTACTAATATTCTTGTTAATGATGTTATTTCTAGTGCTTCTAGCACTACAACTACTTTTAGTACTTCTACTAATGCTGATATTACTCCTGAAGTGCCTGCTACTGCTTTACCTATTACTACTTTTCCTACTACTATTACTACTACTAATACTGGCAAGCCAGATACCATAAAACCAGCTATAGCCCATAAATTATCCATACAACTAACTAAACCAAACAAACATTATGTTTTCCACCACCCAGTCACACTTACAGCAAATAACTCAATCTTTTCACTAACTATAGGTGATTTTTCTTTCAATACTTCTTTACAATATTACTCCACATACAAGATGTGTCCATCATATTACCACCCAGATTTTTGCCAACTTAAAATATTGAATTATGTACAAAATTCTATGAGAACATATGGTCACACTCAATTGAAAGAATGCATTTCCCAACAATGGTTTCAGGACTCTCTGTCTCTGAGATCAGTTTCCATTATAGATGTCCAATCAAGAGATCCTCCCACAACAACTTATCATATAACTACTGATACCCTTATAACTCTCAATTCCAAATTTATAAACATAGTTCAAAATGTAGATCCATATTTAAATATAGAAAATAATTCATGCATTCAGAGAGCACTAATTAATGTAGTTCCATTTCAAGAACATCTCATGCATTTTTGGTATACAGGAGAACTAGGAGATGAATTTGAGGATTATGATGAATATGATAAATATGAGGAGATGATGAACACAACAGAGGCATCCATACCTACACTCACAACAGAAACACCCATATCAACCTATTTTAACAGACAACCATTCTTTTCACCACCCACCACAAACCCAACCCTACCAGAAGGCTTTCCTATCTCACCATATTATAACATGACACACATTGTAAAAGAAAATGACATAACTTATTATCAATATTATTTAACAGGCTTTCCAAATTTTCCAACATTTGGCAACTTTTGTGTAGGCATTAAATGTCACATGTCAAAGTCTGAATATGGCCCTGTGATGATAACCTTTTTAACTGATGCCATCACACCAGAAGAATATTTAGCTCATGATAACAACTACTGGCCATTTAGACACATACCTCAGATGATGATAGACCTCATTAGTCCTGTCAATTTTGACTCTGGTGAAACTATGCATAAACTTTGGAATTCACCTATGTTTGGCACCATATATCAAATTTGCTTTCCAGCAGCTATATCTAATAATTCCCTCCATATTAATACCACTGGGACAAACTTTACTCATTTTTATACCAAACTAGAACCAGCTATATATTGTGTTGACCCCAACAAGAAATTGGCCAAATCTGTTCTAAATCTATTACAAAGACTAACCCCCAATATGCTATATCCAAATTCTTACAAACTAAGATCACAGCAATTTCTAGGATTCTGGAATATAAATTATACCACCCTTTACTACCCAGATATAATTACACATACCTTTACAGAAATCCCACAAGGAGAACAATTTGTCATGAATTCAACCCACATTTGTTCTAATACCATAGCCATTGGTAAAATTAACCCATCAATTATGCCCTCCTATAACTGCTCTATATTATCCACAAAAAATGACAATGTCTATAACGGATTGGTTGCAGTCTAAAAGATACATACTAGAACAAGCTAATTCCTTAGCAAATTTAACTATGTTTTTCTCTAACTACACACAGAATTTTTTTCCTTTATTCATGTTTAATTCCTCTACAACATCATATCTATTAGATTGCTCCCCAAGTGTCACAGAAATGCTCACCTATGCAATTATTCCTAAACATGATCAACAAGCACGACAACCTACATTTTTAAACCACCCATACTCATATGGACCATTCCCCATTATAAGCTATAGAAATTTTACATTTAGCTACACCTCTACAAACATTCTTTCAAATCTTACCACAGGCCAACAACACCAAACAACCTATACAGTTCTTTATCCCAACTCAACATTAAGACCTACGCCTATACCACTAAATCACTCACATTTTGCTTGCAGAGGATATGACCCACTCATTAGTTTACATTATAATATTTCTTATGGACTAAAACCTACTTCTTGGTTTACAACCTTTGGAGCCTATATTAATCCCTCAAAAGCAAAACGTATAGCTGGATCCTTCACTACTGGTTTTCAATCATATATGCTACATTACTTAGACGGCGGATGGAAAAAATTATTCCTCCACCACCATTCACCCATGACTAATCATTCTCTTCTACTCTTCACTGATTTCTACTATATACCTAATATTGCTGATAAATGTTATAATAACCTATTAGAACCATGCAAAGAGGTTGCTACAATTCTACGACATGCTTAAGAACCTTACATTTCTCACCTGTCTATTCTTATGGCATTACAAAACCTGCACCTAAACTTCTTGAGGCCCAATCAGTAATTACACAAATCAATAACCCAGGTAGACTAATTTTCCAACCACAGATTCAGAGAACTACCATATACTTCTCACCAGATGATTTTCTAGCCTCCTCATTAGTCAAAGCTTGTGCAGATGTAGAACCCCCAATTCCAATCAGAAATGCACCATTCCCTCAAAAATTTAGACAACATTCAGGAAGGAAACTCTTACAACTAGACGCAGCTTCCTTTGCATTGGCATCAATCGCAGCATCTGTATCTATAGCAAATTCAGTTAAAATTAATCAATTAACTAATGCTTTAAATAAATACTTCCACCATACAACCGAATTTGAAACTAAAACATTAGAACTCATCTCTAAATCATTTGACAGTGCCTATCAACTGGCAGCACAAACCCATCAGCTAGTTATGCTCTTATCAGACATAGTTAAGGAACAGGATCACTATATGCACACATTACATCAAGACATAGAGGACATTAATCAAAGATTCCAAAAATACCAATTTAGACAACAATGTCAACTTATACAAAATTCCCTAACACAAGCCCAACGAGACCTTTTGTCTCTCATTGTCAGGGGACAAGGACTGAACCCATTGTGGAATGATGCAATAGCTGCAATTGACTTTACAAAACCTATAGGATGCTCCTACTCAGACTGTGAACTTTCAATACTCACAGCAGTAGGAGGAGAAAACTTAGTGGCATATCCTACATTGAATATACCAATACACATGAACAATAATGAATATGCAATGCCTAATGGAGACATGCCATATGTGGAACCTTATTTCTTCTTAAAATCTTCACTAATACAATTCACTCCAAATATCTTCATTGCATTCCAACCACTATCTGTAGATACATTTCCTGTATCACTTCTTCCACATGACCCAAGACCACTCATGTATAATATAGGCAGACACAACTTTGTCGCCTGCTTTACAAATATCTCTGTATATGATCACACAATAAGGAAGAATGTGAACAACTCCTTCCCTAATTCTTGTCACTTAATCACTAATGCTATGAACATCACCTTTAATAATAAAATATATTATTCATTCTTTGACACCAAAACCTCTCTATACTTCTCACCCTCTTTACCCTTATACCAACGCTTGCAAGAAAAACATTATACTGCACCTCCTACTCTTAATGAATCTTTTAACAAGCTTAGCTCTTTAGAACCCCTTGTAAAAGATACTATGAAGACCTTGAAGTCACAAGCTGAACAACTACATCACTTAGCCTACATCCCAAACGCCGAAACCATCACAACCTTGGAAGACTTGAAAAAACTACACCGTAATTGCAAGACAGCGGACACTCTCCTATCCTTATGGAGGACCGTCCCCTGCACTCCTGATTGGAATTTCATCAACCCCATCGCATGGATTCAGCATGGACTCTCTTCATTTGAAGCTACATGGACTTTAATTAAGGAGATATTATTTGCATTGGCTATTATTTTCCTCTTTTGTTTATTTGTTAAGATTGCTAAAATCATTATATGCCTTATCCCCAATAAAATAAAAAATAATTGATTCCCTTAGGGTAAACCCTTCAGGAATCACCGGGTGGAATGTTATAGTAATAGTGATAAGAATAATATAAAATAAGTATCAAAATGTGGAATTACAGTGTGATATTGAAATATGATGTTAAAAAGTATTGAATGTAATGAAAACAGGTTGATTAAACACCCCTGAGTGGCCTGTATGTAGAAAAAAAAGTAAAGTGATCTGTTCCCCATATGTAAATCCAGATATGCAAGGCTCCTGGCACCCGCTGATAAGACAAACACTGAAGAAGCCCATCTAGGCACATAAAAAGAGGAAGCACCAGAGGAAGATCAGAGAGGCCTGCTCTGCTCCTCCACAGACGGTCACTCTCCACCCTGCTTTCTGCATCTGCTCAAGCTCTGCCGTGGACCATGAGTCCAAACAATGAGCCTGAAAGTGAGGCCTCAAGCAAGACTCTGAGCCGCAGCTGCAACGTCCAACGTCCAGTGTGTGTGTCTGTCGGCGCGAATCCCCGGGTGGCCTGCCGAGGTCTGGAAATCACCAGGACTCTGGTAAATAAACCGTGTGTGATTCGAGCATTGCATGTCTGTCTCCTGTGTAATTTATGCTCGGTCAATATTAAGTAAGTACCTTGGGTCGTACATGTCAGTTTAGAGACAGGCTGAGGCACCCTTGGTCACCTGTGCTTACATCCCTGAAGGAGAAATTGGGACAAGCACTGAGAATTTACAACTCCAGACTGGGGAAATATTTAGAAATATGCTTCACACAATAGGAATACATATTCCAATAGACTGAATATATGAACAGCACAATTTTGTCACTGGGAAATCTTGCTCAAACCGCTGAGAACCGAGTGTGACACTGTTTACATTTATTTTTCCCATCTAAAGGAATTGGCGTTTTCGGGAAAAGGAGTTGGTGAAACACTGAAAAATTCATTTTCCTAGAACTATAGAATAGTATGAAAGTATTGAGAACACTATGAAATAAAAATGTTAGTTAGGCTAGGGTTCCAAGTAGTGTTTTAAAGTACCTTTAAAAAGCCGGTATGACACCCCTGTTAAAATGAATACTCTCAGAGCTCAATATAACAGAACAGGGGGATATCTCAGAGTGTCTCTAGAACTCTTGGAATACGTTTTAGAACACGAACATCTCTACTGAATTTTGAAATACTGAGAATTTGTAACTAAAGCGCTGTGAAAAGTAGGGTAGACTTTCAAGTGGTAATAATGTTTAAAGTACTGGTATATTTGTAAAAAACTCTGTTTCAGCAAATTGGAATTCACAATGAAGGAGCTTCAGACACTGGAAGAGAGATACTCCAACTCGGGCAATTCAAAATGAAAACCTAGGTTAATATCTAAGAAAGTGTTTCAAACACTAGAAATACGTGAATAAAGGGCCTTAATATCTGTCACACATTGTTTCCTGACAAGTAAACCGTGTTCAAAGAACATAGAACCGAGATGGATGCTATTTACATTGATAATTAAGAGACAATGAGTTGGCGTTTTTGAAAGAGGCCTAGTTAGGCCATTAAACAGGAGGTGATGATGTCACCAAGAGGGAGGGGCCACGTGGGCAGGCTTAATTGATCCCAGGTGATAATGATTTGGCCAGGGGACCAGCTGGGAATGATGACGTCATCGAGATTAGTTCTGGTATTAGGGTTAGAAAATTGGGGCTCTGTTCATGGTTAGGGTTAGGATAAGGTTTTGGGCTAGGTAGGGTTCAGGCTCAGGTGTGGGCTAGGTTTAGGGTTTGGGTTAGAGGGTTAGGGACAGGGTTACGGTCTCAGTGTAGTCATGTTGGCTATTCACAAAGAATGAGCTTCAATCACTGGACAATTTGGTGTGTAGCACTCAGAAATTACGACTCCAGACTAGGGAAATATTTAGAAATGTGCTTCACACAATAGGAATACATATTCCAATAGACTGAATATCTGAACCGCACAATTTTGTCACTGGGAAATCTTGTTCAAACAGCTGAGAAGCGAGTGTGACACTGTTTACATTTATTTTTCCCGTCAAAAGGAGTTGGCGTTTTCGGGAAAAGGTTTTGGTGAAACACTGAAAAACTCATTTTCCTAAAGCTATCGAACAGTATGAAAGTATTGAGAACACTATGAAATAAAAATGTTAGTTAGGCTAGGGTTCCAAGTAATGTTTTACTGTGCCTTTAAAAAGCCTGTATGACACCCGTGTTAAAATGAAAATCTCATTGATCAAAACAACAGACCAGGGGAATGGCAGAGTGTCTCTAGAACTCCTGGAATACGTTTTAGAACCCGAACATCTCTACTGAATTTTGAAATACTGAGAATTTGTATGCAAAGCGCTGTGAAAGGTAGGATAGACTGTCAAGTGGTAATAATGTTGAAAGTGCTGGTATATTTGTAAAAAAGGTTGTTTTACCAAATTAGAATTCACAATGAAAAAGCTTGAGACACTGGAAGAGAGAGACTCCAACTCGGGAAATTCACAATGATAACCTAGGTTAATATCTAAGAAAGTGCTTCAAACACTAGGAATACGTGAATAAAGGGCCTTAATATCTGTAACACATTGTTTCCTGACAAGGAAATCGTGTTCAAAGAACATAGAACCGAGTTGAATACTGGTTACATTTATTATTCGGGACAATGAGTTGGCGATTTTGAAAGAAGCCTGGTTAAGCCATTAAACCGGATGTGATGACGTCACCAAGGGGGAGGGGCCACGTGGGCAGGCTTAATTGATCCCAGGTGATAATGATTTGGCCAGGGGACCAGCTGGGAGTGATGACGTCATCGAGATTAGTTCTGGTATTAGGGTTAGAGAATTGGGGCTCTGTTCATGGTTAGGGTTAGGATAAGGTTTTGGGCAAGGTAGGGTTCAGGCTCAGGTGTGGGCTAGGTTTAGGGTTTGGGTTAGAGGGTTAGGGACAGGGTTACGGTCACAGTGTAGTAATCTTGGCTATTCACAATGAATGAGCTTCAATCACTCGACAATTTGGTGTGCAGCACTCAGAACTTAGGACTCCAGACTAGGGAAATATTTAGAAATGTGCTTCACACAATAGGAATACATATTCCAGTAGACTGAATATCTGAACAGCACAATTTTGTCACGGGGAAATCTTGTTCAAACAGCTGAGAAGCGAGTGTGACACTGTTTACATTTATTTTTCCCGTCAAAAGGAGTTGGCGTTTTCGGGAAAAGGTTTTGGTGAAACACTGAAAAACTCATTTTCCTAGAGCTATTGAACAGTATGAAAGTATTGAGAACACGATGAAATAAAAATGTTAGTTAGGCTAGGGTTCCAAGTAATGTTTTACTGTGCCTTTAAGAAGCCGGTATGACACCCGTGTTAAAATGAAAAGTCTCATTGCTCAAAACAACAGGCCAGGGTAATGGCAGAGTGTCTCTAGAACTCCTGGAATACGTTTTAGAACCCGAACATCTCTACTGAATTTTGAAATACTGAGAATTTGTATCCAAAGCGCTGTGAAAGGTAGGATAGACTGTCAAGTGGTAATAATGTTGAAAGTGCTGGTATATTTGTAAAAAAGGTTGTTTTACCAAATTAGAATTCACAATGAAAAAGCTTGAGACACTGGAAGAGAGAGACTCCAACTCGGGAAATTCACAATGATAACCTAGGTTAATATCTAAGAAAGTGCTTCAAACACTGGGAATACGTGAATAAAAGGCCTTAATATCTGTAACACATTGTTTCCTGACAAGGAAATCGTGTTCAAAGAACATAGAACCGAGTTGGATACTGGTTACATTTATAATTCCGGGACAATGAGTTGGCGATTTTGAAAGAAGCCTGGTTAGGCCATTAAACCGGATGTGATGACGTCACCAAGGGGAAGGGGCCACGTGGGCAGGCTTAATTGATCCCAGGTGATAATGATTTGGCCAGGGGACCAGCTGGGAGTGATGATGTCATCGAGATTAGTTCTGGTATTAGGGTTAGAGAATTGGGGCTCTGTTCATGGTTAGGGTTAGGATAAGGTTTTGGGCAAGGTAGGGTTCAGGCTCAGGTGTGGGCTAGGTTTAGGGTTTGGGTTAGAGGGTTAGGGACAGGGTTACGGTCACAGTGTAGTAATGTACTCGACAATTTGGTGTGCAGCACTCAGAACTTAGGACTCCAGACTAGGGAAATATTTAGAAATGTGCTTCACACAATAGGAATACATATTCCAGTAGACTGAATATCTGAACAGCCCAATTTTGTCACGGGGAAATCTTGTTCAAACAGCTGAGAAGCGAGTGTGACACTGTTTACATTTATTTTTCCCGTCAAAAGGAGTTGGCGTTTTCGGGAAAAGGTTTTGGTGAAACACTGAAAAACTCATTTTCCTAGAGCTATCGAACAGTATGAAAGTATTGAGAACACTATGAAATAAAAATGTTAGTTAGGCTAGGGTTCCAAGTAATGTTTTACTGTGCCTTTAAAAAGCCGGTATGACACCCGTGTTAAAATGAAAAGTCTCATTGCTCAAAACAACAGACCAGGGGAATGGCAGAGTGTCTCTAGAACTCCTGGAATACGTTTTAGAACCCGAACATCTCTACTGAATTTTGAAATACTGAGAATTTGTATCCAAAGCGCTGTAAAAGGTAGGATAGACTGTCAAGTGGTAATAATGTTGAAAGTGCTGGTATATTTGTAAAAAAGGTTGTTTTACCAAATTAGAATTCACAATGAAAAAGCTTGAGACACTGGAAGAGAGAGACTCCAGCTCGGGAAATTCACAATGATAACCTAGGTTAATGTCTAAGAAAGTGCTTCAAACACTAGGAATACGTGAATAAAGGGCCTTAATATCTATAACACATTGTTTCCTGACAAGGAAATCGTGTTCAAAGAACATAGAAGCGAGTTGGATACTGGTTACATTTATTATTCCGGGACAATGAGTTGGCGATTTTGAAAGAAGCCTGGTTAGGCCATGAAACCGGATGTGATGACGTCACCAAGGGGGAGGGGCCACGTGGGCAGGCTTAATTGATCCCAGGTGATAATGATTTGGCCAGGGGACCAGCTGGGAGTGATGACGTTATCGAGATTAGTTCTGGTATTCGGGTTAGAGAATTGGGGCTCTGTTCATGGTTAGGGTTAGGATAAGGTTTTGGGCTAGGTAGGGTTCAGGCTCAGGTGTGGGCTAGGTTTAGGGTTTGGGTTAGAGGGTTAGGGACAGGGTTACGGTCACAGTGTAGTAATGTTGGCTATTCTCAATGAATGAGCTTCAATCACTCGACAATTTGGTGTGCAGCACTCAGAACTTAGGACTCCAGACTAGGGAAATATTTAGAAATGTGCTTCACACAATAGGAATACATATTCCAGTAGACTGAATATCTGAACAGCCCAATTTTGTCACGGGGAAATCTTGTTCAAACAGCTGAGAAGCGAGTGTGACACTGTTTACATTTATTTTTCCCGTCAAAAGGAGTTGGCGTTTTCGGGAAAAGGTTTTGGTGAAACACTGAAAAACTCATTTTCCTAGAGCTATCGAACAGTATGAAAGTATTGAGAACACTATGAAATAAAAATGTTAGTTAGGCTAGGGTTCCAAGTAATGTTTTACTGTGCCTTTAAAAAGCCGGTATGACACCCGTGTTAAAATGAAAAGTCTCATTGCTCAAAACAACAGACCAGGGGAATGGCAGAGTGTCTCTAGAACTCCTGGAATACGTTTTAGAACCCGAACATCTCTACTGAATTTTGAAATACTGAGAATTTGTATCCAAAGCGCTGTAAAAGGTAGGATACACTGTCAAGTGGTAATAATGTTGAAAGTGCTGGTATATTTGTAAAAAAGGTTGTTTTACCAAATTAGAATTCACAATGAAAAAGCTTGAGACACTGGAAGAGAGAGACTCCAGCTCGGGAAATTCACAATGATAACCTAGGTTAATATCTAAGAAAGTGCTTCAAACACTAGGAATACCTGAATAAAGGGCCTTAATATCTATAACACATTGTTTCCTGACAAGGAAATCGTGTTCAAAGAACATAGAAGCGAGTTGGATACTGGTTACATTTATTATTCCGGGACAATGAGTTGGCGATTTTGAAAGAAGCCTGGTTAGGCCATTAAACCGGATGTGATGACATCACCAAGGGGGAGGGGCCACGTTGGCAGGCTTAATTGACCCCAGGTGATAATGATTTGGCCAGGGGACCTGCTGGGAGTGATGACTTCATCGAGATTAGTTCTGGTATTAGGGTTAGAGAATTGGGGCTCTGTTCATGGTTAGGGTTAGGATAACGTTTTGGGATAGGTAGAGTTCAGGCTCAGGTGTGGGCTAGGTTTAGGGTTTGGGTTAGAGGGATAGCGACAGGCTTAGGGTCACAGTGTAGTAATGTTGGCTATTCACAATGAATGAGCTTCAATCACTGGACAATTGGTTGTGTAGCACTCAGAACTTATGACTCCAGACTAGGGAAATATTTAGAAATGTGCTTCACACAATAGGAATACATATTCCAGTAGACCGAATATCTGAACAGCACAATTTTGTCACTGGGAAATCTTGTTCAAACAGGTGAGAAGCGAGTGTGACACTGTTTACATTTATTTTTCCCGTCAAAAGGAGTTGGCGTTTTCGGGAAAAGGTTTTGGTGAAACACTGAAAAACTCATTTTCCTAGAGCTATCGAACAGTATGAAAGTATTGAGAACACTATGAAATAAAAATGTTAGTTAAGCTAGGGTTCCAAGTAATGTTTTACTGTGCCTTTAAAAAGCCGGTATGACACCCGTGTTAAAATGAAAAGTCTCATTGCTCAAAACAACAGACCAGGGGAATGGCAGAGTGTCTCTAGAACTCCTGGAATACGTTTCAGAACCCGAACATCTCTACTGAATTTTGAAATACTGAGAATTTGTATCCAAAGCGCTGTGAAAGGTAGGATAGACTGTCAAGTGGTAATAATGTTGAAAGTGCTGGTATATTTGTAAAAAAGGTTGTTTTACCAAATTAGAATTCACAATGAAAAAGCTTGAGACACTGGAAGAGAGAGACTCCAGCTCGGGAAATTCACAATGATAACCTAGGTTAATATCTAAGAAAGTGCTTCAAACACTAGGAATACGTGAATAAAGGGCCTTAATATCTATAACACATTGTTTCCTGATAAGGAAATCGTGTTCAAAGAACATAGAACCGAGATGGATACTGATTACATTTATTATTCCGCGACAATGAGTTGGCGATTTTGAAAGAAGCCTGGTTAGGCCATGAAACCGGATGTGATGACGTCACCAAGGGGGAGGGGCCACGTGGGCAGGCTTAATTGATCCCAGGTGATAATGATTTGGCCAGGGGACCAGCTGGGAGTGATGACGTTATCGAGATTAGTTCTGGTATTAGGGTTAGAGAATTGGGGCTCTGTTCATGGTTAGGGTTAGGATAAGATTTTGGGCTAGGTAGGGTTCAGGCTCAGGTGTGGGCTAGGTTTAGGGTTTGGGTTAGAGGGTTAGGGACAGGGTTATGGTCACAGTGTAGTAATGTTGGCTATTCACAATGAATGAGCTTCAATCTCTCGACAATTTGGTGTGCAGCACTCAGAACTTAGGACTCCAGACTAGGGAAATATTTAGAAATGTGCTTCACGCAATAGGAATACATATTCCAGTAGACTGAATATCTGAACAGCACAATTTTGTCACTGGGAAATCTTGTTCAAACAGCTGAGAAGCTAGTGTGACACTGTTTACATTTATTTTTCCCGTCAAAAGGAGTTGGCGTTTTTGGGAAAAGGTTTTGGTGAAACACTGAAAAACTCATTTTCCTAGAGCTATCGAACAGTATGAAAGTATTGAGAACACTATGAAATAAAAATGTTAGTTAGGCCAGGGTTCCAAGTAATGTTTTACTGTGCCTTTAAAAAGCCGGTATGACACCCGTGTTAAAATGAAAAGTCTCATTGCTCAAAACAACAGACCAGGGGAATGGCAGAGTGTCTCTAGAACTCCTGGAATACGTTTCAGAACCCGAACATCTCTATTGAATTTGGAAATACTAAGAATTTGTATCCAAAGCGCTGTGAAAGGTAGGATAGACTGCCAAGTGGTAATAATGTTGAAAGTGCTGGTATATTTGTAAAAAAGGTTGTTTTACCAAATTAGAATTCACAATGAAAAAGCTTGAGACACTGGAAGAGAGACACTCCAACTCGGGAAATTCACAAGGATAACCTAGGTTAATATCTAAGAAAGTGCTTCAAACACTAGGAATACGTGAATAAAGGGCCTTAATATCTGTAACACATTGTTTCCTGACAAGGAAATCGTGTTCAAAGAACATAGAAGCGAGTTGGATACTGGTTACATTTATTATTCCGGGACAATGTGTTGGGGATATTGAAAGAAGCCTGGTTAGGCCATTAAACCGGATGTGATGACATCACCAAGGGGGAGGGGCCACGTGGGCAGGCTTAATTGACCCCAGGTGATAATGATTTGGCCAGGGGACCAGCTGGGAGTGATGACTTCATAGAGATTAGTTCTGGTATTAGGGTTAGAGAATTGGGGCTCTGTTCATGGTTAGGGTTAGGATAACATTTTGGGGTAGGTAGAGTTCAGGCTCAGGTGTGGGCTAGGTTTAAGGTTTGGGTTAGAGGGTTAGGGACAGGGTTACGGTCACAGTGCAGTAATGTTGGCTATTCACAATGAATGAGCTTCAATCACTGGACAATATGGTCTGTAGCACTCAGACCTTACGACTCCAGACTAGGGAAATATTTAGAAATGTGATTCACACAATAGGAATACATATTCCAATAGACTGAATATCTGAACAGCACAATTTTGTCACTGGGAAATCTTGTTCAAACAGCGGAGAAGCTAGTGTGACACTGTTTACATTTATTTTTCCCGTCAAAAGGAGTTGGCGTTATCGGCAAAAGGTTTTGGTGAAACAGTGAAAAACTCATTTTCCTAGAGCTATCGAACATTATGAAAGTATTGAGAACACTATGAAATAAAAATGTTAGTTAGGCTAGGGTTCCAAGTAATGTTTTACTGTGCCTTTAAAAAGCCTGTATGACACCCGTGTTAAAATGAAAATCTCATTGATCAAAACAACAGACCAGGGGAATGGCAGAGTGTCTCTAGAACTCCTGGAATACGTTTTAGAACCCGAACATCTCTACTGAATTTTGAAATACTGAGAATTTGTATGCAAAGCGCTGTGAAAGGTAGGATAGACTGTCAAGTGGTAATAATGTTGAAAGTGCTGGTATATTTGTAAAAAAGGTTGTTTTACCAAATTAGAATTCACAATGAAAAAGCTTGAGACACTGGAAGAGAGAGACTCCAACTCTGGAAATTCACAATGATAACCTAGGTTAATATCTAAGAAAGTGCTTCAAACACTAGGAATACGTGAATAAAGGGCCTTAATATCTGTAACACATTGTTTCCTGACAAGGAAATCGTGTTCAAAGAACATAGAACCGAGTTGAATACTGGTTACATTTATTATTCGGGACAATGAGTTGGCGATTTTGAAAGAAGCCTGGTTAAGCCATTAAACCGGATGTGATGACGTCACCAAGGGGGAGGGGCCACGTGGGCAGGCTTAATTGATCCCAGGTGATAATGATTTGGCCAGGGGACCAGCTGGGAGTGATGACGTCATCGAGATTAGTTCTGGTATTAGGGTTAGAGAATTGGGGCTCTGTTCATGGTTAGGGTTAGGATAAGGTTTTGGGCAAGGTAGGGTTCAGGCTCAGGTGTGGGCTAGGTTTAGGGTTTGGGTTAGAGGGTTAGGGACAGGGTTACGGTCACAGTGTAGTAATCTTGGCTATTCACAATGAATGAGCTTCAATCACTCGACAATTTGGTGTGCAGCACTCAGAACTTAGGACTCCAGACTAGGGAAATATTTAGAAATGTGCTTCACACAATAGGAATACATATTCCAGTAGACTGAATATCTGAACAGCCCAATTTTGTCACGGGGAAATCTTGTTCAAACAGCTGAGAAGTGAGTGTGACACTGTTTACATTTATTTTTCCGGTCAAAAGGAGTTGGCGTTTTCGGGAAAAGGTTTTGGTGAAACACTGAAAAACTCATTTTCCTAGAGCTATCGAACAGTATGAAAGTATTGAGAACACTATGAAATAAAAATGTTAGTTAGGCTAGGGTTCCAAGTAATGTTTTACTGTGCCTTTAAAAAGCCGGTATGACACCCGTGTTAAAATGAAAAGTCTCATTGCTCAAAACAACAGACCAGGGGAATGGCAGAGTGTCTCTAGAACTCCTGGAATACGTTTTAGAACCCGAACATCTCTACTGAATTTTGAAATACTGAGAATTTGTATCCAAAGCGCTGTAAAAGGTAGGATACACTGTCCAGTGGTAATAATGTTGAAAGTGCTGGTATATTTGTAAAAAAGGTTGTTTTACCAAATTAGAATTCACAATGAAAAAGCTTGAGACACTGGAAGAGAGAGACTCCAGCTCGGGAAATTCACAATGATAACCTAGGTTAATATCTAAGAAAGTGCTTCAAACACTAGGAATACCTGAATAAAGGGCCTTAATATCTATAACACATTGTTTCCTGACAAGGAAATCGTGTTCAAAGAACATAGAAGCGAGTTGGATACTGGTTACATTTATTATTCCGGGACAATGAGTTGGCGATTTTGAAAGAAGCCTGGTTAGGCCATTAAACCGGATGTGATGACATCACCAAGGGGGAGGGGCCACGTTGGCAGGCTTAATTGACCCCAGGTGATAATGATTTGGCCAGGGGACCAGCTGGGAGTGATGACTTCATCGAGATTGGTTCTGGTATTAGGGTTAGAGAATTGGGGCTCTGTTCATGGTTAGGGTTAGGATAACGTTTTAGGATAGGTAGAGTTCAGGCTCAGGTGTGGGCTAGGTTTAGGGTTTGGGTTAGAGGGATAGCGACAGGCTTAGGGTCACAGTGTAGTAATGTTGGCTATTCACAATGAATGAGCTTCAATCACTGGACAATTGGTTGTGTAGCACTCAGAACTTATGACTCCAGACTAGGGAAATATTTAGAAATGTGCTTCACACAATAGGAATACATATTCCAGTAGACCGAATATCTGAACAGCACAATTTTGTCACTGGGAAATCTTGTTCAAACAGCTGAGAAGCGAGTGTGACACTGTTTACATTTATTTTTCCCGTCAAAAGGAGTTGGCGTTTTCGGGAAAAGGTTTTGGTGAAACACTGAAAAACTCATTTTCCTAGAGCTATCGAATAGTATGAAAGTATTGAGAACACTATGAAATAAAAATGTTAGTTAGGCTAGGGTTCCAAGTAATGTTTTACTGTGCCTTTAAAAAGCCTGTATGACACCCGTGTTAAAATGAAAAGTCTCATTGCTCAAAACAACAGACCAGGGTAATGGCAGAGTGTCTCTAGAACTCCTGGAATACGTTTTAGAACCCGAACATCTCTACTGAATTTTGAAATACTGAGAATTTGTATCCAAAGCGCTGTGAAAGGTAGGATAGACTGTCAAGTATTAATAATGTTGAAAGTTCTGGTATATTTGTAAAAAAGGTTGTTTTAACAAATTAGAATTCACAATGAAAAAGCTTGAGACACTGGAAGAGAGAGACTCCAACTCGGGAAATTCATAATGATAACCTAGGTTAATATCTAAGAAAGTGCTTCAAACACTAGGGATACGTGAATAAAGGGCCTTAATATCTGTAACACATTGTTTCCTGACAAGGAAATCGTGTTCAAAGAACATAGAACCCAGTTGGATACTGGTTACATTTATTATTCCGGGACAATGAGTTGGCGATTTTGAAAGAAGCCTGGTTAGGCCATTAAACCGGATGTGATGACGTCACCAAGGGGGAGGGGCTACGTGGGCAGGCTTAATTGATCCCAGGTGATAATGATTTGGCCAGGGGACCAGCTGGGAGTGATGACGTCATCGAGATTAGTTCTGGTATTAGGGTTAGAGAATTGGGGCTCTGTTCATGGTTAGGGTTAGGATAAGGTTTTGGGCTAGGTAGGGTTCAGGCTCAGGTGTGGGCTAGGTTTAGGGTTTGGGTTAGAGGGTTTGGGACAGGCTGACGGTCACAGTGTAGTAATGTTGGCTATTCACAATGAATGAGCTTCAATCACTCGACAATTTGGTGTGTAGCACTCAGAACTTACGACTCCAGACTAGGGAAATGTTTAGAAATGTGCTTTGCACAATAGGAATACATATTCCAGTAGACTGAATATCTGAACAGCACAATTTTGTCACTGGGAAATCTTGTTCAAACAGCTGAGAAGCGAGTGTGACACTGTTTACATTTATTTTTCCCTTCTAAAGGAGTTGGCGTTTTCGGGAAAAGGTTTTGGTGAAACACTGAAAAACTCATTTTCCTAGAGCTATCGAACAGTATGAAAGTATTGAGAACACTATGAAATAAAAATGTTAGTTAGGCTAGGGTTCCAAGTAATGTTTTACTGTGCCTTTAAAAATCCGGTATGCCACCCCTGTTAAAATGAAAAGTCTCATTGCTCAAAACAACAGACCAGGGGAATGGCAGAGTGTCTCTAGAACTCCTGGAATACGTTTTAGAATCCGAACATCTCTACTGAATTTTGAAATACTGAAAATTTGTATCCAAAGCGCTGTGAAAGGTAGGATAGACTGTCAAGTGGTAATAATGTTGAAAGTGCTGGTATATTTGTAAAAAAGGTTGTTTTACCAAATTAGAATTCACAATGAAAAAGCTTGAGACACGGGAAGAGAGAGACTCCAACTCGGGAAATTCACAATGATAACCTAGGTTAATATCTAAGAAAGTGCTTCAAACACTAGGAATACGTGAATAAAGGGCCTTAATATCTGTAACACATTGTTTCCTGACAAGGAAATCGTGTTCAAAGAACATAGAAGCGAGTTGGATACTGGTTACATTTATTATTCCGGGACAATGAGTTGGCGATTTTGAAAGAAGCCTGGTTAGGCCATTAAACCGGATGTGATGACGTCACCAAGGGGGAGGGACCACGTGGGCAGGCTTAATTGATCCCAGGTGATAATGATTTGGCCAGGGGACCAGCTGGGAGTGATGACGTCA